>NC_141619.1:22163684-23363684 GCF_047967505.1 Dipteris shenzhenensis
TAAATCTTTATTATTTTTGTTTGCCTACTCGCTGTGCTGCTACGGCAGTGCGACTCTCTCTCTCTCTCCTTCCCTCGCTCTTCCCTTACCTTCATTCCTTCCCCCTCTTCTTTCCTCTCTTTCCCTCTCCATTCTCTTCCCTTCCTCCTCATCACCCACCTATCGATATAATTCAATTTATTTTTAAAAAATTATTACTCCCTTCTCTACTCTTCCTTTCCTCTCTCCCTCTCCCTTCCTCTCTCCCTCTTCCTTCTACTCTCGCTCCCATCGTGGTCCCCTCCTTTCTCCCTCTCCCTCTCCCTCGCGTTGTGCTCCGTTCCCCCTCTCCCTCTTCCTTCCCTTTCTCCTCCCTTCTCTCCCTCTCTCGGCAACGCGGAGGCGGCGATAAAAATAAAATAAAACAAAACAAAACAAAATAAAATAAAACAAAACAAGATAAAATAAAATAAAATAAAAATTTTAATTTAAAAATTAAAAAAATTTCTCTCTCTTTCCCCCTCCATCAAGATACGTCATTTGAAGGTGTTTGCTTAAAAAATCTTTGTAACTATTGCAAGGTGTTTATTGGCACCATTATAAAGTTCTTTGAGATTATACCATTGTTGCTTTTTGAAACTTTGAATGGTGTTTATTGGCACCGTTATCAACTCTTGGAGGTTTTTAGAGTTCGAAACTCTGAAAGGTGTTTATTAACACCATTATTAAGTCTTGGAGATTTTAAGGACTCTCATGGTAAATTAATCTAATGCATGGACCTTATGTATATATATACATACGTACGCACACGTGCACACATATATAGTTTATCCATGGATTTAAATTATTTTTATTTATTAAAGTTAATAAAAAGTTAAACTTTTAAATGAAGATTCTTTAAAATGAAAAATTATACTAAGATTTCGACAATATAGAGTAATGTAAGAATTAGACAGTGTAAGTGAATAAACTCTTTATTTGAAAGGGATAGTGTCATCTTTTGGTTTTGGAAGGACATTTTCATAAAGTAGATTTTTTCAATAGAAATTTAAGTATAAAAATGAATCGGGATCGTGCACCAGTCTATGTAAGAAGTTACGTTAATTTTCATAATTTTAGTTTTATTTGCTACTGTTTCTTATCTTTTGGTGTAGCTTATCTTTGTTACATTTTTATAATTTTGATTTTATTTCCTTCAAAACACTCTTAAAAATTTCTTGTTTTTATGTTTTTATCTGTGTTTTGAAGCGTGAGTTTTTTCTTAAATTTTATCCATAAACTAGTCCAAAAGTATCGATTAAAATGAATTTGTACATTAACAAGTCCAAAATTAATGAAATAAGATGTTGGCGTTGATGGCATTCAAGAATGTAGACAACAAACATAATAAGCCATTGAAATTAGCTTGGCACCAAAAGATTTAATAGATGCATTTCAGAATGTGACTAGCAAACAGAGTGAGATTGTTTTGAACTCTATTATTCTTGCCCTTGGACTTATAACCACCAGAGATTTGAAGAAAATGAAGATCTAGTAATAGTACAATCAATCTCATTGGCTGATTCAGAGTAATATAATTTATCATTTGCAGATTTGATGCAGAAATGTAAGTTGAAGCGTGTTTAGGACCTTTCGAAGTTTAGCTTTCGCTTTTATTTTGCTATTTTGCTAACGGGCAGTGCCATGACCACATTTTAAAATTCCTATCCATTTAGCCAACTCTCCTCTAGTCTATATAGCCATATAACGAGTCTTGTGGCTTGGCGTATACTCATAACCCATACCTCCATCCACTTTTGAAGTTCCCTCCTCCATTGAGAGTGTCCAACTCAACCAACCATCGAGGTCCTAGCAGTTCGACAATCTTTGATTGCGTAGACCACCAGCCCTAATGGCTTTGAAGCCTGGAATTGCCTCCACCAAAGCAATAGTCGTTGCAACTGCCTCTTCATCGTCCCCGGCAACGAATGTATGATGAGGGTTTTCCACATTTGGAAGCTCTACGAGAAGTTGCTGCACAATGTCATCGTATCAACGTAAGAACTAATGTTTTGCGAGCAAAGAAAAGAAAAGGCACGTATACGGTATATTGCTTTACCCAGAATGTGGACTTGAACGCTGTGGTCCATCGCGCAGGCACCCCCAATGCCTTTTGACTTAGCAAAGTAGATGAGGTCTGTCCCCACTGTGTCTCGTCTAAGAAGTATAAGACATTAGTGACGTCGATAATGATTTTGTTCTCAAGATATGGAGCCAGAGATCGCAGGTGCGTCTCGCGATCTTCGAGGGAGCCCTGTCAACACGGCCCATTTGTGACTGGAGACCTTGGAAGCTGGCAGGACGTAAATAGCCAAGAATTGCAGAACTGTAAGATACTTTGTGATAAGGGAAATTGCGAGCAAGAGTGATCAGCTTACAACTGGGGACCAAACGATGACGTTGCCCCAGGCAGCGGCTTCAGCGTTGGAGCCTCCTTGGACGGGGGTGCGGGAAGCCTTGGAGAGGAGCTCGGAAGTCTCGAGGGCCTTGGCGGGGGTTCTGGATCCGAGGAAGACAGAGATGTTAGCGTTGGCGAGGTGGGAGGCGAGATCCTTGCCCATGCGGCCAGTGCCTGGGGACGAAGGCCACCTTGAGCCGGCCGAGTTCAACTGGATATTGCTGCGCCATGAAATTAGCTGTGCTTGTTTGAAGCTTGGATGATTTGGCTGTGAGGTTTTCTTCTTGCCCTCTTCTTCTTCTTCTTCCTCCTTTTAACGTTTGGAGTGGTGGCCGTGGACGATTTTTCCTCTTCTAGAGTTCATATACTATTTGACTTCGAAATCTACAATATCGAGGAATGATGTTTGAGATGACGAGCACTAGCCTAGTTTAACTCACCTTCTCTCTTCGGAGGGTCGTTTTAAAAGGGATTTTAGGTTGCTCATGAGAGTCATCTTGATATTGGAGCTCCTTACGTCATCTTGTTACCTAGTCAATTGGCCTCTTTTGGGTGGTTTGAAGTGTCATTGCAATTTGTTTATATGTTTGTGAGTCTTTCTTGTAACAAAGCAACAAGACCATTCAAGATGGCTTTGCTTAGTCAATATCAAGAAAGGTTTTTGTGTTTGAATTGTGTCATAAACGTTCTTGCTATCATTTCATTGAATTTTTTTATGTATTTGAAGACTCTTAGAGACCTTAACATACATTCTTGCTATCATTTTATTGCAATTTGTTGTGCATTGAGAAGAGAGAGAGATAAGCTTGATAATATTTTTCCTTTCATCAAGTACTTAAACATTCAACAAATCATATTGCCAACAATATTCCAAGCATTTGAACTGGAAGGTTTGAAGGTCGTTTTGCACGGGACGTTCTACTATGTATTGGTCTTCCCAAGATTATTCTTTCATTACCTACTGTCTCAAAATTATTCATTGCTAATTCCTATGGTTCTTAGAATTAACGTTGGAGGAGCTTTCAGTAGTGTTCATACTTTCTGAAGCATCTAAGATCCTATTGAATGCTCTTGTGTAGAGTTTTGAGCTGGTTCCTCTATTAGTTGTCATGCGTCAATAATCCATGGATAGATTCTCACTTTTTTTTGAAGAATTATTTCTTTAATGATGTGTTCAAGTTTGTATTGAAGGTCTAGTTAGAGAAATAAATGGATTGATAGAGAAACCTTTCTGATTCATCATAGTGTTCTTCTCTACGTCAACGGCATGTTTTTTCTGGATCATAGAATTCTTTGGCTAACCTTATCTAGCTAAGGTTCTAATATTTAGACACGTGTCATTTTGGGTTGTGTCCTGTTATAAGGTCTAATGTTTCGTCAACCATATAGTTGACTAGGATTTTTTTGGCCCTTTCTTGCCTTTTGCCACTATTTCTCAAGTAATCTAAAATTAGTAGTTCTCCATCCTTCTTTGCAATTAGTAAGAGGCTACTCATCCCCTTAAATTTTCCTATGTATTAGCATTATTTTCATTTATCCCTGACATCATAATACCATTTCCATGTTGATTTTCCAAGGGTTCAAGGTCAATTATTTCAAACAAGGGGAGCTAATCTTGCCATACACACACACACACACACATAGTTTTTTAAAAAATGAAATCTTATATTTCTATGTGGGAAACCTCGAAAGAGGTGAAAACCCACCATGAAGTACAAAAGTTAAAAGATTACAAGTAGGCCCCTGGGAAAAACCAGAAGGCTAAGCAAAAAGTAGAGAAAGGAAAACTATCACAAGCAAGGAGGGGAGTATCCAAAAGGATATCCTCCACAGTTAGATTGTTCACGTGCAAAAACTATTTAAGGAACTACATCACCATCAATAAAGTGAAGATGTTTTTAACCCTTGCACGATTCTTCTTGAGATAAGCAGGTAGCCGAAACTTTTGAATCATAGGGTCAAAAACCTGCTGCAACCAGGGATTAAAAGTCACCAGGGAAAAAAAAGCTAGAAGTAGGTGCAAGAGTTGGGGCAATATCCGTAGGCAATCCAAGTGGTGAAGGAGCCAAAGCATCAACCCCAATATGAGGATTTGTATCGACATTGAATACCACTACATTATCAGGAACTGTATCCAAAGGAAAGAGATCCACATGTAGCTCAATATACTGTGTCGTAGTGTTCGGAGAAAATTGCTGAGATTTAATGCCAACCAAAGAGGACTGTGATTCTTGAAAAGGAGAAGCATTAACACCAGATGAGGGATGAGTTTGAGGAGTAAGTATATCCAGTATAGACAAAGCTTGAAAAGAATTTGACAAAGGAACCAAAGGAGAAGCAAGAGGTAAAGACTCGTCAACCCAGCGCCACTGTTGCTTGACCGATAGATTAGGAGCAAGAGGAATCGATCCTGGAGTAGGAGTAGCCAAAACTAATCTTGGAGCAAGAGTAGCCAAAATTGCAGTCGAAGTAGGTATAGGATGCCGAAGATCCAAAGCATAGTGAGACGAGCAAAATGACCCAACTATTGACATTGGTAACATGCATTTGGAAAAGACGCGAACCGAGAGGGACCCGATAAGGAGAGGAAAACCCCAAATCAAGATCCAAAAAAGCAAGAACTAATTGATGCATATCCCAACGAACACATAGCTGGACATCTCCGAAGGAAGAAAAATAAGTCTCTAGGGGAACATACAAAACTCTGCCCAAGAGTGCATTTAAGTTGGACGAGGATGAACATGCTTACACTCATATATTACTACATGTTGACACTATAGGTTCTTTGTCAGTTTGGAAAATTCTTGATACCAAAATGTTTGTGGGAATCTTTGGAGAGGTGACTTTAATACTGATGTGTGTTTCCAACTCTATTTATGCTTGTATATTTATTTGTATGGCATGTTGATGCAACATGCCTTTTATTTCTCTACATTTTGTAAATAGGGATAGACACTACTATCTTCACAAAAGGCCAGCGGGAAGACCTTCCTTTCCTCATATTCTTCCACCCACATCCCAGAGGAATGCCCTCATTTCCATTCGAAGGAGGTGTTGCTATGCTCTTTGATCAGTGGAAGTATTGTATGCAAAAAAAACTCATGCCTACTTATCTTCATGTCACATTACTTGATCATTATGTGAAGATGATCAAGGTATAACACACCAGCTTCCTAAAGATGAAGAAAATTTATAGAGTCAAATTGATCGACACACTACCTCTTTATGTAGTGAGTTGTGTTAGTTAACACAATGTCCTCGATTAAGATCCAAACCCCTGTAATAAGCCTGTAATAAGTCCAAAAGGCCTATAATAAGCCTATAATTGATAAAGGCTTCTCCCATGTATGCCACCTGATGATTGTGCAATACTAGGGGAAGTGCCTAGATTTGTATATCAATATGACTATAGGGGTTAACTACTTTTGTATGATTGGTGGAACTGAATATTGGATGGCGTTTAGACTAGAGGATGAGGACTTGGTTCCTATTTAGTGGGTGGTCACACCCTTTAATGTTGTGGGTCATTCCTACTTGTCTGAAGCTCCAGTTTCTCTCCGTGTCTCTCCTCTCCATTGAGCATTACCTTCATAATAATATTGTCAAGGACCTTGTTAGTATGCTTTTGTGTTGGTCAAGTGTGACAAATGAGTGATAAAAACCATATATGTAGAGGGGCTAGTTGAAGAAAAGTATCTTGAGTTGCAAGCCTTATAAGTGACATTTTCAATTGGAGATGGGAAGAGGAGCTTAGGGAATGATAGTGTTGCCTTGGCATTACCATTGGGATGTTCTAATTATTCTGTGGTTTTGGGAGCATTATAATGATATGATCCACTCAGGGGGGGGGAGAGAGAGAGAGAGAGAGAGAGAGTGTGAGAGAGAGAGAGAGAGAGAGAGAGAGAGAGAGGGAGGGAGGGAGGGAGAAAGGGAGGGAGGGAGGGAGGGAGGGAGGAGAGAGAGAGAGAGAGAGAGAGAGAGAGAGAGAGAGAGAGGAGACAATGGAGAAACAATGTGGCTGGGATGATAAACATGCACTTAAGTGCAGGTAGAGGGAGCAGGTGGGGTGGGATTAAAAGAGAAGAGATGAGAGAGGAGACATGACTTACAAATTAGAGAGAGACATATCTTACAAAGTAGAGAGAGAGAGGAGAAAAATTCTAGGAGGACTCTCTTGGGTTCTTGAACCACCCTCCCCTGAGTTGTATAATCATGCTCTTGAGTTCTAGGAGGACTCTCTTGGGTTCTTGAACCATCCTCCTGAGTTGTAGCACCATGCTCTTGAGTTCTACACCCACGACCTTGGGGCCACAAGTGAGGCATCCTACCCATCTCGTGCAAGTCTTCTCGCACTCCCCTTGTGCACCAACCAAGTGTTCCCAAATAGAAGCCCTCACATTCTTGAAGATATGCATGGGATCCAAGAGGTGATTGATTTGTAACTCACCCCAATATGGAATCTCGTGAAAGACAGACAGCCAGTCTATACCAGGAAAGGGCTCCTCACTATTAGCTCTCCAATCCCAAATCCAGTCACTTGCCTTCCTACGGTCTGGTGGTGGATCA
The DNA here is from genome assembly GCF_047967505.1 of Dipteris shenzhenensis. NCBI lineage: Eukaryota > Viridiplantae > Streptophyta > Polypodiopsida > Gleicheniales > Dipteridaceae > Dipteris > Dipteris shenzhenensis. The sequence continues at coordinate 22,170,667 of NC_141619.1, forward strand.
AGTTGACCTTCACGTGCAGGATGATCAAGCGGAAGATATTGAGCATACCTTCATAAACCATCTTCCTCATATGTTTGGAGTGTCGTGCATTCAAACTAGGGTCACAAATAGGACAAGCATGGTGCCCTCATGTTTTAAGTCCTACATATATGCATGGACATATAGGTCATTAGACATGCATAGATCACACCACAATAAAATCATAAAGGTATCAATAGGCATGCAAAAGCATGTACCTACGCACTCCCCAAATCCTAGATAGTCATGCATGGTCCACATCAAAATTCCCCTGATGCACATGTCTACGGCTTGCCTCAAGGCTCTAGAAATATCAAAGACACGTATGCCCCTCCATAGGGTCTGTAGCTTCTTGATCAAGGGTGCCATGTACACGTCCATATTTTTGGCCTTGTACTTTCCTAGCACAAGTAGGGCAGAGGTGTCCCTTATTTATTGTTAGCCATGGTGGGATATTGTAGTTCACCAAGTCTATGGGCCATGTCGACCAAGATTCGAAGCATAATCCGAAAGGTTTAATGCCTTCCATTGTGAGCTTGAGATGTAAATTGTGTGTTTCTCTTGCGAATTCTGGCCACATGTTGTCTATGTACTTCCAAGAATCTTGGGATCCTCAAAGTGTCATCTGTGGACCGGTGTGTAGCATGCCACATCATGAGTTGCACAATGGGCTTGCATACATGTGTTGTATTCTAGGGATGATGGAAAAATGTCTCGGGACCTTCATTGGGATCGTCTCCCCTAGCAAGTCCTATTTGTAGCACTGTGCTCCACACTTCGAGCAATAACCAAATCACCATACGCATGACGAAACAAAATACAATCATTAGGGCAAGCATGGATGGTGTCATAATCCATCCCAACCATCGTCAACATCTTCAACATCCCAACAATCGTCAACATCTTCTTTGCTTTGTCTCTTGAATTAGGCATGGTATTTGGGATAGGCAACATCTTCTAGAGCAACCTATTACAATTTGCATATTCAAGAAACCTTGCAACGAATGAGATACTAATTAATTAAATAATTAGGAACAAGATACTAAGATCAAGGCTTCCAACCCCATCAAGGCTGAGACACTTGTGTTTGACCATCCATACTTTGCTTGCAAATTCAAGATCAAGAGGCAAGCTCATAGTTTTGACATCCTCACACCATCATACAATAGTGTTCATGCCAAATCTTGCATCGCGGTCTCATGCTCAGACATCTCACCCCCATCTCCCGTGGTGCCTGTAAAAAAAGAATCTATCATGTCCACCATAACCTCATCCTCCTCTAGAGGATCATCCTCAAGATCATCTTCATTGAACTGTGGTGGTGGTGCACATGCTTCCTCGCTGCTCTCCTCATCCTATATAATATAATGATGTACGGTTAGTGTGTGCAAAAAGGACAAGCAATATAAATATCCATGAATCATTCAAATATCATTGGTTTATCCTTGAATCATCCAAATATCATTGGTTTACTGATGATGCACTAGCATGTCGACCAATATCCTCTTCTGGTGGCACCTCTCCATATATCTGTAAGTGGCGCATGACAATACGGCATTGATGATGACTAGAAATAGATGCACTTCTTCTCCAAAGGGGGTTTTGATATATCATTGAAAGGTACCCATGTTTACAGTTGTTTTTAGGGTTTTTGGGCCTTTTGAGCTCATTTCAATTCACAAAAGGGACAAATTATGCATAAATAAATAGTTTTGTTTTTATTACAAGGGATCTAGAGTAGGAGCTTTCTTTTAGTGGAATAGTTTTTGCAAATCATTGCTAGTGATTCTGTACCACAATGCATTGTCAAACCAAAATGTATATTAGAGATTTCTTTTAGTGGAAGAGATTTTATAGATTGTTGTGTGAGTGATTTCATACCTAGGATGCACTATGAATCCCAAATGTATCTTTCCTTAAACACAATGTAAAGTAAGCACCTTTCAATGCTTTTGCGTGAATATTTTTAACTTGGAGCTTTCTTCCATTGCCAAGCATGTGCTTGTCCATGCTCTAGCAATGCATGGGAATATTTTTGGTCTTTTATTAGTTATCATGAAACAAATTTAGATAGACATTTTTCATTGCCCAGTTGCTCGATTTAGACTTTGGCTCGTTCCCAGTCGTTCATGAAATGGACATCCTCCTCCACAAAATAGGAGACATATAAATCAAGCTAGTCATATCTTGTGATCAACATTTTCTAAGAGAGCACATTGAAAGCTCAATGTTTTTCAAACACTTTATCCCTACCAATATAGTGGGCAAGCAAACTCCTCTCTAACAATCTTGGCCATTAGCTACACCTCTAGCACCATGTAAGCTCTAATTTTTGCCGCAAACCATGGCAAATTTCCTAAAAGATCAAATTTCATGCCCATAAGGCTTCTAGATCCTAATTTATGATTCCATATCTTGAATGAAACATTATGAAAGATGTACTATGATTGAGACAATAGAATAACATTACTACATTAATAATTTGAGAGCTAAGAAACTTGCTTATAATTAGCATGAGGCACACTAATCAAAGAAAGTAATAATTTTTTCTTCTCCGTATACTTTAGTCCAACCACTAGCCCTAGTCATATTCGGTCCTAGTCAAAGTCTTTCCAAGTCCATTACTGCCCCAAAATCCCACACAAACAAGATGGCTCTTTGCTCTAGGTATTTCACCTGTGTTGTAAATCTGTTCCAACTTCTACAGCCTCTTCTCTAGCTCCTTTCAGCCTCTTGCAAACTCCTTGCAAACCTCTGTACATGCCCCATACACTTTCCCCAACCTTTCGTACATTCCTTGCAAGATCCCGAGATGCTAACTCCATGTTCCAAGCCTCTAAATCTGCTCCAAACTAGAATGAACTACTGCTAATTGACATGTGGACTTTTTATGTAGTTTTTTTCCACCAAGGAGGACCCACAATTGCCAAGTAAACTCCTAGATGTGTTGATAACATGACAACCTATGCATTGCCCATGTGGCAGCCCATTTGCTTGTCTTTTCACTATTTAATTATTGCCCACATGATAAGAAATAGTTGCAAAAAGGAATACCATCCTACCCCAGTCTAGCAATTTCAAATATTGAAAAAAGGAATACCATAAGAGATAATTCATGAAAGATTCAAAAATTCATAAAAGATAGATACAACATTCAAAAGGAAGGGTATTTTAATCCCACTTTTGAAAAAAAAATAGAAGGATTTCAATAACAAGAGGGGTTTTTAATTTAAATTTTAGGAGAAAATACATTAGTTCATAAGTAAAGAGGGTGATTTTATTGAGGAAAAATAATTAGTTGAGGGGTTTTTTAAATACCCCTTGAACGCATGTGATACCTAGGATTTCTTACTAGTGCATCCCTTGAGCATTTGGTCATGTGCTCCCTTAGTCATCTGGTCATGCGCTCCCCTAGTCATCTGCTCCATTCTCAACCACTCTTTGTACCATGGCAAAAACTGCATGAAACACAGCCAGTAATACTATCTCCCTCCATACAATGTGATCCCAATCTTGTTCTCTTTCTGGTACAAGATTTTTGTGCTGCACTCAACAAGAATTGAAATGCCTAACCCTGTGGAATTTCTTTGTAATCTCCATTGATTCTGCCCACATCTCTAGGTTGCCACCTTGGACGTCATGCACACAGATGGCTTCTTTATTGTTTTGCTTTATGGATTCTTTGGAGGCATTGATGAAGGGCTAAGGATTTTTAGGAAAAAAATTTCTTATCTGGTGGTGGGGGCCATATTCTAACTCTTGCATTTGTGCACGGTCTTCGGCCTCTCCATCGTCTCCTCCATAAGCTCCCCAAAAATGCTTGGTTGCCTCATAGGATATCTTTCCTTATTTATATCCTATACATACATCCACCATATATTGAAAGATAAATTCCCCATGAAACAAAATGTAAGTCTAATCTGACGTGCCTCTAATGTACCATATGATTGGCTACCTCATAGGATATCTTTCCTTATCTATATGCTATACATACCCTTCAAGCATCGATAAAATCATTCCTACTTTGACAACAATCCATTGAATCATTTGTAGGTCTCTTTCCCCTTTCTGCTCATGGATTGCCATGCTCAACCCACAAATCCCTTGATGAGAAATTCCAAAAGACTGTGCCTTTTCTTTAGATTATATTCAAGTATATTATTCAACCTTTCATATTCTAGTATAGGCATCACAAGAGAGATTTTTTGAATTTGGCACTTCATTTTCATGAGGGGAACCCACAAAACTCCAAACCTCCTTTGAGGAAAGTTTCAAAATTTGTTGATAGATGGTAATCACATCATGCAAGCCAGGTGGCTGTAGGAGCCCACTGGCTATTTGATTGGCTACAAACCAGTGGTTGGCTTGGACTATGATCATCCAAATCCAACCCGAAGGTTTTAACAGCAATATATAATTCAACTAATTAATGTGATTGTCCTAAACTAAGTTTCTTTATTGTATAATTATAGAAATTGAAAATAGAAATATATTTCACAACCGAGATACTTGATGACCACCACGGTGGTTGAAATTGTTGTGTTCAAGAACTAGCATGGTGGTTGCACAAGGATATACATATCTAGCATGCCACTAGTGACTGGACATATGTGGCATGTCTATGTGGCCCTTTCTCCTAAAGGGGGCCCCTCAAGGGCCATATCAACATGAAATGGGACCCCTCCATGCAAAATACATAAACAAAAAAACTTTATCATTACGGGACTCCAACATGGGTCTCACATGACCCAACCAATTACGGTCATTATATGGTGACTAGTCCCTAGAAAGATCTCTATGGCTTCCTATGTTCATTCCCACCATAGACTAGCAGCAACGCTCTTCAGAAAGTGGCTAATCTAGGATCCAGAAAGTAAGGGATGGTAGGACATTGAACAGATTGCTCAAACATACTAGTTGTCTAATGTACAGAAAAGGTTTGCATGAATGCACCGTTGGAGATAATCAATGGTGAGTGGTTTAAGACTAATTGTGACCCACACTAGAATAGAAATATCATGATGGTTGCACAAGGAAGTACATTTTCCTTCATTTAGCACTACCTTTTAACCACTTGTTTTAAACGAGTAAGTGCACTCTCATTACACTATAACAACATGATGTTCCAACCACTGGGCTGGTTTTAAAGGACGAGGATACAAAGATGAGATAGAGGCCCTTTAGACCTGCACACTTTGGAAGAGGAGAAAGAGTAGGTTTTACCTTGGAAGAGGGCGTGGGGGCATGGGAATGGTTTGGGAGAAGAACTTGGAAGAGCTTTGGGTGTTTTGGATAAATCTTCCAAAACTCAAATTTTTGGAGGGAAAAGTGATGCAGTTGACCAAGAGAGAGGAGGGGTGGTGCTGGGGCACAAAAAGACAAATGAGCTGAAAAGTGACGTGGTTGACCAAGAGAGAGGAGGGTGGTGCTGGGGCACAAAAAGACAAATGAGTTGGGGCAGCTTCTCTTTTTCCTCTTTTCCCCATCTTTTTTCCTCTCTTTCTCTCTTTTTTCCTTTCATTGCCTCCTCTCTTTCTCTCTTTTCCTTTCATTGCCTCCTCTCTTTCTCTCTTTTCTCCTCTCCTCTTCTTTCTTTTCCATCGCCTCCTTTTTCCTTTCTTTCCCTCCTCTCTTCTCTTCTCTCTTTTCCTCATTTTTCCCTCCTCTCTTTTCCCTCCCTCTTTTCCCTCCTCTCTTTCCCTCCTCTCCTTTCTCTCCTCTCTTTCCCTCCTCTCTTTTCCTACTCTTCTTTCTCTTTTCCTCTCTTATTTTCTCTCCTCTTGTTTCCTCTCTTTTTTTTTTCCCCTCTCTTTTCCTCTCTTATTTTCTTTTCCCCTCTTATTTTCACTCCTCTCTCCTCTCTTTGCACTCCTCTCTTTTCTATATTTCCTCCTCTCTTTTCTTCTCTTTTCTCCTCTCTTTTCTCTCCTCTCTTTTCTCCTCTTTTTCCCCTCCTCTCTTTTCTCTCTTTTCCCTCTTTCTCCCCTCTCCTTTCCTCTTCCATCCTCTCTTTTGCTTTCTTTCTCCCCTCTCTTTTCCTGTCTTTTCCCTCCTCTCTTTCTCTCCTCTCTTTTCTCTCGTCTCTTTTCCTCCTCTCTTTTCCTACTCTTCTTTCTCCTACTCTTCTTTCTCTTTTTCTCTCTTATTTTCTCTCCTATTATTTCCTCTTCTCTTATTTCCTCTCTTATTTTCTCTCCTCTCTTCCCCTCTCTTTTCCTCCTTTTCTCTCCTCTCTTTTCTCTCTTTTCCCTCCTCTCTTCTCTTCTCTCTTTTCCTCTCTTTTCCCTCGTCCCTTTTCCCTCCTCTCTCTCTCTCTCTCTCTCTCTCTCTCTCTCTCTCTCTCTCTCTCTCTCTCTCCTTCTCTCTCTCTCTCTCTCTCTCTCTCTCTCTCTCTCTCTTATTTTCTCTTTTCTTATTTCCTCTCTTTCTCTCTTTATCCCCTCTTTTCCCCCTCTATTTCGTCCTCTTCTCCCTCTTTCCCCCCACTGTTTCCTCTTCTCTTCTCCCTCTTTTCCCCCTCTGTTTTGTCTTCTCTTCTCCCTCTTTTTCCCCTCTCTTTTCCGTCTTTCTCCCCTCTCTTTTTGTCTCTTTCCCTCCACTCTTTCTTTGCTCTCTCTCCCTCCTCTCTTTTCACCTCTTTCCCTACTGTCTTCTCTCTTTTCACCTCTTTCCCTCCACTCTTCTCTTCTCTCTTTTCCTCTCTTTCCCCTCCTCTCCTTTCTTTCTTTTTCCTCTTTCTCCCATCTCTTTTCCTAGACTTCCATCTCCTCTCTTTCTCCCCTCTCTTTTCCTCTCTTTCCCTCCGCTCTTTCTTTCCTCTCTTTCCCTCCTCTCTTTTCTCCTCTTTCCCTCCTCTCTTCTCTCCACCCTTTCTTTCCCTCTGCTCTGTCTGTCCCTCCTCTCTTCTGTTCTCTCTTTCAACATAATTACTTCATTTAGCATTACAAAAACATACAACATAACAAATAACCAAGAGAGGGATACAACATAATCTCTTCATAGAGCATAACAAATATCCAAGAGGGGGATACAACATAACCACTTATTAGAGCATAAAAAATATCCAAGAGAGGGCTCCCTCTCATATACTAAAAACTGTAAATACATTCTCCAAATCGGATTACTCTATAATACTTTGGTCTTCTCATCATTTGGTCTTCGATGAAGTTCTACCCTCTCCTTTGTCATCTTTCTTTTTCTTCTTGTCCTTCACTCCTTTTTTCTTTTTCTCCTTACTCCAAGGAGCTTCCTTGGGTGTGTGGCCTTCGTCTTGGATGTATCTAACCATTCACTCAATAGGATCCTCCACCAGGGTTTCATGATCTCTCTTGTCTTAGTCAAAATAATCCATGTCTTTGCCATGTGTGGAGGAACACAGGTGCACCCCAGGGAGCAATGCTACATCTACCTCCCCATCCTTTATATCATGATACTGATGGTACAGCTCCTCCAAGTATGCTATCATAGCTTCTTCGCTAAGGGCCATTGGGAGTAGTAGAGAGAGAGCAACGAGAAGGGAATGACGAGAGAGGAACAAGAAGGGAACCACAAGAGAGAGAGAGAGAGAGAGAGAGAGAGAGAGAGAGAGAGAGAGAGAGAGAGAGAGAGAGAGAGAAGGAGTAGGAGAGTGGAAGGAGTCGAAGGAGGGGAAGGACAAGACGGGAATGACGAGAGAGTGATGAGAAGGGAATGAGCAATAGATTGGAAGGGAATGGTGAGAGATATAGCAGGGCAGTGGTGTGAGACAAGGAAGAGAGGAGGGGAGACTTTAAAGATTGAAGGAGGATGAAGAAGAGAAGGGAAAAGCAAAGAATCAACCATACAAAAGCTAAGGAGAACAAAGCGAAATAAAGTGATTAGGGATGTGATTGGCAAAGATTGTGAAATAAAGGAGAGTGGATGCATTAAAGTTTTTTAGAATTATCATTTTGGAATATATTGGTGTGTGCGATATATATTGGCTTGTTGGTACCCTTAATTTTTTGAATAGAAGTCAATGTGATTGTAGCTTATTTGTACCCTAAATTTTTTATAGTTCTTGAATGAGTGCCCTAATATTATTTGTAATGTGTTTTATATGCCCATATTTGGTTGTTTTTTCCAACAAATATTAAATGGACTGCCCTCCTCCCTAATCGTCTTCCCTAAACGCCAACTTGCTTCCCCATGTTGCCATCATTCGGCACATGGATACTCTACTATCACATGTAGCAAAAAACATTTTGCACGATGCGGATTGGATAAAGTTTAATGTCAAAGTGCAAGCACGTGGGTGGGGTCAAGACTGATTGTCGAGGGAGCAGCACTACTTGAGGGTCGCAAGAACCAACCAACGAGATCTTCACAAGCTTTGGAGAGACCGCTTTGAGCAACAAATAACAAGGAGGAGGCTGTGAAAGACATCATGGATTGTGTAGACATCTTTTTGGACCGTGGGTACATCGTCCAAGAAGAGTTTCAATCTATATTAGAAGTGTTGGAGTAGCATGGTGACAAGATAGAAGAAATAAGATGAACAATGAAGCTTGTTTATTCATTGAGAGAGTGTCATTATATAGACACTGGGTACATCCATAGATTACATCATATGTGAGCTCAATAGTGAGCATCTTGATCCACAATCATCTCCATGAATCTCTCAATCACACCACACTTCTAGATTCACTCATTCACACCTACTAACTAACACATCATTAGTCACACCTAACTCAGGCACCACTACACACACACACACACGTGTTCACACACTCAATCATATGATCACTCACAGCCATAGACCTTGGTATGATCCATTACATCAATTTGTCCTTCATACCCCCCCCTCGGGGGGTCCACCTTACATAAGCCAGCTATACAACGTGCGTTCAAAAGGTATTTAAAAAACCCCTCTGTAACCACATTTTATCTATTTATATACCCCTACTATGAATTTTTGGATCAATAATTATATCCCTTCCATAAATTCAAAATTTAAGAAGCCTATATTTTTTGCCCTCCTCTTGTACATTTCAGTGTAAGTTGAAACAAATGCTACTTCTGAGAAATTGTATTGTATAATTGAATAAAACCATTTAAATTGTATGTCGCTAAGATGCATGCTTTACATCCATACTAGTACCTAATAGAACGTATTTTCAACTTTTGATCTTTTCAATTCTCAAATTCTCATGTATTTACTTGACCTTATCCAATTTTGTTTCCCTTGCATGCTCCCAAACTGTCACCACCTACTAGAGATTTGCATGAAGTAACTTGAATTGAACAATTAATAAAATGGCACAAACTTATAAGAAGATGGCTTAAACTTTAACCTTGTGTTAATCTATTGTATAATTGAATAAAACCATTTTAATTGTATGTCGCCTAGATGCATGCTTTACATCCATACTAGTACCTAATAGAACGTATTTTCAACTTTTGATCTTTTCAATTCTCAAATTCTCATGTATTTACTCCACCTTATCCAATTTTGTTTCTCTTGCATGCTCCAAAATTGTCACTACCTACTAGAGATTTGCATGAAGTTACTTGAATTGAACTATGAATAAAATGGCACAAACTTATAAGAAGATGGCTTAAACTTTAACCTTGTGTTAATCTAATGGGAGTTTTTATATTAAATATGATGCATGTAGTAGCATTATGTTGATGTAGTGCAAGCTATAGCCAAATTTCATCAAAAGTACCAAATGAAAAGGTAGAGTTGAATCCAAAGTACAAGCATATTGATATCTAAAAATAGATACAAGTTACAACCAAGACTTGTCATCAAGAGTTTAATCAAAACCTTAAACTTAGACGTGGCAAAAAATCAGCTAGAGATAGCTAGACTAAAGGTTGTTACACAGACTTCTCCTCCTCATCGATGGATCCTTCAATGACCTCAGCTGGATAACACGGAGGATGTGGAATTGTCTTGTTTATAGTGTAAAGATTATAGCCAAGGGAGGGCCCTAAAACAGGCCACTTGGCTTCCAAATTCGACCCTCCATCCAGTATTGCCCTGTTTATTCACCAATAAGAATCAAGAATTTTGCATGATTAATGTTAGATATAGCTAGAAAACGTTTGCACTCAAGTTTATCTAAATTACTTGACTTACAAAAAATATAGAATTATATCTGAAGAAAAGTTTGTATTCAAGTTTATCTTAAGGTATTTGACTTACAAAAAAATGTAGAATTTTGCCTCAAGAACTAGCCAACTCCTTATGCGATACATGTGACATATCATTATCTGAAACCAAAATTAGCCAAGGATGATCCTTAGATGATGTAGCTCATTATAAAACATTATGGAAAGTTTTACCTTGCATGAAAAATGCAAAGTAAACTTACCTAGCACTTTTCAAAAAGTCATTAAAAACTTTGTAGTCATTCTCATCTAATTGGTACTTGTCTGTTCTTACAATATATGTCAAATTTGCTAATGCAATAATTGTTTCAATGTCCACCATGTTTAAGTCTGTCAAATCATAAGTAAACATTTGTGCTCCTTTTGCCCTTTGATACCATCCAAGCTGAACTTCCAAACCTTGGGGCCTATCTGCTAAATCAAAGCCATGCTTATAATCCACGTACCTCCCTCCGACTTTCTTCCTCATCTTTTGAACTCTTCCTAAGTACCATGTACCATGAGTTGCATCCATCTTCCTCGTGTTTGTAGCTTTGCCATTTCTTTTCATGTGTTGATTTCCTTGTCCTTTTGTGTCATCATGAAAGTATACAGCACAGTCACAACCTATGCCAAATAAATTTCCATTTGATGATTGTGCTTTTGCTTCATGGTTGAAGTAAACACCTTGGTTTACCCTTGTGAGTCTATCTTTTGACAAGGTTGGACATCTATTGAGTTGGCTCACCAATGTTGACTTGAAAATAAACTTTCCGTCCACCTCTACAATGGGGCTAATGTTTTTCTTAGGGGGCATGTTTCTTGTTTCCTTCAAAATGTCATCAATTTCATGTCTAATCTCACTAAGTGCAATAACCTCTTCACTTTCATTGCTATTCTCGTCCATAGATTCTTCTTCACCACATGGCTCCACAAAGTCATCATTCTCATCAGCTTCTCCCATTTCAGCATCTAGCTTACACCATGTAGACCCTGCATCCAGCCAAGGTTGAAACCACCATTTCAAGTCTTCAGCCTTGCTAGGTTTCAAATCCAAAGACTCGCATAGTATGTGAGCTTGTTGTAAGCCCTCCTTCAATGCATCAATCATCTTTTCATCAGAAGAAACACTCTCATAGTCACCTAGATTTTCTTCAATCATCCCTTCTTGTTTATTCAAATGTTTCCATATATGCTCTTGCTTTTTATGAGCCCTAGAGAAAGTTAGACCATTTTGAGCACACTCATGCATGGCAATTTTATTCAAGCTACCAATGCTATGTAGAAGATCTCCAAGATCAAATGCTCTTTCTTGCCCAATCATGCCTCCAACTTTACTAAAATAGATTTCAGCAGCATCAGAACCGGTAAGATGTAGTGGACACTTCAGATTAGGATAAAAATCTCGAAACATCTTTATGAGCAATACAACAAAATGACAAGAAAGTATGCAGTCCGTATAAGCCTCCTTACTGATGAAATTTTTCTTCAAGGTGTAGGTTGGATGGTGATGAATCCATAGTCGCCAAATTTTGAAAAAGAAGACTACCTTGGCTGCAAGCACCACACGCTCCTTCAAGATCAAATATGGTGACAAGAAAATATCAATATAATCAGCAACAATCATCAAATAGGCCTCAGTCCCCTTCATACTTCTTTCTTTTTTTTGAAGTTTTCTCAAACATTTATGTACTTGTCTACTTGCAATCCTTTGAGTTGCACCCCAATTTTGTCGATCATTCCTTTGAATATCTCCATCTCGTAGCTTGTGCTCCTCAATTGAAAAAGAATTGTAAACAATAGATACATGATTTAGTGTGATCCAAACACATCCAATTGCTAGTTGTCGAGTAGGACTATCAAGTGGGCTTGTAAGTTTCTTTCCACAGTGTACAAAGTCTTGATCATGAAGGCCATACACATTTCCTCCTACAATTTTTGCTCTCATATTCCATCCACACCAATTGATAGCAAAAGGTTGTTCGCTTTTCTCCAAATAGTCTTCAAGCATCAACTTTCGTCTTCTACTATCTCCATCTGAAGCATGTCCAATTATGGGTCCAACTTTATCTTTCAGGTTTGCATTCCACATGGTCTCCAAAAGATTCCATTGGTTCCTTACAAAATCACTATCAAAACGATTGCATGTGCAATGCACAATCAAAGCCAAACGTGGAAGAAGATCATGAAGAGGATTAACAATCAAAAGTCTAGCATAATGACCTATGATATGATTTTGAAAAGCATCTATAATATTCGAGTATCCTTGTGAGCCTTCACCAACAACAATGGAGTCATTTAATGAGCATTGATGATATTCTCCTTTCTTTCCACAAAACCCAATAAGAGTGTCATCTTTTGCATTCCATCTACACAACACGATTATAGAGTTTAATAACTTCCTCATCTTTTTGAGAGATTTCCAAACATAGCAATTATAAATATCTTGATGATATAGATAAAAGTAGAATGCATAGAGAGCTAAAATTACCTTATTCGACGCTTAATGGTTGTCTCATCTTCCACTATGATAACTGGAACTATAGAAATGACTCCATATCTTTTTTTTGCATCCATATAGATCTTCCCAACAGCATCGAATATGTATTCGTGCTCACCACAAATAAATTCAATTTCTTTTCTTCCTTGCCTTCTAGTGGTAGACAAAGATGGACCTCCAAGGTTTATACTCAAGAACTCATGTAGTCTTGGACCACCCCATAGCTTAATAACTTCATATATGATTTTTGTAGAGTCACTAAACCTGTGTCCTTGCTTTGACCGTAACATGTTCTGTGCCACTTCTTGAAAAAACTCCCACAAGGCTGATTTTCCACCAAACTTTCCTTGTCTATGAGCTTCAATTATGTTGTTACAAAAGCGTCGAACATCTTTCCTATTTATACATTCAAAACTTGATTCTTTCAAAGTTTTGACTCTGACTGACAGCATTACAATTTTTGATGTTGCCCACCACAGCCTTCTTTTTTCTTCATTCAAACTTTTCCTACACTCAAAAGTGGCATTTTTTAGCTCTTCAATTGTCAGGTAGTCTACCCGCCTTCCTTTGCCTCTTTTCCTGGTTCCTCTCTTCTGAACGGCAAGATTCTCCCTATATAATCTCATACGAAAATCAGAACAACCTGAAATTTTCTTACAGTGTTCACATGAGAAACCTTGAAATGGAACTCCAATGATTGATATACGAAGACAATTTATGTGCCTGAAGCATCCATCTATCTTGTATTCCATATTCCCATCATGTAAAGTGGCCTTTGTATATGGTTCACAAAACCATTCATGCCCCATCTTTTCATCCTTAAAAAATGACTTAATATTAATTTCACAACCATTGACATGAACATTAGCTTGCCATAATCCCCAACATAACAAATTTATATTTGATGATGAAGATAAGAATGACTCAGTCAAGGAATCAGAAAGAGATTCTGTCTCACCACATTTTGGTTGCAACACTTTAAACTCCTTTGTTTGTACAAGGAACCTTCCCAACGATGTTTGTCGTGGATCTTTGTCAAAATGCTTCCTAGGTCGGCCAACAACCCTTGATAATACTGGACATGGCTCCATTGATTTCTTGCTGGAAGAAGTGATGTGAGCTTTTCCTTTGATATGTTCTGATAAAATTGTTTGTAGATCTGAACCTCGAGGGCACAAAAACAACCATTTTCCATCATATCCACATGCCACTCTTACAGCATTTTTATCCTTGTAGTCATTCAAAGTTGCTTCAACTATCTCAAACTTTGCTCCTGCAACATACTCGATAATGAAAAATTTCAGAAGAATATTTTTTTGACCCTATTTATGAAAATTTTAACAAAAGAAAGATTTTTGTCATCTCTACATGCTTCTAGTGGAGATTACCTTCATGAGAATTATTGAAAGTGTGCATTTCCTCAATAGCATCAAGAATTATTGTTGCATCATCAACATCGTCCTGAGCGTCCTTCATGCTATCTTTTCGAAGACATGCTTCTTCAGTGATAAATCCTCGATTGGCAGCATATCTTTTTTGATGTTTCTGGCTTTCTAGAATATGGGTTCTTAGAAAATTAGACAAGCAAGTGTAAGCTGATTGCTTGCCTTCAATGGACCCTGATCCATATGGCATTCCACATTCAACACACCAAATTCGAACTTTAGGCTTTCCATTAAGATCCTCTGTGAGGAGCTCAAATTTATCATCTCTAGGTGTCTTACGCTGCCTCAATTTTTTGCGAACTTTTTCACAATGACTATCCCAATCTTCAAGAATAGACGTTGCTAAAAGTTTACTTTTGTGCATGTTTAAACCATGACTACAAGAAACATGATCACGTCTTTCATCAACATTTACAATATCAACTTCTTTATGAATATTATCTGATGTTCTGCAAACACGTTTTGATGGTGTGATCTCATCGACAATCGTACTTAGAGACCTCTTTATACCAACACACCTATCCTCTTCAACATTCCAACGTTCTTCTTGTATTGTATTTAGTATGCAACCTTCATCATCATTGTCATCTTTGATAACAAAGTGAAAAGGAACATTAATGATTCCATCTTGCATAATCTCCTTACGTATCATGCTATAGGTAGAGTCACCAAGCACTCTAACATATCCCAAAAGCTTCTTCTCAGATGATCCATAGTCAAACACCTTTATGTGAGTCTTTGAAGCCATGATATGATCAATAGTATACCTAATCAAAATAAGAGAAAAATATAAATAAACTCATAACTTTTAAATTCTAAATGGTATGCCATAGTCTAAATCACTAATGATATTTATTGAAGATCAATATTCTAGCTTAAGAGGAGAGAAAAATAAAGTATTTCACAAACGCTATATCAAAACAAAAAAGTTGAAATGTTTTTTATATACATAAATAGATCATGTACTAGAAAGAAAACCATCAATCTTTGGAATATTATGTAGAAACTGTAGTGCTACAAAAGGTTACAATGCATCATGTCGTAATGCACTTTCACATGTGACTTTGAATATAACTTCAAATGTATGAGTAACATCTGTTGCAGTAGGTCTAGCTTTAGGAATAGGATTTCTCATTTCCTCTATTCTCTTCCACCAACGCTTTAAGTGATCTAACTTAGTTGTATCTTGGATGTGAACAAAGTACTTGTAAGCTAGCCGATACAACTTTTCCAATGAAAAGGCTGCAGCATAAATATCAGTTTCCTTGGAAAACTTTGCATATGGAAAAGTATACAACTCAGGAGCCAACCACTTTCTTCGCATGCATCGCTCTTTGAATTGAGGGTCACATCGATCCTTGCCATCATTGACATATTTATCACTCTTGCTTAATCCCCAATCGATAATTCCTATGAAGACCTTATCAGACTCACTATCAAAGTGAAGCATAATGTTCGAAGGATGCAAGTCATTATGCAAAAGGTCTTTTCCATGCATGTATTTTAACGTCCCCATCAAAGTACCAGCTAGATTTACGGCATGAGTACGGACACGAGATAAATGGTCTAGCTCCTCTCCCACATAGACTGAGTTCATAGCATTTAACCTTGACCATTTGTCCAATGTCTCCGCATTCCAATACTAGTATACCAATCTTGGAGGATTTATCACACGAGCAATCATGCGAACAAGTCCTTTATGAGGTAATTGGGCTTGCATTGTTTCCATATTTGCCATTAACTCTCGCATGGACCTTCTCTCTTCCCTTTCACTTGGCTTTTGAGATACCTTAAGTTTCTTAATGGCAAAGGTCTCTTTTGGATCAAAGCAGTCTACACCAATGATGTTACCTTTCACCACTCTTCCATATGAGCCTTCACCCAGCACATAATCTTTCTCTTGTACATGAATCTGTTGCTTCTCAAGAAAAAACAAAGATGGCATTTTCAATCCTGTGGGATTGACACATTCTTTTGAAGAACTGGCATTGAATGCTTCCCTCTTTGAACTCATAACTGCCTTCCACTTTAAGGAAAACCAATCAATCAACTCTTCTTTATTATTTGTATCTCTGAGATTGAATGTGCTTGTCTGCTTTTCATAAACACTTTTAACTCTCCCTAGTTCTATGCGAATACTCACACAAAAATTATCTTGAAATTCATATTGCATATTCCATTGTGGATCTTCATTCTTCATCATGGTAATGACATCAGAGGAAAGATCCACACAAAGCTTATCCATCCCTCTTTCCCCTAAGTCAAAATACTTTTCCAAATCTTCCTGCGTTTTTGATAACAAGCTCATGCAAAGACACTTTGAGAATATTTTTCGCATTCCTTCCTTGAATCTATATTCATATAACACGCGTTTTTTATGACTCTTCATCTTGTCCATGTTACCTTCTGCGCATAAAACAAAATTAGTTGCTTTTGTAAGATTATCCTCTCTCTCTCTCTCTCTCTCTCTCTCTCTCTCTCTCTCCCTCTCTCTCTCTCTATCCCTTCCTCTCTCTCTCACACACAACTAAACGGTTTGATTCTTGTGAGCATGTAGATGCATTTTCAATTATTGACTTGATTTTATAAGCATTCTTCCAAGGGAACTGCAGACCGTGTCAGGAGACCGGAGTACTCCCAAGGTTACATTGCTTACATACTTTACATTGCACGACTTGATTCTCTAAGCATTCTGCCAGGGGAATTGCAGACCGTGTCAAGAGACCGGAGTGCTCCCGAGACTAGATTGCTTACATACTATATATTGCGTGACTTGATTCTATAAGCATTCTACTAGGGGAATTGTAGACCGTGTCAAGAGACCGGGGAGTGCTCCTGAGGCTAGATTGCTTACATACTATACATTGCACGACTTGATTCTGTAAGCATTTTGCCAGGGGAATTGCAGACCGTGTCAAGAGACCGGAGTGCTCCCGAGGCTAGATTGCTTACATACTATACATTGCATGACTTGATTCTGTAAGCATTCTGCCAGGGGAATTGCAGACCGTGTCAAGAGACCGGAGTGCTCCCGAGGCTAGATTGCTTACATACTATACATTGCACGACTTGATTTTGTAAACATTCATCCAGGGGAATTGCAGACCGTGTCAAGAGACCACAGTGCTCCCGAGGCTAGATTGCTTACATACTATATATTGCATGACTTGATTCTATAAGCATTCTACTAGGGGAATTGCAGACTATGTCAAGAGTGCTCCCGAGACTAGATTGCTACATACTATACATTGCACGACTTGATTCTGTAAGCATTTTGCCAGGGGAATTGCAGATCGTGTCAAGAGACCGGAGTGCTCCCGAGGCTAGATTGCTTACATACTATACATTGCACGACTTGATTCTGTAAGCATTCTGCCAGGGGAATTGCAGACCGTGTCAAGAGACCGGAGTGCTCCCGAGGCTAGATTGCTTACATACTATACATTGCAGAACTTGATTCTCTAAGCATTCTGCCAGGGGAATTGCAGACCGTGTCAAGAGACCGGAGTGCTCCCGAGGCTAGATTGCTTACATACTATACATTGCACGACTTGATTCTGTAAACATTCATCCAGGGGAATTGCAGACCGTGTCAAGAGACCAGAGTGCTCCCGAGGCTAGATTGCTTACACACTATACATTGCACGACTTGATTCTATAAGCATTCTGCTAGGGGAATTGCAGACCGTGTCAAGAGACCGGAGTGCTCCCGAGGCTAGATTGCTTACATACTATACATTGCATGACTTGATTGCTTAATACATACTAAGACTATAGAAATATTAAAGCATAAAGCATAAATGGCATAGAAGCAGAGGCATATATAAACATGAAATTATTTGTTGCATGCTATATGCTCTCTCGGCACTCACTCAGCTTAGTCTGTTCAACAATTCAATCCATGGAACCTTGCCTTCCGATCTCTTCTCGCTCTCCAAACTCCAATACCTTTCTCTCTCGTCCAACTCCTTCTCCATCGCTCCTCCTCCTCTCCTTTCCAACCTCACCCAACTTTCTCGTGTTGATCTCTCTCATCACGCAGCTTGAAGGGTGACACCTGATTTGTAACCACAGCAACCGCGCCTGAGGATAATCATCACCTTGGTGCATTTGTCGTTTCTGGCAGCCTCTCAGCTGAGTTGGACCTGCACATGGGACCCTCATCAGTCTCAACGGAGCTCACAAAACGGAGCTACCAAAGCATGTAAACGGAGCTCGTCATTCACCTTAACAATGAAGGTGAATTTGCTTCACCGCCCCCCCACTTTTATTGCACTATCAGAACGATTCAAATTTTGGAAAGAGGCTTGGACGATAATGATTCAATATTTGGAAAGAGGCTTGGACGATAACGATTCAATATTTAGATTAGTCTTGCTTATCATCCAGATCATTCGCAAGGAGAAACATGACATGCAAAACTGCAAGAGGAGCTGCTCCTTTCCTCCAAACCCGATTCTTGTGATGCTCGCTATCATCCAGATCATTCTGAAGGAGAGAGGGAGGTGCAAAACAAGAGCACCTGCTCCTTTCCTCCAACCCGATTCAAGAAAGTCTCACTGTGCAGTGGACAGTCTTGCGAAGAACTCTTGCAGCTACAGTAGGCCTGGACTGCATTGCATATTGTAACATTTGGAGAGCTTCCCATATAATTATACCCAGCCACATATCGAGGGACCGGAAGTCTTGAGGGTAATGTTCACCAGCACTACCTAGCTTGTTGACGTATCAATGCCACCCACGAACATATCCTAGCATGATGATGCCTGTATCGCAAGAAAATGGACGAACAATCCTGAACCAACATAACCAGTCACGCTTAGACGAGCTTGCAAAAGAGAAGGGACTTGATTTAATCCTGTATCTCTGTTGTATCGTGCCCTAGACCATCACCGACAAGGCATCGACCTTTTTGCTCCATCACTTCTTAAACGCTCTTTCTATGATCTTGCTCAAGCGTTCAAACGCAAACGAACTCGACTCATGCTACACTTGCTCAACAATTAGGAGATGAGTTCAGAGAGCACTACAGTATTTAAATCGTTCAATCTTGTCGCCAATATTATCCTCAAACCTTCCGCTCGAGATGTGGCTACTGGCTAGTATGATGGGGTTGCTCAAGATTTCAATCGACAAAGCCAGTAAATGTAGAGCGTGGATGGCGCCTGAGGATAATTCTCATCGTGCATTGTTTGTTGTTTCTCCAAGGTTGCTGACTTGGTAGCATAGATGGGGTAGACTTGATGATGGGACCCTTCCACTCTTAACGGCCTTCCACGAAATTACCCGGCCTTCACCACTGCCCGTGAATTACCCTGCCCATCTCTCTGCCAATGATTTCGAATTCCCTGACACACCTACCACAGTGGCTCTACACTCTCAACCATCCACCAGAAATCTTTGTTGTTCATTTTTTTTTCGTTCGCTCCCACGGCGAAATCGATTCAGAAAGTCTATTGACACACCGAGATAAGTTCGAGTTGGCATCGATTCAGCTTCCTCAATCCGCTGATTGTTGATCCGCAAGTGCTCATTTAGGCACCCCGATATGACCAGGTCTCAAAATCATCGAAACTACATAACTTTGAAAAACGAGTTTGCATCGATTCAACTTCCTCAATCCACCGATTCTTGATCCGCAAGTGCTCATTTAGGATAAACGGTGAAAGAACCAGCCAAAAAAGGAAGGGATGAACCCGCAATTCTTGAGCTACAAGCGCCATCACCTATTGCAGCTAATATACTCTGCTCATTGACAACGGGTGTCTATTGCCCAAGAAAGGCACTTAGTCGACATATGCGTGGCATCTATTGTCCAAAATGGAAAGTGTAGGTTGCATTACCCATCATCCCTGTCTTCTATGCTGGATTACAAATATAACTTGCAACAACTAGCTCTACAGTTCCAAGTTCCTTTTCTCTCTTGAAGAATGAAAATAGGTGATTGTCTCGTTCACAAGGGTTACGCTATAAGTTATTGTCGTGATGGACAAGACCAACAAGAATGGAGACCTTGAGCTCTTTGATAGCTGCATAGGCATGTGGCAGACAAGGCCATACTCCTCCAAAGTTACGCTAGCCAAGGCTACTTACTCATTGCTTGCCTCGAAAGTCCACTAACAAATTTTTTGCCTGACCAAGTTGCCGGCAAGCCGCAACAGTGCATTCTTTTCTACGTAATTTGCCCAGAAGCGAGCTCATAGAGATCCTTGCGAAGCATTCGTTGTGACGGCGCCCATATCTCATCAATATACTAGAGGTTGATCACTGGCTCACGAACAGGCTTCTTGCTGTGGATCAACACAGGAGACTGTCTTGTGAATCGGGTTGGAGAAAAGAATCGGCTGGGTCTTGTTCGGCAAGTTGTGCCCCATGTTCTTGAACCCAATTCGCTTTTGGAGACGCAACGCAAACCCACACGTCCATGAGCCCGCTACAAATTTGAATCTTCCCCAGGGTGCATTAGATGTAACGGGTGGCTGGCAGGCAATCAAAACGAACGGGTAAAGGTAAATGAAGACCTCCGTCGGGTCATCTCCCTTGGGTCCGGTCCCATGTGCAGGTCCAGGTCAGCTGGGGGTGGGATCCTTCAGAAACGCCAAAGGCACCACGGTAGAGATTATCCTGAGGCGTGGATGGCAGGCAGTGAAGCCGTGAAAGTCATGATAATTGATAGAGCTTCGTTTTTACAGTTGTCCTGCTGATCTGCCTGCACCGTTTTGTGAGTTCCGTTAAGATGGAAGGGAGTCCCAAAAGGGCCCAAGTGCAGGTCCAGGTCAGCTGAGACTCGAGAGTATTCTTCATGAATCCTTGAGAAACGACAAATGCACCAAGGCGAAAATTATCCTCAGGCAGCAACCGCATGGCTCAAGCGCACTTCCAATATCTTGGAGGCTGCCGCTGCCGAGTTGCTGCTAATGCGTCTTACGCACAGTTCCGCCTTACCTTTGGTCGAGCTGCGGTCGCCTCTACTCACCAGTACAATATCACAAGATAGCTCTTCTTTGCTTGTCGATTGCAAGCTTTGCAGCTCTGCATGGCCACCAGCAACCGCCACCCTCTCCCATCGCGCTCCACCATCAACTCTACAACCCTTTCCTCCTTTCCCATTGTGCATTTCCTCGCTGTTGCCCAACCTATCATACCCACGTAGCCTCTGAATCCGTGCACTTGTTCGCCCCTTCACTGCCGCAAACATATCGCTCGATCCGGATGTGGCGCTACAGGACCAGCTCCTTCTCTGGTCCTCTCCCTCCTCAGCTCCTCCTCCTTCCCCATCTCCGCTTCCTCTACCTCTCCTCCAATTCCTTCTCTCATACCATCTCCTCCCAGACCTTCTCCTCCCCCTCCTCCTCCCTCTTCTCCCTCGACCTCTCCGATAACCACCTCTCTGGCCCTCTCCCTCCCAACCTCGCTTCCCTTCTTCACCTCTCTTCCCTTAACTTCTCCAGGAACTCGCTCACCGGTCAGCTCCCCTCCCAGCTCTCCAACCTGCTTAGCCTCTTCTCCCTCGACCTCTCTTCAACCACACCAACTTTAAATAGCGACGAGCAAGCGACAACCTCAAAGTACCTGGAGTTCAGAATCCTGGAGTCTAGACTGGTCACTGGAGTTCGCAAATGGAAACGTTATTTTCAGCTTCAACTTTCTTTCGTTTGAAGTTTGCACTCTGCTTGCAGCTCGAAGAAGTCGGCTGTTGGAGACTGTGCTGTGTGCACTGTGGAGCACTAACTACGAAGTGGATAGTGGAGTACAAACTACAAAGTGGGCTATGGAGTACGAACTACGAGAAGCGAAGAAGGTCTGTGGATTGAACATGGAGCCTTGTCTTGAACAACGAAATGTTCAAGAATCAAGAAAGGCCTTAGAAGTTTCTAAACCCTAAGAGAAGATAAGGTGGCTTAATCTACGACTACAAAGATATTAGATCTACGGCTATAAATTAATCTACTTTTTAGTGTTAAGTTATTTTAAATATTACATATATCTCTTTTATATTTTATCATATATTACTAATTTTCAAAGTCCCTAGGCAATCTTAACGTATTCTATAGGAAACTTTAATTGTAGCTTAAATTTTAAAGGTTAATATTTCAAATACCTTTAAAATACATTTTGCCATTAAATTTAGCCCTTATAAATAACCTACTTGGCACAACTTATACCAGTTTTTTTCAATTTTAACCGGTGCAAAATACACTAAAGGGAGGTTTTTTCTAACACTGGTTCATACACATGAAAGACCAACCATCAACACTCCCTTATCACTCAATGGTGTACATCATACAAAGAAAGTTTCAATATTCTCACAAGGCAAGGCTTTTAGGAATAGGTCTAATGTATTCTCCAAGAAATAGTTAACAATCCCAATTCCATAATGTTTTGATGTTGAATCCTTGGGTTCTTTCCAATGTAATGGAAATTTGATCATCAAAAAATATCATCACGGGATCTACTCTAAGATCTAGCATCGAATCTGCATACTCCAAGATTTGTCACAAACCATCTCATCCATGTAGCCTCACATCCAATTTCAAAAATCTTGAATACTATACTATCACCTTCAACAATCTCCATCGAAAACTTTATAGCATTAAATGCCATTGATTTGAGTATCTAGGTCCTTTAGGATTTTGATCGAGCAATTTAAACATCAAATCTCTTAGCTCTTGTAGTATAACCCTTGCTCAAAGAGTGAATTTCGTTCAATAATATTATTCCATCCATTCTTCAAAGTATGATTAGCCATATGCTTGATAGCAGTGCACTTTAGATGGAGAAGAACTAGCATGCTCATCAATATTTTGAACCTCAGCATTCACCATAAAAACTTGTCGAGCCTATATCAAGAGCATTGCTCAATGTATTATAGTGAACTTCATATGCTATATCTTTGCTTGAACTTTGAAGGATCACCAACATTATAATCGCTTGAAGGATCACAACAACATCACAAGTTTCAAGAGCATCACTCAACACATCATGGTGAACTTGATATGTTGCATCTTTGATTGAAGGATCATAAACATGACAATCACTTGATGGAAATAGTGTGATATGTTCCCAACATGAAAGGGGTGCTTTGTTAGAACACATCTTCCACATACCTTGAAAGCATGCATTATAGTAGCATGATCTAAGTGGTGCTAAGTGTTAAAGAGTACCCATTAACAAAATGAAGGGAAAGAGTGTTAGGAATGGAATCATAGCTCCATAAGACATCTCTATTCACATTTTGTCTCCATTTTGTTCTTCAACTTCCTAGAAAAAGCATTCAAAATATATGTCTTTCAGGAGATATAAAGTGTGAGCCTACATTTTATGCTAGCCTGTAGGAATGTCACAACATCACTAGCACGTTATAGCTTTACACCACCTTGCTTTATATTTTTATGAGTCAGCATTCTATTTATAATGGCCCTTGCACTATCGTGCTCTCCCTTGCCATGTCCAGGTCTAAGAAAGTTCCAAATCATGCACAAGCTAGTGAGACTAATAGACATGGACATGAATAGTGAACTACAAAGGTCTACGTGCTTTGAACTGGGAGGCTATGCCATCAAACTAGAAACTCAATGTTTCTTTACAAGTAATTACAATCATTCGTGGTGTAACATAAAGCAATGTTATATGAACAAATTTTTGTGCTTCTTATCATTTGAAATGTAGAAGGTTATAAATATAGGAAAAGGTTATGTAGAAGGTTATATATAGGGTAAGGTGGTACTCTTTTTCCACTTTAAAGTGGTCAAGTTTGTCGGGCCCAAAAGATACATAAGTGGGAGAACTTTTGGATATTCAAACTGTACATGCTCGCGATGTAGTAGAAGCTTGCAATAACATCCTATAGTAGAATTTTCCTTAAGCCCATTCCACATTCAAATGTTCTTTCAAACACAATTTATCCACTTTGCAGAGCTTGACATTAGGTTACTAAATTTCCACTATCTCAAAGCATAGCTTAAAAGATACAATTTGAGTCCTCTCTCTCTCTCTCTATGTGTGTGTGCGTGTGTGTGTCCTCTGTGTGTGTGTGTGTGTGTGTGTGTGTGTGTGTGTCTCGCTGAATCCAATACTAATATCTACTTATTATAACTGTGGGGGCTAGTCATACATTAAAACTTTCAGCTACCCAACAACAAATTGTGACTGCTCTTAAACATCATCCTAGTTCAGACAATATTTAAAAAATAACTTTTAATTTGAATCTGAGAATAAACACACCCTACCTGTTAATTTAAAAATGGTGTATAAAATTACCCCTGCTATAAATATATTTATGTAAGTCTTGAGAATTAAAATACCCCTCATTTTGAACTCTCATAGTATACTTACATTTCCCAGATGGACCCCCCGAGACCCCCCCACAAATTGATGACCTCAGCCCTAGTAGTAGTCCATGGGAAACTTCATGGCTTGCCCACCTCTAGTGGCAACACACATGATCCACAACCTGGTGCTCACTCTAATTGCATCAGTAGAGTAGATTCATTTGGGCATCCTCACCCCAACATGATCTCACTCTGAATTTGGTATCTTGGTTTACAATTTGGAAGACTAGACAATGACTATGCATGGGAAGTCCCCATAGGTCTAACAAGGTAAAACTCACATAAGACTAACAATTATTTAAGGCGGACATCCCAAGGCAGAGAACCTTATTGACCACACACACAAAGAACTAAGTTGAAGATGTGGGAAAATTCCCCCCCTTGATGGCAATCTTCTTTTGGCGTCATTTCCAAGCCACCATTGCATCAGACTCATAAACTTGCATTTCCATTGTATTGCACTTGGTGTCAATGAAGCAAAGCTTTCCTTCTTTGTGTATCTTCTTGGTATACCAAAGCATAATCTTTTTGTCAATATGAAGCAAAGTATCCAATTCTAGGCAAGGTCTTACGACAAGGGCACTGTCTAATGCCTTATAGACTCAAGCAAGTGGAACTTGAGAACATATTCTTTAAGAGCACAAGCATCATATCATCCGCATAGAAAAGCAAGAGTATAGTGACGAACATAAGCTTCATGACTGATTTGTTGGGGTGAGACATAGTAAACATATTCAAAACTTTCTATCAAGTATAAAAGCCCAATTTTTGATTGCCTGGTCAACTATCTTTGACCAAAATATGAGCAAATCTGCCTACAGAGATAGAGATCGGTTGGAGGGTGCAATTTGCCCTGATTACAGAGGCTATGATGGGGCTTTTAGTGGCAAAATAAGTCCTAAATAGTAGAGAAGATCCTCTAGCAAGAAATCGCGCAGTGCTAAGTCACATCGCTAGTAGGAGCTGCTATAAATTCAACTGGTTTTTTCACATTTTCTCCTCGCTCAGTGGACCAAATGAGCTCAAATTGGAACAACAGCTATCTCATAACTTGCAAGCGAGGATATGCAGAACACTGAAACAATGTATCTTGACATTGATTGCAATTCAAAAGGGGAATGCAATTATCAAGTCGACCATGCAGATCAACATCCTTGGTACAACGTCAATGGTGCATTATCTCATATGACAAAGCATCAAGAATGGTTCACAGAGATGAAACCACTAGAAGGACAGAAGAACATTATCCATAATGTAGATAGCACACCAAATTCAGTTCAACAAAAAGGCGTTGTCCCTATGAACAATTTAACTGGTGCAAAAGGATTGGTGAAATATGTACTCTATGTTTCAAAGCTCAACAAGAACCTCTTATCAGTTGGTCAAATGATGGAACACAACTATTGAGTCATATTTGATGGAGATGAATACAAAATTAGAGACAAATCCAGAGGATATCAGCTAGTAGGAAAAGTAGTCAAGGAAGGACACTTGTTCAAAATCCTAGCTACAATACCAGATTTGCATACCATGTCAACCGTAATAGATGCCACTTTCCACAATATGAAACAAAAGATATGGACATGTCAATTTAAAAATCTTGATAGAGCTCAAAAAATCATAATATGGCAATTGGAATTCCAAAACTTCAGTTTCTTGGAAAAGTTTGCGAAGCATGCTGCTTCGATAAACAAAAGTGAACCAATTTCGGTAGAAGCACGGCTTCGATAAACAAAAGCGAACCAATTTAGCAAAAGCACCTCTCAAGCACGAGGTATTCTCTATTTGATACATACACATGTATGGGGTTCTGCCTAGACCCATAGCATCAATGGGTCACTTTACTACTTGACTTTCATCGACAACTATAGTAGATATTGTTGGGTCTAGTTTTTGAAAGATAAATTGAAGTCTTTTTCACATTTTAAGAATTCAAAGCCATGGTTGAAAACTAGACAGGCAAAAAGATGAAAGTCATGAGATCAGACAAAGGACTCGGTGAATGCATGTCTTCAGCATTCATGAACTTTTGCAAAAGTAATGGCATTCAAAGACAATTCACTTATGCAGATACTCCTCAGCAGAATGCAAGAGTTGAAAGGAAGAATGGTACTTTGGTAGAAAGTGCTAGAGCAATGCTCAATGAGAAGCATCTTCCAAATCAGTACTGGGCAAACTACTTGCTTAATCCACTTCCAACCGAACGGATTCAGGGTATGACACCTTATGAAGCATCCATTGGACACAAGCCACACATTGGGCATCTCTGCATATTCGGTTGCATAGCATATGCCCACATGCATGACGATCATTGTAGGAAATTGGATGTGAAGTCACGTAAATGCATCATGGTTGGTTATAGTGAAGAGAGTAAAGCATACAAGTTATATGATCCCATCAACATCTTTGATGAGGAATCACAATGGAAAACCTCAAATACAGAGGAGATAGACACATTGATTACTCAGTCACCTACAGAAAAGGTTGATGAAGAAGAGCCAGAGTTTCCAAAGACACCCTGAGACGAGCAACAACAACTCAGACAGTCTGTCAAAAAAAGTAGGCCCCCTGCCAGACTAGCATATGCTCATAAAGGAAAAACAATTCAGGTTGAAAACACCAACTATGCTCTTATGACTACCATCATGGCTTCAGAAGAAGAGCCAATGTGCTTCAAAGATGAAGCTGACAAGCCAGAATGGCAAACTGCTATGAATGAAAAAGTGGAAGCTTTGTACAAAAACAACACTTGGGAATTATGTGACCTTCCACCAGGAAAGAAAGCCATAGCAAACAAAAGGGTTTACTAAGTGAAGTACAATCCAAATGGCAGCATTGAAAGATACAAAGCTAGACTAGTTGCAAAAGGTTTTACATAGTAGTACGATCAAGACTATGATGAGACTTATGCTCCAGTAGCAAAGATGGATTCCATAAGGCTCTTGATATCACTAGCGACACTCACAGATGGGAATGTGTACCAACTCAATGTGAAGAATGCTTTTCTCAATGGTTATCTAGACGAGGAAGTCTACATGCCAAAACCAGTAGATTATGTTGAACCAGGAAAAGAGAATCAGGTTTGCCATCTTAAGAAAAGTCTCTACGGCTTAGAGCAAGTACCTAGAAGTTGGTACAGTAGAATCGACAAGTATATTTTTACTAATCTGGGATACATGAAATCCATCTAGAGCATACTCTCTACTATAAAGTTCAAGGGGAAGACATCATTATGGCACTTTTGTACGTAGATTATGTGATTGTGACAGGAAGCAATGATAGCTTCATCAAAAGGTTGAAAGAAGACTTATCTATAGAGTTTGACATAAAAGACCTTGGATTTATGCACTATTGTCTTGGAATTGAGTTCTGGAGAGATTCAGATAGCACCTTCATGAGTTAGCTAAAGTACATTGATAGTCTCCTGAAGAAGTTTCATATGGCAGATTGCAAGATTGCACCCCCTCCCATGGAATAGAGTTTGAAACTTACAAAAGATTCAAAAAAGCCTACAGTCAATGACAGATACTATCAGCAACCCATCGGATCTCTTATATATCTGACTATCACATGGCCATATATTTGTTATATAGTAAGCTCACGTGCACAGTTGATGGCAAATCCAAAAGAGTCTCACAGGAATGTAGCCAAAAGAGTCTTGAGATATAACAAAGGTACAAGAAAATTTGGAATAGAATATAGAGGAAGTCATCCAAGGTTGCATCGATAGTGTGATAGTGACTATGCCGTAGATTGACACAGGGATATGCCATTTTCCTTGGTCAATCATGGTTGTCAAATAAACAGCCAATTGCTTCTTTGCCTTCAACTAAAGTAGAATATAGAGCACTCAGTATAGGTGCATGTGAGGCTAAATGGCTCAGAAATAGCCAATTGTTTCTTTACCTTCAACTAAAGCAGAATATAGAGCACTCACTACAGGTGCATTTGATGAAGCAACAACAATATACTATGATAATCAATCGGCTCAAGCATTGGCCAAGAATCCAATATAGCACTCTAGGACCAAGCACATTGATGTCCGAGAGCACTTCATTAGAGAAAGAGCATTACTTGGCGACATCACATTGCAGCATTGTGATAGCAAAGAGAATGTTGTAGACATCTTTACCAAACCACTTGGTAAGATCTTTCCAAGAAGCACCGATAAGCTCTTGGTTTGACATGGAGGAAGGACATTCCCATTAAAGGGGTGTGATGGAATGTAATGCTCAATCCTTCTTCGATTCCTCAAAATCATCATCTTGAGGGAAGGCCTACTTTATGATGTGATCTTGAAGGAAGGTGTTGAGAAACCATCTCAACATCATGTGTTGAATATTGTGCATAGCACTAACCAATAGAGTGCTATAAAGGAAAGAGTTAGATGCCCTAACCCTAACCCTAAATATATTCTACATTTTCAACTAAATCTAGTGTATAGTTAGTCATTTGTGATGTGTTCTCTAGCTATGCCGTCTCTCCTCATCTCCACTCTTCTCCTCTCACCTCTTCATATTTTGTCACTTACCAATCTATTTTTTAATTTTGCTCTAAACTTTCAAGGTTGTATAGCAATGGGTATGTAACCTACAATTTCCACTTGTTGTATAACCTTCTGAGTCAAATCTAGCAATGCTTCATATTTTCATTTTTGTATGAAACCCACATGCATTACAATGGAAATGATTTGATCATGGCTCCATGGATGTAAATAAGTCACTATTTGAGCTATAGTGCTATTTATTGCTTTAAGCATCTAGAAGTATTGCATTTTGCTAGAGGTAGCATTGTCAAAGCTACTCCTTAGCTTGTTGTTGTATTTGTCAATGAACATTATCTATAATTATTTTGGGTAAGTTCATCAGCTTAAAGTCAACATATCAGGCAAAAGAAGCTTATATGAAGCAATGAATATCAAAAGGAGAAGGAGGAGGAAGTTAAACTATCACAACATGTCTATACACATGGCTACCAGTGCATCTAAAGGCCTAGGTGCATAGTTTAAAAAATAGCCTGATGCGTTATTAGACGTGCTCCAACACCAAATCTCGATAGCCTGACAACGATAGACCGACCGACCCCCACATAAAACAAAAGTGGCAAAAAATATTCTTTCTTGCATGCGAAAGCGGATGAATTTGAAGAAAACATCTTTCCACAAGTACAAGAAGCATCATAGATTAAGAGAGAAGAGCAACTAACAAGAGATTTACCTTGGATAGAGGTATGAAAAGCTTCTTCTCCTTCTTCTCAAAAGCTTCTACTTCTTCTTCTCTTGTGGCTTCCTTCTTCACCCTCTTCTCTTGTATGCTTGGAGATGAATGTGTATGCTTGGAGATGAGGTGTAGATGCTTGGAGTTAAGTTCCTCTTGGAGATGGAAAAACAAGCTCAGAGGAATGCAACCGCGGCAAAGTGAGGAAAAGGCTTTATTCATGTAGGTTTAAAAACCAGGTAGTGTGTCTAAAAATGTGTCTATTAGAATTTAGCGTGTCTATACTGTATAATAGACATGCCTATAGATGTGTTTCACAGTCAAACGTGCTAATAGATGTGTTACACATTTTTGGGGTAAAATTTTCAAGGTCTGGCTTCACTAACATTTTGAGTAGTTATTATTTATAGGATGTCTTAATCTTCAACCCTTCTTCAAAACAAGCACCTCCAGTGAGGATGAATCCCTCCATCTCCACAATTGAGAAATGTGGTTGGAGCAAAAAATCAAATGTATGTGTGATCGATGTCGAGGGAACTTGTATTGTACATGTAGAATTACACTCAGTCACATCTCAAAGTACAGAGAATGGGATGCGACCGTATCCATGGTAAGTGTTAAAGCATTGATGTTGATTGAGATACCTATGGGTGTTCAAGTGTTTGATATATGCTCCTTTTCTAATTTGATACACGAAGCAGTGCCACACTTGCATATGTTGTCCTATGCTCATCGTGAGGAGGCAAAGCGTCAGCGATATGAGGTGGGATCTTTAGGGGGGACCGTTATGGATGCATGGATTGATGGTGATAGTAGCCCTCCACCATTACCTCATGAGGCCGTGGAGGAGGAGGTGTTCGATGATATGATACGAGATTTATTTGCCCATGAGTCCGTAGGTAGGGATGATAGCATGAAACAAGACCATCTTTTTACTATAGAATCGACACTAGTATTTGAGGGGTGCAAATTCTCTACTCTACGTGCCTCCCTTGAGTTACTAAACTTGCAGACCATTTATATCAAATAGTAAAAACACAGCCATAGTACTCTAGGAAGTAGCGTTTGGAGGAGAGAACATTGTCGAACAAGGTTATGGCAATTCATACAATTCATTTGTAACATATAGAAAGTATTTGGACCTCTTTATTGATTTTATGTTAGTTTGTCTAGCATTTACAAGCCAGAGAATTTGGGACAATTATTTGAGATAGTGAGATTCTAGCAAGCAGTTTTCTTGTAGACTATGTGACATAGGCAAACTTTTCGACACTCAAAGTCACATGAAACATATTTGAACAAGTGCCTTTCACTTTCTGAACATTATTTTGGTTTTGCAAAAGGTGTATGCAAAAGAAATCAACGCTTGAGTTATGTGTCAATGAGATATCACAATTACAAGTGCGTAGAGACTTATAAACTTGCATTTTGCAAGAGGAAAGCTTATGCACGTGTCATCACATAATCAATATTTTCCACTTAATTTGGCATGGCGAGAGCAGAATATATATATTTTTAATGATTAGAGAAAACTAAATGGTGTAGCTATCATCAATTGGAAGGTCAAGCTAAAAAATAATGTAGTATTAAAGGAAGGAACATAGTCATAGGAAGATCAACAAGGCCACAACAAAATAGAGAGGCTTAGCATGAATGCAATAAGTGGGCACAATTGATGCTTGATGTCATGTGTTTCAACGTAAAGGAATCGTCATTTTTCGGGATTGTTATTTTGGGTGATTATCATGGGATTGCTTATTGTAATGTTCTCATGCCTCTTGGAATCCATTCATTTGTATTATTTTGAACGTTGTAATATTTTTATCATTCATAATACTTGATTTGAACTCGTAAACCTTCCTTTAGAAATGAAGCAAAGGAATTCAAATGCTCAATGCTCATTTTAATAATCATGATCACTTCAACTTTCAATCTCTCATATTTTGACATTGGAACACATTCTCTTGTGGGTGAATTATTAGTGACAATAATTCCCCTTATGTTGCTAGTAGAACTGCTTAAATAACAAGATGTAAGATGTTTCTTTCTATTCATGAGAAGAAAACAGCTTCCCGCGTGAGCCATGGATCTCCACACGAGGTATTTTCTACAGACGTAGAGATTTATGCACAAAGAATAAAGGTCATTGGAAAGGAAGAGGCCGGTGGCGCGACCTCAAAATGTATCATAAATGTTTACACGGCTCTCACAAACCTACTATTCGGCATTGAATGGGTATAGTTTCGTCCCTATCGGGCAGACTGCACCTAACTGACTGCCTTGACCTGCCATGCATCTTAAAGCTCCCGCCAACTTTTATATAAAATAATAGCTCTGCAAACGGCATTGAATGGCCATAGCTTTTGCTAAAATATAGCGGGCTAACTTCCTCTACGGGTGGTAATTAGAAATGGAGACTATGTGCAGCCTGTTTCCACGCGCAGGGGCAAGTCCGGCCCTGCAACTCGGGTTCAAACTTGAAAATAACGAAAACAAACGCAGTCGTATAAGATAATCGTTATCTGCAATACGAAGCAGATTGAGATTTAAAAGGTTTCGTACCGGCTGCACCAGCAAAATCACAGCCTCGTTGGGTCTTCATCCCAGCCTCGTTGGGTCTTCTCGGTTCGTCAGCCACCAGACTTGGCTTCCGATTTGCGTCCAACTCGAGCTACGTTGCTTGCCCATATGAGCATTTGTTAAGTGCGCACAATCGAGGAGATTCATGGCATGTGCCCACTGCCCAGGATGAGAAATTCATTCGAGAATAAACCAGTCACCAGTGTGCGGTGGCACTCACAATAGTCAGCCAGAAGTAAAGATAGCCTGTCCAAACTTTAATGGAGGACGCTACCTGCTCTCCACGTAAAAACCAAAACGATTTGAGTGGTACTGTCACTCGTACAGATTCACAGAAAGGAAAGGCGGCTTTTAGCCGAGGTTGTGGTTTGTCTTGGACGCTGGAAGACGCCACTTTTTCACCTACCACCTGCATGGATGATGCCCATTTGCGCATGGTGGCGTGCTGCTTCTATATTAATTGACGAGCAGTGAGTTAATCAGCGCTAATTTAGGAGAGGCGTTGCAGAAGAGATGAGAGGATCACGATTCACATTATGAAATACTCGTACCTAGTCCAAAACCAAAGGCTTGCCAACTTGCAAGGACAAAATCCAAGCGAAATTGTGAAGTTTGTGTTCCTCATACGATCATTACTATGTCCACAAATACGTAGTCACTGGGCTATAAATACGTAGTCACTGGCCTTCTATAAATCCAGTGGCGACCAGCCAATTTTTCACCCACTTCTGAGAGTCTATCAGCTTTCGCTCTCACATTGCTCCATCTCGTTTCCATGGCGGCCTCCAAGGTCCTAGCTCTCCTTGTCGCTCTCTCTCTCGTTTCGTCTCTCTCGCTGCCTGTTGCAGCCATCACATGTGGCACTGTCGCTGCTAACTTAGGACCCTGCCTCTCCTATCTCACCCAGAAAGGCGTGATGTCGCCTACCTCTTCATGCTGCTCCGGCGTGCAGAGCTTGTACTCTGCTACGCAGGGGACAGCCAAACGGCCTGCTCGGGTTCTGGCCTGCAATTGCATCAAGACTGAGTCTGCTGCCTTGGGAAAGAACCTCATCGCTTCACGCGTCCCTCTCCTTGCCAAACTCTGCAACGTTCAGTTGGGGTTAACCCCTACAGTGTCGACCGACTGCTCCAAGTGAGTTCTATTGTATTTTCTTGATTCAGTGTGTAATGCGGTTGAAAAATGCTCTCGGAAAGTTCGGATTGTGATAACGTTTGCTTATGGCTGGAAACTTGCAGGATTCCGTGATCTAGTTGGGAGCTTCTGTTTTGCGGTTTCTCTTCCCTCGGCTTGCTTCCATGTAAGGTCTTTTTTGTATTAGCAGTTGGTCGTACGTCCGCCTCATAGATGACCGCTACAGTAAATAAAAGGTGGCTAGTCTTTCCTTTGCTATGTAATGGTTAAGTTCACCGTCTTTCTGTTATCTTCGTCTTCAATACATTTCCAGATCCAGTGCAAACGATGGATTGTTACTAAGTGACCGTTCGCGATTTGATTGTTTTCAATTGTTGATAGAAGTTGCTTGCGTCTTCTTGTAACTGAAGTTTTAAGTACATAATTTCCGTCGTCCGATGTTATGTAACGCTACTTTTGCAATATCTAGCAGTACCAGTGACGTTTGATATTGAAGTCATTCTGGAATGTTGCCGAACGATGGAATGTCCTGGCACAATTGTTGTGATTTCTATCGATCTTGGAGTTGGTGGTGTTTGCACTCGTAATTTAATTTCTGGAATATCGGTAGACATGGTGTTAAATTTCACGTTCAATGAAGATATGTCGACATGCGCATTTGAGTACTAATCCGAAATGCGGGCTTGTCAACTGCTGCTAGTAATCTGATTACGACCTTTTGATCTGAAGTCGAGGTATTTTCTCGGATGATAGTCGCCCACTTTAGCAAAGAAGCAGTAAGGAACTTATGCGCAGCAGTTGGAATTGCAAAGAATCAGTAAGGAACTTATGTGCAGCAGTTGGAATTGAACGCTCTTTTTGCAACCATATGTCCCTGTATGTGATACCTTTAACCTGGTCTCTTATAATGGCAATTAATCCAGCCCTGGCTCAAACTTTGCAGTGCGCACAATCCTGACCTTTTTTATTCGTTTGACTTGAGAGAATATGCCTTTAATAAAATCATGTGCAATCGACTACTCAAATTAACAATTCCACGTACTAACTATTCTAAATTTGTAGAGAGAAACTTAAGAATATTCTCCTCGATAATTCTGTTTAAGGAACCTGTTACGCTGTAGATGTTGAAGATTTTACTATATCTTTCCCAGAAAAGAACCAACAACTACCATCAATTTTTTCCATTTTAACATTCAAAATATTGTTTTTCTATTTGTTTTTAATTTTATGCGATGTTGAAAATTTTACCATATCTTTTACAGAAAAGAACCAACAACTACCATCAATTTTTTCCATTTTAACATTCAAAATAGTGGACTTTCTATTTGTTTTTAATTCTATGCGAATATTTGCGCTAATTTTTCCATTTTAGCCTTTGAAATGGCTGACTTTTTTTAATGTGTTCTATGCGAACACGGTCCTTTAAGTGACGAACTTATAATTTATACAATTGAAAGTGTGATTTTATGTGAATGAATGGTTGGTGCTATGCAAATAATGGCGCAGCCTTTGAAGTGATGTGTACTTTCAATTTACGCAATTGATTTTTATGGTGGGGGGATTTTGGACGCAGCAAAGACTGGAAGAATTGACGGCAAGGAAGAAAGGAGGATGGAACTTTGAATTTACACAATTGATTTTCATGGTGGGGGGATTTTGGACTAGCAAAGACTGGAAGATTTGACGGCAAGGAAGAAAGGAGGATGGACGGCAAGAGAATGGTCGGCAAGACAGTGTGGTGAATTGGGGGAAAGGGAGGAGGATAAAGGTGAGTTAAAAGTATTGGAAATTAGTCTGGTTAATTGGAAGAAAGGAGGGAGGAAATACGGGGAGAAGAGTGTAAGTCGAATGTCTTGAAAATGCCGTAACAGCTTTGGAAGGAGAAATGTCGAAGTTAGCCTATACTAGGCTGGAAGGAGAAATGTCGAAGTTAGCCTACACTATAAACGGCATGGTGATAATGAAGATGAGTCACCACGGAGGATGAGTGCCACAGAGAGGAAGAATGAAAGGAGAAATGCATAGCTTCGAAGCTAGTCTATACCATGAAATGTATGATGACAATGAAGAAGATGAGAGCGAGGGGGAGTTCCACAATGAGGACGCAACAAAAACTTGTATAGGGTTGACCAATAGGGAGTATCGCTGAGGGAAGGGGGTGAACGGCGAGTCAGTCTGGTAAATTGGAAGAAGGGGAGGAGGAAGATGGCAGAGAAGGTGAAGCTGAAAATGCTGTTGCAACAGCCGTGTGTGAAAGATGAATGTGCAGCGTCGAAGCTAGCCGACACCATGAATTGTCCTAGATAAGGAAGAAGATGAAGAGGGAGGAGGGTGACGGCTATAAAAGAGGAAAACTGAAAATTCCCGTACATGTTTGAGTGAGGACGATGAGCGCGACACAGGGAAAAGAAATAGTCTCGTGCATAGGACAAGGCAGTAACGGTCGGGTGCGGGATGATACAAAAACGTTTGAATGTGATCGTCTATTCATTCAATGGCTCAACCTTTAATCAATTCCAGCGATGGAAATTGTTCCAATAGTCTCCCCAAACCTCTCCTTGAGAGAGATTAAGGTGATGAAAATGACGACTTAGTAATCATAGTGGTGATAATCGTAATGACGATTGCTATTAAAACTAGTAATTAAATCGCAATTGCAGTTTGTCTCATTCGATTGACGACTTTGTAATCATAGTGGTGATTACTAAGTCAGGCAAGCACTCTCCCAAAGAAAAAAAGGAAGTTCTGCTAAGCGCATTTTAATATGCCATTTGTCCGGCATACCAACATATGTTTGATGCTTTGCATTGGTGATAATTTGAGGCTATTTGACAAGTCGTAAGTACTAATGATAGGTTACTATACCCCTGTATATAGGAATTAATGATTAACTATAATTCATTACTCAAATGTAAGTAACGAACAGATGCGATTCGAAGAGACGCTGATTCGTACAATGAACTATGTAAACGTTAATTCAGTTATGACGTACGTAATAGAGATTTTAGCCTATCTCAGATTTTAATATGGCCAAAGCCCGGAATCAACCCACGCCAATTACCTGTTCTTGAAGCTCGCACAATTGCGAAAACGGTGTGATCTGATCCGGACCCCAGATCAATGCCTCTGCTTCTCGAACCTTCAGAGTTGATAGACTCTCTGACTATAATGGAACTGATTTTGCGAAAGCAGGATCTCCTCTCCGTTGCGACGGAACGGACGTGATGCGCGACCCAAGGTCGCTGCCAACGCTCAAGCTGGCACAGACTGGAAAGCCAAGGACCTCAATGCCTGACTGGAGCTTTTCCTGCAAATGGAGGATTCGCAAAAGCAATCGGTAGGAGTTCTCACCATAGCCAATGCAATGTGGGAACAACTTAAAATGACCTACGAACATACAGACGTCACAAGTTTCGAATTTAAAGAAAATGGGGAAAAACAATGTCTGATACGGAAGTCGTGCCTAAGTTTATCAAGCAGTGGCGATCACCCCTTGATGATCTCACGCTGTCAGGCCTTACCCTTTCCCCTGCCGTTCAGGCCACATGCCTGTTAGCCGCCCTTCCTCCATCCTGGCTAACTTATATAACTACAAAAACTAATCAAGTAAATCTTAGCATCCCTTTGCTGATTCCGGCCATCTTACAGGAGCATGCTATGCGTGGTACCCTGTCAACACAAACATCCACTTCACAAGACATCGCAATGTTTGCGAAACGCAACAACAATTCACGTAGTAATCGTAACAATTTTTCACAAAGACGTTCGTAGTCTGGAATAAACCAACAGCGTCCTTCAAGCGTATCACGCAATCCCAATCACAAACAACAAAACTTTCGAATTGATTTGAAACCTCATTGTCAAACGTGCGGTCGTTTACATGAGACGAAAGACTGCTGGTTTAACAACTCTAACAAAGGCAAATCGAAAATGAGATCTGCAAATTATGCCTCCGATTCTGGTAGCCAGTCAAGCACACCACCTGAAATAGACGATCAATCAGAGTGTTTGACACCTCGAGCATTGAAGATGTGTATTTGGCTTATTCAGCCACTCATAATCCCCTCGAAGCCCTTAACGCTACCTAGATTCTAGATACGGGTGCAACCTCATCTATAACATCCAGAATAGAATGGTTAGATAATTATCGATTGCTTACCAAGCCAATTGAAATTCGATTCGGCGATAACGACACCCAACAAGCGATCGGTATAGGAGATGCAACGATAGAGTTGTCAGATGGCAACCTCGTCACGATCAAACATGTCTATCATGTACCACAAATCGCCAAGAACTTGATCTGTGTGAGCAAAGTTACGAGCCCAGAGACTTCAATTGAATTCATCAGTCACTGTGAAATTCACCATAACTTATCGGACCATCGCCATTACACAGTTACGTGCCCACAAATTGGGCGCCTGTACATCCTTGGTCGAACCATCACCCCGGTGCATGAAGTCCATAGCACTACAGCCGAATCGCCCCAACCCTACCGCACTCTACTCTGGCATTACCGACTTGCACACATTAACAATTCAACAATGCAATTTATGAAATCACACGATTTTGCCGTGAATTATACATTACCCAGGCGCAGCAAGCTTCTAATTTGCGAAGGCTGCATCTATGGGAAACTGGCAAGCACTAAGTATAACAGCACAACGTCCAAAACGTCCTCTACAATTAATCCATAGTGACCTATGCGAATTACCGACCAGATCACTTACCCACAATCGGTACTTCATTACGTTCATTGACGATTACACTAGGTTTACCGCACTTGCTTTCATTCCAAACAAGACCACCGAAACCGTCCTACAATCATTTAAAAAATAATCAACTTGTAGAAAATCAACTCCCTCATCTCATACAGGCCTTACAGTCTGACAATGGCGGTGAATATATTTCTCACCGCTTCAAAACATACTGCCAAAATCACGGAATATATCAGCGACTAACTATACCTGATCATCCTACACAGAATAGAATCGTGGAATTACGACACAATAGATCTCTTATGAATTCTGCCCATTGCATGCTACGATTCGTCCTTACTGGGAAGAAGCAGTGGCTACTGCATGCTATGTTCAGAACCGCGTCTACTCTAGGAGCACTGACGCGATCTCCTACACATTATGGTTTGGCACAGCGCCAGATTATTCCAACTTTCGCATATTTGGCTCTACAGCCTATGCATACGTCCCTCCTACACACCACAATAAACTCCGGACTGTCTTCGTTGGATATGGCGAGTCGCACTGGGTAAAAGGCTATCGCCTCTACGACCCCTTTGGCCGTCGCTTCCTGTATTACGCTCACTCGTCCTCGATGAAGACACTTCTTTCCGTCCCTGCAAACGACCATACAAATCTGTTAGAACCTAGCTATCAACGGAACGAAGCATCAACATCTCGTTCACAAGACAATCCCTGTCAATCCTCTGATAAACTAGAACAATTCGTCTCCTGGCGGGTTCCGAGCTACACGATTCTCCAGCCAATCCTGTTCCTCTCCCTCAGCCGCTTCCACAAATCCCTCCGAATCCACCGATTCCTCCATCCCCTTCTGCACAAGGTGTACCCAATACCCCTAATGCAGCTATTCCTCAACTGTCCACACTCAATCCGGACTCAGACCCACGAGCACTCTCCGTACGACAATTTCTTGGACGAGCCACACGATCGCTCGTCAATACTGCGCGATCCGCCCCTGCATGCACGCACTACTCGTCGCATGCACAACGACCACTTGCGACCTGTTTCCACGCAGGGGTGAAACCCACACCTAGGTGCCCCTCAACGCCATCGAAGGCTATGAGGTTGCTATGAACTGGAAAGGTGTTCTTCCATGCGATTGTACTGTTTCTCTTGCGCCTGACCCTTTTTTTGCTGCCCTTGCAGCCTGTAGAACCTGGATGGATGCTTTGCCCGAGCGTCATTCACACACTACATTTCTCGTTGTTGCACTTTACGTAGATGACATTCCACTCATTGGTTCATCACTAGAAATCATTCAACAAGCTAAGTCTGAAATTGCATCTGCATTCGCTATTACCGACTTAGGTCCACTCACGTATTTTCTTAGTCTTCAAGTCACCCGTGATAGGATTCGTGGCACATTAACATTACATCAAACCAAATTCCTTGATGAAATACTTCATGAATTTGGTATAGTCAATATTAAAACCGCCACCACACCCATTCCAGTAGATTCTCCACAAACAAACCGTGTTAAACAATTCATGACACAGTTTCCATATAAACAACTTATTGGGAAACTACGTTATCTTGTCACACGAACACATGTAGATATATGTCACAGTATCAATTATTTATCATGCTTTATGCACAATCCTGGTTATAAACATTGGAAAGCCCTTTTACGTGTTCGTTATTTGAAATTCACATGCAACATAGGGCTTACATATACTCGTAACTCAAATCTAAGTCAACTCACCTCTCTCATTGGTTGGTCTGACTCAGATTGGGGGGTGAAATAGATACTCGGAAATCTACTGCTAGGTTTACTTTTGTACTTGCAGGTGTAGTAGTAACATGGCAATCAAAGAAACAGGTTTCAGTTACTCTATCATTTGCTGAAGCTGAATTTGTAGCTGTGGCATTAGCCTACCAAAGAAGGACTTTGGATACAAATGTTACCTGAAGAACTGAAGATCACTTCAAAGATGTCACTTTAAATATATTGTGACAATATGTCATGTATCTATCTTGCAAGCAATTCAAAACACTCAGCAAAGACAAAGCACGTGGATCTCAAATATCAATTCGTACATAAAATGATTGAAGAACATAAACTTCAGTTGGAACACACTCCAATAGAGTTTATGTGGGCAAACTTTCTCACAAAGAGCCTTTGCCTACAACAAAACATGATTGTTGTTGTTTCAACTTAGGACTTAGGAGAATTAAAATTTTATAGTAGTAACATGAAGGGGGTGTATAGGAATTAATGATTAACTATAATTTATTACTCAAATGTAAATAATGAATAGACGTGATTCCAAGAGACACGCTGATTCGAATAATGAACTATGTAAACGTTGATTCAGTAATATGATGTAACATAGATTTTAGCCTATCTCAGATTTCTTTACTATAAAGACTCAAACTTTCTGAAAGTGTAAAGGTAAACTTGGAACTAGCTTTAACATATGTAACAATTATGTAAACCTACTCTACTTTCCAATTCGACATATGATGTAAATCCGTACGCAAGCATAGAAGTGAAAATAGACTCTAGTCATGCTTGGATCCTATGATATTGCACAAAACTGAATTCCAAAAGTTATTAAAAAGTTTTCCTCCTTCCCCACTCAGAGTAATGTCTAACTTGCCAGTTAGGAGTTCGATCATCAACCTGAATGGTTTCGCATTCTGCATGTAGCCACC
Organism: Dipteris shenzhenensis; assembly: GCF_047967505.1. Taxonomy (NCBI): domain Eukaryota; kingdom Viridiplantae; phylum Streptophyta; class Polypodiopsida; order Gleicheniales; family Dipteridaceae; genus Dipteris; species Dipteris shenzhenensis. The sequence continues at coordinate 22,211,413 of NC_141619.1, forward strand.
TTCACTGACGGGAAGTGTGGAAAAAATATGTCACACTAGAGGACTATCTACCACATCTATTGAATAAAAATTTCCATGCTCTAACTTGATATGCTAGAGTACACAAGAAATTTACAATTGTGATCTCAGCACAACTTTGCAAGTGGAGCATCACCTCAACTTCTCTACACGTATTGTCTTCAAATCATGCACCTGAACCGCACTAAACCTATACCCCAATGAGGATCGATGGAAAACCCCCACTATACCCACAAACATCGAAAATAGTTAGTGCAACTCATATAATAAGGAAAACCTATAGCATTCTCAAAGCCCTGCTGGCATGCCTTTGTGATGCACATCAGAAAAAGCTTGCCTTTTCTGTCAATAGAGAGCCAGCAGCAACTATGATATGCAAACAGAAGGATCCATTTCTACCAATGATAGCAAATATTAAACATGGAGGGGCTCGGGGGGTCAAATTTAGTATTCAAATCACTGTAATTAAAAGGAAAAAGGAAATACCGCTCGAGAACAGCATATACGAAGCCAATCTCTGCACCATTTGTGTGTCCGATCGCCTGGATAATGCATCATTCCACTTATCATGATCATCTCACAAACAGGTATATACTGATATCATCAAAGAAAATCTCACATCCTAGTAGGCACAGCCTTTACCTTCCCATCTAAGAGCTCGAGTTTCCCATCTTGGAGCACAAGCTATCAATGGAGGTTAACACCAACCTTAGTGCAGGGGAAGAAGTTGGGTCGCATAGTTTTGCTACAGATGACCCAATCATGTAGAGGAGGTCTACTAGCAACCAACATAACCTAGCGTCAAGTCAACCAACTATATAATTAGTGTAAGGGGCTTATGTCATGGAGGGGAAAAAGGGGGAAAATAAGGATGGCTATTTTGGATGTTTTTCCCATAGTGCATGACATAAGGATCCAAGGGAAAATGAGACTTGCTATAAAGGAAATATCACATCAATGGTTATCAAGAATGTGGAAAAAAGCACCTTGAGGTCTAGAGCATGGAGTGTTATTTCCCATGGTCCCACCCTATTTTCCATGTAGTTCCCCTTTATTTCCCATGGTGCATTTTCACAGCATAATAGAAATAGCTATTTCTCACGTATTTCTCCTCCATGACGTAAGGCCCTAAGAGGTTGGGCCACTTGTAAGAGGTGCCTACATAAGGACCTCACTCTTCTTCATTCTATATGCAAGTATTTTGAGTTTGTGTTCACTCCATGCTTTCTTTTCAGTTTACCAACATGGTATCAGAGCCCTTTGATCCCCCTTGATCCCATTTCTGCCACATCATCATCTTCTTCTCCATCTTCTTCTTCACCATCTCTTCCCCTTCTTCCCAAATCTTGCTTAAGCCTGTTCTCCTCCATTTCTCTGCCATTCTCCAAGCCCTTCTTGCTGGAGATATATCTCGAAGGGGTGAACCCTTGGCTGTAAGGAATTAACGTATCATCGCCGCTGCTCGACGACATTGCACGAAAATCGGCGACTCTCTTTCCTACATTTTCTCTGAGACTGCTCCATGCTTCTCTAATTCCTTTCAAACGGAGCTTCTCCATTTGAGCTATCCTGTGCTGAAATCTGAGCAGCAATGGCTGCATATTCAAGCTGAAAATAGAGAAAAACTAGTCGAAAATGAAGAGGCAAGCTATGGCGCTCTGACGCAGATTTGCGCCCCTTCTCCTCAGTGGACCTTCTGTGGTATATGAGCTTTCTTTTGCCTCAGAAACCCCCTTTTTCTTTGCTTTGGAGAGTGAGAAACAAGCCCTCCAGGTTCAGTCCTTTGTTTTTGATAGTTTTGACAAAGTTTTGAAAGTGATGCTACATATTAAGATGCTACTTTAGCATTTCTGAGTTTTTGAAGTTTTGAATAGCATCATTACAACTGTGGCTTCAGCTTTGCTTTGAGTTGCTATACCTGGTTTTGATTGGAAAGCTTTCATTTAGCCACCTCTGTGAAGCATGTAAGAAAAAGCATCATTGATTGAAACAAGTCTTTGCTACATTAAATACTTATATTTTGAAGCCTTTCAGTTGTTATTTTAGCCTTGTAAGAGAGAAGACACTGCCCAATACCTGGGTTAGACCCTCTCATGGCTACCATATTGAATATAGATAAGTTCAATGGTAAGGGCTTCCACACATGGCAGATGAAGGTGAAATTTGAATTGATGAGGGAAAACCTCTGGAGACTTGTCAAACCGACTTCAACTTCTTCTTCTACAGCCTCCAATGCTGGAGAATCCTCAGCTCCAACACGTCCGGCAAGGGATCCCGCTAGTGAGGAGAAAGCATATGGTATCATTGCTCTTGCTTTAGGAGATGCTTATATTCATCACATCTCTGACTTAGAGTCTCCTTTAGAAGCTTGGCAGAAGCTTGACATGATTTTTGGTGCTAGCTCTCACATCTCAAAATTATCACTTAAATTTTCTTTCTTTGAATTGAAGATGGTTAGTGGCACTCCTTTGGCTGCCCATGTCAATTACATGCGGAGTCTTATGACTCAACTTGCTTCTATCAACTCTCCTATCACTACAGATGATGCTATGGCAGTGTTGCTTAAGAGTATGCCTGAAGATTATGATCATATTATTACCACTTTGAAAAATCTTCCTAATCCTAATCTTGAAGGTATTATCTCTGCTCTCCAAGAAGAAGAAAGGCACATGGAGCTCAAGAAAGGCAATGACATAGCTTATGCCATAAAAATCCAGAAGGGCAAGTTTTCACCTTGCAATCATTGTGGGAAGACTAATCACCTCTCAAAAGACTGCTTCAAAATCAATCCATGCAAACACTGTGGCAAAAACAATCATCATGAGAAGTTTTGCAGAGCCAAAACGGAAGCAACTTCAAAGATAGAAAATGCCAATCTACTTTCAGTTGATGTGCCTCCACAAGATGAGGCATCCTTTGAAGATTATGCTTTTTAAATCATCTCTATGTATGCTCCAGATCTCTCTTTTTATGTTGATTCAAGGTACTCAGCCTGGATAGTCCTCCAAAATGAATGAAATAAACTATTGTGTTTTGTGTGTTTTGTAAACACCTCTGGTCACCTTATGATGTAGGCCATGTGTATGTTTTTTTTTTTTTAGCTCCATGGTACCTCCTGCAGACATTGTGTGCATGTACATGCAGGGGAGATAACCATTGGAAGGTCTTTTTGTATCCCTTTTGTTTACCTTACACCCATGGGAACCCTTGCTAGCTTGAGATCCTAGCCATTGATAGATCCATGACCACCATGAGATGGCATGAGACCCCTTGTGCTAGCTATATCCTTGACATAGCCTGAGGCATTCCCTTGAGAGGGGGTTTGTTGGGATATATCAAGGTGTATGCCTCAGGCACACCTTGGTTTCTATGTGTGAGTGCTAGAGGCACAGTTAGGTGCCCATAAGCACAGTTAGGTGGTGGTAAGCCACATAGGATGATTGAGAGAATCTAGGAGCAGATTGAGGAGATGATTGTGGAGCTCTGAAGTCATTAGTGATGTCAATGAGCATGTAAGAGGTGCCTACATAAGGACCTCACTCTTCTTCATTCTATATGCAAGTATTCTGAGTTTGTGTTCACTCCGTGCTTTCTTTTCAGTTTACCAACACCAATTACCTCCAAGTTCACATACTAGCTTCACAAAAATAAAATATACTTCGAATATATTAATTTGTCTTTGGATCGGCCTCTTCAATCGTTAATAAACAGCATTAAGCTAAGCTCTGGTCTTCAATAGTATATTTTTTCCACTTGAGTTCTTTATCACCAACCTGTGGTGTGTCGCCATTTCCATGTAACACCTCAGTGAAAGCCTCTCGATTAGTTGGATCCCTATTTTTAATTGCTTTCCATATTTCAGAGAAGTGAGGATCAAACTCACATTTCCCCTTTAAGGACTCTAGGAAATCATTCTGAAAGTGAGTAAAACTCAATTCATTTACAATTGGTATTTGGCTAAGAGAGTCTGCTACCACATTGAACTTCCCTTTCTTATATGTCAATTGTATATCAATCTCTTGCATTAACTCAGCCCATCTAGGTTTTCTACCTTTAAGCTCCGACTGATTACAAATCCACTTAATGCTCTCCTGATCAAAGATGATCTCAAATTTTGCACAACATAAATAGTGCCTCCACTTTTTAAAGCATAGACTATAGCATATAGTTCCTTCTCATATGCAGAGTAATTCCGTTGGGCATGATCTAACTTTTTGCTTTCAAAAGCCACTAGTCGACCTTTTTGTATAAGTACCGCTCCAACAGCAAAATCACTAGCATCTGTCTCAACCATGAATGGTTCATTAGGATCCACTACTTTTAAGACAGGAGGTGCTGCTATAGCTACCTTTAATTTTTCAAAACTTCTCTTTTGAGGTTCATCCCATATGAAGGTGCTTCCCTTCCCCTTAAACTGGTCCATCATCGAAACAACAATCCTAGCATAATCTTGGATGAATCTCCTATAGAATCCTGACAAACCTAAGAATATCTGTAATTCTTCTAGATTTGTAGGATGTGGCCATTCCAATATGGCCCTTACTTTGTCAAGATCCATATGTACCCCTTCTTGGGATATTATATGTCCCAAGTATCTCACTTCTTTTCCAAAGAATTCACATTTGGATTCTTTAGCAAAGAGTGAATTATCCCTATGCAGTTGGAACACTTTCCGCAACTATTCCAAATGCTTTTTTTTTGTTTTACTATAAATAAGGATATTGTCTAGAAATACTACAGCAAACTTCCCTAGATATGGCCTTAAGACACTATTCATAAGTGTCATGAAAGTTGCTAGAGCATTTGTTAATCCAAATGGCAATACTTTAAATTGATAATGCCCATACCTAGTACAAAATGATGTCTTAGGGACACCCTCTTCCCTAATTTGTACTTGGTGATATCTTGATCTTAAATCAATTTTAGCAAAATATTTTGCCCCTTGCAATTGATCAAAGAGCTCATCAATGCGAGGCATAGGATACTTATTTTTTATGGTGATTTTATTTAGTGCTCGATAATCTATGCATAAACGCATAGTACCATCCTTTTTCTTTACCAATAAAGCTGGTGCAGACCAAGGTGAGCTACTTGTTTGGATTTGGCCCTTCCTAAGATATTTCGTTAACTGTCTTTCGACCTCACGTTCCTCCGTTTGACTAAGCCTATACGCATACAGGGGTAGATCCAAGAATTAAATCTATTTTATGATCTACTTCTCTCTCAAGAGGTAAACCATCAGGTAAATCATAAAGAAAAACATCGTTAAATTCAAACATTAAATCATTGAAAGAAGATCTATACTTTTTAACATTATCAAAAACAACATTACTTCTTTCCGATGCTGAAGACATAAAATCACCAATAAAAGTAAGTTCACAAAGATATACCTCGCATTCTTCTTGGTGTAGTAGTCATTCCAATTCCATTGAACAAATAAGAGGAAAGTTAGGCACATCATGTTCTCCTTGAATCTAGAAGATTCTACCCTCTTTTTCAAACATAATGGAGTTATTAAGATAACTCCTCTATAAGCTATGCCCAAGACTATACAACCATTCTCGACCAAGAACTACATCTGTTCGGTCGAGATGCATGATTTGGAAATCCAAGGCATCCTGATAGCCTTGAATATCCACCTCTATACCATATATCATGGTGTCCCAAACTTTTATCACTACCCTTCGCCAAAGAGACCACATATTTATGGGCACTAGGACTTTCAGGCAATTTTAATTTCTTAACTAACGAGTAGTTTAAGAAATTATGTGTTGCACTATCATCGACCATCACTCTTACTCTTTGCCCCTTAATTTTTCCATGCATCCTCATTAAATCATGAGGACCAAAGGTGGGCTTCCACATTGCCGATGATAGACAGTACATGTGGGTGCTATCCTCACGATAGACCTCTACCTCAGTGTACTTTTTAGTACCTTTAAGCGGCAACACTTGCACCACGTGCACTTGTCTTTGTGGAGGTCTATTTGGGGCTTTAGCTCCTGCTGGTTTATTTTTAGGGTAGTTCCAGGAAGCATGGTCTTTGCCCAAACATTTGAAGCAAAGATTTTCTTGCCTGGCCCTTTCATAATCCTCTTTCTTCAAGAGAGGATAATTTTGTGTTTGAGGTTTCTTAGGTGGTACCTGAGAAACCTCCTTCTTAAAGTGCCCCTTCCTTTTAAAATTGGGAAATTTATTGAACTTTGGAACAAAACTTGTTTGCTCTGAGGCTCCAACTCTGAATTTCCCCGTTGTATCATCGTATATTTGGGCATACTTAATGGCTTCCTCGAAGGTTTTAGGAGAATTTCTTTTCACCTCAACCTTATAAGTGTCTTTCAGACCTCTCATGAAACCCCTTATCTTTTGGAATTCATCAATTCCCTTCAGCTTAAGGATTGCCTGCCTATAGTTCACTATGTACTGGACTAGAGTGTCTTTACCCATAGTGCGATTGTCCCAAGCCTCCCACGCTCTTTCTAATTCATTTTTTGGTAAAAACTCTTTTAGGAAGGCTTGTTCAAACTCAGTCCAATACCTAGGAATTCTATCACTCTCCCTGAGGGTCATCCACCATTTATAGGCTTTATTCCCAAGGGAAAGACTTGCTTCCACGACTTGAATTTCAGGAGGTGTATTCCTAGGTCAGTGGAAGTCTTGCCATTTTTGCAAGAACGTATTAATTGCATCTTTATTACGCTCCTTTTCTTCCCCATTGAAAATTGGCGATTTTAAGTCCTTAAGGATGTTTGAGGTTTCTCTAAGTCGAGAGGTGAACCTCTCAACTTGATTAGGAGGAATCGGTGATTTTTTAGTGATAGATACCGATTGAGAATTGGCTATCTTAGTTATAGCTTCAACTAGGGTTTTTAGTATTTCACTGCTGATAACCCCTAACTGTGTTTCTATATTTTGCATTCGAGTTTCAAGTTTAGTGAATTCCGTATACAGAATTCCATAATCACCGTAATCAATATCCTCCATTTCCACATTATTCTCTTGATTTTCAATTTGCACCTCCTCATGTGTTTCCTCTCCAACTATTGTATTTCCCTTTCTAGCCCTTTCCTCGGCCTCCCTAATCATACCATCCCTTTCTGGAGTGGTCATTATAAAGATGTATATTTTCCAAAAAATATAAAGCAAAGCACTTTATGTCAGAGAGCAAAATGTGATGCCCACTTCCCTGGTATTTGTTCGAGGTGTTGGATTCGTCTTGAAAGTCGTCTCACTTTCTTTAATTTGCACCTTCTCACTTTCTTCCAATTCACAATCCTTCGATCCCGCTTTTACCGTTTCCCTCGATGTAGAACTTTGAACTCCTCGACACCTTCTTCTTCTTTCAATTTGGCAAGGCTAAGGAGTTTGGAAAGAATAATGGGGTGAAAAGACTTTTGAAAAGAGAGGGGGGGTTTTAGACTTTAGAGAGGGATAAAAACGAGGGATGACATGGCTTTTTCTAAAGGTCAAAAGACCTTATATGATGTGGCTTTCAATGAATCTTTGTGTTTTTATGCAGCATGCAGGTCGACGAACAGATGAAGGCACCGATTCACTTTCAATTGTTTATCGAAATTCGTAAGCCGTCCCTGGAGTCTAGACCTCTGAGAGCCTAGCAATCAAAGGTTGTAGTAATGATACCTGCTCTGGTCTCGGTCTTGCAGTAATGACAACGGCTACAAAAAGAATCAGATTCACAGCCTTCGCAGGCTTGCAGTGCTCCCGAGTCCCACAACCCTGCTGCGCAACTGTGTGGCAGTATTGTCATCTAGTACTAGTGACCTCCAAAGCCCATCGTCCTGGGCTGCACTATTGAATTGCTGTTGTAGGTGGCACAACAGTGACCAGTCAACCCTTCAATTCTGCTACAGCCTTCCAAAAATCTGTTGAGCTCGCTATTCTCCGCTTGCTACTTTGCTCTTGTTCAAGCGTTGTGTGATGGCCATACGTACAATAGTACACAGTACTCCCATGACGGCTCCTCCACAATGAAGCTCATAGCAATAAAGATGATGGCTCCTTTCCATGACGGCCAAGCCTAACATAGTTACACAAGCTCTGATACCAATGATACGGGACCTCAGACATAGAGGGCTTCTTCTTCAATTACCTCCCAACCATGGATTTTGTGAGCTCCTTCGATGTCTCTCGTGAACTCTTTCAGTTCCTTTTCTCATCCACTTTCCATGTGGAGCTCTCCTTCCAGAATTTTCCCCCTTACTCAACACTTGCCACTTGGCCTCCAGCTTTGGTGCCACATGTCCCACAAGGGACTCCTCTCTTTATAGCCCTCTATAGGACTCCTGATGCACCACCTCATAAATGCCTAGACCTAGGCGTGACCCTAGATCCAAGCCCTTTAGGCCCTATTAATGCAAGTGCTGCCAAGCCCTCTGGCTTCCCGCCTTATACCATGATCACACGGTATTATAGTTGACATAACAGCAATGTTGCAAAACATTTATGAGTTATCTGTTGGAAGCTTCTCTATTTTTGAGGGATGAAAGCAATAGAATTATTAGTATGAGGTTTCAGATAAACCCCAAAACACTGGCAATCCTACTATTTGTGTACTCTGCCAACTCTAAGACCAAAGTAGCCAAAAAGATTAATGTTACACTACAAGGCATAGGTCCTTTTTCGACGAAAATACCGACCTTTTTTACACTAAAAAGTTTTTTTTTAATGGTTGCAAAGGTCATTATTTACGTCGCGAGATAAGCATCGAAAAAGAGCGGTTGCTATATAATAAACATCGCTATATAGCGACACTAATAAACATCGCTATATAGCGACACTGGTAAACATCGCTATATAGCGACGATTAACAACAGCTTAAAAAAAACATTAGTGGGGCTTAACAAGGCCACAGCAAGCCCTATTTTTCCCCACTAATGTTTTTTATTAGTAATTACAAAAGAATGTTTTTTATTACAAATTTTTCCTTGTGGAAAGGGTGATACAAAATCGTTGAAATGAACCGAGCGACAGAAGCATATACATGTCAAAGATATACAACATTATCTGTTACAAAATTACCCTTTCAAAAGGGGTGATACAAAATCGTTCAAACGAGCCGATATACAAAAGCATATATATGGCGAAGTATATGTAAACTACTACTAATACTACTACATATATTACTACTCATCCGAATCGTCATCATCATCCTCGTCCTCGTCTTGCTAGTCTGATCCTTGGCCCTCGTGAGTTGCACCTGATCCCTGGCCCTCGTGAGCTGCACCTGATCCCTGGTTGAAGCCATGTAAGCCTAATCCCTCATCATCACTGCTCACCTCCACTGATGGGACGTTCAAGCTTTGATTCTAAGAGTGAAACCATATTAATTGAAAATTAGATTGGAACTTAAAGAATAAAACAGTTTAAAAAGTGAGATTATAAGTAGGAGTAGACTTATACCGTGCGAGCAGCCACCTCAACCCAATCGATCGTCACTCCCAGTGCCTCCTGCTTAATAAACCACGGCTTTGTTCCTACGTGAAACACGCATCTCGTCTCTGTGTCTGTAGGAAGGTGACCCATCACAGCTTGCTGTGGGTCCAATTTATGAGAGTTAGATAAAGTGCATGCAATATGTAGTAAAACAAATATAACAATACATTAAATGAGAAGAAGTAGACTTACCACAGTTGCCTTGAACGCCAACCGTCCGCCTGCACCAAAGTGCGAAGTACCTACGGAGTCCAACCGTCTCCTCGCAGCCCTCCTCTGACCCTCGAACATTTCGAGATGGTCCCTATTCTTCTTCTTGAAAAAATTTCAATTAGCTTTGTCTGCTCAGTTGGGTTTAGGCTTCCCCTTTGCGATGGAAGTACGCAAGGTTGACCTACGATGCTTCAAGACCAAACCCATGCGCTCTCGCATGTAATTCTCATTGAACTCCCAATTTGGGGGGTTAGGGTATTTTCTTTTCAATTCATCAATGACTGCCTGCTTCTTTTAGTCATCTTGGTACCATTTGTCAGTAGCTGTGCCGTCCTAAAGTGGTGGCTCATCAACCGCCTCATGGTGGCCATCACTGTTGTGCCCTTTTTATCTTCTATTATCTCTCCAGTAGCCATGATTTGATAGGACATGTCCTCAACTAGGTAAGGAGGACTCATGGTAGTGGTAGAGTCAGAGCGAGTGGTGTTTGTGCGAGCACTTTTGAAGCGAGGAGTAGTAGTGGGAATAGGAGAGGGCAAGGAACTTGATTGGTACTAGGTCTCGGGACCAAGTGGAGACCTATAGGGATGTGAGTGTGCTGACTCGTCTACATCTCCCGAGCTAGCATAACATAAGCAACCCCTCCTACTCTTCCTTTCCTTACAATGGGCACGCCAAGGTGATGACCACTCAGTCGAAGGGGCTAGAGGGGATGGATGGACAGTAGGTCTAGCCGTCAGTGTAAGAGAGGGATTTTTTGAGGTCTTCTAGGATAACAGAGAGAAGAATCTCGATACCTCCACATCGTCATCTGTGCAAAAAACTCATCAAGACTCCCAACAAAGCCATGGGCTGCTAGCAAAGGAGTTCCCCGAGGGGTAGTCACAGTGCTACATCCGAGAGGAGTCGGGGAGTAGTCACAGGGGTAGGCCCCTGAGGTGTCACCTGAGTGGAATCAAAGTCCTCTGGAGAATATAGATCATGATGTCTCCTCCAACGAGGGTTTTCGTACTCGTCCGACGTGCGACATGATCCCATGTCTAATTTGGGGGGATTGGACAAACATAGACACAAACACAAAAACAAAAAACAAAAAACAAGAGCAGGTAAGAAGCGGAAAGCATATGAGGGAAAGCATATGGGTAAGAGAAGGAGAAGCATAAGAGAAGGAGACGGGAAAAGAAGAGAAAGAAAAGGGAAAAAGAGATTGAAAGAGCGAAAAATGACCAAATATGCATAAGAGAAAAAAGAGAGAAAGCATATGCTTATGCTTATGCATAAGCATATGAGCATAAGCATAAGCATAAGCATAGGCATAGGCATAGGCATATGCTTATGAAAAGAGAAAAAGAGAGGGAAAAAGAAGAGAAGGAAAGGAGAAGGAGAAGGAGACATATGCTCATGCATAAGCATCAGCATAAGAGAAGAAAAAACATATGCATAAAAGAAAAAGAGAGAAAGCATATGTTTGAAAGAGGGGAAAAGAGATTGAAAGAGGGGAAAAAGAGATTGAAAGAGGGGAAAAAGAAGAGGGGAAAAGAGATTAAAAGAGGGAAAAAAGAAGAGGGGAAAAGAGCATACGCATAAGAGAAGAAAGAGGGGGAAAGAGATTGAAAGAGGGAAAAAAGACATTGAAAGAGGGGAAAAAGGAGGGAAAAGAAGACAAGGAAGAGGGGAACAGAGATTGAAAGAGGGGAAAAAGAAGAGGGGAAAAGAGCATAAGCATAAGAGAAGGAAGAGGGGGAAAGAGATTGAAAGAGGGGAAAAAGAGATTGAAAGAGGGGAAAAAAGAAGAGGGGAAAAGAGATTGAAAGAGGGGAAAAAGAAGAGGAAAAAAGAAAAGGAAGAGGGGAAAAAGAAGAGAGGAAAAGAGCATAAGCATAAGAGAAGGAAGAGGGAAAAAGAGCATAAGCATAAGAGAAGGAAGAGGGGAAAAGAGCATAAGCATAAGAGAAAAAGAAAGAAATCATAGGCTTATGCTTATGCATGAGCATATGAGCATAAGAGAAAAAGAGAAAAAGCATAAGCTAAAGACTTATGCATGAGCATATGAGCATATGCTCATGCATAAGCATAAGCATAAGCATAAGCATAGGCAAATACATATGCTTATGAAAAAAAGAGAGGAAAAAAGAGAGTGAAAAATAAGAGAAGGAGAGGGAAAAAGAGATTGAAAGAAGGGAAAAATAAGAGGGGAAAAGAGCATAAGCATAAGAGAAGGAAAAACATATGCATAAGAGAAAAAGAGAGAATATTTTGCTTATGCTTATGCATCAGCATATGAGGGAAAGAGGGGGGGAAAGAGAGAGGAGGAAGAAGAGGGAATAAGAGAAGAGAGGCGAAGAGAGGGGAAGAGAGGGTTCCTATGCCCATCACTACAGCTAGCGCCTTATTGCAGGCCAATGCAAATAACAAAAATAACAAAAGGAAAAAAGAGGAAGCACTTTCTTACCTGGAAAAGTCCCGCTCGGTGTTTCGTGGACTAGCCCTACAAAAGAGAGGAAACATACCATTTTTCAGATAACTAGTTAGAGAAAGGAGGAGTTTAGAGAAGCAATTTTTCAAAGGGATTGGATTGAGGAGACAAACATAAGCCTGCAAACAAGGAGAAAGCATAAGCTTACAAACAAGGAGAAACAGGAGAAAGAGAAATACCAAAAAGAGAAGAGGTTAGTCTTCTTTTTTTCACCAAATCTCGTTTTTTGTCCTTAACCTCTGAAAATCAAGCATGAAAATTAGCGCATAGCCTTAGCAATACAAGGAGAAACATGCTTCAACACTCACAAAATGAAATCTCACAAAAAATGAACCTACATTGCTTAAAGAGACTCACCTTCTTGAAAAACTTCCTTTCACACAAGCAGAGAGGAAGAAGGGAAGAGAGGGAGCACAGGTGTTGGAAGAGGGGCTGGGTAGGGGTGAGGAGTCGGGAATAGAGAGGAGGAAAGCGAGATCATCAAATATAAGGTGGGAGGAGAGATTTTTGCTTTTCCCACAATAGAGATGTGAAAGATGATGTTGCACGGGGTTTCGAGTTTAAGCCCCCAGCGTCGCTATATAGCGACGTTGGTCAGTCGCTATATAGCGATGTTTATATCTAAAAAGCATTGCTATATAGCGACGAAACAAGAGAAAGCATCGCTATATAGCGATAGTTCAGGGCAAAGCATCGCTATATAGCGACGCTTCAGGGCACTTATGGTCAGAAGAGAGAAAAGGAGCTCATGGGTGGCTATGTTTTGGATCTTAATAGATTTCCTTGTAGCTCATGTTGTGATTTTGGAAGTGTGCAGATGCAAGGGATGAGTAGAAGCTTGTAAGATGATGTGCCAATGCCCGGGAGCACCGAGTGGCTTACGGAGAGGTTGTATTATCATTGCACTCATTGCAAACAAGAAGTATGACATCAATTTTCTCTCTTTTTCTCTTTTTTCTCCTCTCTTTTCCTCTATTTTCCTCTCTTTTCTCCTCTCTTTCCTTCTCTTTTTTTCTCTTTTATCCCCACTTTTTCTCTTTTCACTCTCTCTATTTCTCTCTTATCTCCTCTCTTTTTTTGTCTTTTTTCTTCTCTCTTTTCTCCTTTTTCTCCTCTCTTTTTCTCTCTTTTTTCTCCTCTCTTTTCCTCTCTTTTCTTCTCTCTTTCCTTCTCTCTTTTTCCCCACGTGAAGCTTCAATACCCTACCATTGAGCAAACAGATACAGACTTCTGTCACTCTAATTCAAAGAATGCAGAGTCTGTAAATGTTTACTCAATGTTAGGCTGTAGGATTCTAAGCTTGCTCAATGTCTTACAGGTATTCTAAGCTGTAGGATTAGTGACATGACTTCTTTGTTGCTTTGAAAGAGGGGAAAAGAGAGGTGAGAATCATCATGTATGTTTGAGAATGATCATTATTCGAAGCCTATGTATGTTTGAATTGTGATAGTTTGCTCCAAAAGATGTTTCCTACACCAAATACCATGTCGGCATTAAGAGATGAAGCGAAGAAGATGCTAACAATGGTGGGTATGAATTATGATACCATCCATGCTTGCCGTAATGACTATATTCTCTTTCGTCGTGAGCATGGAGATTTGGCTAGTTGTCCGAAGTATGGGGAACAACGATATAGAGATGACTTGCAAGGTGAGCAGATACCGGTAAAGGTCTTGAGACACTTTCCCATCATTGCAAGAATACAACACATGTTCCGACTGAAATCCATAACGGAGTTGATGACTTGGCATGCATCTCATCGGTCCACTGATGACACATTGAGGATTCATGCAGATTGTGTAGCTTAGAAGCACATAGACAATCAATGGCTGGACTTTGCGAGGGAGCCACGCAACTTACATCTTGGGCTTGCCATGGATGGCGTGAATCCTTTCGGGTTATGCTCAACATCTTGGTCGACATGGCCCATAGTCTTGGTGAATTACAATATCCCACCATGGCTAACAATAAAGAAGGGACACCTCATGCTTACACTACTTGTGCCAGCGAAGTACAAGGCCAAAAATATGGACGTGTACATGGCACCTTTGATAGAGGAGTTATAGATCTTATGGAGAGGAGTGCGGGTCTTTGATATTTCCAAAGCTCCCAGACATACTAATGATATTTTGGTCAGGGGTATCTTGATGTGGACCATGCATAACTACCCAGGATATGGAGAGTGCGCAGGTACGTGGTTGTGTCTTTACAAGTATAATATAGGATTATGCTTTTATGACTCTCTTTCACACGCATGTCTTATACTAACACATTCATGCACGCGTGCAGGACTTGTTACGAGTGGGTATCATGCTTGTCCTATTTGTGGACCAGGTTTGAAATCGCTTGCATGATACTCCAAACAGATGAGGAAAAATGTTTATGGTCATGCTTAATACTGTAAGAAAATAAAACGTCTGTGCTCAACAGATAATAGGATCTCGTACGCAAGGGAGAAAACAAGATAGTATGGAGAATCAAAAATTTGATTACTGTAGAACTGATACAATAGATGGCGCTGCCTCCCAACCGTGCACTCCTGTGAAAGAAGCTTCAATGGCGTGCTGAAAACAATAGAAGATGAAGGCTGAATGCTAAGGAATCAAGGTTGCTGTAGCTAGTGATGAAATGGGCTTCACGGGCTTGCTCTTATATAGCCACCAGTCGTAGTCGGTTAGGCTCAATTGGGTGGCTGACCCAGTCCGTCCAAAATGATCGACTGGTCAGTCCTGAAATAGGCGACTGACCATATGATAGAACCGGTGCGCAAAATAGAGCAACTAACCTACGGTCTCTGTTCGGCCCACAACCATCTGGGATCATCTGAGGCTCCAAACGGGCCACACAACCTGAGAGTGGGCTGCCCTGAGAAATGCTCCGTCTACCCTCAGTGCGGTCAGTCAAGGGATGCCTTCCCGCACTTGCGTGTAGCCTAGTTGGCAATGTGCCAACTCTATCTGAAGCCATCCAGCCATGAGGCCACACATGGCTCCCATCTAGTGCCTAAACTAGGACCTACCGGATAACCGAGCTACTCAAGTGCCTTCTCCTCATATGGTCCTACAGATGGAGAAAGAAGATGTACGTACGCTATCCCGTGTTGTTGGGCAGGCCTTGGTTTAAAGCTGCCAAAGTGAAGAAGGATTGGGGTGCTTCTATGATCACCCTACGAAGTGGTAAGAAAAAATCTAAAATGCAAATGATCCCAAGTACAACCCTACAAAAGAAAGAGCGACCTATCATGGCCCAAGGAGTGAATATGGGGATGGAACTTGATGATGGACGAGGAGCAGAAATTCCTACATGCAAATCAATTAGTGGTTCCATTATTTGAGATAGATGTGGAAGAAGTGTTCCAGCAGAGGATCTAGGGGAAACATACCATTATGGAAGTTCGTAAAGTAACAGTCGAAGATCTGGTGCCAGATGAGGTATTTGAACTAGAGGATGCACAACCCACCATACTTGATCCTGAACCAGATGACGGGGAGATAGCACTCTATCAAAAATAGGGAGTGGAGTTAATCCTGAAGGCCAAATTGGCATACTAAGACCAGATGCGAAGGAGTCTCGAGTGAAAGAAAATGATTTGGAGGAATTTAATTTGGCTACAGGAGAATTCCGACAAGAATTGGTCCAAGTGCTACATGAATACAAAGATGTTTTTGCATGGGAATACACTGACATGAAGGAAGTAGATTCAACCCTCTGTGTTCATCACATCAATCTGAAGAAAGACGCTAAGCCCGTAATCTAGTAGCATTATCGGATGCATCCAAATTTCATGAAACAATGTGAAAAAGGAATTGATAAGCTGTTAAGGGTGGGATTCATCCTTGGGGTTTGCACTATTAAGAAATTGTATGTATCACATGCATTCAAGGGGTATTCAAAAAACCCCTCAACTAAAACTTTCCCCGAATAAAAACACCCCTCTTTACTTATGAACTAAGTGATTTTTTTCTAAAATTATATTTAAAACCCCTCCGAATATTGTAATCCTATTAATTTTTTTCAAAAAGATGAATTGAAATATCCCTCCTTTTGAATGCATGTGGTATACTAAATTTTTTTGAGATGAACCCCCCAAGGATTCATCTATCCAATGGGTAAGGTAACCTGGCCGTCTCCGATAGTAATCATTTTGAAGAAGAATGGGAAAATCGATATCTATGTGGATTACTTGAAGTTGAATGCAACCACAATCACAGACCGAGTCTCCCTTTCCTTTCTATGATACCTTGGTAGATGCGATTGCAAGCCATGAAACGTATAGTTTTCTAGATGGCTTCAGCAAGTATAACTAGACTAGATGGTTGAAGGGGTGCACCACCAATATTCCAGTTGTGGATACAAAAGGTTTTTGAACCATACCTGACCACCTTCATGCGGGGTGTTTTTGGATAACTTTAGTGTTTTCAAAAGACAAGATGAGCATCTAAACCAATTGTGTTTGTGTTTTGATAAATGCCGAAGTGTCAGGTTGAGTTTAAATCCATCGAAGTGTGCTTTTGCAATGAAAAGAGGAGTGTTACTAGGTAACATCATATCGGAAGAGGAAATGGCAAGACGACTGATCCCTAAAAGGTAGAAGCCATCCACAAGGCTAAGGTTCCTTGGAATGTCAAACAATTACAAAGGTTTGTAGGCCAAGTGAATTGGCACTAGTTCCTGTGCTACTTGTCATATGTTTGCCAACCCCTTACCAGGTTGACAAAGAAGGACACTCTGCTCATTTGGGGGGAGGAATAGGAAAAGCATTCTGGGTACCAAAGAAGATCCTGGTAGTTGCCCCAGTACTACAACCGTCGTATTGGAATTTGGATTTCCATGTGTTTATGGATGCGTAAGATATTGCAATTAGCATAGTGTTGATGTAGAAACAGTGGAAAGGCTAGTATCAACCGATGTATTATGTAACTCGGATGCTCACCAGTGCAAAAAAGAAATGATTCATTGTGGCAGAAAGGGAAGGCCTAAGAATGATATACTCCTTTGGAAAATTCCGCCACTATTTACTAGGAAACAAGATTGTGTTCCATGTGGATAATCGAGCATTGCTGTACTTGGTGAATAAGGTACAACCAATGAGGAAATTGGCTCGATGGATTCTCCTCTTGCAAGAGTTTGATTATACAGTAGTACATACACCAAGAAGCCAACATTTGGTGGCGGATAGCCTGAGTAGGTTGGATTTAGGAGAAGTACCCTCAGAGGGCATTCTGGATGATCTACTAGATGCAGATTTGTTTGAGGTAGAACCTATTTGGGCTATGTATTGGTATGATAGCATGATTCAATTTTTGACAGAGGGTTTTTTCTCGAAGGATATGTCCCTAGATCAAAGGAAGCGGATGGCATTGCACAAAAGAAAATGCTCAAGCATTGAATATAATACTATATCTGCATCATGATCATACATTGACTCAATGAGAGCCATAGTTACATCCTACAAAGAAGATGACATGAAAAATATGCATCAATCAACTCCATATCCCTCATGCATTGGCACGCACAAGGAAGGCCCTCAAGAAACATATATGGTCAAGGCATGAGAACACATTCCACAAAGAATACACAAAGAACCATAAATGTATAATATCCATATGCCAATAGCATAGGGAAACCCATGCTATCACACCATAATATCTCATCCATAATCATATGCTCTTTGAAAGATAAAGAAATTCCATCATCCTTGGCTAAATAAAAAACCATAACATGGATAGTAAAATTAGCCTCATCATGCCTCCTAGAAGAATGAGATATACCCTCCATCCCATGGAAATATCCATCAACATGGGATCCCATTATGTACGGAGTACACATAATCAAGTATGAGATCATGAGAAATAATGATTGAAATTGTATTTATGTTTGGAACTTGAATCCCAATCTCCAAATTTATCCAATACAAGATTTGATCTCCAAACTTGCTTGCTACATGGCTCATAAGCATGCCAAAGGTCATTGCATTTCAAAATACACAACATCAAACCCGATAGCATGCCCTTCGGCCTATTTGTGTTTTAAAGCATTTGAGGCCACATTGCACTCGTTTGGGATATCCAATTCTGTTGATGTGTATCGTCGGAGAGGAGAAAATCGACAGCTGGAAATTTTGCTCTTCGCGCAAATTTTGAATTTTCACACCTCTCGCACGTTGAATCTTGGAAGATTAAGCACCTGCAACCTGTCCCCACCCCCGCCCTGCAACTCGCATGCACCTCGATGTGACCTTGTGCCGTCTTTGGTTTGGCATTGTCATTTTTCGAGTAAGTTGTCTTCTATTCTTTGCTTGCCTCACAAGCTAGCTTCTCTATGTTTTGGTTTGGCATTGTCATCTTTCACTCATCTTTGCCATGGAACAATGCAGCTCGCCATGGCTTGTAAGAGAAGCAGACAGTGCAAATGCATGCATTTTATCATTGCCATTAGAGCAAAGTACATGAGCTGTGATGTCACGATTGGTGGTAGCATTCGAGGAAGCAACATCAGGCTATTCAGGTAAATACCAGTCTCAAGTCTTCATAAGCTTTAGCCTGCACCCTAAAGTTCATAGAGTGACAACCCTACCAACCCTACCAACACCTCGAGAGATGCACATAGAGCAAAAGCAATGCCCAATTATCCCGATCCGAGTAGTCTATGGGCTTCAACAGAACGCAAGAAAATGAGAGACAACCTAAGTGTGGAAGTCATTGCAATAGTGGTGATGTTTTAGCACGAAAATACGAGAGTTTCTCCAAATAACAAGGACATCTGTAGAAAGCAGACATGATGCAAGATGTTTAACAAGCACATCATACATATGCTTGATACAACGCAGGTCAGTGGTTGCCTAAACCATCCTGGTGGTTTTTTGTGATTGAGCTTTGGGATAGTTTACTTGTTTCATTTCTTGATACAACGCAGGTTAGTGGTTGCCTAAACCAACCCGGTGGTTGTTTGTGATTGAGCTTTGGGCTAGTTTACTAGGCTGGCTTGGACTTAATGTGATTGTCCTAAACCAGCCTGGTGGTTGGAAAGTAAGGCTAATTTTGAATATCCAATCTCTTGCCATCTTCTTTCAAAAAATGTCATTTGAGTATCTAGTTACATTGATTGGGCAACAAATTCAAAGAAATACTCTCAAAGATCTTGTGAATCTTCACTCAAACACTTTGAAATGTAGAGTGAGGAAGAAATGGTGAGATTGTGAAGAAGATATACTTAGAAAGCAAGTGAGCGACATCTCGCCCAAAATAATTTAATTTTTTTGAAAGAATGAAGATGGAGAGGGAGCAACTTGCAAAGATGAAGTATGGCAAGAAAATCAATCCAAAAGTGAGGAGGGACAAAGAAAGAAGGTCCCCACAAGAGATTCAAAATTAGGGTTCTGAAAAGAAGAAGGTAAAAGGGCATACAAAAGTGAGGGAGAGAGAATGGGAAAGCATGAGAGATGGAAGGAAGGGAGTAGCTAGAAGGGAGTGTTTGGTTTTGAGAGATTTTCAACAAACCTGAACTGGAGTGACAGGGTCAAAAGCTCAGATTTCTTAGTAGTATACCCCCCAAGGTCAAAAGGAGGAAAGGCATGATATGGGTGAGGAGAGGAAGCAAAGGAAGGCATGACTTGTCAGAGCGGGGGGGGGGATATCCTACGTTTGTCCGTGTGTGTATGCATGTGAGGAAGACACTCAATGGAGAGAAAAAACACATGGCCTTGAAACTTGGAGTTTCTTTTTTTGGAATTAAAGATTTTAAGATCCCACCTTGAGACCCAACGGAGCGCTCTCTAACCCGTCGTAGATAGGTCATGTTACTTGTTGTTTAATATAACAGAAGGACATTCTCATGAAGGGGGAGTAATTGACTAGCAAGATTCGAGAATCCAGCTGATTAAAAGTTTAAATTGGTTGGTTGGATTGTGAGTCAATGGGAAACCAACTAGTTATAATTTTAGTTAGGGTGTTTACACACTGGTGCCTACCCATGCCCAAGAAGGGGTGTTAGCTTATGTGGCCACCACTAGTCAACATGTGATTTATCCCACAAAAAGGGGGGCACCTATGGGCATGGACAACCACTACCCCTACCCATCGCTTGCCTATAGCTGAAAATGCACAGCCTAAACCATGTAAACACCTTCAAGCTCTTGCAGTAGATGATGTCCTTGTTATTCTTCTACTGTTCACTTAGTGTGTAATGACACACTACCCTGGATGTTCTATCTTGGGCAGGCACTGGGCGGTGTGTAACCACCCTTAGACCTCGATTCCCCCATGGAAGGGGAAATAGAATTGGAGGAGACAGTCGTTAAGCTGCTAATTTATGTTACCAACCACAGATAAAATGGGCCAATCATGTAGCAATTGGTGGAGTGGGCGGCCTTCATGGGCCGAACACAAATCTTTTATGTCACTGTTGGGGCCCGTCCCTCTTATTGGGCCAATTTGGATAGCAATTCTTGACACCACCTTTTCAAGGATGGCAAGCGGGTGGTGTGGACGCAGCCTGTCCTTGTTATTCTTCTACTGTTCACTTAGTGTGTAATGACACACTACCCTGGATGTTCTATTTTGGGCAGGCACTGGGCGGTGTGTAACCACCCTTAGACCTCGATTCCCCCATGGAAGGGGAAATAGAATTGGAGGAGACAGTCGTTAAGCTGCTAATTTATGTTACCAACCACAGATAAAATGGGCCAATCATGTAGCAATTGGTGGAGTGGGCGGCCTTCATGGGCCGAACACAAATCTTTTATGTCACTGTTGGGGCCCGTCCCTCTTATTGGGCCAATTTGGATAGCAATTCTTGACACCACCTTTTCAAGGATGGCAAGCGGGTGGTGTGGACGCAGCCTTAGGGTGATTATAGACTATAGCCACCCATGGTGCATTGAATGCATCCAGGCGAGGGGTTGGGCAATGTTGCGAGTCCACGATGTGTGTGTGCGGTGCAGTGTTCACAGAAAACTTGCAAACTATATACAATGAACCTGCAACATTTTCATTTTCACTTGTAAAAAATATTTTCTCAATTTTGTAAAATCTTTAAAATTTTAGGCAATCTAGTAATATTTTAGCTAAAAAATCGACAAATTCTAGGAAAAACCTTCAAATTTTGACACCCCAGGTGCCGGTGCCCATGGTGAGCTAGTCTATAAACTAAACACCCTTATATTGCTATTCAATTTCCGGTTGGGAGTTCAAATTTGTGGTGGGTGTGATATTGCCGTACTGAACAGTGAACACTGGTTGATAGGAGCCTCTGCAAGACAAGCCTCAGAATGGATGCAGCGTGGAGAGGATAGATCAGCGGTGCGTAAAACATGAACAGGTAATTTCTCATCCTTCTGGGTGGAATGACCGGCAGCCTTGACAAATTGCAAATGGAAACAGACGTTTGGGTTTTGAAGGATATGGTTGGCTGACAGCTGTGGGCTTCTATGCGTTTCTTCTCCTTTGTCACGAGCATGCCTCTTCTTTCATGGGTAGGGAAGTATGCCCCTCTGCCTTCTTGCTAGTCATATCGATGGTGCTCTCATTTGCCCATGGCGCTCTCCCTCTGTTGCATATCTCCTTTATCATCGGCCATTCCTCACCTCGCAGTTGCACCCCTACGGCTGAAGAGAAGGCAAGCACACAGAGTAGTATGTTGCACATCTACAAGCTCGTATGGGCCAGGCCTTCTGGCTAAGGATTCGAGTGTTAACTTTGGTAAACACAAAGGTAAGGTCTTGGCATCATTGCCTGTTCGCTATTTGAGGTGGGTGGGCAGGAGATCGAAGTGGGCCAATCTTGCAGAGGTGCTAAGCGAGCCAGGAACCAGCAAGGCCTATCATACACATACATTAGATGGGCGCCATGGGAGTTTTGCGAGCAATGGAGAGTGTCTCCCTGAAAGATTGACTGAAGATATTCTCAGTCAGCTGGGTCCAGAGACAGATGCTGCTACCTATGCCTCGCTTTTGAGGCAATGCTCTAGTGCCAAGGCCCTGTATGAGGGTGGACGCGTGCATGATCACATGACCAGACGTGGATATGGGGGCAACCGATTTCTGAGTAATCTTCTTGTCCAAATGTACAGCAAGTGTGGCAACCTCCACTATGCACGTGTTGTGTTTGATAACATGCCCTGTCGGAATTTATACTCTTGGAATATTATGATTGCTGCATTTGCTCAGAACGGGCACAGCAAGAAAGCCCTACAATTGTTTGGTCAAATGCAAGCCGGAGGCTTCCAGCCAAATAATATCACTTTCATCAGCGTTCTGGAGTCCTGTGCCACTGCGGCAGCCCTAGAAGAGGGCCAAGTTATCCATGCTACTATTGTTGGCAATGGATGGGAGTCAGATGTCATCGTGGGCACAGCCTTAGTCAATATGTATGGCAAGAGCAGGAGCTTGGATGATTCAAGGGCTGTGTTTGCAGGATTGCCATTGCAGGATGTTGTCTCTTGGAGTGCCATGATCGGAGCCTGTGCCCAGAACGGGCATGGCAAGGAGGCCCTAGAATTGTTCGGTCAAATGCAGGCCAAAGGCATGAAGCCAGATTCTATCACAATCTTGGGTGTTTTGGATGCATGTGCCAGTGTAGTAGCCCTAGAGGAGGGTCGAGAGATCCATGCCTTGATTGTATGCAATGGATGGGAGTCGGATGTTGTATGGAATGCCCTTGTCAGTATGTATGGCAAGTGCAAGAGCCTGGAGGATTCAAGGATTTTGTTTGCAGAGATGCCAATGCAAAATGAGGTCTCCTGGAGTGCCATGATTGCGGCCTGTACCCAGAATGGGCATGGCAAGGAGGCCCTACAACTGCTTGTTCAAATGCACTTTGAAGGCATCAGGCCAGACAAGATCACCTTCATCTGTGTTTTGGATGCCTGTGCCAGTGTGGCAGCCCTAGGAGAGGGCCAAGAGATGCATGAGACTATTGTTGGCAATGGATGGGAGTTGGATGTTGTTGTGGGGACGGCCCTCATCAAACTGTATGGCAAGTCAGGGAACCTTGATGACTCGAAGGCTGTGTTTACAGCAATGCCATGGCTGAATGTTGTGTCCTGGAATGCCATGATCGGAGTTTATTCCCAGAGTGGGCATGGTAAGGAGGCCGTGCAGCTGTTTTGTCAAATGCAGGCTGAGGGTGTGAAGCCAGACAAAATCACCTTCATCTGCGTCCTCACTGCATGTAGTCATACAGGTCTTCTTGTTGATGGCAAACGATACTTTGCTTCTATGAAGGTTGATTATGGCATAACCCCCTCATTGGAGCATTACGTGTGCATGGTTGATCTTCTTGGGCGTCGAGGACTATTGGAGGAGGCAGAAAACTTGATCATTGGTATGCCATTTGAAGATGTCAGTTCAGCATGGTTGAGCTTGCTTTCGTCATGCAGAATTCACAGTGATGTAGAGCGAGCTGTGCGTGCTGCAAATTTTGTTTTTGAGCTAGATCCAAGGGATGCTTCACCATATGTATTGCTAGAAAACATCTATGTTAAAGCTGGTAGGTTGGATGAATCATGATGCTCTGAAGATGAGAAAAGCAATGATTGATAACGATGTGAAGAAAGTGTGTGGTTGCAGTGGTGCATGAATACAGACATGTCACGTGCTCAACTGGAGGAGGATATGCATGATGAGTTGCAGAGGTTGAGTAGTACATGAAAGAGTTGCATGATACATGCGATGCTGCAAAACATGAAGATCAACATACTTCGCTCCCACAGCAAGAAGTGTGCATGGGCTCTTTTTCAAAGCTCCAGGCGCATTTGTTTTTATCCCTAAGAACCTTAGGGGGTCCCTTAACTGTTATTTGGCCACAAAATTTACGTTTTAGCTGGCTCAACTATACAGAATGCATCAGTTTCTGGGGCTACGGATGAGGACACTCCCATAACCTTGTTATCTTGGGAAATGACAGGTTTACCAGGGACTTTACAAAGACATGGCATGGGAAAATGCAAATGATAGGGTATGGATAGAAATGACGTGTGTACTTTTAAGTCTTATGTGCATCGGCCTCTTGCTCTGGTAATGATTATGCCCATGGTCATGGGTTAGTTCTAAAGAAAAGAATTGAGATTGAAGATTAAATTAAATCGGAAAGAGTAGCAAGACACAGCCTGGGTGCAAAAAGCATGTGAAAGGGTATGTTGCTTTTTACTTAGCTTATGATGCAGGGGGGTACCAAAGTTGACAGTATATACAGAGTAGGTCAGCTTTGCCAATGGATAAGGTCCAAGGATAGCAAGGGCTGCCCTGGCATTTAACCCAAGGAGATGTAGAGGCTCAAAGGCATTCGCAGTGTCTCCAACAGTGAGCTCATACAAATGGTTATGTCAAGGTTGACACATAACAAAGTGGTATCTTTTGCCTTCCCTCATATCATTGGGGAGGAGAAAGCATAGCTCACAAGAGTACAAACAAAACCTGCATTCCCATAGTGGACTATCACCTATCACCTTCTAACTTAACAACTAGCCTTGCACAGATAGTCAGAAGTGACAGTAGTTCTTCTCAAAGATATACATAGAAGTAGAGTTCTAGATGAGGTTGAGTTAGTCGACACCACTCAGGTCCCACTAGCATCTTCACACACTTTATCAAAATTCCTCTGTTCTTCTATGTTTACAATACACTGCTCTTAGAATAGGTGCCAAAGATAGTTTATAGTGCGCACTCGATTGACGAGGTTTGTGAAATAGAATAGTTGGTTAAGCACCAAGCTGAACTACCATGGTGCTGTAGAAGTACCAAGATGCAATTATTTTGCAAATCCAAACAGTTCTATCATTATGACAACTAGTGCTGGAAAAGGGCCATTGCTCCTACCCCAACCATGTGGAACTTGTTCAATATCGCTTCTCCCCTCTTCAAAACTCACCATGCTTAAACATGCTAATAGTAAGTACGAGTTAACTTAATATGCAAAGGGATGAACAAAATTGAGCAACATCATGTTTATATAGGTAGAAAATGCAAAGACAATTACTAAAGGATATTGAGGTTTGGAAAGTATTAATAAAATCAAATTAGCTCACTTAACGAGCATAGTGTGCTAGTTTTACCAACCACAATAGTTTTCCACACTAATTTGAAATAGATGAGCATAAGCTTTGTTGTAAAGCAAGGGAGATTGGGTGCAAAATGGTGACCCCTAGACCTTATAGCAAGCTATAATGACATTTTAAGTAACGAATTGTCATTTTACTGGTCCTTCTACATGTGAAGGCAATAATAGTAGTAGTTGGTGGAGCCTTGGTGAAGTGTACCTCAATGTTGATGTTCCCAATTGGTGTTGGGCTCAAAGTATGGATCCAAAGCTTGCTATTCATGAAGTGTGAAGGTGCTACATGATATTCTCACTAAAAAGGCTAAGCAATATAAATGGGTTGACTCTCAGTAAAGTTGTGCATGCGAGAAAGGAGGGGGGAGAATGCCAGAGAGGCAGTGTATGTCCATGCGGGTACATGGGTAAGTCCTAATCAACTGGTATGTTACGAAGGCAACTTATAGTTGCAAGGATGGCACATGTAAACCTTGTGAACCCAATTGTACTACAAGCATTTAGCATCTATATGGTCCAAATAAGAAAGTATATCGTTCGATACCTCCATTCTTGGAGTTTATATGCTCATTACTTGATATTTTGGATCTTCAAAGCATTGTAGTATTTTTTTAATTCAAGAAATAAATGTTTAAGATGATTTCCATATTTTAGAGGACTAATAAGTGCCTAGGGTAGAATACAGTACCTACAAAGGATCCACTAATGCCCATACAAGGGCTATGAACCATGGACATTATTATGAAATTTTGTAAAATGGAACAAGCACATAATGTTTTATTATACTAAGCATAAATTTGAGTGCCATATCACTTTCATAAAAGGGAGAAAGATCATTTAGCCTTATGTTTCCTCAAGGAAATACCAGTAATTAACTCCATCAATGTCCCGTAGAGAGTTGGAAGATTCCCCCTATACTATTAAGGTACAATTTGGCACGCAATTAGGACCTAGGAATTGAAAAAGCTTATGAGCTTCTTATCATTCTCTCAGTCCAGTCTATAGAGAATGATGGAGCTCTTGTAAAACTAGAATGTGAGCTCTAGTGTCATCATTTATGTCATAAGGGACCGAATCCTTCTGATTGGCCTCATCAATATCTTTCAATGTAAGTGGGAATTCATCTCACACAATTTGTTATATCAAAATCAATGGCTAATTTGGATTAGGCAGAATTGAAGAAGGCAATAGTGGAGATGGCATGGGAGCACATGTGAAGAGGAAATTGTAACATTCCTCTATTTTATTTTCATAGAAACAAACTTTCTTTGTAACGCTTGTGAAAAGCAAGTACACAAGTCAACTGGCCCAAAGGTGCTGACCCTGGGAAACAACATGGGGAAAACATTTGGAAGAAAAATCTGCTTGTTTCAGAGAAGCTAGCTCGCTGCCCAGGAATGAATAGCCAAGGAGGAGGGCTATACAACCAGTGAATAACTCACGACATGATGATATAGAAAATGCCAGCAAGACAAGCCTTGCAAAATTGCTCCTGCCTTTTGGTGATGACTCTAGAGTGTGAAGTACCATGCTCCCAAGTGGTGCATAGGGTGCAAAAGGTATCCTACTAGATGGCAACCAAGGTGGCCGAGGTTGGAACATGGTGCTGCTTGCCCATTACTAGGCTACAACACACAACCCAAATGTTCCATGCCATAATGTTGGCTTCTATCTCCCATACTCCTATTGTCTGGAGACAAGAGGGGATGACGTAAGTAGGTGGGTTTGCCTCGTGAAACTCAAACCTATGAATGCTTTGTCCATGTATCCTATAGGTTAGAGAGACCTAGTCAATGTGGAAGGCATGGCCCCCCTCTAATGTCAGCCCTAGGATACCATGCCCCAAGGGAAGTCCCACTAGATTCTTTGCAAAAGTGAGACATAATCCAAAGGGATCCCATCTAGACCCTCTAGGCACTAGGGTGGATCCATAAACAGTGCAAGATTGTCTCTAGAACTTTGTCCATGCATCTATGGCATCGCTCATTCCACAACAACTACTCCAACAATGGACGTGTAGGTAAACCCCATTGCACAACTAGCCAAAGGAAATAGGAGATCTTTCATGAGTAATTATTGATCAAGGTCCATCAATGAATTCCTTGAAAGCTTAGTCATAAAAAAATCTGAGAATGGAGTTATTCAGAGATGTATGAAGTGCTAGGAGGTTTTGAACTAGCATGAGTATTGCTAAGGGTATTTGAGGTCTATGGGCATAGATTACTTTGGGAACCTTGACTAAAAATAAGTAGGGCCATTATTTGACTAGCTTTTTTATCTTTTAACATCTTGAAGCCTAAACCGTGGTGGTTATTTAGTGTCTTGGGAAGCAAAACCATGTAAATGTTGGGCAAGAGGTCCTTGATCTTGTTTGTAATGCTGCACATGATAACACTCTCCACATCCAACTCGTCACTATCTGCAATGATGAGGAGCTTAGCAACCTACTAGGGTAGGTGACCATTATCAATGGAGTTGTTTGCCCAATGGGCAGGTGACCATTGCCAACGGGTACTTAAAGACAGTGGTGAGGTAGATAGCCAATGTGATGTGTATGTTCTTTTGTTTGTGAGGAAGTGAGCGATACACTTGATGCGAAATTGGAGGCCCCCTAATGTTGTATAGGGAGCTAGCCATAGGAATCACGAAAGTGTCCACTACTATTCTAGATGGAGAAATACTTTTCCAAGTGTTGAAATGCTTAGAAGGATGGCGATGATCTATAGGACCCTTCACTCTTCACCTAGTTCTTGGCTCACCTACTTCTTTCAATCCTTCCTCTATTGAACATGGAAGACCTTGGCAAGGCTTCAAATGAACCAAAGTGATAACTAAGCTATTTCATGTCGAAGTGAAAGACCTAGGATTTACCACAAATCTGAGGTAGCCATGGAGGCAGAGGGATGGATTTGATGGTGAAGAAGACAAAACTACATTCCTTATCATCTATCTCCTCCTTCATCTAATAGCTCCCAACTCCTCCCCCTCTTTTTCATTTGCATGCCTTATCCCTAAACTCAACCCCGTTGCTCCCTTTCCCCTTCGCACTTCCAATCCCCTCATCTACTGTGTACACAATAGGTGAGGTGGCCCCTAGATTCTCCTTTCCCCCCACCCCAAATGCTTCCTCAATCACAATGCCTAGAGGTTGCAAATCGACCTTGGGTCGATTTAAGAAGTGATAACATGGAACAGAGTGTTGACCACAATGTCTAGCCTTTGCAAATATCAACCTTAGGTCAGATTTTAGAACTTGTACCATGTGGTAATATCAAATCATAATGTGTTAAGATCGTATTTCAAGAAGGGGAGAGGCTGGGTTGCATGCCTCAATACTCATCAGAACACCTTTTGAGTTTACAAGTCAACCTTAGCTCGATTTGAGGTGTGGTGATGATCAGACACACCCACATGCTCAAAGACATTGCGAATCACAATTCCTAGAGATTGCAAGTTGACCTTGGGTTGATTTGGAAGTGATAGCACCAAAAAGAGTGTTGACCGCATTGGCTAGACCTTGCAAATCAATCTTAGGTTGATTTGAATTGTGATACGTGGTGATCATCAAAGTTCTCATCAAAACATGTTTTGAGTTTTCAAAAAAACCTTAAGTGATTTTGAACGATATGCATCATGGAAAAAATTAAATTGGTTTTCCTTACCATTTGAAGCATGCCTCGCCACCTCCTTAATCCTTTTGGACATAGATCTGCCCATATGTCCCTGCCTATTCGAATCGGTCTGCCCGTATATCCCTGCCTGTTCGAATCGATCTAGGCAAGCAAGGTTTTATCTTGAATTTTATCCTCCAAGATCCTCTTTCATCCATTTGCCTCGAGCATATCCTCATCAAGACTATCTTCCCAATCCTTAGGAGCTTGCTCAGCATCTCTTTCATGTGAAGGGCATGTATCCAACATGCAAACCACCTTCGGTTGTCTACAGGTCGTTGAGGAAGCACGGGGTGCATCAGGGACAGCTGACCCAGATGTAGAAGGGGAGGACAGATTTTGAGGAACCACTCGAGAGATCTGATGACCCCAAATTTTAAGACATTGTAAATCCACCTTGGCTCCACTTTAGAATTATGAAATGGGATATGAAGCAACACACACAC
Source organism: Dipteris shenzhenensis (assembly GCF_047967505.1). NCBI lineage: Eukaryota > Viridiplantae > Streptophyta > Polypodiopsida > Gleicheniales > Dipteridaceae > Dipteris > Dipteris shenzhenensis. The sequence continues at coordinate 22,240,739 of NC_141619.1, forward strand.
ACACACACACACACACACACACACACGCGCGCGCGCGCGCGCACACACACACACACACACACACACACACACTTACTATTCCTTTCTCCATTGGTTTTACCACTTGCTCATTGGAGCTCCCCTTGACAACCTCCCTTAATTTCCCTAATTTCTTTTCCCTCAAAACTCCCTTATTCTCCCCTTAATTAAAATTTCCCCCTTTTTTAAAATAAAATTCCCTAATATTTCCTTTTTTTTTAATTTTTAATCCTTTCTTATCCCTCTTCATTTTCCTTAAAAGCCTTTTGAAAAATTTCTACCCTGTTCTTCCTAATCCCCTAAAAACTTTCCCACTTCTTCCTATACCTCCTCCCCGATTTTCCTTTTTCCTAAGTTTCCTAATTCATTTCTAGTTTTTCCTATTTATTATCTAATTTTCTTAAAAATTTTTAAATATTTTTCCCTAATTATCTCCCTTTCTTGTCCCTAATTTCCCCCCTTTTTATCTCTTTAACACCCCCCTTTTTCTTCCTATTTTTTCCTTATTTTTGTATATTATTACTCTAAACTTTATCCTAATTTTTCTTTTATTTTTACCCAATTTTCCAAACAACCCCTGCCCCCCCCCTCTCTCTCTCTCCCTCACTATTCCTCTCAAACCCTTTCTATCTCTCTCTATGCTATCTGCCTCCTTATCTATTCCTAAACCCCTTTAACAAAAACCCTTTAATTTAAAAAAGCCCCTAATCCTACTTACTACCTAAACTGCCTGCTAACCTAACGCTCTATTTCCCCGACCCTCTATTATCCCAACCCTCTCCCACCCATGGCCTATAAAAACTATCCTAGTACTTACTACCCCCACTCTAAACTCCTCTATTCGCACCCCCTACGCACTGCCTCACATCTACGTGCATTGTGTCTTACCACTCACTTTTCCTCCCCTACCCACGTAAGCTCACTATAGTACATCCTGCTCCGCCCCTTATGCTGAGCACTAAACCTGCTGCCTCCCCTCTATCCATTGGCTCTCTGCCCTTACTTCGCTCTCTGAGCTCTCTCCTTGCTACCTCCCTTCTATCCTCTGGTTCGCTGACCTTGGTTTGCTCTCTGCGCACCCGCAAAACCCACTCTATCTTTCATCACTACACCTTTGTCCGCTCCTTTATTCTTTCGCTCTACTTCATCACCCCACCCCCTCGGCCGTGGCTGATGACTGCAAAGCGTTCTCGGGCACTGTGCGACACATGTGCGATTCAACTCGCTGCCCTTCACGACTATGGACTCGTAGGTCCAGTGGCCTTTTCATTTAAAACCCAACCCCCCCCCCCCCCCCCCGCCCCCTTCCTCCTGTCTTTTTTATTACTCTCACAATCCCAAAATACACTTAGCGTCTCTCTCTAACCTTTTTTCCTCCCTCCTTATCCTTAAATTTCTCCTTTTTTTTGGGGCATTTTTTCAACTTTAATTATTCCTAACTTATCTTTCTTTAAATATCCCCCTCCCAATTTTCTAAATAAAGTGTCCTTAACCTATTTTCTTTCCCTCCCTTAAATTTTTTAAAAATCCCCCTCTAATTTATTTAAATACCTATCCCCCAATTTTCTCCTTATCTTTCTATCTCTTTATGCTTTAAATTATCTCTTTTCAACTTCCTTCCCTTCCTTTCATTTCTTATCTCCTTACAAATAAACCCTCGGTCTTTCCCATCTCTTACACTTTGACCTAACCCCTCCATTTCACTATCCCTCCCCTTATTTTTATTTAAAGGATCTCTATTAACATTTTCTTTCCCATATCTTTAATTTTGCTCATAAAACTTAAATTGCTCTTCCGACTGCAAAAATGCCTCACCAATCATACCACTACTTATTTCAACAACTTGCTTTGTAAAGTCTGTTGTTATGTGGATATTTTTATTATGACTTCGATAACAAGGAAGGGGTGTTTATGACACGTGTGTTCCCAACTAAGCTTTAACTAGTTCTTACCACATTTTTCTTGTTGGATGGTTGTTACGGAAATTATATTTCTAATATATCTTGCTTTGGACATTATTATTTTTAGTCGAGCGAGACTATGACAAAGTACTCCATAGGAGCGCACCGGACAAGGACGCCTGACTAGCTTGTGTTTTGCCATGCTAGATGGTCGGTATTATGGGTGATTCCATGTTAATACTGATATCGCTAGTGTTATTGGTGTTGTGCTTGATTATTGTGCTTTGAGCGCGGTTATGTTGGGATTGGTTGATTCGATGATTCGTTCAATCGATTGTTAATAACTAATGTAATAAGCGACTTGAGTACAGGTGATGGAACTCATAGTGAGGATTGGAGTTAGCGTGAGGGTACCGATCGAGGTGTCGCACAGTGCATTATAAATGGCCATGGGCCAATTTTGTATTTGTTTTATTATTGCAAGTTTGAGCAGTATATTTTGTGGAGGACATAATTCATTTTTGGGCCCTAAGATGGCTATGTAAAGCAAATCCCTCATTTTTGGATGAGAGGGATAATTTTGGCTCCTTGGTGCTTTTATGGAATATCATAAATACTCTAGATGAGGAAGCGCGAGCCACTCATCTAGGGGGGGGAGATTGTACCCAGTCAGCTATCGCTCTCATAGTGTGATTGTGTTCTTCTTCTCCAATTGATTAAGTGGTGAATTTGTGTGAAAGGAATTACCTTTTGGTTTCAGTGGTATCAGAGCTCCGGTACGCTTCAAAGCTTGGGAGAAAGAAGCTCCAAAAGAAAGTGTGGTCTCTGAGAAGGGGAAGCTCTGCATCAAAATTTGAACAAGGCTCGAGGTTCACTTGAAGAGCTTAATGCCCACAGGCTATACGGATTATTATGTGGTACTTTGTACCATCAAAACAATCGCCTTAATTTTTAAAAAAAATTGTGCGACAAGAGCTTTGTGTGAGTGGTCTACTTGGAAAAAAGAAGCCTGTCTGCAGACTCTCGGCCGTCGCGAAACATGCCAAAGCCTTGCATTAAAACAAGCCGTAATTGATGTCGACAGAAGAGCCTCATAGAGCCCGTTCTGTATTCCCCCACTGCTGCAACAACAGGACCTGTGTGCGTGCTACCGCCATCACCTTTAAAGCTTGCACACCAGCCGCCTTGGGAAGCCTTGGAATTTGGGAGTTTCGCGTGCCTTAACCCCCTCTGGACTGCACAAGGCCATGATTTAATTACCTCCCTACCTTGAGTGTTGAAAAGATCAACCGATCACCTCTAGTCCTTTGTGAGTCCACACCAGCCTGCATCGCCTTTGTTTTTCAGGCACAGTTGGCTGATGAGCATGAGCATAGGGAGAGATTGGAAAAGAAAATCAATGGTAAGAAAAGGAAGATACATTCATCTAACGATGAGTCATCCGACGATGATTCCAATGATGATACTATTATCAGGACAGTCAAAGCCACATTGAGAGCACAAAATTCGAGGAAGAAGAGTAAGATAAGTAGAAAAGCTTTCTCATTTCAAAATTTTGATGGAAAGAAAGAAGCACGCACTGTCTTGTCTTGGATCAGTCAGCTAGATGATTATTTTTCAGGGGAGAAATTCTCTGAAAAAGACAAGATTAAATGTGCTGCAAATCATTTAGTAGAGAGTGCTGCACTTTGGTGGAACATCACTAAGCACAGTAAAAGGCAACCAAAATCTTGGAAGTCTTTTCAAAAGCTCATCAAGAGAGATTTCCTTCCCTCACATTTCAAAGCAAAAGCTAGACAACAATGGGAGACTTTCAGGCAGTTCGATAAGGAAACGATTTCCACATATACTAATAGATTTTGGCAAACATTGATCCAATTACAATCCTTAGAGAAAGTTAATGAGCGAGATCAACGCAGGAAGTATGTGGCAGGTCTAAAGTCTAAGTTGAGAGCTGAGATTAACATGTTTCATCCTCGCTCATTGAGCTCAGCAATTTCTCTTGCAATGAATTGTGAAAGGAAGAATGGGATCCCAAAAGAAGGGAAAGATTCAGAATGGCATGTACCCTTCCTTAAGAAAAAGAGATTTGATAAAAAGCCCTTCTTTAAATCTAAAAATGGTTTTGCTCCACAGAAGACAGATTCTTCTTTGAAGCCAAACGGTGGGAATTTTCCATAGAAAGAAATAAGGTGTTTCAAATGCAACAAGCTGGGACACATAGCCACTGAGTGTCCTGAAAGAAAGAAGACCCCGACGGCAAAAGTGCACATGATTGACGACGAAGCAGCCAAGCAAGAGGGAGGTAAGTATGATTGTCATGCACTTCTAAAGATGAAAGGTTTCATTAATGGCAAAGAGGTTGTTATTCTGCATGATGATGGTAGTACACATGATTTCATTTCGAAAAGAACCTTAGCAAAGCTAAACCTAGAGTCTTTCCCATCTAACTTTTGAGATTATCTATGGGAAGGTTTTACCTATTCCTATCACATGATTGACCCATAGAGTGGAGGCAGCAGATGCATTTACCCATGACTATCAAAATATTCTCAAAGAAGTTCGAGAAGCAATTGCAATAGCTCAAGAGAAGTACACAAAACAAGCTAATAAGAAACAGAAACACATGCTTTTTAAAGAAGGTGATTATGTACTTCTTCGGATTGAGAAAAGAAGATTGAAGAGTGTTGAGAAATGGCCAGTAATCAAGATGTCCCCACGTTTTTATGGACCATTCAAGGTGATTCAGAAAATCAATGATCTAGCTTATAGGATTGAATTACCTGTTAATTGGAAAATACATAATGCTTTCCATATCAGCCTCTTAAAGCCCTTCAAAGGACCTTTACCTATTCATCCTATCTATGAAGAGGCCCCATTGATTGTTAATGAAGAAGAAATTCTAGAACTTGAATGCATTGTTGATCATCAACAGACCTCGACCCGAAAAGGAAATGTGTATACTAAATACTTGCTCAAATTTAAGAACCATCCAAGAGACGATGCTCAGTGGATGCCTGACCAGTTTTTTCGAACTTTTCCAGACCTCCTTAGTTCCTATAATCAAACACGCACTGAGATCAGTTGCAATCCAAGCAAGAGGGATGTTACGGAAATTATATTTCTGATATATCTTGCTTTGGACATTATTATTTTTAGTCGAGTGAGACAATGACAAAGTACTCCATAGGAGCGCACCAGACGCGGCGGGGTTCCTAGCGGATACTTTGTGTGGTTAGTTGGGGACGCCTGACTAGCTTGTGTTTTGCCATGCTAGATGGTCGGTATTGTGGGTGATTCCATGTTAATACTGATGTCGCTAGTGTCATTGGTGTTGTGCTTGATTATTGTGCTTTGAGTGCAGTTATGTTGGGATTGGTTGATTCGGTGATTCGTTCAATCAATTGTTAATAACTAATGTAATTGGCGACTTGAGTACAAGTGATGGAACTCATAGCAAGGATTGGAGTTAGTGCGAGGGTACCGATTGAGGCGTCGCACAGTGCATTATAAATGGCCATGGGCCAATTTTGTATTTGTTTTATTATTGCAAGTTTGAGCAGTATATTTTATGGAGGACATAATTCATTTTTGGGCCCTAAGATGACTATGTAAAGCAAATCCCTCATTTTTGGATGAGAGGGATAATTTTGGCTCCTTGGTGCTTTTATGGAATATCATAAATACTCTAGATGAGGAAGCATGAGCCACTCATCTAGGGGGGGAGATTGTACACAGTCAACTGTCGCTCTCATAGTGTGATTGTGTTCTGCTTCTCCATTGTGTGAAAGGAATTACCTTTTGGTTTCAATGGTGGCAGGTAGGCAGACTCCCCTCTTCAATAAAAGTGATGCTGCCAATGACTTATCAAAGCTTCACTGCTCACATTTTCTCTTTTAGAAAAAATTGTTCATCCTTTAATGATGCTACCTTGTTTTTTGTGATGTTTATTGCAAAGTTTATCACGCACGCACGCATGTGTGCACATGCGCAAATGCACATGCACATGCACACATACACACACGCACGCATGCACGCATGTGTGCACACACACACACACATGTTGCAAATCGACCTTGGGTCAATTTGAAACTACTATCAAGTGGTGATGACTAAACATTGTAAGATATTGCAAATCAACCTTGGGTTGATTTCGAAGAAGTCAAGACACACATACAAATTTTAAAAAATTGCAATCAATTGTCTTCTTTATTATGTTTTGCTTAGTATATTCAGATGTACCTCTGCTTGATACTAACACTAATAATGTATTGATGTACAATAATTCAATGGACACTCAAAAGAAGATGCTGAATCCTACAAATGAGATAGAAGTTTTAGCATCAAACCCAACAAATGAGAAAGAAATTTCTCATAAGAATATTGGGACATCAAAGGAGGGAGAGGTTTTGAAAGTCCTGGATGTAGAAGAATGGTATCTAGACACATAAGGAATGGATAATGACAAAGGTCTAGGAAATATTACACTGTTCACTAAAGGGAAAGCGAAGGAATGGTGCAGTCTTGGAACGGAGTTGATATGCAAGAGGTTGTGGGTACTAAAGCAAAGCCATGTATTGGTGCTATGATAAAGAGAAATAAAGGCGAATATATAATCATCCAGGTGCCTTAGATAAAAAAAAGGTTACACGAATGGTAGCAAGCTTTGTTAATAATCCAGGTTCAATGAAAAATCTTGGATGGAGATAAAGCAGAGAGCCACATTGGAGGAAATTGGAAACACTTGTATGCTAGATATACTTGGAGAATCCCAAACTGTGCAATCATATGGCAGATATACTTGGAGGATTCAAAACTTTGTAGTCAAACATACATAACCAAAAAGAACAAAAAGATGAGACATGACCAAAAAGCTACAAGGTGGAATACCAAAAAAATAGATAGAGAGGAGACAAAGAGTAAGGCTGAAAGCAAGGCTATTGGATTCCCCTTTGTACCACCTCTTGACATGATGCCACCTAATACTAAGGCCCTCGGAAAGGATGAGATAGAATTTAAGGCAGGTGCCCAAAATTTATGGTGGTGGCAAGCTTTTTCCCTTTTGATGTCAAAAGGTGTTTCGAGGCAGGAGTGGATTATGTGTCCACGCCACATCACCAAGCAAAGTTGTAAAGTTAGTGATGGATTCCTGATGGACTTTTGTAAAGTAGCACCACATCCCACGGACACAACCATTGACTTGGTGCCTTTTGATCAAGCCCATTGGAGACTTTGAGAAAAGAGAACATTCCTCATGTAGATTACATTGTGATTTGTGGGCAACACTCAATTGAGCAGTAAGGAGACTTCAAGATATTCAATTGGTCCCTGAACCTATAAAAGCTTTGTACAGGTAATATAACAATCTTGCCTTTTAATATTTTAAAATACTATGTCTTTTGTTGAAAATTTTTTAAATGCACGTGTGGAATGAGTTCTTTATTTTTTGACTAATGTTAATAGGTTTTGAAGAGCTAGAATCCCCACGAATTGTCTAAACTTGGGGCTATTGAGCACTCGAGTTTGGCAAACATTGTACATGCTAAAACCATGGGGAGGTGTGCATACTTGGATCAATTCGCACATGTAAGGCAATAATGGAAGATTTGGGAAGAACAACAAGGTTAATAAAGGGACATGACCATAGTGATCCATGGGATGTATGTATTCATATTTTGCCTTAATATATATGCTTATTTTTTGCTTTGATCTAACAGTTGAGCCTCGATGAGCTCACATTCAAAGATGGCATCCACATGATCAAGTCTTTAGATGACATCTTTGCGATGTGGATCGACATAGGGAAGACATAGCTGGACAAAATCCCTAACACCTTGGGTTTGATAGAGCCACGTAAAGAAGAAAAGAAAGGCAAGGATGCCATCAAAGAGGGAGAGGACTTTGCAAGGGTCATCCAAGCACTATACGTGAAGCTCCACTTTGTGGAGCCTTGTTTCACTATTTAGAGGGAAGCAAAAAAATGTTGATCTTTATGTCCTTAATAAATGAAAGAAGACCCAAGGACAAATTGACCATGCATCCTTCTGACTCCATTGATTTGATTCTTTTCTAGACACAATTTCGATGATGATAAAACTGAAAAAGGGTCACAAGGCAAATTATTTAAAACATACGTGCATTCAAAATGCGCTTCCACTGTAGACAGTGTCCATGGAATGTTGTTATCTAATGGTCATGTAAACCCAATGTGTCGCCTATAATGTAAGGCTATCACGTCTGCCATTAGAATTGGTGATGGCGTAGGCCTCTTCGTCTTACTCTCAATGCATTTTTTATCCACTCCTCTGATAATCTGCTTATCTTTTTATATTCCTCATCTGTACTGCATAAGTGGATACGACAAAATCCCAATTTGGCGACTTCTTATTTCTAGCGAGTGTAGTGAATTATGATCCAATTGCTCCATTGAGAACTTGATTCGCTTTCATCTTCCTCAAGGAATGTTTCATATCTATCAACTTTTTTGCCTTTGTTTACTTTTTGAGGACAATACTATCATGATATGTTCTTGTAATTCTCAAATGTTAGCGCTTGAATGATAGGATAGATAGATTATAATTTCTTCTCAAAGTCACTCATACATACACCCATCACTCATGATACCGATAGGATGGTAATAATTGTCAATCAACCAAGCATTGTATCAGAACTGCTAATAGCAGTTCACATGGCACCTGTAGAACATTTTAGTTATGTGCCAATCGAAACATCTGTCCATAGTGTTATCCAAAATGCCATTCCGAACAAAGGTCTAACATGGGAACGTCCTTGGAACATTCCCAGATGGGGAATGACCAAGAACCAGCGTTCCAGACCTAAATCTGGCGTTCCTATAGCCTTTCGAATGCATAGACCCAATTCTAAATCGGAAATGGAAAGTTTAGAGTTGTTGAAATTGGTTTTTGTTTCATATTTTGGTATATTTGCATGTGGTTTGATGATTTGTCATATGATGTGGCATTCTCGTCCCGTCCCCCCTTCCCAATACGATCCCGGTTGAGCATCCAACGTTTTTATTCCCCGATAACTATGGGTTGAGCTTGGAAGTCATCAGGCGACTAGCGGAAGTCAAGCGAAGCCGGGTGCAATTGTTGTCTACAAGTGTCCACATAACTTGCAAGACAGGTTAGGTGTCGAGTGAGGTTGGGCTCACACCACCCGCCCGCCATCCTAGATGGCCCAATAGGAGGGCCGGGGCTCGCGCACTGACACATGAGATTTGTGTTCGGCCCATGAAGAGCCGCCCACTCCACGGCGAGCTCCTCCAACTGCTAACATGGTTGGCCCATTCCATCTCCACGAAGTGCTACATCAATAGCGGGTTGTGACATAAATTAGCAGCTTGATGACTCTCTCAGGTGGTGTGAAGGACGATATCCGAGGGCCTAGCAAGGGTTTTTACAAGCATGTGTATGTATTTCAAACAGGGCTTCTTCATAGCAGGACATTTTACCATGACAGCACCGCAACTCATTCGCAGCTTACCTGGTCAGTTTTTCCAATCCTGTTGTTTTGCTGAAAGAGTTTGCTTTGATCAGGACGAATCTTTCACTCTCATTATCGTCATCTTTCTGCATTTGATAACTGCATCGGTACATTTTTGAACGAGTTTTTCACATCCATTGTGCTTCCGGAAGAGTTTTTCCATTCACCTGAATCGTTCGATCATGCAGGCCCTGCTCGCATCGCTGCAAAGTTCCTGCCCCTCTTATTCAGCAGGTCTCTTGGGTCTGCTCTTAAGAATCTTTTCCCTGGTACGAGACAATGTGCTGGCTTTCACGGGGCAAGTTCTGATGATAGTGACTCAGAGGACAAGGCAGAATCGCCAGGGAAAATCCAGGTATCTAAGTTTTTACGTAAGGATCGGGCTAATGATGGTGACGGGGAAGACGAAAAGACTGGAAGATGGAATTCACAGCTGAAATGGCTGAATAGTATTCTTGAATCAGCATTAAGCATCTACAAACGGGCTCTTCCTCCAGGCATGCACTCTCATTGACTTCAATCGTACATGTGCTCACAAACAATTGGGAAGGAATCCTTCATTTATGGAAGGTCCTTTCTATGGAGATTTTTTTAAAATTGTGAAACTTTCCTGTCCGCAATACATTTGTTGCAAGAAGCTCTTTTTTGGAAATTAATATGTAGTAAAGAGAGCTACCAAAATCCCTGCTTTACCGGGTCTTGTGTGCTTTCTCAGTTAGAAAAATAGCATTAATCTTGCATAAGAACAGCGACAGGAATAGAAAGGTAGAAGAACGCAGGCTTACCGCTTTCCTTCCCATGCTCGTTTGCTCCTCCTTTGAAGGATTTTAATTAGTGTATGGACATGTTGTCCCTGGTCTGGTATTAATTCTTCAGATGATGCCGCAAAGGTGGCAAAGCCAGCCACTGCTCGGTCGCTTGTGGATATTGCTTCAAACCTTCACCGAAGTACCACAACCGGAATGCAGCAGTGGAGCCTGGGCGACCTCACCTTTGGATTGTATCTATTATCTCTACGCCATGCATCTGAAATGGTTGTGGATTCTATAAAGGGCGAGAAAGTTTTGTCAGCTAGTGTGGTAAGAATCTCTGTTTCCTCCTAGTTCAATAATTACAATCTGAGTCTTTGTTAGAAAATCTGTGCATGTATTCCGGATGTAATTCTGGTTACACACTTGCATTTGTGGGATTAAAGGGTTAGAGCCTAGGGGCATTCCTAGGCCTCGGCATTAATGTAAGGGTGGAAATGGAAGGCTCGTGAGATGGCTCCAATTGAACGGTCCACTTAAGAACACATGGCGCTATAAGGAGAATCCAAATGGCGAGAATTCGGCAAGTCTCTAGATGAGAATTTCAGAGAGAGCTTCAAAAGAAAGGAAATTCTTGAGAGTACACATCAAAGAAAACATCATCATCTCCGAGGAGAAAGGGAGTGCACATGGCATATCCTAGAAAGTGCCTAAAGCACGAACACTTTGTATAAATGGATGCTCAAGTATGTGTGGGTGTGTGGATTTGTATGTGTGAGCATATTTTTATACTATGGTCTACAGCCACTGTTGGGTGCCGATGACGCAAGTGGGGATGTCATAGTAGCTAGTCCCTGCTATGCGTGATGGAGTTTATTGTTTTCAACCTTATGAGTGACTATCATGAGATTGAAACTGCACTATGTTGTGTTTTTAGAGGATAAGTTTGGGAATGTTCCTGGATTCATCTAGGTATATCCTAGAAATTGCATAAAGCAACTCTCATAATTATTATAGATCATACTTATGTTCTAGTGCTATCACAATGTGACCTTCATTACATCAGTTTAAGAGTGAGAGTCTTTGGGTTTAGATTTGAAATCTCGAATCAATGCTCGTCCTCCACGGTAGACCGCCCATTTTCCTGCTTTCCTCAATTCTTTCACTTTATTGAGTTCAATGGATCTTTGCTTGAGCTGAGTCAGAGTGAATTCTTCAGATATCCATATCTTTGTACCCTTCAGCTTATGTGTTTGTTTTAAAATCTTGATCTTTGCTTCCTTGTCACTAATGTAAACATGCATCTGCGTCCCCTTTTGCTGGATATTCCAGATGCATCTAGATCCCATTCTACTTGTAATTTTCTCTTTGAGGTAGTCTATTTTGTCTTCTATGTATGTCCCTGTGTCTTGGCAGCGATATGGTAGTCCCCCCACACATAAGATCAGCTTGTTAGTCTCTCTGGTTTCCTTTTCTTTCACTTCTTTGTAGAGGTCAGCTTTGTTGACTTTGCTGTTCACATCTGCTGTCATCTCTTGTTTCATGGATTTTACTTGAGTGTCGACAATTTCTTGCACTTTTGAAACCAGCAGTGGTGTCGGTGGGGATGTGTTACACGGATAGCACCTCCTGGATGACTTCTTACTTTCCATTCCCCTCTAGATTGTGGACTTTCCTTTCAAGAGCTGCAAACCAAAGCTTGAGTTCTCAACTTCTCGGACTTCAAGTTCTAAATAGTATACACGTTCTTGTGGGTCAGGGAGCCTTGTTCTCTGATATGTTTTTGTATCTTGGGGAGGGGTCGGGGCAAAACCTGCAAGAAATGTAGACAAGGGCTTCACAGGGGTGAACGCCTTGATCTTGGGCACGGCCTGTGCAAGCTGGAAAACCCCTCTCCTGTTATAGTAACGCCCAAGATGGGCTGAGGGGTTTCAGCCCAACCTGGAGCCCCCCCGACCTTAGGGTCTGTTGCTGCTGTGAACTGAAGCTCTGGACTGCGACTTGAAGAGGAAGCGGCTGCAAGCTGAGCTGAGGGGCTTGTGGCTTAACTCGCTGAGGCTTGGAGTGAACAGAACTCGATGGGAGAAGACTAGGCTAGGGGGGGTGACCTTAGTGCTGTGGGTCACGCTGGAAGCTGAAACTGCTGCTGGCCTTGCTGAAGGACGGGCTGAGTTGGAGGCGCGGCTGAGGGCTGATGCACGGCTGACACAGAGACAGAGAGAGAGAGAGAGAGAGAGAGAGAGAGAGAGAGAGAGGAGCACTGGGATTTGTGGCTGGGTGGATTTTTGCTTAACAGAATCCCTCAGTTTTGGATGTTCTTTCATTGGTATGAATGGACTGTGGCAATTAGTTTAGAACACCTAAGGGCTCGAATCATCTTGGCAGCGCACTGCTGTAAAATTACAGGTGCATGTTGTAGACTGTAATATGGACAAAGTCTTCTGATTAGGCGACAAAAGGCGAGTAATGGTGCTCAGGACGGAAGATCAAAGCTTTCAGTATCAGACTGTGTTAGAGAAACCTAGTCTATTATCCTTCTGATTAGATACCTAGCTAGTGACTTCACGTATTGTGTACAACCAAAGAATGTCAAGAACCAAAGGAAATACTGTAATCCAATTTCAAACAATATGTGTGAACAAGCAGATGGTACAGCCAAGTATGGCAATCCCTTGTGCACTGGTAACTACTACTACTGCTGTAGAGCTCCTCCTGGATCACTGCATGCCTCTCACGGGCTTCAATAGCTGCTCCAAGATGAGCCCTCCTGCTCAATATGCTCTGTTGTCCTATGCACCGCTAGATGCTCTCCCACTAAATGTTGGTATGCACTCTAGTGTGCCTTTGGAACAGTCCCTGGCTGACTGCCTGACCACCTCTAGAATGAACAGATTGCCCCTCTAATGGGGCCTTTATATATGGCACATATCCTTGTAGTTCAGCTGACTGGGGTCTTGTTAGAAATAGAGGGCTAATTGCTTGAACTGCTTGCACAGTGGATAGATCTAGGGAACTCCTTAGAAACACACACACAAACTGAAAACCTCGCTCAGAGAATGTACAGTGGAGAGAAGAGAAAGAGAACTCAGTCTTCATTCATCCATGGATGTGGGAAAACCTGCTCACAATGAGTTGAACACATTCAGCAGAGGTGCTGGGTGAAAAACTGATGATTGCAATGCTAGGTTCTAAGAGCACAGAACTCCCCATACTCGTCAGGTCCACTGGTAAAGGGCTTCAGTGTTGCTGTTGAGTGTGGAGGTGAGGGGAGTATTTATAGGGCTGAATCTTGTATAAAAATAGGGGAGTGGGTCTGTAGATAAACCCGACTAGGTCTGATAGGTGTCCTGTCTGGATTTGCCAGATCTGCCGACTGGAACCTGCTCAGGCTTTGATTGGTATCTGATGCTGATGTAGGCGCCTACTGCCAGGTGAGGATTACCAAAAAGCGAGTGAAAATAACTGAGCAAAGTAATTGCACCGAGCGACAAAAAACAAGCAAACCATCCATTATATGAGACATTATCAATTCATAAATTTAATTGAAGCTCAATTAATCTATCAAAAAAGTCTAGCTTTCTCCTCCTTTGCTCAAACATATTAAATCTTTATTGAAAGTTGTTGCGCCCCTCTTGTCTCCTGGCCTCCTATTGCGTATTGTAGCTACCTTTCTTTATCACCTCTTGCCTCTAGGAGTGGAATCTCTATTTCTTTACACCTATTTTCCATTTAGAACAAATGGTAATAGTACCAAAAGACCTCAATTCTTGATGTTTTGCTCATAACCTCTTCTCTTTTTACCCCACTTCGCATGACTCTGAAAATACATTTTTCTTTTGCCTTTTGCATCATAAATAAAATTAAAAACTAGAGGGAATTATTTTGTATTATTTTAAGGATATCCAATTTTTTTAAAAATTACTTAGCATCCATAGTCATGTACGCCTTATCCTCTACACCACTTCAAGGTCAAATTTTAACATGGAGCTTGAGGGGTGGTATGTTGGGGTAAAGGCACATTGCCACCCCTTTATTAAAGATATGACACCTATGACTGTCTTAAGACAGTCATAGGGTGAAAAACCTAATCCTAATAAAACTTAAGAGTTTGTGGTGTGGCTCATCACTTCACACCCGCATCTTTTGTGTCACCACACTCTCTCACTCTCTCCCCCTTGTACTTCTCCCTCTTACCTTCCCTCTCAATTGGTATCAGAGCCTACCCCTCCCTCTCCACTCCGTCTACCCACTCCCCCTACCTCTTTGCCCTAGTGGCCAGCAAGGCAGCAGCGCAGGGCAGCGCGGGCTGCAGCGGGGCAGTGCGGGCAATAGCAAGGGCAGCAGCGAGGGCTGCAGCGGGCAGCGCAGTCAGGCAGCGCGGGGCAGCGCATCACGCAGGTGCACGCGTGGGCGCAGGCAGCGCGCCATTTCGCGCGCCGTACAGTACAGTACGAACGTACGGACACCGTACAGGCGACCGTGCCGTACGGACGCCGCTGTACGGACTGTGACAGGGAGCTGCGTCAGGGATTTTCGACAGGGAGGTGCATTTTTTGTTTTGGATCTGCGTCAGAGGAGTGCATTTCGAAATTTCTCCTTGGATCTGTACCCTGCACAGGTACAGCAGGTACATTTGTACCCTACACAGGTACAAAGGTACAAAAGTACAGCAGGTACATCAGTTTTTCTTTGGGGGAGAAAGAAAAGGAGAGAGAGCACTCTGCTCTTCATTCAGGATCATTTTCAGTTCTCAAAACTGTGTTTTGAAAGTACAGCAAGTACCTTCGTGTCCCTCGTGCTTGAGGTGACTAGTACCACAGTGTGTGGTTGATTGCACAGTTATCTTGTTTCGGGAAGGTAATGCCTTGATTTTGCAGAGGACTTTTATGCTTTTGCTGAGTGCAAATCTCAGCTTTTGGGTGACATTTTCAAAGGGCTTTTGCCTGGAAGTCTATGCAGTGTATGCCTTGAGGCAGTGTGGAGCCAGGGAGCCCACATTGGTCTTGTTTCCGCAGTGTATTCAGTGACATTTCTTGCAGGTCACATTTTGTGTACGACACCTTGGAAAATCTCAGTTGAGCCACGCTTGGCCAGGGCGCATCGAGTTTACTCGGTCCCTAACTGTCCATCGTTGACAGTGCTCAAAAGATTTTCTCTTGACAGTGCTCAAAAGATTTTCTCTTCAGTGTCTGTACGTTGGGATCTGTGTTGTTATTGTGTACACAGGGCTGTTTATGCATTGCATTGTCAGGTGAAAGTGCCAGGAGAGCGCTACTTTTTTGTATGCTACCTCAGTTTTGAGGTGTTTTTCACTTGGTACAAGTGTCAAATCAAGGGGCTTTTGCCCAGATTTTGCTTGAGAGCACTTGGGTTACTGTTTGAGACCTTCAGATGCCTTTTATCCCTTTGGCAGAAGGGTGATTGCTTGGGATTTGTCCCATTTTCTGTTGCAGGTTTGTGACAGGCTGAAGTGTCTGGAGCCTCTTTTACAGTGAACAAAACAGTGTATGACAAGTGGTTTATGCATATAAAATCAGTGCAATACCTCATTTGAGGTGGGAGAAGTGATCAGGACAGCAGTGTTTTATGCTTCATCAGATGATGATGCACTGTTAAAGCACCTGTGGAACAGCTGCAGCATTCTGAAATTACTGTTTTATGCCTATTTGAGCACGGTACAGTGTGTCAGAAGGTACAGTAACTGGAAGGAAATTTACTGTTTTGCTGCAGATTCTTTTGACAGTAAAAAAAAACAGCACTATTGTGAGTGCTTCTGGCTCTTGATAGAGCAAGTTCTTTTTTTTCTGAGAAATCAGAACTTTATTCAGTCATTTTTTGACTTACAGGGAGTCAGGAACTTTCCTTATCTGATATGGCATCAGGGGGAAGTGAATCTTCAATTCTGAACATAAAGAAATTGGAAGGAGCACACAATTATGCATTATGGGCAGAACAGTGTTTGAATGTACTTCTGCTAAAGAAGATTTCTAAGCCCATAAGGGTGAAGGGTGTCAAGCCATCTGACATGGCAGATGATGAATGGGAAGAGCTTGATTTGTCCGCAAGGGCAGCTATCATGCTTACTATTTCTGATACTCTTGTGTTCAATGTTCAGGCTGAAAAGACCTCTTATGGCCTATGGCAGAGGCTAGCAGAGTTGTATGCCCAAAAGAGTTCAGCCAGTAAGGTTTATTGGTTGAAGAAGCTGGTTGATCTTCGCATGAAGGAAGGTACAACTATGACCTCACACTTGAGTGAGTTCAATGCCATCTTTACACAGCTGATTGCACAGGGTTTGAATCTTGATGAGGGGTTCAAGGCTACCTTCTTGTTGTGTACCCTCCTTGAGAGTTGGGACACTTTCAAGACCACCCTGTCAAATTCAAATGTCATTCTTATGTATGCTGATGTGGAGAGCTCTCTCCTTATGGAGGAGATGAGCAGGAAAAATAATATGGGCAGCAAGTCTTCAAATGCTTTGCAGGTACAGGATAGAGGCAGGACTCAGCAGAAGGGGAGATCTACTAGTAAGTCCAAATCCCGCAGTCAGTCCTGTGGCAAAAAGGATATTGAATGCTTTTATTGTGGCAAGAAGGGACATGTGAAGTCTAAGTGCTTCAAGTTCATACGGGATCAGAAAGCCAAGAAGGCTGAAACAAAGGATGCAGGCAGTGGAAGCAAAGGCAAAGGCAAGGCCAAGGCAGATGACTTGGATGCAGTGAATGTTGCAGCAGAGGATAGTGACAGTGACAGACATGATGTTTTATGCTCTTCTGTTGTAATTGCACATACTTTGGTTATTGATGGCCATGACATGCACACCTGGCTCTTGGATTCAGGTGCTTCTTTTCATGTTACTCCTCATAGGGAGTGGTTTACTTCCTACACAGGTACTCATGGAGTTGTTCATCTTGGGAACAACTATGCATGTCAGATTGCAGGGATTGGCAGTATACAGATAGTATTCCCTGATGGACGCATATTTATGCTTGATGGTGTCCGCCATGTGCCGCAAATCAAGAAAAATCTGATTAGCACTGGCTTGTTGGATGACAGTGGTTACCACACCACATTTGGGGATTTCAAATGGGTGATTACTGATGGCCAGGTTGTAGTGGCTGAGGGTTATAAGAGTGATACCTTGTACCCTCTTTATGTTTCCAGTGTGGGTAATCATGTTGTTGCCATAACCGAGCTGCCAAAGGTTTCATTGTGGCATAGCCGGTTGGGACACATATCTGTTAAAGGAATGCAAGAACTGTCACGTTTGGGTTATCTGCCGTCTCTTTCTTTTTCAGATTTGCCTACTTGTGATCAGTGCATATTTGGCAAGCATTGTGTGACTCCTCATAAGAGGAGAACTCCCCAGAATAGAGCACCGCTTGATCTAGTGCACACTGATTTGTGTGAGATGCCACAGTTATCACTGGGGGGTGCAAAGTATTTTATTACTTTTATTGATGATGCCACACGCAAAGTGTGGGTCAATTTCTTGAAGCATAAGAGCGATGCCTTAGATGCTTTCAAGAAGTTTGTCGCTCAGGTTGAGAATCGGACAGGTCGTAGTCTGAAATGCCTCAGATTCGATAATGGGGGTGAGTATGTGTCACATGCTTTTGTACAGTTTTGTGAAGCTAAGGGCATTAAACAGGAACTCACAGCCCCTCATAATGCATCTCAAAATGGTGTAAGTGAGCGGATGAATCGAACTATTCAGGAGAAGGTTCGATGTATGTTGTCTTATGCTGCATTACCCCATGGCTTTTGGGCAGAAGTCGTGCAAACAGCAGTTCACATTATTAACAGGTCGCCAAACAAGGCTTTGGAGTTGAAAGTGCCAGAGGAGGTGTGGTCTGGCAAGCCACCTTCATATAAGCACTTACGTGTGTTTGGCTGCGAGTGCTTTGCTTATATACGCAAAGAACTGCGCACCAAACTGGAGCCAAAGTCTTTCAGATGCATCTTTATGGGTTATGGTGACGAAGGTGAAATGGGGTACAGGTTATGGGATCCCGTTAAACGGAAGATTATACGCAGCAATGATGTCATCTTTAAAGAGGATAGTGTACACAAGGAACCCGTGCAACCTGTGGAATACAGGAGGGTTATTTATGATGATGTTGGACAGCAAAGAATGCCCATTTATATGCAGCAGCAGGCTGCTGCAGATAACCCTGTTCAAGAGGGTATACAGGCTGAAAATCAGCTAGATAATTTTGCCAATGATGCACCACTGGATATGCCAGCAGATGGGGCTGTAGAACAGCCAGATATGGTGGTACAGCCACCCGTCATGCATGACGAACAGGCTGGACAGCAGCCTAATCCGGAACATTTTGTTAGGAGGAGCACCCGTGTACAACGGCCTCCTGACAGGTTTGTTCCAGGAGCCAACAATGTGTCTGATCTTATTATGCTGACAGATTGTGGTGAGCCTTCCAGCTTCAAGGAAGCTATGGGAAGAACAGAGAAAAGGAAGTGGGAGAAAGCCATGCAGTCAGAAATGGACTCCCTACTTCAAAATGATACATGGGACTTGGTGCAGCTACCTGCAGGCAGAAAGGTTTTGCCATGCAAGTGGGTTTACAAAGTCAAAGTGGATTCAAATGCTTTACCAAGGTATAAGGCCAGATTGGTTGCCAAGGGATTTAAGCAGGAGAAGGGCATTGACTTTGATGAGATCTTTTCCCCTGTAGTCAAGATGACTACTTTGAGAGCAGTGTTAGCTCTTGTTGCTCATGAGAACATGGATTTATGTCAAATGGATGTGAAGACTGCTTTTCTTCACGGAGATCTCCATGATGAGATCTATATGAGTCAGCCAGAGGGATATGCTGTTAAGGGGAAAGAGCAGCTTGTGTGTAAGCTCAAGAGGAGCTTATATGGACTCAAGCAAGCACCAAGAGAATGGTACAAGAAGTTTGATGCCTTCATGCAGTCCCAAGGGTATCATAGGTGTGAGACCGATCATTGCTTGTACACCAAACGGGCAAAGGATGGCAGTTTGATGCTACTTATTCTATATGTGGATGACATGCTGATTGCCAGTAAATCGCAGCAGGAGATTAGTACTTTGAAGAAACACCTGCATAAGTCTTTTGACATGAAAGACTTGGGTGCTGCAAATCATATTCTTGGCATGCGGATTACTCGTGACAGGTCCAAGGGACTTTTGTTTATGTCACAGAAAGAGTACATTGACAAAGTACTGCAGAGGTTTAAAATGGAGGGGGGGAAGTCTATTAGTACCCCGTTGCCTCCACATTTAAAACTCAGCAGTAAGGACAGGCCCAGATCAGATGATGATAAGGCTGAAATGACCAAGGTTCCGTATGCATCTGCAGTTGGTTCTTTGATGTATGCCATGGTTGCCACTCGTCCGGATATTGCTTTTGCGGTTGGAGTCATCAGCAGGTATATGGCAAATCCAGGCAAGTGGCACTGGGAAGCAGTGAAAGGTGTCTTGAGGTATCTCAAGGGTACCAAAGACTTGTGCATATGCTATGGTAGGCAGGATGCATTGGTGCATGGTTTTACAGATTCAGACTATGCAGGGAATGCAGATAACCGGAAGTCTACTACCGGTTATATTTTCACATTTGCAGGAGGTGCTATATCATGGGTGTCTCGGTTGCAGAAATGTGTTGCACTGTCAACTACTGAAGCTGAATATGTTGCAGCCATTGAGGCTTGCAAGGAAGCAATATGGCTTACTCGGCTGGTGGGAGATTTGGGCATTACAGGAGATATGCCAGTTTTGCATTGTGATAGTCAGAGTGCTATCATGTTGGCAAAGAATCCAGTCTTTCATCAAAAGACCAAGCACATAGATGTGAAATATCATTTCATCAGGGAGGTACTGGAAGACAAGCGACTTGAGCTTGTGAAGGTGCATACTGATGATAATCCTGCAGATTTGCTCACTAAGAGCTTGCCTACAGAGTGGTTTGCACATTGCCGCCACATCATGGGATTAGGATGAGACCATTCTTATTTTATGGTCTTGTATACAGTAACTGTACATTGCTGTAATTTTTATTCTTTTCTCCCCTTTAGGCACATTGGCCTTTAGGTAGGAGGTTGTTGGGGTAAAGGCACATTGCCACCCCTTTATTAAAGATATGACACCTATGACTGTCTTAAGACAGTCATAGGGTGAAAAACCTAATCCTAATAAAACTTAAGAGTTTGTGGTGTGGCTCATCACTTCACACCCGCATCTTTTGTGTCACCACACTCTCTCACTCTCTCCCCCTTGTACTTCTCCCTCTTACCTTCCCTCTCATGGTAGAGATAGCATATTAATATGTTGTGCAGAGATGGTCCTAGAAGTTTCGGAATCTCTACTTACAGAGGCCATAACTAGTGCTACAGACCTCCGATCGAGATGATTTAAAAACCAAAACTGTAGTACTCAAGCTCATCTACACCATTGGAGGGTAATATTTCAACATTAAGCTTGAGGGTTGGTAGAGACCTCGTATTAATACGAGGTGCAAAACAGTCCTAGAAGGCCCAAAATCTCGCTTGCAGAGGCCGTAACTTTTGCTATAGATCTCTGATCGAGATGATGTAAAAACCAAAATTGTAGTACTTAAGCTCATCTACACTATTCCAAGTTCATATTTCATCATAAATCTTGAGGGGTGGTAGAGAACATGTATTAATATGTAGTGCAAAATGGTCCCAAAATGCATGGAATCTCCGCCTGCCAAAGGCCATAACTTTTGCTACAGACCTTCGTACTCAAGCTCTTATACACCTTCAAAGGTAGAATTTTCATAATTATTACATATTTTTGGTTGTGCATAAGGGTACAACAATTTATAAAATGGGAATGGTATATGAAATTGTTTTTTTCTTATAAAGTTTAATGCTCTTTGATGGAAATTATCATAGTTTTTTGGCTGTGCTTAGGGATCTTAGGTTCTCAACATCTAGGTCATAAATTTCCAGTACTAAGAGGTGTTTTTTAGACTCTATTGTCTCTTTACTTTATGAAATGCACAATAAAGTCAAAGATTTTATATCTAATTATAGATATCGTGTTTTATTTTTATGCTACATAGATCTGTAATGCATGATCGTTCATAGGAAAATTACACAATAGTCACATAAATAAAGAGCACCCATGCTTAAACTCTGAAATAGTCTAGAACTACAATAAAGTATTTCTTACTGCTAATGGGAAAATAAGGACTAACCACCATCTGATCATCCAATATTGTCGCAATTACAACTATGGCACACCTTAAGTGATCCTTGGTGAGATGGTACCATGTAGGGATCCCATCTCCACACATCTCAAAACCAGGCGGAAAGTCAAGTAGCACATTACTTGCACGTAAGCATCAAGGTGAAAGCATGGTACGGTGGAAGGCTACCTTATCTGATGGAATGATATGTTTGCATGCAATTATTGGAGTGGATCATCACATGTTGTTCTAGATAAAATTCTACATGGTTACCTAAACAAGAAGGAGAAGATATGTTGTTTAGAAAGATTCTTTGAATCATTGTGTGATGAAAGAGATCAAATGTACTTGATATACCTTCCTCCATGTTGCAAATGATTCCCTAGTGATTGTGTTTTATGATGCATATAGGCCATACACCTACAATATTTAGTGTATATATTAAACTTATCTTTGAGAAGTTGGATATACAACAAATGGGTAACTAGTGGACTCATTATCAGATTGAGGTATAGAAGGAACCTGGAGCATCATCCACCATGAATTTTCAATAAGCAAGGGATCCTTTAGTTTCATTGAATGTATTTTGATCCTTTTGTGTCCTCTGGGTGGCCTATGAATGGAGATGGGATGTGGTATTGTACTATCATCATAGAATTCTTGACAAATGGGCATGAATGCTTCTCTTTTGATAATAATTCTATGAATGGAGATGGGATGTGGTATTGTACCTCTAATTATAGAATTCTTGACAAATGGGCATGCATGCTTCTCTTTTCATAATAATACTTTGATTTCGGGTAGTGTCGTGGAGCCCGTTGTGTAGGTTGCGAGTGCCAAGAGAGCTCGATTGGATCATGTTGATTAGGATGGTAATGAGTTTACTATTGAGCCTTTCAAACACCCATATGATTCATGTATATATGCACTCATGTGATATTTCATAAATTATAGAATCAATAAATACCACTTTATAAAATATTTATTATAATATGAAGTGCAAATTCTACTATTATTTATGGAGAAGTCACTTGCCATGCTTTAGGATGAATAGCATTCAATAGCTTCTTATGTGAAATTCAATATGATACTCATTATTTAAGAAGATAGGTATAGATCATGGTGTTCTTAATAATATGGCCTAAGATGATTTGAGGACACTCCTTGCATTTTGAAATGTGGTTGATTGTTTGCAGTGATTTTTGTTTTGCATATATCTTTGATAGGATATGCATCAAACATTGCACTCAATATATATAGTCTAGTAAGAGATTTCTTGCATTATAAAATGAATAGAATTCTTCTTATTTGTTTCATCTACTGTGGCATAAAATCCATTAGATAAAAATATATTCTTCAATGTCCATACATTGATCATGCCTTTGATTTTTTGGGTCGTTTAGATGTATTGATAATGTAGATTGTGTCTGTAGTGATCTACTAGGCTAAGCAGTAGCAATGGAAAGGGTAGTGGTGAGAAGCCTGATCAAATGACCAAACAGAAGGAAAATGATCCTTGCACATTTGTTGATGATGAATACTTAGAGACTTTGAATTGTAATTTAGTTTGTCATATTGGTCAATGTAATATTTTAACTTGGTCTTTGATTACTTTAAATCACATCAATATTAAGCAAGACTATGGGTAGTACTATGACATCTTACACATGATATTCTACTGCTTGAATCATTATGCCAAATTGTGGCTATTACTTCTTTCTAATTGTTGGATACATGTGATGGGTTAAGTCAAATGTCATATATTGATTTTTCTTGCTCAGTTTTCATTGATTGCTTCATGAGGCTTGCTCGGTTTTCATCGCTCGGACTATAGACTGCCTCCTGCCAGGCCTATAAAGAGGCCCTGGCAGTGCAGCTTTCCTGTTATTTGTGCAGCCCTCTGCCACGCAGACATGCTGTCTTCCATCAGCAGCTATTTCTGCTCCATCCTCACATGCAGCCAGTCCTCCAATCAAGTGCAGGCTGATGTGCAGTTCCTAACCCTCCCTAGTCAATTGACCCCTTGTCCTCATGTGGGGGCTCACAGTTGTGTTAGTAAGTTCTAACACCCCCTCTTAATGATTCAACTATGGGCCAATCCCCATACGTTGAATGAGGTGCTCGAGTTGGTCTTTGGGAAGTGCCTTCATCAACACATCTGAAATGTTGTTAGAGGTAGATAGTACATTAACTCCACAATCTCGTCGATGATGAGCTCCTAAATAAAATGGTAATGGACCTCGATGTGTTCGTTTGTGCATGAAACATGGGGTTCTTTGCAATGGCTATGCAACTGTAATTGTCGCATAGGTCTGTGCACACCTACAACCCATGGCCTTGCCCACCTCATTTCCCAGGGTCCTGCCCACATGCAAGCCCAAAAACTCACGCTCTCGTGACACTAAATAAACAGGGAATTAAATACAGCATCTTAATAATATAGTTTCTAATCTCTCTTTTTAAAATTTGGACCATGACCCCTCTACCCAGCGTACAATTAATTACACAAATGGGCCTACAAAATTTAGTATGTCCTAGGCATGCTGGGAACATACCTTGAGCTAGATTTGTTAGATTTAACCGAAATTGAAACTAGCGGCTGCTATTCAATGTGCTATCTAATGTGCATGTTTGGGTAGGGCATTGATCTATTTCTAACATCCATGGCACTCAGGTAGCAGCCAGTTGGTCAGTTTTCATGTTCAGTTAGTTAGAGCTGTGACCTCTCCCCCCCTCTTTCTATCTCCTTCCTTGGAGCTTCTACAGTCCACCAATCTTTCTTAGGCTGTGACTTCTCCCTCCCTCTCTTCCCTCTTGAAGCTGCCACTTACAGTCAGCTCTAATGCACGTTAGCAGCCAATTGTAATCAGTTTTCATACTCGGCTAGCAGCCAGGTACCTAGCTCTTTGGTCAGGTAGCAACCATTCCATCAGTTTTCATGTTCAGTTTGTTGTAGCCACCTCACATGACCAGTTAGGTTATGCATGTGCGCTTGTTCCTTGCTCATGATTGCATGTTGTGTGTGAAATTTATGCATGCTCTTGCAAAACCAACCAGCTGTCTGCATTTTCCACCATAGCTTGTATTATGTCCCTGAAAAGTAAGATTACGCAGACTAGAATGTTAGAATACATACATCCCTGAAATGTAAGATTATGCAAACTTAGGCCCAGTCTGGGGATACAGCCTTATAAATAGCCCCATTGTGGGGGCAGTTTACTACACTGAAGGAGTTCTTACAGGAGTAGAATTCCCAGCAATCCAGAACACACCTAGGTGCATAGCTACAGCCTGTAGGAGATCATATTGGTGCATCAAAACAGAGCCTTGTGTGTGCGCGTGTGTGTTTCTGTTTTGGCTATACGTCTGATTACTCTTTCAGATCTGAATTGTCCTTTTACATTAAGTAAAGCACTGTTGTGTTCCGCATTAATATCTTGTGATCTCGGTGTGAATCTTCCTCTGTGGAGTAGTATCGGCCTTAAGCAAACAACCTGTTTCTCCTTTTCTAACAGAGCATTCATGCCAACATGCCTGGCTGCTTTGCCTGCTTAATGCTTTTGCAATGCCACACATGTATGATTATTGCTTATGATGGAATGGTGTTTGCTTTGCCTCAGGTTGAGGAACTTATCTATCATGTGGAGCTGGCAAAAGGTGCTTACATGGAAAACCCTGCAAGCCTTGCTCGAGTCAGCATGCTGCGTGAAAGTAATGTTGTGAAGTTCATGGACAAAGCAAGTGTGATGCGCCCTGCATACTACATTGCAGTGGATGCTCGTCAGAAGCTAGTGGTTATGGGAATTCGTGGGACAAGCTCAGTTCATGATGTGATAACAGATTTGGTTTCCCATAGTGAGGAAGAAATGACATTTGATGGAGGAAGTGTACATTTCGGAACAGCCAAAGCGGCAGAATGGTTTATAATGCATGAACTAGGAACTCTGAGGAGTTATTTAGACAAAAACATTGTAAGTGCTTCTCTTAAGTTCCTTACTGTTACCACGTTCTAGGTATGCTAATACATACAATTTATTTGTGAGTGTACATCTCTGACATGTCATAATTATTTCAGTTTTTTTTTCCATATGTGAAAACCACGCTACATTATTAGCAAAGGTGCCTATCTCATTCGTGCGCAGGGTTTTGGGTTAAGGCTGGTAGGACATTCACTGGGAGGAGCAACTGCGTCACTCCTTGCAATGATGCTTCGCAAAAAGTCGAAGGAGGAGTTAGGGTTCTGCCCTAGTATTGTCTCAGCTGTGGGGTTTGCAAGCCCTCCTTGTGTTTCAAGGAATCTTTCTGTTCAATGTACAGATTTTGTACGCACGATAGTTCTTCAGGTATGTAAGTATTACTTCTACTTTTCTTATGTGTTATCAGATCTTTCGTTGGTAATTATGCCATGCAAATGCTGACCTTGAGATTTCTAGCAGGATGATGTAATAGCCCGACTCAGTGCAGCATCATTGCGGAGATTACGTAATGAGATATTGGCACTAGACTGGTATGGCAAAGGCAAAGGATATAATGTGTATCAAATTCAAATTTTATGGGATATTTCGTGTTTTTGCAAGATATTGATTAGATCTTTTACAGGACTGGTTTTCTATACAAAGAAGGAGAAGAGCGCAAAGGAATTTTGGATCTGGTTGCTAGCACTGTGCAAGCTTTATCATCTGTACAGGATGTTGCCCGGAGGTACACAGCTTATGCGAGCCGTCTGAGGTCGTCCCAAGAGGAAGCAATGTCCCCAGAGCAAGGTGTGAGATGTTCTGAGTAGAGTTTATTGTATGTCACTGGGTTTTCTGTACATGCACAATCTGCTATACTCTTATTGGGATTAAAAAGGAAAAAGAGAGTTGATGCTGCATTGTAATTTGTGAATTAAGTAAACATGTGATTGGGGTGACAGGGAATAGCTATATGAAATCTGTTTCTGTGAATTGCATAAGCAACTATAACACAATGTTTGCAATGCCATCTCATTTTGCGTTCAGATCGTCAGAAATAGGAAATTGCTAGCGCACCCAGAGGATTGGCTCCTTATAAATGGGGAATCATGTGATGCCACTTGAGCTTACAAATACACATTTAAGGGTCCATGGCCAAATTTTGGCATGGATTGTGCCTGTGGAAGCTAGGCCCTTTTTGTTTTTTGGCTGTTTATGTTCGGATTAATATTTGTGGATTTAGAGCTGGGCATCTGTAGCGAATACTTCATCTCCAAACACTGACTCTATGCTTTGAATAATGGTGGGAGCATGCAAGGCGTGCATCTCTCTGTTGGCTTTTACTCTTTGCTAGGGATCGCTGACATGCTTACTTTGCTCTCACTCATCACTTTCCTCGTTTGAAGGTTTTTTTTCTGCCTTTTTGGATCAAATGCATGTATATATGTGTTCGTATACACTTCATAGTTATGTTTCTGATGTGTGGACCTCTGACAATAGTAGAAAAGCTTTGCTCTGTAAGTAGCACATAAATAAATTGCCAGTAAACGTTGCAGCTGTATGATTGATTATTGAAGTCGGTTCTTTCTTCTTGCACCTCCATGTCGTCATTCAGAGGTATCTGTTAGAAAGATTGAGCCTTATTCCACAGAGAAGTACTGATTCGTTTCCATTTTGCAGAAATAAAACAAATTTCCTTGCATCGGCCGCTTCCTGAGAAGAAGGATTTGTGCGTGTCTAATGCTGAGAATTTCGACAAGCCAGTTGAAGAACTGTTTTCTCCAGGGGCTCTTTTTCATATTCGTGGGCAGCGAGTTTTTCAAGAGAAATATCAGAAGTTAACTGAGGGAAGGGAAGGCTGTGAACTTTGGAAGGGATATCCGTATCAGTTTTTCAGTAGGATAGTTTTATCAGGCACTTTCTTCACAGATCATAAATGTGATAGCTATTACCAAGGTTTGAGAGATATTCTCAAAGGCCTCTCGTTAACAAAGGTTGATTAGTAGCATTCTACAGTCTTTCTTAAAAATTGCTTTTTAAGGTACTTTTGCATATATGAAGGAAGCACTCTAATTTTCTTTTTGTTGTTTTAATTAACTACACAATATATGATCGACATCATGAAAGAGGATGAAGCTAACTTGTTTTTGTGTTCCTTCGTATCGTTTCATCTTTGCTTTTATACAATGTGATTATATGGCCTGTATCAGGGGGGGATTCAATTTTTCCTTTTGTAATGTCTCCTCCATTTAATTTCAATCAAACCTTCACAAGCTTAAGGTAATGGATTTTCTTTTGTGTCAACATGCTAATTCATGTTTGTTGTACAGTGTTAAGCCTCTCGATCTCACATTATTTAGGGGTGAGACCACTATCTCAATGGCTTCCATTGGATGAATCTCAAGCATATATAGACTAGTAACTAAGCGACCCATTAGGAGCATACATCGTTAGTCCCTTACGGAGCCTTAGAAGGGGAATTATTAAAATTGGTGGGGCTCGAAGGTTTTTTTGGCACAAATTTTGATGGGGTGCATGTTGACATGCCTGTGTGACTTTGGCTTTAATGAAACGATAAATTTGAATAGTACTAAAATTTGACCCAAACCCTAAAGTTGTTTTGTGCTTGGACCAAATAAGGAGGAACGTACATGCATATGGAATTCTTCTTTAGAGATCTAATACTTTGGTGTTGCATCCTCAATAGCTTGTTTAGTTCTCAAGTATCTTTAGATCATTGTTTTGAGCTCTACCACCACTAGAGTTGGCGTAGGTCATTGAGGTTACGATACAACGCGGCATCAATAGTCAAAGGATCTAGAAATGCAATGTGTGGCATGCTTGCTACCTTATCAAGGTTTAAATTTGGAAGGCAGTTTAGTATAGGTTGGGTATGCACTCAATATGACCTTGTCACTCGCGATCCTCTCCTATAGAAGGTCTACACTTTCATCTACCACCTCAATATGACCCAACTCTTGATCTCCTACAGAAGGTGTACATTGACTTCCATCACCTTAGTTTCTAGGCTCACTTGAGAATGTGAAGGGGTTGTAGAAGTAGATGCTCTTTTCCATTGAAGGTTGGAAGAGGAATACCTGTTAAAGGACTCAAGGACGTTTGTTAGGTCCTTATTAATGGTCTCCTTAAAGCCTTGGCTAGGGTTCCATAGACATCATGAAAACATAATTGTGAGGGAAGTTGGCTATTTGGATGGGCCAACTACAAAGGACGGAGGGGTGATTAATTGGTGATCGGACATGAAAGTGTGATTGAGTGTGTACCAATGACAAAACCATTAGAATTTGAATTTACCATTCTTCACTAAGGACTATATTAACAAAACAAGTAACAAGGTCCATGGTCCATGATTGGCCATGATTGAGAAAGCTATCGTTGAATTCAATATACATTTTTCCTTACATACTTGAGGTTGTACATATTGTAAGTGGCAATATTCAGAAGTAGTAAGCATCCTCTTATTGTTGTGTACTAAAAAATGTGTGCTTTTTGAATGGGGAAAGTTCGTGTACAGATAATACAAAAATTTTGCCAAATTTTGGCTGCATTGAGGGTTCTCAATTACAATTGATTTACGACCCGGTATTTTCTACAATCATTAACTTGCAAAAGATTGGGTAGATTTGATCACATAGAGAGTGAGAATGAGAATGCATCCATTCTTCAAATGCTACTTTAGTGGGATCCATGACTAGGGTGGAGGGGGAAACTAGACTAGTGTAATGGGCAAGCGAGGAATGCTTAGAATGAATTATGAATGTGAGAATGACCTAGGGTTATAGGGGCACGTCCCAAACTAATATTTTAAAAAGTATCTCTTCCCCAAAATAACTATAATTTCATTTGTAGGGGCCTTACATCCTACACACCATTGCAAACTCATGCATTGTTATGTTTCATAATTTGAACTATATCATTAATTTGCATTTGATTCCAACATTTTTTTTGTCACAATTTACAACCATTGTGTGCCATCAATGGTGCACATTATAACCAAAAAATATGTTCTTATATATATATTTAGGGAAGTATTGAGATCTTAAAACATTACTTACTATACCAATTAATATTAATCATACATGTTGAGTGCATTTTAAAAAACAGTTATGGCGATATAAAGTACATGATTACTATTCGTGCATCCTCATCATTCTCCCTCTACTTTTATCCTTCAAGTTCATCACTTTCCACCCTTTTTAGAACTTTCTTCTCTATCTCAACTCCGATATGAAATTCCCAATGATCCATACATCTTCAATGGGAGTCATGTGCTTCTTCTCCACCTCAACTCCTATATGAAATTCCTAGTACATCTTCAATAGGAGTCATGTGCTTGTTCTTATTGGACGTAAATAGCCCCTCTATTATCATAATGTATGCACCTTTTTTAGGACTTTCTTCTCTACCTCAACTCCTATATGAAATTCCTAATGATTCATACATCTTCACTTGGAGTCATGTGCTTCTTCTCTACCTCAACTCCAATATGAAATTCCTAGCGATTCATTACATCCTCAATTATAGGAGTCATGTGCTTGTTCTCATTGGATGTAAATATCCCCTCTATCATCATCATGCATACCTGTTTGCACCTTGAAAAGTCAAAAGAAAACTCCATGACTCTTATGAAATTATAGTGAGGAGTGATCATACGAGTGCATTAAAAAATGAATGACCATGTACTAGGGCAAATATGTAATAGAATGGTAAAATGGAGGTCCTAAAAGAAAGAGAACATGTGAAAATGAAAAAGTAAGCTTAGCTTGGAGGATACACCAAGCAAATATGAGTGAGCACTCTTGGGAATCAGAGGGAAGCATTGTACTTGCTTTCATATCAAGTAATCATCAGCAATATTTTTGCCCTCAATACTCGTGCCTACCTCTTCATCATGTGATCTTCTATGCCTACCTCCTCTCTCTTCATTAGCTCCCATGGAGAGGCCTTTGGAACAAGTTGTAGTCATCTTTGTTCATTCACCTTTTGACTTGCATCACCTTCTCCATCAAGGTTGCTGGTTGGTGGAGAACAAATCTCTGCCGTTGGATCGACCAACCTTAAAACACAAAATATGACTACCAAATCTACCACAAAATACACTAGAAAAATAATCAACCAACAGCTGACAACTAATCTGACAAAGAGAACAGAATTAATCACAAACCTACACATTGTCTAAAAGATAGACAACATTTAACACATTCATTACATACAATCATAAAATAGACAAATTAAAACCACAAAAAATTTCTAAAGAATATTAAGTAGCATAGATAAAATTTATTAAACAACGAAAACTCAATAATCGGTTACAATCTAGTTGCATCAAAACAAAACTGATTACAATCCACTTGCATCAAAACTGAACTGGACGATCGGCATATTATTCAAATTTACAACAAACCAAACCGGGTCACCTACATTACATCCAAGTTCATTTCGAAAACCTATAGGATAATTGGAACTACGTTCAGATTCAAATTCAAAACTAAAACCTCCACCAGTAACTAAATCACTTCTTCTTCTCCATCAAAACACAATCAACATTATCACTTCTTCTTCTCCATCAAAACACAATCAACATTGAAGTTGAACAGAAAATCTTTGAAGCTACCTCTAGCTACAAAAGAATCACCACCTAAACTTAGCCGAACCATAGTGTAAATCTCCTCCATCTAAGAAATATCACTAAGCTTCACCAAAGCATCATCCTCAACACCACCAAGGACATTCCAAACAGTAGCATCACCACCAAAAAAACCCACCTCTTCCAGCATTAGGAACACCAAGTGAAACAATAGTTTCACCAACACTATCGCCACCACTTGCAAAAATAGGAACAATGCCATATATATCGCCCCCAGCAACACCACATTTAGCTCCAACTGCACAAACCACATCACAACAACTAGTAGTAGAAACCACAACAACATACTCCAATAGGATCAACACCACCACCATAGAAACCAACACTGGCACAACCACTAGAAGAACCACTGCCACCACTACAAACGTTGTAAATAGTAGATCCACCATAACCACCAAAACCAGAGGAAGAAGCATTCAAACCACCAACAAGAACACCGTGACCAACACCACCACAATTTGATACAAGAATTGTCAAATCATGAACAAATTTCCCATGTCACCAACAAGAGCTCCATGACCTTCACCAATGCCTCGAACATGCTCCAATTTCCTAAACCAAACATTATCAACCTTTCTAGAATAAACCTCCAAACTCTTCCTTAAAACATCAACATAAGTTTGCAAATTCCCATCCTGGTTGTAGGATTTGCAGCCAACTCCAATGCAATATCTACCCCGATACTCTCACTCCTATCATAGAGCTCACTTATGCCCTGTTGCATTCATAGCTACATCGACAGGAACCCGACAAAAACCCCCTAGAAACCCAACCTTGTAGCTAAAGTAGCTTGTAAACTTCAATTACTAAAATTCCCATCAAATCCCCAAACTTCATCATTGTCTTCATCACAAACTTACTAAGACCCTTCAAGCTCATCTAATTGCAATTATACCAGACTTGCATAAACACAAAAACTCAAAAATCCAAACATAAGCTCAAAATAAACAAAAAGAAACACTAAAAAGACAAAAAACACAAACATTATCATTGTATAAGGGTTATTGATAACCTGCATGAATACATGCATCACCAAATTGCAACCATTAGGATCCTCAAGCATATGCTTCTCCAAGTGATCATATCTGATAATCACATGTGACATTCTACTCATGAACTCGCATAGGAGGACACATATCTTCCTCAAAAAAGTGTGTCATATCAACACGATAGTTCTTGAAGTGATGCTAGTTAAATCTGCAAACAAATCAAACAAATCACAACAAACCAAAAAAAAAACATAAAAACAAAATAGACACCAAAACATTACACAAACACAAAACCAAATAATAACTTAATTTAATCCACCAAAGTATCTAAACCACGAACGAAATCACGTTGTATCACAGTATAAAGCTCTCTACCACCATTTATACGAAAGGAGCAAGACAATAGTAGACAAATCTCTTTGCAAGCCCTAAGGATGATAGATGGAATAATCAATATCATCAAGCAGACTCCTCTCATTTGAAAATCTAACAACATCGACCTTCTTTTGTGGTTTGCATGCACCCTTGTGAACCTATTGGTTTGTTGACATGACAATGTAACGATGAGCACCAACGAAAATTAGGTTCTTGTGTATATCAAAAGGAATCTCATCAACACCCGTAGCAACAATACGAAGTTTCTACTTTCTTGCAATAATTATCCCAAATGCACAACACATAGCCATTAAGGACCCCATAAGAAACAATTCATTGTACTCATCTAAAGGACCTACATAAAAGACTTTTCTAACATTCCACTAAGCTCAAGAAAGTCAAGATCCTCAAGCTTCACACTTAAATCCAAGCCGCCGCTGAACTTGTGCCAGGCATCAAAATGATTCTGAGCCCAAAGCTTCTTCTCTGTGCTACGATCATAAAATATAGCTCCATTGAGATGAGCCAACTCTGCAAGATTGATCTCTGGGAATGGGACATCTCGTGAAATACTAGAGGCACTAGAAACTCTCACTAGCTTCGGAGGATGACTAACATCCCATCCCACAACCTCACTACTAACATATGAGCCAACAGAACCAACACTTGGAACTCCTTCCAAACCACTTTCAGCTTGAATGCTAACACTAGATCCTTGACTTGCTCCACCAAGAACATGAACACCCCCAGGATCAAAGCTCACACCCCGACCACTCCCAACCCAAACCTCCTACCATCTCAACCAACCGTAATGCCAACTCCATCGGAAACTCCAACCTCAGACAAACCACTATCAAAATCCTCAGAAACTCCTAAACCAAAAGAAGGACCATCACAACTATCACAAACCTCCATCAAAACCATGCCAACCACAACTCCAAATGACCCTAAACAACCCTCTATTGAACTCAACTCTCAAATCTCACTAGCAAATGAACACCAAGACCCTCAACAACACCTCCATTGAACCTCCACACTCAAATCTCAACAGCAACTCCGTCGAACCTCCACGCTCAACTCTCAGCGACCAACCTCCGTCGAACCTCCATGCTCAACTCTCACCACGAAATGAACACGAAGACCACAAAACCCATGTGCAAAAAACTTGGATTAAAACACCACTCATGCAAACACCTGGGAGATGGTTGGTGAGGAAGCTTTTGCCTCTTGCCTTTTTGATTCCTCTTGAGCATTGCTGTTGGCTTGTCGAATGTCACGTAGCACCAAATTAGCTTTATTGTTTTAACTGTTTTAACTATTTTAACACAATCTATATCTATTTTAATTATGTCTTTAATAGTATATCTCTTTCCTTTTTTGCAGTCCACATCAGATGTTTGTCTAACTGTGTCTGTATTTTAAATTTGCAGTATCAGCATTCAGTTCACTTTTTGGGGCAATGTTAAGGTTTAATGCACCCCACATTAACACTCCATGCCAAAAGGTGTTTTGCAAGACCCAGGAGGAATTCCACGCAAAGTATGGCCTGAGCTTGGTGGGCTTGAACCCGTGCCAACTCACAGAGCTTGATGTTTCGGACAGGTTCTGGTTGACTATTTTTTCCCACCTTCGACAGGGGAAAGAAAAAATAAAGTGCCAAATTAGTCAGGCCCGAGGTGTACTCATAGCTTCTCGAATTTCATCTGAAGGTCTATCAAGAACCTCCGATCAACCTGGAGTTGTCCCTCTCATTTGTGAGAGGATTTGCTTATGAGTATGGATAGGATGGTTGTACAAACTTAGGGTTGATTGCTTGGGTAGATTTTGCTGAGAGCATAATCTTCCTGGTCCAACATCAAGATAAGCTCTAGCAAAAGTTTGACAAGTGGCTGAGAAGGAACAAGAAGGATGACAACAAGAGGAAATCTGGAATTCCTTTGGCTTCCCAAGCTTTTGTTGGCGGAAGTGTTTGTTTCGATGGGAGCAGCCAAGGGTGGCCAACCCCAGGCGCAGAAGATGCCAAGTCGGAGAATTTCAAATCTGCAGTGGTATTGTTGCAAGACAGAGAAAAGATGCTAGCTACGGCGAGGGAGGAATACAAAATGGTAGCGGAGTCTCTTGAGAAGGCAAAATGCCAGCTGCATGAAACTCGAGGCATTAGCTCAGCAGCCTAGAAGGTGAAGAATGATATGGCCAATGCCATGGAGGCATATGAGACTGCAGTAGAAATAGAAAAATAGAATTTGCATGTTAGGATAGAAACTCTGAAATCCATGGTTGCGTACATGGAGGTTGATAGCTCCGGCAATGTTCAAGCTGCCGTGGATTCTGCAGAGGTATGTTGGTCTCGCCTGTGCAAACTTTGGTGCCTGCAAGACTTTGATTTTTCAAACACCTGGGAGATGGTTTTTCAGTTATTCATGTGTTTGCAGGAAGAAGCGCGCCAATGGGAAGTGGTCTGAGGGAATGTGAGGTGCATGTAGAGTTTGCTCAGAAGATGGTCCAACATGTGTGGAGCAGAGCCTCTACAATTCTACAGCCTCCTGTGCCATGCTGGCAAGAAGCCGCTCGGATTCCAATCCCCCTGATAGTTTATGGTTCTTGTGCTGGGTGTGTCCTTGGCCATGATGATGAGGTACAGGGTGTTTTGCTTCGCACAGTTATGTGCCATCGAGCAAGAGTGCATGCATTCAAGTTGTGGACAATGAATAACTGATGCTGCACAGTCATTGGTGTTAGATGCACATCGACCACCACAAGAGGACACAAAACTACATGCTTCAGTCGGATTTGGAGGTAAGTTTTCACCAACAGTACCTTGGCCATTGTTTAGAGCTCTAGCATAGCACTTACAATATTTATTACAGTAGAGGCACATCTTTGACCTACACCATTGGAGCACATAACAAGTACCAGCACACCATTGACTTGTAGTGTACTGCACTGATAGGCACTATTGTAGCACTAGTAGACCATTATTAGAGGAATAACATGTACTAGAAAACTCTTAAGAAGCTCTAGCTTAGCTTTGACTAGCACTAATTATGCACTAACAAGCACTATTAGAGCACTATTACAATAGTGCCAAGCTCTAGGACTATATCAAGTCTTGGGATAGCCTTGGAGAACACTATTACAACACTATTATAGCACTATTAGAGGACTAACATGTACTTGAACTCTTGAGAAGTGGTGTTTTATCTATAACTATGCTAGGATTTCTCACCCTTTGTACAAATTGTTGATCATTTTCCATTGGACATAGGATTGCTAACCTCCTACAAAAGCTTTAAACTTGTTTTGGCTTCCACCTCAATCTTGTGAGTACCAAACTAGGATTTAATATTCCATGTTCATATAGATCCTATACATATGCCTATAAGTTCACAATAGGGTGTATGTTGGCACAACTAGGTGAGTATAATCTGGACTATCCAATATATTTTTCAAGGCCCAACTCAATGATGCAGAAATGAACCATACATCAATAGAGAGGGAGGGCCTTGTGATGGTTTATGTGGTAAAGAATTTTTAGGACTACTTACTGGTGGCAAACAAGTTTGTGTTCTTTGTAGATCACCAAGCCCTCCTATTTCTAGTAAATAAAGCCTACATGACCGGACGCATCATGCAATGGATGCTTATTCTTCTAGAGTTTGATTTCAACGTAGCTGCACAAAAGGAATGCACCCATTTTATGGTAGCTAACCACATGTCCCAAATTCCAAATGAAGAATCTGTAAATGAGAGTGGATGATGATATTCTAGATGCCTAGTTATTCCTTGTGGATCTAATACTAGAATGGGATTGAAAGATTAGACACCTTTTACCCAATGGGTTCCCACAAGACAAGGCTATCAATAAGTTGGCATAGCTTCTTGTCATGCTTGTGAATTCATTGCATGCTTTGAGAGTGTGTGATACTATTATTGATGCAATCTACTATGTGGCTATGCGATCATGTGAGTGCACATGATACAATCTAATACTAACTATGGAAGACTTAGGGCTCCCAAATCTTCATTATTGTCGGGGATGGCTTGGGTGTTGATGTAGTAGCGCTTCAGTTGGCTCCTGTTTATTGTTGTGTTGAATTGGACTCCATCCAATGCTTCTAGTAGCATGACTCCAATGGGATTCACCTTTTTTACTATATAAGGTCCTTGACCTAGATATTTTAGTTTGCTAGGATTGTGGACTTAGGCATTGTAGAGCAGAACTAGGTCACCTTCCTTGATCTCTTTATCTTTAAGGTTTCTATTAAACCATGCCTTCTTTGTTTTTTGCTTTGATGGCATGTAGGAGACCTACCTTGTCTCTATATGCTTTTCCAATTGATAGAGTCTTTCTATGAGGTGCTTTTCCAATTGATAGAGTCTTTCTATGAGGTACTCATGGTCACTGTGTTCTTGCACTGCTATGCATAAGCTTGGTATGACAAACTCAAGTGGGACCACTGCTTCAAGGGCCATACACCAATTGAAAGGCCGTACACCAATTGAAAGGGAGTAAATCTTGGATTGACCTTTAATGTGGTTTAATATGCCCATAAGGTTGCATTTAGCTTTTCTGCCTAGTTAGATCTTTTGGGCTCCACTATTTCGATGAGGACAATGTATATTATCTTGTTGGTGGTGGACTCCGCTTGTCCATTTCCTTGGACAATGCATATTATCTTGTCGGTGGACTCCGCTTTTCCATTGCCTTGGGGATATCAAGGTGTGCTTTTTCTGTGGATTGCCATAAATCTAGGCAAAAAATATTGGATCACCTCATTGATGAAATGTGTTCCTCTATCTGCTTGACACAATTTCAATGGGGCATCCAAATCATGTAATGACATTTTCATACAAGAAATTTATTGTGCTTCTAGCATCTACTTTTCTTATAGCTTTAGCTTCAGCCCACTTTGTGAAGTAGTTTGTGGCCACAGTGACATAGCATGCTTGTGTTCTCTTTGCAGCTGGTTGTATGGGTCCCATGAAGTCAATCCCCCATTTTTCAAATGGTTTTTGAGTAGTAACTATTGTTAGGGAGTTGAAATACTTGTGTTGGGGTTTGATTATTCTTTGACACACATCACATCTTTTGACATAGTCCTAAGCATCTGCCCAAAAGGTTGGCCACCAATATCTTGCTAAGAGGAAATTTCTTGATGTTGCTTCCCATGCAAAGTGTCCTCCTGCAATGCCTTAATGTGCTTCATGGACGATGAGTGGGATTTCATGTGGCATGACGCATCTATCCACAGGATGTGATCTTTTTCCATTTCATAGAGTTGGCTGGCTATGAGTTGATATGGTGCATGATTGATTATGAATTTTTTGGCTTCAACTAGTTGCAATTCTAGTGGAGGTCTGCATGTCATTAAGTATCCAATGATATCTACACAAAAATCTAGAATATCATCTATTTAAAATAGTATGACATCTAGCAAGTCATCTTCTACTCCAGTGGATTCTTCTCCCGACTTGACATGAGACACCTTTGCGGACCACTATTTTGAAATTGAATTCTTGAAGCAAGAGGAGCCATCTCATTATTCTTCCTATTGTACATGGATGGTTCACAAGATAAAGGAATGCTTGATGGGGTCAATGTAGAAGACAAAATCAGTTTTCAATAAATAGTGTCAAAATTTCTTAACACTATACATTATTGCTAAGGCTTCTCTTTCTATGGTGGTATAGCTGATTTTTCATCATTGAGTTGTCAACTGGCAAAGTAGAATGGGTAGTCTTTATTATGTTCATCAAGTTGGCAAAGCACACTCCCAATTTTGCATACTTGGAACCATCAGTATGAACACAAAAATAAATATCCCAATTGGGAGATATAAGGATGGGTGTTGTGATTAGGCGCCAATTTAAAAGCTCAAAGGCTTGTTCACACTCTTCAGTCCATAAGAATTCCACCAACAATTTGTAAAGTGGTCTCGCTATCATGGCATACCGCAAGATAAATTCTTCTATAGTAGTCGGCATGTCCCATAAAGACTTGTACACATTTGGAATTTGTAGGAGGAGCAATTCCATGACGATTTTGATTTTGTCCATGTCAATTGCAATCCCATGTTGAGAAACTATGTGTCCCAAAACAACTCTAGGGGTGACCATGAATTGCCATTTTGTTAGATTTAGGGAGATGCCATACTGCCTGTATTTAATAGAACTACTTTAAGACAATTTAACTGGTCCTTCTTGTTCGAGTGGATACAAAAGTCATCCAAGA
This sequence comes from Dipteris shenzhenensis, assembly GCF_047967505.1. NCBI lineage: Eukaryota > Viridiplantae > Streptophyta > Polypodiopsida > Gleicheniales > Dipteridaceae > Dipteris > Dipteris shenzhenensis. Next base: position 22,279,325 of record NC_141619.1, read on the forward strand.
ACACCTGTAGGAACTTATTCAAAAGTGACTTGAAGGCGGTGAACATGACTCTCTGGAATGTGGCCGAAGCATTACATAGGAAAAAGGGCATGATTCTATAGGCAAAGATGCCCCATTCTATAGCAAATATTATTTTGGATTGGTCGTCTAAAGAAATTTGCACTTGGTTATAGCCACTAAAGCCATCCAAAAAGCTGTAGATCTCTAATCATACCACCTTTTCCAACACTATTTCTGTTAGCGGTAGGGGATAGTGATCCCTGATTGTGGCAGCTTTCATATTCTTTAAGTTAACACATATCCTTATCTTCTTGTTGCATTTAGGCACAATGAAAATGGGTGAAACCCAATCAGTGTGCTCTATCTCATAGATGAATCTTGTATCTAAGAGTTTTTCCAGTTCTTCATAGACCCTGGTGCCATATTTTAGATTTGTTCTATACGATCCACATACTTAGGGTGGGCACCTTCCCTAATAGATATCTCATGTACTGCCACTTCTGGTGAAATTTGCTTCATTTCCTTGTATGACCATGCTAAGCAATCTCGGTATTCCATCAAGAGTGCTTTTAGCTTTTTCTCATCTTCTTGTGTGAGTTTCTTCCCAATGAATACCAATTTCTCTTCCTCGCCTTCGAGGGTGAGGTTTATTATTCTAGTTTTGGTTGGTCCCTCATAGATTGGAGTCTCGCCAATGTTATCAGTTTCTCGCACTTTAGATTCTCATATTGGTCTTGGCATTGCTCTGGGGTCACTACCACTAGTATAGTTCTTGAAGTACTCTTGTACTTCACAAATATCAACCTCTGATGGTGTTGAAATAGTCGTACATGGGCTATGGTCACTGAGTGGCGTAGTATCATTAATTAATTTTTGAGGATCTTGTGGAATTTAGTTTCCTCGAGTCTCATCATCAAGGTTCATCTACACATCTGGCTTAATCTTTCGAAACTTTTTACGTTGGGAACTGTGGGGTAACTTTTCCATTGGCAAACTATTCCCAAGTAATTGTTCATCCATTGTGCATACTCCTTCAAGTGCATCTGGGTACCATTCAAGAGGAGGTGGCTTAGATTTCGGGCTTGGTAAGATACAACACTCCGATTCTAGTTTGGACTCGTTCAAACTCATTGAAGTGTTCGGCCTTGGCTGTGGCGATGCCTACCTTTGGTCTTCTTTCAATATCTTCTACTATTGTTCAGCTTTGGAGTTTTGACTTTGGGAAGTTTGATAGCCATTAAGGCATGGAGATTGGCTAATTCATTGTCAAAGACATGGTATTGTAATTGAGCATGGTCTTCTAATTGAAAGACATGGTCTTCTAATTAAGCATTTTCAGCCTCTGTTTCAAGGTCCCAAGGAAAATTTGAGTCCTTATTGTCATTGATAGCTTCTTTAGGATCACTATTCCATTCAAGCTCAACCATAAAGAATGGCACTTCTAGATCTATTGGCTCTTCATGTATGAGTGGAGGTTTTACTTGCATGACCTTAGCATCAATTTGTGAGAAGATTGGATTTAGTGTATGGTAGCTGTCAATGGTCGCCAATGCTTGGATCTAATTGTTGATATTTCTTTGTGTATCTCCAGCTAAGGCATGTTTTTGTGGGAGGGTTTCTTTGCTTGAGGTTGTCGTTGAAGAGGTTTCATCCAAAAGTCTAGGCACACAATGGGTTTTATTGCTCCTGTCCTGGTGTTGACTCTTACTGATGTGTCGTGATTTTGTATTATCAATCTATCAGTTCCCTAATCATGGAGGATGGATGCTTCACACAATCAAGGACGTCCGAGAAAGATTTAATAAGATTTCTTGGGGAGATCCAAGATTGTGAATTGAAGAGTAAAGCAAACTCTTGGTACTATTGTGGATACTCCATCCACTACACCCAAGGGCTTTGCACATGAATCATCTGCAAGGCATATGTTTAAATGAGACTTTTACATTGGTGAGAGACCCCATTCATCAAAGAGATCCTTGGATAGGACATTCACACCTGCTCCACCATCCACAATGGCTTGGATCTCATCATATGCTTTATGGATCAAAGGCATAGTGATGTTGTGTATGTCATCCACATGCTCTCCCAGATATTGGGACAATTTCGTAAGAGCATTCCAATGGAAATGGACACATAGCAACTTAGAATGCTAGAGAGTGCAGCACCTTCAAGTTGGCATGGCGGAATATTATGTTGTGGATCTTGTTGCTAGAACAAAGGCTTGATTATTACAGTGTCCATACTTGGTGGGTCCAAGTCAGGGATTGGATCTGGTGCTTTTTTCTCAGCCTATGGATCGTCTTTTATTTTAGGATTTAGACTTGATGTTGATGTACTTGGATTATCATTGCTTGGCATATAAATAGGCACTTGTTCTTTCTTTTAGAGAGGTCTTCTTGATCGAATTGGAATCGTAGGCTACTTGGTTGCCTCTTTTTTGTTGATGTGTAATGACATTCATAGGTTGCGATAAAATGCTTGCGAGCCCTAGACTTTGATGGTACACCTAACTCCACCCCAGTAATGTTGATTGGGACATCAGGCTTAGCCTCATTTTGTTGTGGGACCTTGGTTTTCATGGGACAATCCATACAAGCGTGGCCAATGCCACAATCTCTATGGACTGGTTGGAAAGTAGCGGGGCTACCACAATGAGGGCATTCTACGATTTGATGATTTTCTCCACATCTGTAGCACCTAATTAGTGCTCGGTATGTGTTTGGCCAAATTTGATTCACATAGACAAGGATCAAACCTTCTCCTCCTTCCACATAGTACAGTAGGTACTTAGCTTTACAATCAAATTATAGATCCACTTCCTCGGCTTGAAGTTGTTGTATCAAAGCTGTCGGATGAGTTGGGATTTGGTGCTCTTGGATATTGTTGTAGATTTGGATTTTTGAATAATTGCGAGGCTTGGGTCCGGATTGGTGGAACAAGATTCAGCCTCAGAGCTGGTGGTGCTTGTGCAATTGTTGGTTGCATGTACATTGGGATGGTGGCATCGTTGAAATCGGGGCAAATTGTTGCGCATGTTGAAGATGCAACTATTTTCATAATGCCCACTGACAGAGCAGATGTGGCACCACAACCTTGGTAGTAGATTGGCTTGTGCATTGATCGTGGCTCTTAGGACGGGACATTCATTTGCCGTATGACTATCCATGCAATGTAGACACTATACATTTTCTTGCCTTGGATAAGTCAGAGATGGTGGCTGAGACATGTGAAGCTTTTCTTCCATGGCATGCATCATTTCTTCTCTTAGCTTCATGGTCATGGACTCTATGAGATCTTCATTATATGTTTCTATAGTGGACTCAGCTTTGCACTTTCTAGAGTGCTTATCTTATGCATTGGCTCTTCTATCATCACTGCTGGTGTCATAATCTATCATTCCATCCTCTATGTCCATTGCTGTTGCATGAGTAGCATTAAATGTTTCATAGCTGCTTATCTTTTTCATGTCCTTCCAGATCTTCTTCCTTAGTCCTAGAATGAACCAGGCTATTAGGTACTTATCATCGGGCCTTGGATCACAATTTGTAATTAGGCTCTTTATTTTTCCGAGGTACATGCTTACATCCTCCCTTCAACCTTGTTCGAGCTTGCTTAGTTGGAGAGCGGGATCATTTTGAAGTCTTTTTGTTTGGAACCACCTCTTGAATTCGGTTTGTCAGTAGGTCCCATGTGGCTCGTTCTTCCACTAAGAGATCAAGGTACCATTTAGAGTCTTCGTTAGCTAAGTCCATGGGGAAACCATGTGACCTTGGCTTCATTTGATTGACATGCAACCTTGGTTTCATTTGATTGATCTCCTCCAGCTCGACATGCAGCATCAAAATGTTGGAGGAATATTTTTGGATTGCTCGGGCCATTATATGTTGGAAGTTCTAGTTTACCTAGGGGTCACTTACCTTGATTATTATTGTGTCGGCCATAATTGTTGTGATGGTTAAAGAAATTATCCCCATCTGCTCCTAGGTCAATGTCACCATCATTGCTAGCGGCGATCATCTGCCATGTTGTGACTTGGAGGAGTCAAATGGATTGGATTAATTTCAAGGGAAGAATTCACGATGGAGGGTGGTCAGAGACGTTGACCAGATCATAGTTGCATGCTAAATTGTCAAGAGGTCAATTGGGTAAGCCCTACTCAAGTCTAGTTACTGATGTATGTGTGTTATAGGTTAGAGATGTGTTAGTGTATAACAAACCATTGTGTTATAATTTTTCCTAGGATTGTCCCCCTTGAGTGCGGGAATGTGCTAGTGCAAATGAATTGTCAATCAAAGGTCACGGGTGAAAGTTATGCTCCAGGGGGTCACTCACAAATATGTAAGCATAGCACGTGGGTTCAACAGAAAGGGCTTTTATTCTCTCTTTTTTGCACATTTTTCAAAGACATAAGGTACCATTTAAAGGGCTATTCACAGATTAAATAGAAAAAGGGTGTGTTTTATTCATGAAAATTCAAAGAGATAAGGGACTTTTAAATTAGGCCTTGAATGCACGTGATACAATCAAGTGATGTGGTGGCAAAATCGGGTGACACGATGGAAAAATTGGTGGAATGGGGTGGGAGTGGGCTGAGCTACCACAAATGGTGGCAAGGCACTACCATAACACTATCATGGGTGGCTCTATGTAGCCACCACTGCGAGTGGCCATGGTCCTTAGTGCTTGTGGGGGGGGGGGAGAGAGAGAGAGAGAGAGAGGGGGGGGGGTGGAGAGCAAGAGGGGGAGGGGGGGCAGGTGGGGGGTTTTGGTGGAGGAGGGGGGGGATTGGTGGCAGTGGGTGGGGGGGGGGGGGACGAAGGTTGGTGCGATGGAAAACTTGACAAAAATTCAAAGGGAGGAGGAGATGATCACCTACAATGCTCTCCCAATTCTTTGTCTATGTAACAAGATTGTTGAGGGCGAATGGACAGTGGGTGGATGGCTAGGTTATTGCTACAAGAAGGGCTCAAAGCAAATAAACAATGAGGATGGGAGTAGAGTGGTGCTCGACGGAGAGGGAGGAGGGGTCTTGCATGTAGAATATGAATATTGGATTCCTCAGAGAGATTATTCCTAGCCTTATGCAAGTACAAGTGAAGCTTTGCCACTACTCTACACACACATTCTGTGCTACTTCAGTCCATGTTAACACAGAATCAACAATAGGACAATGGAGGAGTGGGAGAAAAGCATGCATATATGAAAGCAAGTCGCACCTCCTTAAAAATAACTTTGGATCCATAACTCAAATTTAGGAGATCCTTTTTTGGCTAGAAATTAGAGATTTTTCTCTACAACCTTTTAGAAAAAATTGGGGGCCAAATCTATGTGATAACAAGTTGAAAATATAGACTATGAAGCACGACCTAGTTTTGTGTTGAAAGTAGGTCAAACTTCCCTAAAAATAACTTTGGATCCATAAGTCAGATTTAGGAGATCCTTTCTTGGTTAGAAATTAGAGATTTTTCTCTACAACCTTTTAGAAAAAATTAGGGGCCAAATCTATGCGATAATAAGTTGAAAACATAGACTATGAAGCATGACCTAGTTTTGTGTTGAAATGATGCTCTTAGTTTGCAGCTAAGATTTCAGTGGGTCACAATACTAATTATTGGATATGTGGGGAGAAGCATTAGGGAAAAAGGGAGCTCATTTTGGGGCCTTAAGAGAAATTCAAAATTTCTAAATTTTTTGCGTCTGAAATATGGGAAAATAATAAAATACTCAATAAAATATTCACAAAAACTATGAACATGTCATAGGATGAAAGAATAAATATATTTTTCTATATTCAATACCATATCTCACAAGCGTTTGCATTTACCACTCCTACAAGCCACGCTTTTCTCTCAATCATTTTCTAGCCACCTCCATGATCCATTTAGCTTCTCTGTTAGGAGACCATAACTAATCTTTCCATAGCCTTGTTTTCCAAAGTTTACCGCTATCAAACTCTTTGCTTTATGAAATCATAATAAAATTGTGAAGCGATGGAAAACCATTGCTTTGAAAATGGCAGCACCAAACTACAACTCTATAGAACAAGCCAACAAGAGACGACAACACTATCTTCATATTGATTTAGCAAAAGAATATGCGCCTCTTCCAAAACGATAATACATAGGTGCCATGCAAAGAGAAAATGTGAGGAGAGAAGGTTTAAAACATATCGACTTATGGTGTGATGGATTGAGCCAAGCTTGTGTGCCAAATAAGTCTATCTCAAGATTTACATACTATCCAAAATGTTTACTCTGAAACTCTACTCTACCATTCCCAAATTTGACAACATTGCTAAAGTTTATGGGTGACAGAACAAAAGGTATGCATGGATACATCATAGCTCAGTCTCAAGTTGCAGACATGTATAAGTCTTTATATGAGCAAGAGATAAACAAAAAATTGTAGTAGATAACCGAAAGCTCTAGATTGAAAGAGAAACTACAGAATGAAATTGAAGAACATACAAAGATGACGGAGAAGTTACATATAGCAAGATTGAAAGCAACCCCATTGGGAGATAGGCTTATAAAAAGAAAACTTTGCAACCTTGTAGAATTGAAAGTGGGAAGTGGAGGGTGCAAGGGATGAGTTCAAGAAGCACGGTAAGGATTTTTAAAGCATTTGCTATTTGGAATGTGGGTATGATAAATCTTCCTATGCGAACTCTTATTTACGCATCCTGTTTGTAGAAAAATTTGGATCCCTAAAGGGAAAATGTTGATCCGAATGCTCTTCCCATAAAACAAATGAAAGGTCTATTTTCAACTACTATTGTGAAAGGGATGATTGAGGAAAAGACATTTAAAACCATCAAATGCAATGTTGTGTAAGGGTTCATGGAATATAATAAAGTTAATGTAAACTTAATTCAAGAGGGTCTTGATGAGAGTGGACTTAGTAGGAAAGATTATTCTTCTATTTTCAAAGCAGTATTATCAACTTTTAAAGATCAAAGGATCAAACGTATGCTTCTTCCAAATCATACAGAAGTCTAGAATTTAAGAGCTTTACTCAATCAACAAGTATATGATTTTATTGGGCAGTGATTGCATATTGAGTATGTATTTAAAGGTAGTAAGCGGAGCACTCTGGATAATCCTTGGAATAATATTTTTTATGATCTTGGAACAATTACAAAAAAGAATGGCTAAATTCTATGAAATCACGTTTGGACAATGTCAGGGATGACTTATATTTGTCATAAAGTTGGATGAAGGTGAAATTGTTAAGGAGAAAAAGATTCAGAGAGTGACCATCACACTTATGAATAGGAAAATTGATACATCAATAATAAAAGAAAACTCAAAGCATTTTAGTGTATAATCAAAGAAGCACATTTGGTGGTTGGGTGCATTTGACGTAAGCACGAACTTTCACTTAAATTCATTTTTGATTTTAAAATGTATTACTGTTTGATTTCATTTATTATATGTTGATGCTTGAATAGAGTTTCATTTCCCACTGGGCAACAAGATAGAGGATCACCAAACTCTATTTTGGGTGTTTCACCATACAAAAATACCAGCAGTTATCAACGCCAAGTTCAAGGAGGGCAACTTCATGTTGAAGGCAAGGGCGATTTCCAAGTTTATTGCCATATGGCAAGGGACCTCAACCCCCAAGGAGGAAAAAATTTAGGGGCACTTTTTATCCCAAGGGCTAATTTAAAGGCTTCCCCAAGTTGGTTGGGCTAATATTTAGAGTTTTGAATTTGATAAATTAGCCCAAAATAAAGTTGGGCTAATTTTTAGAGCTCAAATTTGATAAATTCACTCGAAAAGTGGTAGCAGGGCTAATATATTTAACTCTATATGGGGAAAGATTCGCCCATTGACCTACAGTGTCATAATCTTGTTCCCTCCTTATCTTTTACCCTGCCCCCAAGTGCATGTTCAACATAAGCAAAGTAGGCAATTCAAAGTCTCAATGCCTTTACTACAAGGAGCTAGCCCATGTCATGGATCCTAATTGGTGCAATGTACATATATGCACATTGCATGCTTTATGTAGAATCATTGAAAGGTTGGTTTTTTTATATATTGGATTTTCTTGGAAGCTTTGACAAGAAAAGCATTAGAAAAAGTATTATTGGACATGGGTCTCCATGGGGGAGATGTTAATATCATAACAAACATCAAGAAGTCCACAAATGGAAAGGATGTTCCTATTAAGTCGTCAATTGGTGGAGTCAAAGCAAGAAGGTATTTATTAGAACCACAAAGAGAAGGAAAGCTTAGTAGACAATCAAGATATGTTACAAGGGTGAGCCTTATGGCCTTTGGAAGCATGTGCATAATGTAATTAAATATTATATGGCAAATGGTGTTACTAGAAATGTTAAAGTAGATGTATGTAAATACTTAGACAAGCTTTTCACGCTTTGTGACAAAAAGACATGGACTAGGAGTGATCACCGTGTGTTAAAAGAGGAGCTTAAAACTTTTGGAAAATCAATGAAACAAGCTTGGACAAGCTACAACCTAACACAGTACATGGTAAGTCCAAGTAATTGGTTTTGTATGCATAATTTATACTTTCAAGCATAGTCTACAAAATAGTGCATTAAAGGAGGAGCTTAAAACTTTTGGAAAATCAATGAAACAAGCTCGAAAAAGCTACAACATAACATACTACACGGTACGTTTAAGTAATTGGTTTTATATGCATAGTTTATACTTTCAATCATAGTCTACAAAATAGTGGCTTAATCTTTTTTGTGATTGCAACATATCCTATATAACCGCCTTCTATATTTTGTTAAAAAGTATGGATGCCCAGCAATATGGTCCACACAAGGAATGGAAAAGTCCCATTAAACTACAAGAAATGTTTTTTAAAATACAGAGCATTTTGGAGGAGCCTAGAAGGCAAATAGTCTCAAAGAAGTATTTCATTGGTTCTTTAGAAGTATACTTCAAAGGTTGCAAATCAAGAAAAACGTTTCATTTTCACAAGTTAAACTTTCCTACAATATGGAACAAAGAAAAGAAGAAGGCAAATCCTAGACAATTCAACAAGTGCACAGAAACATGCAAAGTGGAGGCAGTCAAAGGTCTTTGTGAATTACAAGTGGATTGATAGAGTTTGAATCCAAGGAATTTAGTACAAAGTTTGAGTTGACTATCTTTTGTTGTAGGACTTTGTGTCCTTTGCAACATTTGATAATACAATATAATTGGGTTTACTCTTTTACTTCTTTTACATTGAGCTGCTCTCCTTCAATTTGTTTAGCCTTAAAGTCTAGTAGAAGTAGCTCTCTAAACCTAATCAAATGCTGCTTTCCATAACCATCTAAAGGGGATGACCATTTTTCGAGCAAAATCTTTTGAGCGTCCGAGTGAAGGAAAAAAAAAGCTTCCAACTATGTAAAAATTTGGCAAAAATAGATTGGAACAAGACATAGTTTCACTTAGAAATATGCAAAGTATTATAGCAATGCCTATTTTATACACAAATCTTTACAAGAATCTTTGGGAATGGTGAATAACATAATGGGATGGCTTTTGAAGAAACCCACATGTAGAGTAGAGTTCTCTATGAAAATTCCCTTATGATCCTTCTAATAACTTTTACTTAATAGGGGGTGACATTGAAAACCCTCTCTCAACCTAGTCTAATGAAAGGGTTTATCCAAAGAAACCTCATTGAATTAAGCCATTAAGGTAGTTTTGCCAGTGAAACCCCTTTGAAGTAGGTCTTCCAAGGTAGTTTCGCTGGCGAAACTACCATGGACAACACTTTTAAAAGTGGCATAACTTTCACATCCAATGTTCAAATACAGTCATTCAGCCACTCAAATTAATTGGAAAACCTCATTTGAGCACATCTATGGGGTTGAATTTTGGAAAATATTGCATATCTAGTATTAAATATAACATGTATTTTATGAGAGTGATATATAAGCCCAAGTTAATACTTATTTATAGTAATTTAAACTTCTTTAGAAACATATCCATAAATATCTTGTTATTTATGTTATTAAAACACTAGAAAGCTCATCATATTCATATAAAATGTGTTTAATAAGTAATTATATATGTATAATATTATTATATTGAGAGTGGTTATGAGGGATGTTTCTTAAAGGGATTGTTTTTCAACACTTTTTCAAGGTAATAACAGGGGTACAAAGGATGTCTGTGAAGAAGAAAATTTATGTTATGTAAAATTAAATGAGTGAAAATTCTGTATATTTTTATGATAAAGGGATCTAGATCTAGTGAAAATAAAAGTGTTAAAACCATGTTTACTAAATAAATACAATTTTTAAATCTCTTGAATAACACACTCGAATAAACCTACTCATAGGTTTTTGCTCGTAAAATTGATGCATCCCCATCTAAACATCTAGGATTTTCAATTCCAAGTGCTAAAGCATAAGCAATGTATGTCAAAGAGTACCTTGCCCTTGAGCGTTGTTCACCTGGGCAATACCCAAAAATGTCCAAAGAAAATAACTCCTCAATTAATATAACCTTGTCCTTCCGCCAATTTACCTGGTATCCACCAAGAAACTTTGACAAACATTTGAAAACCTAGATAGTCGCCTCTCTATCATTACTTTTAACTATATATGGTAAATCAAAATCTTGGCAGAGGACATCTTGCTCATATATTGTGCAAGGAAAGACAACTGTCCAAGTCCCCTTTCTCTGCTCCCAATGGACCTTCTTAGAAAACTGACATCTTCAATATAGAGCTACAATATTAAAAAAGCAGTAATGAGAAATATGTACACAGGTCATGATAAAAAGATCTAGCAAAGAAAATAGTGATAGTATACCTTCGTATTCTCATTGTCCTCCAACATTTTATCTATTCAAAGATCAGTGCTTCTTTCTAGGCTATTTTGTGTTTTCCTCTACTCCTCCACCTTTGGCATTTTGACCTTATTGAAGGTCTCATCATCCATGCCCTTCTCATTTCTAGCTTTTTGAAAGCACATTAAGAGTGCCTCCTTGGGGTCAAATGTATCTTCTAGGATCTTTAATCCATCATTTTCAATTCCAACATCCTTGTCTGCACTTATAGAATTGAGCAATTAAGGCCAAGGCATAATCTTCTTTGAGGTCAAAGATGACGAGTAGATCTGATAGTAGATAATACTCTTGACCTTGAATAGTGAAGGAGGGAAGAATAGGTATAGATGGAGTACAGGTCTCAAAATTCAATCTTTTAGTAGAGATAGCTTTGTTTATTGTTTCTGACTTCAAGGCTACAAGATCCAAGGATGCAACCTCCTTTCTCTCTTCCTCAAGATTAATATCCTCCTCTTCTAGTTCCTGAGCCTCTTCTATATAAATCTATATTTGTCTTCAATACCAGTTTCTTCCCTAGGATCTTTCATATCCTCCTCTAGCATGTCTTCATGACCTTCATAACAAAGATTTAAAAACACAACAAAACAAAGGCTCTCCTCCAAGAGCCTACATGCCCTAGGATGAATATTGCAAGCCACTTTGTATATTTATGGAAAGGTGACAAACCTCCTATTGATGGGAATCCTGAGCTTTTGGTCCATAATAATCAGATCCTTGGCAGGAACATATGACTTGAGTTGCTCACTCAGGCTTGCAACACAGTGTTCTGTGGGGAGCAATCCCTCAAGAGTTGCGAGTTTGGAATCCAAAGTCATTCAGTTGTCTACGGAGTCAGCAAGCATGGATGCAACAATTGGAAGACTGGGTTGTGGTCTTGGAAGCACACTTGGAGGCCACTCAGCAGTTACATTCATAGTATGTTTCCAGAATTCAAGAGGAATTGTTACGCCAACGTACTACCAATGGACTGGCTGAGTATTTGCGGCCTTTTCTTGGTATAGTCAGTGTCAATATGGAGTAGATGGGTTCATTTCTTGATGCTCTCCAAGGGGATGTCTATGCAGAATGGGACATGCAATTTGCATGTTGCCCCATGCACTTTTACTTTCAAGGTAATGCCATTTGGTCCCACTAATGTTCATGTAGATAGAGTTTGCTCCTTATTTGGGAATCTTTTTTGAGGTATTACTAGATGATTTTTTCATATTCTCCACGCAAAATGAGCATGCCATGAAGGTCTATATGGCCTTTCAAGGGATTGATGAAGCAAATGGTAGCCTCAACCCTAAGAAATGCACTATTGGAGCCACTCAAGGTAGGTTGCTTGGGCATATTGTCCTAGCAGATGGGTTCGGCCCGATCAAAAAAAGGTAGATGCAATTCTTAGGCTTCCCCCACCAACTACAAAGCATCAGGTGCATTCCTTTGTGAATATGGTAGGATATTATGCATTTCATTGATCAGTGTGCCACTTTGACATGACCCATGACTATGTTGTTGAAAGATGTTGTTGATTTCTCTTAGAATGAGGACTGTGATCAACAATTTATGCAAATCAAGGGTGCTCTTGCTTTTTAACCCATCCTATGCAATCTTGATTGGTCCAACATCAGCCCAGGGTTTGGGGAGCACACTTTGGTAGGAACTCTTCTCCAATAAGGGGAGGACCACTTTATGTATCCCATTTGGTTTGCCGCACGATAGATGCTTGAAACAGAGTAGTTCTATTCAAAGGCCGACAAGCATGCTCTTTCTTTAGTGTTTTGCATTGAAAAGTTTCAGCACTATGTGACAAGTAGACCCTTTATCATCATTTTAAGCAATGGCCTTGCAAAGCAGGTTTTGCAGTCACCAAATCCCTTACACTAGTTAGCTAAGAGGTTGGCAATGCTTCAAGAATATGATTTTTCTTTCAAGATCGTAAAAGGGTGTTGTTCAAGTTTGAATAATTCCTTGATTGATTTGGAAGAATGTCTTGATATGTGAACCTTATAGCAGCCATAGAAGTAAATGATCCATGATCCATGGTATGGAGGCATTTATAGGTCTTTGGCTACTTTTTCTTTTCCACCTGATAGCACCAATTAGGAGCGGAATAAGATCCACAAAGATAGTAAGCGCTATACCCTCTTTGATGGGGTGTTATACTACCAAGGCATGGATGCAGTATTGAGGAGGGATATTGATTTAGATGAAATGCCTAATGCATTGAAGCAGTACTATGATGGGTTTTGTGGTGGATATTATGCACCAGACTATACTACCAAAAAGATCTTACATGCAGGATATTACTTGGGCCAACTATGTTTAAAGATGTTGCCATGTATTGTGAGCCCTACCAATTATTTGGTAGGAAGAATTTGCAACCTAGGCAACACTACCCTGCGATGTCCATCTATCCATTTCAAAAGTGGGGGATAGATTTTGTGGGGCATCTACCAATGACAGCCTGCAAGAAGAAGTATCTTTTGGTGGCCATGCAATATGTCACCAAGTGGGCCAAAGCCATAGCTCTCTCAATAGCAGCAAATGCTAAGATAGTCTCTAATTTCATCTTTGAGCGCATATGCATTCAGTTTTGAACACCTATGGAGATATGTCAGATCATGGGAGCCCGTTGAAGCTGTGCAATTGTTTATGGATCATATGGGTATCAATAACCACACTTCTAACATCTATCATCCAACATCCATGGGTCAAGTGGAGTGAACCAATGGCCTCTTGTGCAACTTCATATGGGTAAGATGGCAGCTGGACATCGGAGACAGTGCGACACTGAAGTAGTTTGAGCATACAACATCACTCACAAGATGTCCACTAAACATACTCCTTTTGAATTATGTATGGTACCGAAGCAGTTCTACCACTGGAGATAGAGATCCCTACCTTTAGGTTAGCACGGAAGCAAAAAATGACCAAAGATGAATAGGTAGAAGCAATGTTGATACAACTTGAAAAATTAGAATTTAGATGAAACTCGACAGCCTTGAGCCCCATCAAGGGAATGAATGCAACACACACAGAGGATGATATAGCATACTCAATGGATAGAGAACAGCCATCAAACATGCTTGAGATGGGTGACCATTTTGTAGTGCTCATTTCCCCTACAAATGATGAGGAGGAGGATGATTACATGGTGCTATGCAGGCAACCCAAAATACTAATGTCAGAGTAACGAAAGGATGGTGGAGGTAATCTGTTCAACATTGGAGATGAAGTGGGGTTATGGAGTCTTCTATGCAAAATTTCATAGTGGAAGAAACAATCCTTTCCTATGTAATGAGGCACCACCTGCTATAGTGCATGTTGATGCAGTGTTGACAAAATTAAGTTCTAAATGTTGCCAGTAAAGCACAAGGTTAAATGCCATAGAACATTGTAGAAATCTTGGTAAATATTTTATTGTGAGGTCTACATGATGTAGTGTTGATATTGTTTTAGTATGGATTTATTACTGCTAAAGTATCTATTTATTGTGTTGATATTGTTTTAGTATGGATTTAGTACTACTTTATTGTGCTGATATTGTTTTAGGATGGATTTAGTACTGATTTATTTATGTTGACATAGTATTTTTTTAGTATGAATTTAGTACTAATGTAGTACTTATATAGTACTGGATTTTGTTTTGATTTAGTATAAATATATTAGTGCTCATATGGTATTAGTTTAGTATGGATTTAGTACTAATTTTCTAACAATGTTGATCTCTAGTACTTCTTTTGTGTTCTTATAATACAAATTTAGTACTGCTTTAATAGTGTTTTGCATAGCTAGTCATCGGTTAAGTATGAATACAAGCATTAAGTAGTACCACAACACTTTCATTTCAAAAAGAGGGCTATTTATTACTAAATCAAAATAACATCATCATATGAAAGGAGCAAAACGAAACTTGATGAGCCAGTATAGCCATATGAGTAGTAACCAGAGCAATGTTCGAGGTGTTGGTAACATGAGAGAATCTCAAGAACATAACACTTTAGAGGCAAGTGTAACCAAGGTAAGTATATCAAATCCCAAAGAAATTTTATTCTTTCTTTGCTCCATCTTGAGAGGGGTGCACAATAGCATGAGAGGGGACACAATAGCATGCACGTCTAGCAATAGATTCCAATTTTCTTTTTATAAAGTCCAAATGTTCAAATGCAAGGGCAATGTCCATCTTGAGGTTATCTCTGATCTTATGAATAAGTGCATCTACTACTTTGATATAATACTTTTGGGCTTGTATGCATCAACCAATGAAGAGTTAGCTTAGTTACATTAAAAAATATACCTTTAAAGAGGAATGGTATTCTTTGAAACCAAATAAATAACAATAATTGGACCCTGAGGACCATAAGCATGCAAGGCCACAAAATTATCCTATTCTAAGCCAAGAAATTAGTAGAGAGGTGAACATAGTGCTTTAACTATGGAAAGAGAACAAGTAGAAACTCTACCTAGACATGCATTGATAGCAACATAGAGAATACTACCTGCTGGTAGATGAGCCCCATATCTTCCATTAGCTTGAGTAGCTGTTCCTTTGTAGGAATGCACCTCTATGGCTTTGGACATAAATCACATTGCTAAGCCTGCACGTATGGCCCCCGCTTTGCTCTTCTATGCATGCAGGCAGTGATAGAGGGATCTGTTGATGATGACAAGTTTGCTTGTATAAATTTCACTTCTTTGATATAGAGGCAGGTCTTACCTGGAGTCCATCTGTTTGGAGTCCACCTGTGATGTGTGTAGCTTCCCAATATTTGCCTAGGTGCCATCTGAGTTTTGGAGGGCTAGGAAAGAGTTTCCACCCAAAGCTTCATTAAAATCCTGAGAAGTCCTACTCTTTTACAACGTCTTCTGAGAAGTCCTGCTCTCCAACAAGAAGGCAAAGCTCACATGGGAGGTCTGTTCACAATCCACTCTGAGAACTGAAGATTTCATGCTAGTATGGCACCCTTTATTTTGTGTCACATGTCAATGGTACTAGCAAAAATTCCAAGCCTGTGAAGTTAGAACCTATCACTCCACCACTCACATCACCTTTCTCCATCAAGTCGTTACACATCGAGTGCCTTTGCCAACGAGAATGAGGAGCCATCCTTTTCATGATCTGGTATAGTTCTCATTTATTACTCACATGTTTCATGTCTTACATCATTGCATCTTGCAGTGAATCCATCCTAAGAAGCTATCACCTCACCAGTCACATCACCATTCTCCATCAAGAATCCACCTCAACTTCCTTTCCTTCTTTTGTAATGAGGAGCCATCCTTTTTATGATCCAATATATAATTTTGTACTATAATTTTCCACTAATATAGTATTGATTTAGTATGGAATTATTATTGAGATAGTACTAATATATTAGTGTTGATATAGTATTGATTTATATGAATTTAGTAGTGATATAGTACTAGTTTAGTACTAATACGTTGGTGCTGACATAGTATTGTTTTAGTATGAATTTACTATTGATTTAGTACTAATTTAGGTTTGATTTAGAAATAATATATTAATTCTAATATAGCATTATTTTAGTATGGAATTAGTATTGATTGAGTAATTACTCCTAATAAGTAGTTAGTGTTTCTTAGACTTTTAGTACTTCTTTAGTGTTCATTTGTACTAGTCTAGGAATCATGTAGTAGTAGTTTCTTTGTAGACTTTTTTTGTGTTCATTTAGTATAGATTTATTACTACCTTAATAGTGTTTTGCATAGCTACTCACCAATTAAATATGTGAATTGTGCTCTTTTCTAGAGATAAATATTTATTAATGTGTCTTTCAAAATAACCCTTGAGGGGTCCCTTTTAGGGACATATTGACAAATACATTGATAATCAATTGTCTGTATAAAAGAGCATAGTTTATTCTATGTTTTTTGTGCAAATGATTTTGTGGCAGTAAAAAAATGGTTTTTGCCTCAACATAAAGCCCATCGCATGCACATAACAAACACAACACACAATCTTCACAACCCTTTTCCAAATCTCTCAACAAAATCCAAACATAATACTTGAATTGCATTTCATAAAAGGTATTGAATTGCAAGAAGATATCCCATTTCAAAAAACACATATAATTGAAAAGGTAACAAAGTTTGATTTAAGTTGCATGATAGAAAAACACTCTCTATAAAAAGATTGCATAAAGAGAGAGAGAGAGAGAGAGAGAGAGAGAGAGAGAGAGAGGACAATAAACAACATTACTTAAGGAAATTGATTCTTTACATATAATTGGCAACTTAGGGTCATTACAAATGCCAGCAACTTAACTTGCTTCCCACCCCTGTTAATTCTTTTTCTCTTACATCTTTACTAGTTATGCCAATACTTTAATTGATTCATCATCATCATAGTTAATGTGCTTATGTTCCCAAACATACTACCACGGGTGTGGGCTACAATCCCACTCATGTAGCCATGGCTGCAACACCTTCATGAGGGAATGCATGTAACTACCATCATTGGGGTAAAATGGTGGAGGAGTGAAGGTACAACATCTATCATTCCTAGCCAGTCCCTGTACATTACATGATCAACAATGAGCATGTTTGTGTCATTAAATAAGGGGTGTGATTGCCAAGCCACTTGAACGTTCTGAAACTACACTGATTGATCAAGGTGCAATGAGCTATTGAACTCCGCAATCTCAGAATCGCTCTATGAATAGACAGCCACATAATCTATCCATCACCACCTTCCTTGGAAATCAGTAATGGATGGTCCTCTGTATCTTTTGCAATTGAGTTCCACTCCACTGGCAATACAACCATAAACTTTTGTAGGCACCATTCTAGGATAGTTAATGCATCTGACCTAACCACATGCATGACATCTTTAGACTCATTGACAACTTTTACCCTATGGCATTTTTTGACGATAGAACTAATGTTAAAATCGCTATAGGTACACAGAAGAAGCTCTATCATGTCAAGTACGAGGCATTTGGTGGGATGATTTGGGTTTCACCTTGTGTTTGGATCCACCAGCAATGGTTCAGGGGATGACAATGAAGACTCTTTGTGGAGTGATGAGGGGATGTTGTAGCCTGATGATGAGGGCTCTTGGTAGGGTTATGATGGCAAGGGGATGTTGAAGTCTAATGATGAGGGGATGCTATGCCACAAAACAATATGCATACATCTTCCCTACATCCACATGCTCTACATCCAATTGCCTTGCATCCACATGCTATATATCTCTGCATACACCTTCCCTACTTCCAGATGCTCTACATACAATTGCCCTACATTCACCTTGTTTGCATCCTCCTGCCCTTCATCCACCTACCTTAAACCCTTCCCTACATCCACCTGCTCTGCTTCCACTTGCCTTACATCCCTTTGCTCTGAATCCACCTTTCTTACATAAGAAAGCCATGCATCCACATCCCCTAAGTCCACGTGCCTTGCATCCACCTGAGCTCAGTCCACTGCCTCTGCATTTAACCAAAAAAGTAACCATTTTAATACAATTACAAGGACAATGGCACTTGCATAACATATCCATGTACAACCTATCTTCAAGTCCCAAGGAATGGAGGATAGTGATTAGCAAATGGGCTTTGTGCAAGCATTTCTTTCTAAGACATTAAGTGGTAGAGATGTAATTCTTTGTTGCACATCATGCCCATTTGTAGGTGTTGGATCTGACACCAAATGTCCAATAATGTTTTTTGCATCAGCCAATTTTCGTTTGAAGTTTCTTTACCATATTCAATCGAATTTTTAGCATTATAACCATTAGCAAATCTATTTTCTAACACTTCCTAGGCATTGACAAGTGTTTATTTATCTTGCAATGATAGGCATCATCACATCCTTGGCATTGAAGTTAGTTAGATTGAGCACAAGTCCCACTCTTATAAAAAACTTAAGCTTCCTTGACATCAAAGTTAGTCAAATTTAGTGCAAATCCTACTCTTTTTGATAACTTTACCTTCTTTACCTAGTCATTGACGAGTATAGTTTTTTTTGTGTTTTTGGATAAATTTTTAAATTGATACATGTATTCAATAGTGAATTTTCGTTTATCATAAATGTTGTGATTGAATATGCTATATGTATCTATAACAATGATATCATTACAATCTTTTGCCATTTTGTTGAGCATAGATTGAACAGTGAACTCTCAATTTTGAAGTTTTGAAAATATATATTTAGCATGATAATGATGTTTGTGAAGATGGCTCTAAGAATGAATCAATATGGACCAAGATATTTTAAAATTTTTTGAAACAATGCCTTAAAACTCGATGCAATTGTTAAGTTTGTCATTATTTCAAGAAGGTACAAATCCACCTTGAATGAAATGATGCTATTGTGGCATGAAGGACTAAACACTCTAAGATCAAAAAGTTGGTGCAAGTTGGAGGGATCTTAATCTCTTGCTATAGTGAAACTTTCAAACTAGGTACTTATGTGAATAGAATAAGCTCATTAGGATTATTGTGATTGAATTAGTCTCTAGGTAATCTCTAACTTCTTTTTTTATTTTTTATTTAGAAAAGTCTTATCATTGGGTACTCATGGTTAATCTCTAACTTATAATTGGGTACTCATGGTTTATATCGAACTTATCATTGGATACTCATAATTTAGTTCAAGTGGATTGATTAGGCTTAGTTGGAGTAACTTGGCTTGGATCAATTATGTTAAATTGAATAAACGGGTAATCTCTAACTTATCATTGGGTACTCATAATTTAGTTCAAGTGGATTGATTAGGCTTAGTTGGAGTAACTTGGCTTGGATCAATTATGTTAAATTGAATAAACTTAGGATAGGTTTATCCTGACCAAGCATTAAAGCATTAATTGCCTTAACTTGAGTAAAATTGGTCGATGGCTAACTATGACAAAGGTTTAGATTGGTTGGCCTAGATTAGTTTAAACAAGGTTAAATAAACTAGACCTAGTTTGATGACATGACAAGGGACTACTACTATAACAAGCATTAGTTAAATAAACTTGACCTAGTTTGACATAACAAGCATTAGTTTGATGACATGACAAGGGACTACTACCATAACAATCAATGTGTTAGCGAACATGGCTTGTTGCATCACTAATTATTGCTATGTGGGATTGTGGTGAGGAGAAATGACCCTCAAGTGAGGGAGTATTGAAAGCAAAGGGGGAAGTGCAAGGGTTGATGGTAGATTGCAAGAGTTGTAGCAGTAGAGCATGCTATCACATGTTGGTAGTGTTAGGAAGTGTGGGCTTCATTACATTATTAAGTATTTATACATGAGCTTGACTCTCTCTCTCTCTCTCTCTCTCTCTCTCTCTCTCTCTCTCTCTCTCTCTCTCTCTCTCTCTCTCTCTCTCTCTCTCTCTCTCTCTCTCTCTCTACCTACCAAGGATATCTCTCTCATGGTTCTTATAAGGATGGCACCTAGTAATACATACTTTGTGTCTGGCTTTTGATTTCACCTAGTCTCTTTGGAAAAGATCAGAGCTCCCGAGACCCCATTCCCCCTTTTCTTTACACCCTTACAATTGAGGTGCCAATTTAAGGGTCTAATGACATGGGAGAAAAACATAGGAATTGTAAAGCACTCTTTTCAATGCCTATTTCCCATGCTTGATGTTGTTGTGTTTCAAAGAGCAAGCATATGAATTTGATGTGTTGGTTAAATATGCCTTTTTTGTTTTTTAGGTTTCTTCATGCATCTCATTACCATAGTTTTACCTTGCAATCCAAAAAGCATCTTAAACCCATTCCCCATATGTAAGGTCCATGGTTGGTTCATATTGAATTCCAGGTTGATTGCAATTAGCCTTTTTTAGAAGGTGAATCTATTGTCAAGTTCCCCCCCCTTTTTGATGCTGCCATTGTTTCACCCTGGGCCCTAAGTAAAAATTGTTTAGAGTGAGCACCCCTCCATGGGATGGAATGAACAATGGTCAAATAAATTAGTTATCTCTTGGTCCATTCCCATATACATAAAGTGCCTGGGCTGATGGAGAGTTAATCTCTGCCATCCAATCATGACATTTGCAGAAAGAGAATATGTCATCCCAATTTTGTCCAACTAGATTCTGCCAACCGGTTGTTTCGCTAACCCCAAACCAGAATTACATCTAACTCAACCAAAAGCTAGCTAAAAGAAACCCTAACTCACTAATTTCACGTAACCTAAATGACTAACCAGTGACCACAACCAAAAAAATGTAAATGAAATTAATTTAAAAACTCTAAATGAAATTAATTTAAAAACTCTAAATGAAATAAACTTAAAAATTAACTACAAATTCAAACTAAAACCTACAAAAAATAAACTAACATAAACACCAAAAATGAAAATAAAAACAAATAGTTATCTAAAATTTATAATTACCAAAAAAAATAAAGAACATCCAAAAAATTAAAAAAAATCAAAACGACACTTGAACACAACACTTGAACAAAAAAAAACTTTTATTAAAATTTGGAATAACAAGTAGTTCTAAAAATATATACAACATCCATTACGACTCCCAAATTCTTTATAAAATATTTACATCATCCATGATTATTAAAGTCACATGGATATACCAAAAAACCAAAATACTTCCAGTTTTCCAACACGGTAATCTCCAATAGACATCACATCTTCTTTCCAGCCCCATAGACAAAATTTATAACGCAATTTTTAAAATATTGGTTGCTCCAACAAACAAGATCCCATCACCACGTTGCAAGTCTCCATCAACAAAGCTCTTGCACCTTCAGGCCAACTCTCCTCTATGAACCTGAGATCAAAAGATTCTGAACTATGAAACAGCTCAAACACTTTTGCCAGGTCTTCATCGCTACAAATAGAAACATCAAGGTACCAAACCCCAACTCCTACACCAGGTTCCACACCGATTGAACCATCCACAATACTAACACCTGCAAATTTCTCTTGGAACACTAGAATTATTCCCAACACAAGCAACAATTGTATTTTCTGTAATAGTAGAATCCTCATGAGCAAAAGATCCCCCGCAATCCTCCACACCAACAAGTTTACCAGCACTAGAACCATCTGAGAGATGTCAACAACAAAAGCAGAATGGAAGAAGGTGAGAGAGAGAGGGAGAGCCAGAAGAGAGAGTCACACAAGTTTGGGTGGGTGCAGAACCCTAATCTTCTATGTCATCCATATATATATGTGTTTGAGTATTATACCGGGGTAAACCTTCCGGCTGTACCATATAAATTTCCTCATGCAATTCCCATGCGATTCCCCATGCAATTTCCTCATGCAATTCCCCATGCAAGAAGGTTGTGTTGACATCCATCTGCATAAGCTCCATATCGTCTATTGCCATAAGTCCAAGAACACATCTAAGTGTGGTCATCTTCACAATTGGAGAGAATATCTCCTCAAAGTCCACACCCTTCTCTTGCTTGAACCCTTGAGCAACCAAACGGGCCTTGTACTTAGGCACATCATCACCTATGACCTTCACGAATGTTGTTGGATTGAACTAGCTTATTGGATATTTTAGCTTGTCCAGATTGAATGGACTCTCTAATTTGATTATACGAATTAAAAACCTAAAATGGATTCAATTTGTTACTTATCCTACTAAATCCTTAGGTACTATGTATGTTTGAATTTGTGCTAGCCCCTCCTTACACCTCTATTTGATCTAGCACTTCCCGGAGCATGATGGTTTTAGCCACCCCTTGAGTTGTTGCTAGATTCAAATACTATGGGCTATTGTGGGTACTATTGAACTATTGATCCTCGTTGGATTGTTTTGCTATGAGTTCTAATCCTTCTGCTACTACTGGCATATGATTTTCCTGATCCTCGAGTTCTTTTGTCCAGTCCCTCTGAGTTGAAGTGGGTCATACTGTGGTTCATGGTTGGTTTGCCACCACTTAGCCAATGCTGTAGTTATAGTTACAAAGAATAGATCATGATGCAACCATTCCTCTATCAGAGCCATACCAACATCATCCTGAGATGCCGTTGGAATGTTTTCGTCCACCCCTGAGGGTTCTTTAGCATTTACTGCTACTAGTTCGACATTACAAAAAATTTGGACTAAAAAACGGCCCTGTAAGGGAGCCCTTAGGTTGGTGACATGGAAGAATAAGGTAAATAAACCAATAGAATATTGGCTGGTGGAGGGCAATACAATATTGGAAGTGACCTAACTTCTACCACTGATCTTGAATATAGCATTTCTAACATCTTCTTGTAAGCACCCTTTTATTGTAATTGGGAGGATGAACTATCAAAGCAACAAAGAAGTCATGTCAATAATATAACATAATTATAATTACACTAACGCATCACGATTATCGGTACACTAATCTTATAGCTTAGAATATCTATAACACCTTGTGCCAATCATGGGATTTGAGCCCATTAAGCTTATTGTCCTTTGAAAATACTCCTTTCAAGCAACGCATGTACCCTGTGGGTGTTTGAAAAGAGGCAATGTCTGCCTTGACCGCTGCCTCCTCTCTCGTGGAGAAGATCCATGTTGCTTTTGGGAGGATAACTTTCCCCGAAGCATGCACTTGGGGCCACAAACGAGACATCCTAATCATAGCACACAAGTCTTCTCGCACTCCTCTCAAGTCTTTGGAACCAACAAAGTGTGCCAAAATAGTAGCCCCCACATTTTTGAAGATATGCATGGGATCCAAGAGATGATTGATTTGTAACTGACCCCAATAAGGAAGCTCGTAAAAGATCGATAGCCTCTTCATATCACAAGGAGGTTCCTCTCCATTCACCCTTCAAGCCTAAATCTAGTCACTTGCCTTCAAATATGGTGGTGGTGGATCAAGCTGACCTCCATGCACGAGATGCTCTAGCGGAAGGTATTTGTTAGATATCAATGCTCCACTCTCATGTAACTACGTGGGAACCAGCTAACTCTACTTGTAAGCCAACCATATGAGGAGAAGGCATTTGAGTAGCTTGGTTATTCGATAGGTCCTGATTTGGACACCAGATGGGGGCCATGTGTGGCCTGACGGCTGGATAGCTTCAGATAGAGTTGGCACACTGTCAACTAGGCTACATGCAAGTGCAAGAAGGCATCCCTTGACTGACCGCACTGAGGGTAGACAGAGCATTTCTCAGGGCAGCCCACTCTCGGGTTGCAGGGCCTGTTTGGAGCCTCAGATGATCCCAGATGGCTGTGGGCCGAACGGACACCGTAGGTTAGTTGCTCTATTTTGTGCACCGGTTCTATCATATGGTCAGTCGCCTATTTTAAGATCGACTCCCAATCGACCATTTTGGGCGAACTAGGTCGGCCACCCAATTGAGCCTGACTGGTGGCTATATAAGAGCAAGCCCATGAAGCCCATTTCATCACTGGCTACAGCAACCTTGATTACTTTGCATTCAGCCTCCATCTTCTACTGTTTCCAGCATGCCATCGAAGCTTCTTTCACAGGAGCGCACGGCTGGGAGGCAGCGCCATCTATTGTATCAGTTCTACAGTAATCAAATTTTTGATTCTCCATACTATCTTGTTTTCTCCCTTGCGTACGAGATCCTGTTATCTGTTGAGCACAGAAGTTGTATTATATTTTCTTACATGGTATCAGAGCCTGGACTCTAGTAAGAAGATTTGGTAGTGTGTTTCTGTTTGCGAGCAGATTGTGAGAGATGGCCTAGCCCGCAAGACTGTGAATCCCACCGTTCAGCAAAAGAGAAAAGTTGGATGGCTCTAACTATCCTCTCTGGAAGTTCAAGATGAAAACCATCCTAAGTGCATATGAGCTTTGGGACATTGCTACTGGGGTGGACGTGAGGCCGGTTCCGAGACCGGATCCAGCCAATGCAGGACAACAGATAGTACCAACTACGGATGAGATTCTTGCGTGGACAAGAAGAAATGCAGATGCATTGTGTTCTATTGTCTACAGTGTTAGTGATTCCGTCATGGTGTTAAGTCAACATGTCACCATAGCGAAGGAGGCATGGACGGTCTTGAAAAATCAGTACGAGACCACGAATCATACGCGGATTCAGAATCTGGAGACTCAACTCGTGAATGAGAAATTGTCTGAGTCTGAAGTGGCAGAGAAGTTCATCACTAGGGTGAAGAATCTGTGCAATCAGATGACTGCAATTGGCATCAACATCACCAGCGAGAATCTAGCACGAAGGTGCATACCGATTCTCCCACTAAAGTACGATGGTCTTGTTACGGCACTGAATACGCAGAACAAAAATCTGCCCCTCAACTTTGAGGATTTCAGCGTGATGCTTCTGGAGGAGGAGATGCGTCAAAAGACGAGGACTGGAGAAGATTCAGCTTTCTGGACTGGATCAAAGAAAGGTAAGGGTAAGGACTCTAGAACCCATCTTCTTCTGATGATAAAAAGAGAGAGAAGAAGATCAAGTGCTTCTATTGCAACAAGGCAGGGCACAAGCAGAATGAGTGCCGCAAGAAGATTGCAGATGAGAAGAACGGAGTGAAGAAAGAGTCCAGCAATAGCACGCAGATAGTACCAATAGAGCTGTTCATCACAATTGAGGAGATTTGCATGGAGGCAGTTCATGTACCTACGGATGAACCTTGGATCATTGACAGTGGTGCATCGTGCCA
This sequence comes from Dipteris shenzhenensis, assembly GCF_047967505.1. NCBI lineage: Eukaryota > Viridiplantae > Streptophyta > Polypodiopsida > Gleicheniales > Dipteridaceae > Dipteris > Dipteris shenzhenensis. The sequence continues at coordinate 22,304,702 of NC_141619.1, forward strand.
CATGACTAGCCAGAAGGATTGGTACACCTCTCTACAGTCGGTAGGAAATGACATCATGGTAGCAGTTGGCAATGATGCAAAATGTCCAGCAAAAGGAAAAGGTATGATTGCTCTCAAGTTAGATGGAGTTATAAAACAATTGTCTGATGTTCTTTATGTGCCAGATATCAAAAGGAACTTGTCCGTTTCTACGATCATGGATCAGGACCTCAAAGTTCAATTCGATAAGAATGGTGCATAGATCCTGGATCTTCAAGGGAAGGTCGTTGGTAAAGGTACATGGCGCAACAACATTTATGAACTCTCAGCTTTTAGTGCTCGAGCAGATGTGAAGAACACTAAGCTGTGGCATGAGAGGTTTGGTCATCTAAACCTTAGTTCTTTGAAGGAGATGCATAAAAGTGGAATGATTGTAGACCTACCAGAAATTTCAGATCTGCCCAATGTATGTGAAGCTTGCATGATGGGCAAGCAGCATCGGCAGCCCTTTCCTAAAGAGGCCAGCAGGGCAAAGGCTCCTCTAGAGCTCGTTCACACGGACCTCTACGAAAAGATGGAGATGGAAGCTTTGGGTGGTTCCTTCTACCTAATGACGCTGATCGATGACTATAGTAGAAGGATATGGATATACTTCCTGAAGACGAAAGACGAGGCTTTCAGTAGGTTCAAGGAATGGCATGTAATGGTCGAGAAAGAATCGGGGAGGAAGGTGAAGAAGCTGAGATCAGACAGAGGTGGAGAGTTCACATTGACTGAATTCAAAAGTTACTGCAAAAGTCATGGAATCAAGAGGCAGAAACCCCCGCCACATACATCATAGCAAAATGGAGTAGCAGAACGCAAGATGCGCATCATCTATGAAATGGGCCAGAGTATGATGAAATGGAAAGATTTGCCAAAGACTTTCTGGGCTGAAGCATGTAACACTGCAGTTTACATCCTCAATCGTAGCTACACGAAGGCTATGAAAGGGATGACTCCACTACAAGCTTTCTCTGGTAAGAAACCTTCAACTGCACATTTCAGAGTTTTTGGATGTGATTGTTTTGTGCATGTCCCTGATGCTACCAAGACCAAATGGGAACCGAAGAGCCGGAAGTGTATTTTCTTAGGCTACAGTGAAGAGGCGAAGGGTTATCGTCTCTATAACCCTGTTACCAAGAAGATAATTGTAAGTCACGATGTGGTCTTCTCAGAACAACCGCTTCAATTGGAGGAGGATGCTTCCTTCCCACACAACCAAGACTAGGATATCCATCTAGTACTACCACCAACAGCAGACCGAACTCCGCCAACGGTGCTTGGGAGGATTCAAGACAAAGAAGATGAAGAAGAGCCTGCAGAACCACAACGGCAACGGCCATTCTCGAAGTGGGTAAAGTAGGGCGGTCTAGACACTCTAGATGTTCTTTTCAAGGGCATTTCAGCTTGCTATCCCACTTGCATATCAGCCACATTTGGCTCATCATTGCCACCAATAGATGATCTATCATCTGCCCTTGATTGTGTACCTGTGGGAGTACCTGGTGGCACAATTTCTTGCACATTCGGTGCATGGACAGCTTGCTGTCTATCAACATATGCAAGTGGATTCACATCCTAGAAAGTGATTCTCCTCATTTTCACATCCCTCATGGGTGTCTTATGCATCTTCTTCTCATTGAAGACCACATCATGGCTTCGTCTGATTTTCTTTGCTTCTGGATCCCAGAGATGATAGCCCATCTCTCCACTTTCACCATAACCCAGAAAGATGTATTTCCTAGACTTAGGATCTAGCTTCTTCTGAAGCTCTTTTGGCACATGTGCATATGCCTCACACCCAAATATACGTAAATGAGAGTAAGAGGCGTTCTTGCCACTCCATGCCTCTTCAGGAATACCACCATCCAAACTCTTGCTAGGTGATCAATTGATCACATGCACTGCAGTCTTCATTGCCTCAGTCCAAAAACCACCATAAAGACTTGCATTGGAAAGCATACATTGCAACCTTTCCTGAATGGCGCGGTTCATCTGTTCTCTGCAACTGGATTCTGCTCTAGAGTACGAGGGGACGTGTATCACAGAGATGCTGAAGGTTATGAGAGATATACTCTCCACCATTATCAGTCTATAGGCATTTCAGCGTTCTACCTAACTGATTTTCAACCAAAGCCAACCATTTTTGAAATACCTGGAACAGGTCACTTTTTCGAGCTATAGCATAAGCCCAAACTTGCCTAGTTGCATCATCAATGAATGTCACATAGTATTCAGCCCCACCTAATGACCCTATAGGCATGGGACCACATACGTCTGAATGCACTAGATCAAGCTTTTCAAGCTCTTTCTTTCCCCTTCTTTTATGGGCTGATTTAGTCTGCTTTCCATAGAGACAGTGCTCACAAAATTTAAAATTAGAAAAACTCAAATGCGATACATAACCCAAATGGCATAAGAGTTTCATTTCATTCTGGCTCATGTGCCCCAACCGGCAATGCCATAAAGAAGTACTTGGCTGCTCAGTTATTGCAACAACATGATCAGATGAGGATATAAGACACCCCTGATACATGTAAGGGGTACAATGTCCCACACTTGGCAATCCTGGCCAAACCATAGAGCCCTTCTAAATTTTCCAACTCTGAAAGCCAAACATGGTATGTAAACCAGCATCATCTAGTTGACTCGCTGAAATAAGACTCTTGGTCAGCTTAGGCACATGTATCACATTTTTCAAAACAAATGCAGATCCATTTGCAAAAGAAAATTTTATGTCACCTGCTCCCACTATGTCACATGCATAGTTATTTCCAAGATGCACACAACTTGTCTTTCTACTATCATAAGTGGAGAACCATTCCCTATGGGGAGTAACGTGGAATGAAGCACCAAAATCCAAAATCCAATCCTGGATATATGCATCATCTGAAGTGATAAGCAAGTCTGCAGGTAGACTAGACATGAAGAGAATGTCATTGTCACTATCATCAGTGTGACTGCATTAATTTCCTCGATCTTCATCTTTCCTTTGTCCTCCCTTGGACTCTCTTCCTTCTTATTGCACCCCAATTTGCATTCTTTTTCTTATCCTTTTGCTCTCGTTTCAGCTTGTAGCAATCCTTTTTCATGTGGCCCTTCTTGCCACAGTGGTAACACTCAATGTTCCGTGCCCTGGATTTGCTACAAGACTTCCCTCTTTCTTGGGACTTCCCCTTGAACTGTGATCTACCCCTTTGCACATTTAAGGCTGCATCCTACTTGTTGCCATCCATAGACTTCCGTCTAATCTCCTCGGCCAACAAGCTACCCACTCCATCATAAAACTTCAGTACTCCACCAGGTGTAGAGTTATTGACAGCTATACGGAAGGTATCCCATGAGGATGGCAATGAACATAAAAGGAATATTGCCTTAGTCTCTGCATCAAAATTCATTTTCTGAGCCTAAAGCTGGCTGAAAATAATATTTAATTCATTCATGTGAGAACCAATGGAGACCCCTTCCTTCATCTGCAGCTCAAACAACCTCTTCATGAGATAAACTTTATTAGAGGCAGTTTCCTTCTCATAAGTGGCACATGATTTCTTCTGCAAATCTTCCGTAGTCTGCTCATTTACTACTGTGAAATAAACTGACTAAATAAACTGACTCTGCAAGATGAAGTTTAATAGTAGACTTTGCTAATGCATCCAACTCATTCTAATCATCCTTAGACATATCTACAGGCTTAGCTTCAATCATTGCCAAGGGTTTAATCTGCTTCTTTTGAATAAGCACATCCCTTATCTACTCTTTCCACAAAGAAAAGTTTGTCCCATCAGAACTTTTAATGCTGAAAAACTCCTTTTCAAATATGGAAGAGGATGCCATGATGTAAATGAAACAAAATCCCAAATGCTAGTACCTGCAAGAGAGAAATCACACCAAATACTAGGTGCACCCGATATGTCTGCCTTAATGAAGGATAGTGTCACCAAATCTCAAGGCTCAAAGAATCAAAAAATGCATCTGACTCATGTGCATATACTATGCATCCATATGAGAAAATTTGGCCCAAAAGAAAATGTCAACCCATAATGACAAATCAATGGCAAATATAATGCCAATAAGAGCCAAATGCCTCAAGCATAAACACCGTCCATGGGCATAAGCATCAATAATGTCTCAACCAAGAGATCATAGAACAATCTATGCATCCACTGCAATATGTCAAAGCTGTCCCTCAATATAAAATAGCATCTGTGTGCTAAACGTCCATCAATAAAGCATCCCACAAGGCAATCTGGGCCTATCAGTGCATCCAACAAGGATCGCAATGCATCCAAATGGCCTGTAAAGCATCCACTGCAACCCAATGGAAACCACAAATGAGCGCACACGGCTGAGACTGCAACTAGAGTGATCTGCATAAGGTAAATCCAAAAAATCACAGCCCCACAGCAATGACCGCTAGTGAAAATAGAACCTAGGATGTCTCAAAACTACATAATCAAACTCAATAAGACAATCTGCAAATATCTCTCTTCTGCCACAACTCCAAAATCTCATCCAAGAATGGAGTAAGAGCAAGTCAACCCTTGCATTTACTTGCAAAAATGAACCTTAGAAAACTTAACCTTAGCCAAAATGCCACATGGCAATCAATGAGAAGGTCTTGGAAACTTTGAGAAATTTCCTTTAAAGAGACGACGGAAAAACACAGAGAATTACAACTCCCTCGATTCTTCACGGAATAGCAACAAGTAGCTTTGTAGGCATATGTTTCAGGCAGTCCCGGATCCAACAGGACAGACAACTCTACAAATGGAGGCCTAGATGTTGAGTTTCCACTCACACAGGAAATGATGGAATGAAGATGTTGGAGTAGACAGAACTTCACTATAGCTTTAGAACTTCACGGAATTGGAAGTAGCTTCGTAGGTAGAAGTTTTGGATTGCTCTGAATCCACTGGGAGTGTCTAAACTGCAAATGGTGGCCTGGATATGGAGATCCAACACGAAATCTGTGCAAGAAATTGAATTTCGTCACTTTTTGTAGGAGCTGTAACTTTTCACTGAAAACTCGGATGATAAAGATGTTAAAGCAAAAAATGAAGTACTCAAAGTCTTCTACAACTTTGCTTTAGATCTCAGGGTGAGATTCAGCTTCTAGAGAAAGATATCTTCATCACAAGACTCTCAGGTCCTTTTTTTTTTTTTTTAAAGACTCTCAGGTCTAAAATAGACTATCTTTTTGCCTCCAAAACCACCTTCTGACTTGCAAAAAAACCACTCAGAGAACTTTCCAAAGGCTTCTACAAGGTATCTGCACATTAGGATGCAGGTAAAGACACCCAATGAAGCTTCTCCTTTCTCCCACAGAGCTGTAGTAGCAAACTTCGGGCTCTAGGCTCACACCCGGGCTCAGCTAGAACACATGCGCTCTGATACCAGTTGAGAGATCTCAACAATGGAAGCAGAATAGAGGAAGGTGAGAGAGAGGGGGATAGCCAGAAGAGAGAGCCGCAGAAGTTTTGGTGGGTGCACAACACCCTAATCTTCTATGTCATCCATATATATCTGTGTTTGAGCATTGTACATAACTGGGGTTAAGGTACAGTGGCCTTTAACCCCCACACCATCCCCAACACAAACACCCCTAGAATCCTCTGGACACAGTAACCCCTTTGGCAGCACCACAAGCACTTGCGATAGCAAATTGAGACCTCTTTTCCACAACAACACCCTTTCCATCACCAAAATTACTACCAGATTCAAACTTCTAAACAGAAGGAGTATTATTAGGATGAACACTCAAAGCACCAAGATTAAGACTGCCAAATGCAGACAAAACAGGAACATGCAAAGCTCCATCAATCCCTGCTACAACGCCACATGCATCTCCTTTATGCTCCACCAAAGCACACTGAAGCAATCCGTGAAGCAAAAAAAACAATTAATCAAACAAAAAGCATCACAAAAAGAAAATGAAATCTACTCATAGTTTCTCCAAAATCCCCTCCCTCGCTAGAAATAGGACGAGCACCATCCACTCTGCTAGCGTATTTCCCAATCTTCTTCTCACTATATTCTCTTAACTTTCCAAAACTATTATAAGGATTCAACAATACATCAAAGACAGCTTGAACTTGGCAATCAACACTTCGATCATAACCTAAATGCACCAACCGTCTTATGCCCAGTTAACAACATTGCTACATCGATAGGCACATTACAAATTAGCATCATCCTACTCACTGCCGTGCTCCCCAAGGGGTCCCAAGCTACAATTCGACACATTGGAAACCTCCAAACCACAAGTCCTCAACATATCACACACAATCAACCCCAAGGTCTTCCTCCCCACACATTGAACGACCCCTACTACAACCTTGCCTCACTAATCGATTCATTGCAGCTATCAAAGACCTCTGGTTTGACCAAAAATAGAGTTCACACAAATATTGAAAGGCACCTCAACCACACCAGACAGAGACCAATATGGACCACCTGCTCCTTACTAAGGATTCTTGCAAAGCATCGATACATCTTCATCAGACTCTCTTCCAGATAAAGCTTACCATTCAACTTCACCACCTGAAGGAAAACAAATCCAACTTTTCAATTGGTGTCGAGCAATCCATACCTCAACTCTTCCTCCACTCATCAAACCTCGTGCGAGCCTATTCATACTCCGATTCTCACCACCCCTAGTGCGGGTCTTTCGTTTCGAGCATATGTACAAACATCCAAACCTGAAGCCATGATTGAAATACGACAAGACAAGAAGGACTGTACGGAGAAGTATAGAGACAACAAGCAAGATGCAGGACTGTACGGAGAAGTATAGAAGCAAAACACAGGACTGCACGGAAAAGATGCAGGACTGTACGGAGAAGTACACAGAAGGACTGTACGGAGCTGCATACGGTCTTCCTGAAATCTGTACGGAGATGCAGATGGTCTTCCTGAAATCTGTACGGAGAAGTACACAACAGACGGGACTGTATGGAGATGCAGACGGGGCTGTACGGACGTACGGAACGTGTTCCTGAAAAACTGTACGGCGATGCACACGGGTACGGAACTGCGTTCAGAGCTGCGCGGAGGTACGTCAGACCTAGCCTATCTGTTTGTATAGGCGTACGAACACTCTACGGCAGCCGTACAGGTGTACGGACAGAAAGGGAGGCTGTACGGAGACCTTGACACACACACACACACACACACACACACACACACACACACACACACACACACATTCTTTGAAAACACAATACTTGAGCATCAATGTATACAAAGGCCTCCGTACCGAGCTTTTAGCAGCACTTTGGAGGTGAAGGGCAGACTGAGCCGTGACGAAGGCTAGCACTAAAGGAGAAGACTCATCAAAAAGTAGCCCTACATTCTCTTCATTCAAGCTATGACTGCTTGTGAAGGTTATAGTATTTCATTTTTGGTCTCTCCTAATCAAGCATTCCTAAGCAAAAGATGCTTAGAAGAAAGCAAGAGATAGAGCCAATGTCCTTTTCCTTTTTTGCATGGGATGAGCGAGTTTTCAATGAGCCCAAAATGGATGGCCAGCTTCTCATCAGGAGCCCCCCTTTCTTGTGATGTATTGCAAGCAACAAACTCATGCACTGCATTATTAACCTTCATACGAGTGCGAGCTTGCACCTTTTCCACAATGTTGCACAATCATAGGTTAAAATGGGTAGATTAAAGGTTGTGCCAGCATGACTGTTAGTGCAAACATAAAGGTTGTAGGTGATACGGTTTAGTGTCCTTTTTCTTTTTTGCATGGGGCAAAATGAGCCCAAAGTGGATGGCCAGCTTCTCATTCTGGAGCCACATTTTCTACTCAATCTCTGCAACTCGGTAGGTATGTATGTGATGTGTTGCTAGCAACGAATTCCTGCACGGCATTATTGACCTCCATATAACTGCAAGCTGGTAGCTTTTTCACTAAATTGCCGTGCTCAGTTTCACTACATCGTCCACCTTACCTATGTTAGCATGGATGTTTGCTAGCAATATATATGGAGAAGCATTCCTTGGATCTGACTCAAAAAGAAAATTGGCTGCACGCAGAGCCCGGTCCACATCACTGTGAATTCTGCATGATGAAAGTAAACTCAACCATGCTGAGCTGACATGCTCAAATGGCATGGTGATGATCAAGTCCTCTGCCTCTTCCAAAAGTCCCCAGCGCCCAAGAAGATCAATCATGCACACGTAATGCTCCACCGAGGGTGTTATGCCATGGTCTCTATCCATAGAGGCAAAGTATCTCCTCCCATCTTCAACCAAACCTGTATGGCTGCATGCACTGAGAATGCAAATGAAGGTGATCTTGTTTGGCTTCATGTCTTCAGCCTGCATCTGATCAAACAGTTGTTGGGCTTCCTTGCCAAGCCCATTATGGCCACATGCTGCGATCATGGCATTCCAGGAGACCACATCCCGCAGTGCCATCTCTGCAAACACAGCCCTCGAATCATCAAGGCTCCCACAGTTTCCATACATGTTGACAAGGGCATTTCCCATAATAACATCATATTCCCATTTGTTGCCAATTATACCAGCATGAATCTCACGACCCTGTTCTAGGTCTACTACACTTGCACATGCATCCAAAATGCAGACGAAGGTGATCTGGTCTGGCTTCATAGCTTCAGCCTGCATTTGACCAGACAGTTGTAGGGCTTCCTTGCCATGCCCATTCTGAGCATATGCTGAAATCATGGCATTCCAGGAGACCGCATTTTGGAGTGGCATCTCTGCAAACACAGCCCTCGAATCATCTAAGCTTCTGCACTTGCCATAGAAATTGAGGAGGGCTGTCCCCACAAGGATATCTGATTCCCATCTGTTGCCAACAATACTAGCATGGATCTCTCGACTCTCTTCTAGGGCTGCCAAACTGGCACATGCATCCAAAACAGAGATGAAGGTGATTTTATTTGGCCTCATGGCTGTGGCCTGCATTTGACCAAACAGTTCTAGGGCCTCCATGGTAGGCCCATTTTGGGCACACACTGTGATCATGGAATTCCAGGAGACCACATCTCGAAGTGGCATCTCCGTAAACACAACCCTTGAATCATCAAGGCTTCCACACTTGCCATACATATTGACAAGAGCATTCCCCACAACAACATCTGACTCCCATCCACTGCCAACAATAGTTGCATGGATGTCCAGACCCTCTTCAAGGGCTAATACACTGGCGCACACGTCCAAAACACAAGTTAAGGTAATCTTGTCTGGCTTGATGCCTTCAGCCTGCATTTGACCGAACAGTTGAAAAGCATCCTTACCAGGCATGTTCTCGGCACATGCTGCTATCATGGCACTCCAGGAGACCACATTCTGCAGAGGCATGTCTGCAAACACAGCCCTGGAATCATCTAGGCTCCTGCACTTGCCATACATATTGACGAGGGCTGTCCCCACAACCACATCTGACTCCCATCCCTTCTCAATAACAATAGAATGGATCTCTCGACCCTCTTCCAGAGCTACCCCACTGGCACACGCATCCAAAAGGGTGAAGAACGTGATCTTGTCTGGCTTGAGGCCTTCGGCCTGCATTTGACCGAACACTTGTAGGGCATCCTTGCATTGCCCGTTCTGTGCACAAGCAGCGATCATGGCACTCACGGAGACCACATCGTGCAGTGGTAACTCTCCGAACACAGACCGTGAATCATCAAGTCTCCCACAGTTGCCATACATACTAAGTAGGGCTGTCCCCGCTACAATATCCGACTCCCATCCATTTTCAACAATGGAAAAATGTATCTCTCGACCCTCTTCTAGGACTGCCACGCTGGCACATGCACCCAAAACGCTGATGAAGGTGACCTTAGTTGGTTGGATGCCTTCCGCCAGCAATTGACCAAAGAGGTGTAGAGCGTCCGTGTTATGCCCGTTATACACACACGCAGCGATCATAATATTCCAAGAGTATATATTACGATCGACGATGCAGTCAAAAACAAGACGTGCATGCTCCAGGCTTCCGCAATTCCCATACATTTGGACGAGAAGGTTACTGAGAAATCTATTGCCAGCATATCCACCCCTTGTCATGTATTTATGCACAAGTTCACCCTCAGCGAGGGCCTTGGCTCTGATGCAGCGTCTCAAGAGCGAGGCATAGGTAGAAGCATCTGTCTCTGGACCGAGCTGAAGGAGGATCTCCCGATTCAAGCTTTGAGGACAGCAGTCTTCATTTCTGGCAAGGTTAATATGTGAATGACGAGCCTTATTGGGTTCTAGATCTGTTAGTGTCTCTTCTGCGAGCTTGGCCAGTTGGGCACCGTGTAGCTTCGTGGCGAACCACCTGAGATAGGGGATGGGCGACGATCCCAGGATGTTGCCCTTGTGCTTACCAAAATCTAATGCTGTAACTGTAGCCAGCGAACTATGACGAAAATTCGAACATACTAGCCTGTGTGCTTGCCTTCCGTCCACGGATTTCGACACAATTGCGAGATGAGGCATGCTCCATTCTGATGATGCAGGAGGAGGAGAAACCCAACACAAGAATTGCGCCATAGAATGGCAGTGATGAGAGCCAACTTCAAGTAGTGCGGGGAGGGGATTCCGGGCTGGAAAGTGCGGCCGCGAGCTGGATTCCGGGCTGGAAAGGGCGGCCGTCAAGGCTCGCCGGAAGGTGCCACTTAGATTTCGCGGCGCCAGGATTGTGTTTTGTGGTCGCCGGAATATGATGGTCATTTTTTGACTTTTAAAGTAACTAGATATGACGGTGGAGATTGCTCTCCACCGGTCCACGACCTTGACGAGAGCCAAGTGGGCTGGAAAGGGCGACCTCGAGCTGGATTCCGGGCCCAGAATCCCCCACCTCGGTTCATTCCGTCGCTTGGAGGGTCGACGCGAGGGGCTCCTTTACGCGACATGTGGTGGCGGCTAACCTAGAGTTATTGTTTGATTTATCTGGGTGTGTGTGGGTCCACGTGTCTGGGTATTTTGCATGATTGCATGCGGGTATTTGCACAGTTTGGAGGTCGTGGGGGTGGTGTTGTTTGAGAGGCTCTGAGAAGGTATAGCATTGCGATGGCTCTACATCATGTTCTTTCGAAGGTAGCTGGTCCGATGGCTCTGCTGCTCACGTCTCTGCTTACTATTGCGATGTTCTTGCGTCGTGTTGGCGTGCCGTGTCATAATCGTTGAGATGACTTGCTTTGATCTTGGCGTCCATGGAGGTGTTGTTGATGAAACAATTTCTGTCACGGAAGATTTTGGAGGTTCTGGTGCTTGCATGGATGTTGATAGCGTTGGTGTTCGTGGTTCTCATGTCTGTGTTGATCTGGGTGAAGCTACTACTAAATCTATTCCTTTTCTGGAGCTTGATCCCGATGTTGTGGATGTGGTTGATAAGGGAGGTGAAAATAGGAGTCTATTGAAGGTTGAGTGGGCGAGGCGTAAATTTGAGAGTGGAGGAGGTCGAGGGGGATGGATTGCACGGTTCCTAATGAGAAGATTGATCTTCAAGAGCTGAACGACTTGCTTTAGGTGTTCTTTTTACAAGTGATCAAGTTGAACGGGAAGATGTATCCTTCAGAGTCGTTGATGAATATGTATAGGTACTTTGGTCGGATCATCCGCAAGGAGCAAGAGGTGCGTGTAGCAGCTTTGGGTGTGACTGAGGTTCCCTTCAACATTTCTGTCAATCCTATATTTCGTGGAAGCCAAAAAGTGCTTGTAGCTGCGATGGCCCAGTCTGTGAAGCTTGCTAGATGTTCACGTTCGAAATCCAATGTTATTGAATTGGAGCAGGAACGATGTATCATGCAGGATGTGGACTTCAGTGTTATATCTCCTCGGGGACTTCAGAGGCGCTTTGCGTCGTTTTTGCATCTGTGGAAGTTCGGAACTATACAGGCTTCAACGGCGTGATTTTTTGCTTTGGTCGTGATTCTGTGGGAGAGTATGTTGTAGTAAGTTTCCTGCTTTGCATGTATTGGATTTTGTGGATTTTTGGTTTTTCTATGTGTTTCTGCTTGATGTCTTTGTTTGCAGGTATAATGAGCGTCTTTCGAAGAATTACTAGGTCGATTTGTTGCATTACAAGGATGAAGATTTCCTGAAGGTTCGTGAAGGTGATGTTGTGATGACATATTGCCAGCTGGAGAAGCAGATGCCTTCGATTTCTAAAGAGTCTCAGCGTTGTGGATTCTAATGTTTTAGATGGAAGTGTTGGCCAAGCTCCTGCTGGAGAGCATATTTCGTCGGTGAATGCTGTTATGAATGAAGGTGTTCTGAAACGTGCTGTTGTGGAGGATTCTTGTGCACAGGTTGATTCTAATGCTGGTACAGGTGTTGGTGTGCGCTCCCTGCTGCGACATCAGAGGGACTGGCAAAGGTTATGGAGGTTTTTGAGAGTTCGGAGGGAAGTGATTTGAAATTCATTGCAAATAATTGGCCTCAGGGTGCTCAGGCTCTATTGTTGGAGAATTGTGGACTTTATAAGGCTAGCTGTTTGGTTCAGAATACTATTTTCCACAACTGTGTGGTGAATTTTGTTGGCTATGGAGGATTTTCACAGAAGAAGGAATGACTTGGGATTTTAGATAGAGTTGATGTTTTTGTTTTGATATTGTTGGAAACATTATATGCTATGGACTTGACAAGCATTACATGCTATGGATATGGTTTGGATTTCAGAAGCATTAGATGTTGGATCGATGTTTATGTTCATTGTTGCATATATTTTTTAGGGAAATGAAATGTGGATTTTGAATGCAATATGGATTCTGGAATTTTATGTATAATGTTTTAAGATTTTTTATGTTTAACGTGTATTTGAATGTATTTATTAATTTGAATTTTACAATTTTTGTTGTTTGGGTTAGTTTTTTTACGTTGGGTTAGTATGGTGTAGTTAGTGATTACAAAGGGTAGTTTCCCTCTAAAAATTCGTCTGCATTGGATCTCCACCGATTGTGGACCTTTATGTATAGAGGAATGGACATAGGTAGCAAGAGTCTTCTCGCAAGATTCGGCCCTTCTTGTTCAAAAAATGCTGGCCAATGGCTCACGACCATTTTCCTCACCGAAAAGGCCTCCCTCGGCTCATTTGCCCACATGGAGAGCCTTAGGGAGGAGGACTGGAAGTAACTGCAAACAATTAAGTGTGAGTAGGAGGCAAAGTGGGATGCATGGCGGGAGGGGATTGCAGTGGATTTTTATGCATGCATGTGATTTCATTTCTCCATTTGGTGTGTGGTGTTCATTCTTTCATTGCTTGTTGCTCGACTACTGTCTGTAAGGATGCTATCTGGCTTGCACTATGTTGCTTCTGTTGCGGTTTTCTTGCACGGTCGATGGTGGTAGGGGATGCTAGATAACAGTGGTGCCATCTTTTGGTGGTTCTAGCTCTTCTGGGGTTCTTGTTTGAGCGTTTTCATTGCTATTGCGATGCTTGAGATGCCTTCTTTTGCCTGCTTGGTGTCCTCAGGATGAGTCTTTTTTGGTGTTGGTTCTGTTAGGGAAGTTAGGGAAATGGAGGTTGATGGGATTGGAGGTTTTGATGCCACGTCTTTCGCTTGTCAAAGGTACGTTTGATCTTGGGGGAGTGCCTTTTTTGGATGTGGATCTTGAGATGATGTCGGAAGATACTAAGCACCGCCCTTCAGAGCCTGCATCACAAGATGATGAACTTACTATGGAAGCTCAGTACGTGTTTGACACCCTTAAGGATGACTTTCAGTAGTCACGACAAGAATGGGGCAAACCAGTTCCAGAGGTCACGTACAAATTGAAATTGCGGTCCCTCGTGAATCCTCTCAGAAAGTTATATCAAACCGCGGTTATAATTTTCTTTCCAGGAAGAATCCCAGCGGCCAGTGATGTCGCACAATGGATTAAGTCCATCCTTGGAGGATGCTTTGTAGAGGGAGTGTATTTTGCATCCAGAGGCTTTTATGAGGTGCATTTGTCAGATGCTTCATACAAGCAGAGGCTACTTGAGTTCTCTCCCCTGTTTTATGAGAAGCAGATGGTACATGCTATGCCCTGGTCCCCAAACAAGGATTATCAAAGTCTTATACGCCATCATTGTCCTGTATGGGTTGAGGTTGTTAACTTCCCCGACTATATGCGTGAAGAGTTGCCTGGCCTGGCTGCTTCTTTGGGACAGGTCATTTGTCGTCCATGCCCTATGGGAAACCGTAACAGGTTCTACATTCTTTGGGACACTGATACACCTACCCCTCCTTCTATTGCAGTGGAAGTTGAGGGAGTGCAATTAGAAAAAAAGTATTTTGAATTGAAATGGGACATGTTTGCAGCAGCTTGTTTTACCTGCCACAAGTTTGGGCATCTAGCCTCTGAATGCCCAATGGTTCTGCATCAGCCCCCTCCCAATGCCTTGCCGCCCCAGACACGGGAAAAGAATGAGAATTTGCAAGCTAAGACAGCAAATAGAAATGGAGCAAAGAATGCCAAACCAATCAATCAGGTGCTGTCACTTGCTGGAAAAGGAAAAGATAAAGAAAAAGAGAAGATGAAGGAATCTGCGGGAACTGATCAGGATGGTTTTCAACAACCTAAGAAGGTGGTTATATTGAAGCAACGCCCCTTTCAATCTTGTCAATGGGATGCTTCTTCTCCCTCACTAGGACAGGCTTCTACTTCAGCTCCTGTCCTTCAAAATTGGGTGGGGGTTTTGAAGAAAGGCATCCCCATATGTGATTCTGAAGAAGGGGCGAATGCTATGTCTTTCATGGATCATGAAGGAATGCAGCCCATGCAAGCAGAGGCTTTGCCTCTCTGATGTCTTGTTTAATCAAAAGCCTTTTTCCAGGGCCTGCATGCTACTCGAAAGAAAAACTCATGTCTAAGGGTAAGGAAGCTAGATGGCTCTTGGACGCACTCTTTCTTTGATCTCCAAGATGAATGCCAAAATTATTTCCAGAAATTGTTCTCCGCTCCTGGTTCCCCATCAAATCAAATGACTGATGCGAGGACTGAATTTCTCTAATATGTTTCTAAAATAGTGGAAATGGATGATGCTCTTACCTTGGAGAGACCTTTTACTGGCACAGAACTTGATAATGCATTGTTCCACCTCAGCAAATACAAGTCCCTTGGCTAGGATGGCCTTACGGTGGAATTTTATATTTCTTTTTGGGATGATTTGAAAGATGTCCTCTTGCAAATGATCAATGTTGCCTGGCAAGAAAATCAGTTGCCGCACTCTTGGAAGCATGGCATAGTCAAACTTGTGCCCAAAAAAATCTGTGTGACCATATGTCAGATTGGAGGCCTATTACTTTGATGCCTGTAGTTTACAAACTCCTTACCAAAATGATTGTGCATAGGCTTCACAGGATACTGGATGCGGGACTTCATCCTCATCAGTATGGATTTGTACCACGAAGACAAATCCATGACAATATTTCCAATGCCTTGACTGCAATTGAATATGCTAAGTATTCGCATCAAGATGTCCTTGTATTGCAGGTGGATATTGCTAAGGCATTTGATACTGTTCAATGGGATTTTATCTCTCAAATCATGACAAAGTTGGGCTTTGGTCCCAAGATAGCAAATGCAGTTTACTGGCTTTATTCTGTCTCTACTTCTCAGTGCATTCTTGGGAGTCATCTGTCTTGGTCATGGACATTAGGTCGATCAGTTAGACAGGGCTGCCCTCTTAGTGCTCTCTTCTATGCCAATGCAACCCATCCCCTTTTGATGTATCTTGATCATCTTACAAACACAAGACAGATGACTGGTCTCTGGGGCTGCATCTTTTTTGGCACAAGCATATGTTGATGATTCCTTCTTTATGCCACAGAATTCTCCGCGGGAAGTTCACATGCTTATGACCACTCTTTCATTGTATGCTTTCATTGTATGGTTTGGCAGCGGGATTGAATGTCAATTTTGACAAATCTAAATTACTTCCCCTAAAAGAATGTGATTGGCATTCTATTCTTTGGCTAGGTCAGGTGGTGCATTCCAAAGATGTAGTCAGGCATTTGGGATATCCCATAGGATGGCATATCACCAGGAAGCAGCAGCTTAAATGGATCTTCCAAAGACTTCAACATAAACTGGAATACTGAAAGATTTCTACTTGGCCTCTTCATGTCAGGCTCAGAATAGTGAGTCCATTGTAATGTCCTATGTCCAGTTCTATTTGCCTTTGCTGCATTGGTCCTCTAGGGATATTTCAGCCTTTATGTCTCAAGCTATGGAGATGTTATGGAGCACAAAAACTGCTGTGAAAGCATTGAGACTGATGAAGATGGAAATGGTGTGCTCTCCTAGGATGCATGGTGGACTTAATGTCCTCAATATAAGATATCATGTGCTTGCAAGGAAGGCGACTATGCTGCATACTTTTTTCCGCCAACAATAGCCATGGACTTGTATGCTAGCATCCATGTGTGTCAACATGAGGACTTGTGCTTATGGTCATTGGACTACTGATCATTGGGAGGTTCTCATTGGCAGATTTGTAGGGAATCCCTATACCTAGCTGTCCTTTCTCTACTGCTCTGATACTTGACTGGAAACAAGTACTTTCTAAGGTCAAATGGGCTCCTGATAATTACTCGGAAACAAACTCAATGAGGAAAGAAAGTATTCATTGGAGTGCCATCTTTGACATTCTGCTCGCTCTACAGAAACCTGTTCGGGCATACAACCTCATGAAATTGGGAATTAGATACATACATGATGTGGTAGATGATCAGGGATATGTCTTATCTTTTCCTCAGGCCACTGCTTCCTATGCATTGGGAATGCATCATAGGTCTATATGGAAGAAAATTGCTGATTTATTACATCCTTTTCTACCTGTTCCTCCTATGGCTGACACAAACAGGCTTACGGATTGGCAATTGCAACCCTTTGCTACGTGCACTCATCCTGTTCTTCTTCCTACCTTAACCTCCATCAAAGCCTATAGGCTTCTTCAGCCTGCTCCATGGATTCAGCAATATGCTAATTCTCTGTGGCATATAAGGAAGTCCCTCTCATGGTGGCGGAAGAATCTCAGGATGTTATGGAAGTGTAAAATGCCATTGAAACAAAGACTTTTTCTTTGGAGATGTATGACAGGTACATTGTCAGTGGGGGTCACACTTGCTAAACGTCGCATTGCACCATCCACATGTTTAAGATGTCAGGCTCCCTCAAAGACTGTTATTCATTTGCTTTGGCACTGCCCGTGTACTAAGATCCTCCTCAGGAGAATTTCATATTATCTTCAGATCCGTTTCCCGAGTCACAGATTTGGAAAACATTTCTAGCTCTTTGGCAGATTTATGAAGTCTTTGTCTCAATACTCACTATTTCTCTCTTGGGTGCGATATTGGGCTCTTTGGACAATCTGGAGTGAGCATAATTTGGCATACTTGGGTCAGCAGATTCACAAGTCATATGAATCTTTCCGAGCCTCATTACGGCAATCCTTATATGATGCCTGCCATGAGGGTGATATGGATGCTTCTTGCATAGAGCTTTTCTTTTTATGTTTCTGATCTTTGGGATACTCTCCATTTCGGAGACCTCCCATCATGTAAATTTATGATCATATAAATATATGCACTGGATATTACTAAAAAAAAGTGTGTGTCTGTTTGTCCATATGAACACACAGACTTTTTTGATATCATCAACAACTTTTGCATTTGCACTTAGAATCATTCTGGTACCAAAATTTACTTTCAGCCATATGTTTTGGCCCAAGGAGGCCAATTAACCTATGATTGTGTAACATTGTGAAAAAGGTGTCAGCTTGCACTCGTATCAAGGTTAATAATGTGGTGCATGTAATAATGTGGTGCATGAATTTGTTGCTAGTGACATATCACATCCTAAATAGGACATACCTATTGAGTTGCATAGGTTGAGTAGAAAATGTGGCTCCATAGTGACAAGTCGGCCATCTATTTTGGTCTCATTTTAAGGTTGTTATGCCCCATGGAAAAAAGAAACAAGACACTTATTTGTATCACCCACGACCTTTATATTTACATTAATAGTCGTTGTAGCACCAAATTAAATCTACCCAATTGTTTTGGCTTTGAGTGGCCACTTGACCTCTGCTTGTGCATAGGTTAATATGCTCTATATGTGTTTGGAAGTGGGGATTGTGAGTTAAAAACTTTCATTAAGCAGTACGACCAAGGCGGTCAATCCAGCAACAATCGATGGAATTTCCACGGAAGAGGAAATCATCGTGGTGGACATTCTAGTCACGGTCATTATGCAAATGAACATGGGAATATGTTTCTTGCAAATGAGGAAATGCAAAAGACTGATACAGTGTATCTAAACACTGATTGCAATTCAAAAGAGGATTTAAGCTATCAAGTCGACCAAGCAAATCAAGATTCTTGGTGCATCATCTCATATAACAAAGCATCAAGAATGGTTCACAGGGATTAAACCATTAGAAGGTCAAAAGAATGTCATCTACACAGCAGATAATACACCAAATCCAGTTCAAGGGACAAGCATTATCCTTATGAACAATTTCACTGGTACGAAAGAATTAGTGAAAGATGTACTCTATGTTCCGAAGCTCAACAAGAACCTCTTGTCAATAGGTCAAATGACGAAACACAACGACCGAGCCACCTTCGACGGAGATGAATGCACTATCAAAGACAAATCCAGAGGATTTTAGCTAGTAGGAAAAAGATTCAAGGAAGGACGCTTGTTCAGAATGCTAGCTACATTACTAGATTTGCATGCCATGTCAGCTCAACCGCAACAAATGCTACTATCCGCAAAATGGCACAAAAGATATGGACATGTCAATTTCAAGAGCTTGATAGATCTCATGAATCAGAATATGGAAATTGGGATTCCTAAGCTATAATTTCTTGGAAAAGTTTGCAAAGCATGCTGCTTTGGCAAACAAAAGCAAACCAACATCGGCAAAAGTACCTCTCGAGCACGAGGTATTCTTGATTTAATACATATAGATGTATGGGGTTATGCCCAGACCCGCAGCATCAATGGTTCACTTTACTACTTGACTTTCATTGACGACTACAGTAGATGTTGTTGGGTTTACTTTCTGAAAGAGAAATCTGCAGTCTTTTTCAGATTTCAAGAATTCAAAGCCATGGTAGAAAATCAGACAGGCAGAAAGATCAAAGTCATGAGATCAGATAGAGGCGGTGAATACATGTCTTCAACATTCATGAACTTTTGCATAAGTCATGGCATTCGAAGACAATTCAGTTGTGCAGATACTCCTCAGCAGAATGCAAGAGCTAAAAGAAAGAATGGTACTGTAGCAGACAGTGCTAGAGCAATGCTTAGTGAGAAGCATCTTCCAAATCAATTTTGGGCAGAAGCAATAGCCATTGCAAACTACTTGCTTAATCAACTTCCTACTAAACCGAGACAGGGTATGGCACCTTATGAAACATTCACTGGACACAAGCCATGCATTGGGCATCTTCGCATATTTGGTTACATAGCATATGCCCACATGACGATCATTGCGGGAAATTGGATGTGAAGTCACACAAATACATCATGGTTGGCTACAATGAAGAAATCAAAGCATACAGGTTGTATGATCCCATCAACCACAAGGTCATTATCTCTAAAGATGTAATCTTTGATGGAAAACCTCAAATACACAGGAGATAGACGCACCGATTACTCAATCATCTACAAAAAAGGTTGATGAAGAAGAGAAAGAATTGCTAGAAACACCCCGAGAAGAACCACAGCAACTTAAACAATTTACTGGGGAAAGCAGACCACCTGGTAGATTGACATATGCTTAGAAAGGTAAAGCAATTCAGGTTAAAACCACCAACTATTCTCGTATGATTACCATCATGGCTATAGAAGAGCCAGTGTACTTTGAAGATGCAGTTGACAAGCCAGAATGGCAAATTGCTATGAATGAAGAAATGGTTGTTTTGTAAAAGAATAATGCTTGGGAATTATACGACCTTCCACTAGCCATAGCAAACAAATTAGTATACAAAGTCAAGTACAATCCAGATGGAAGCATTCAAAGATACAAATCCAGACTAGATGCAAAAGGATTTGCACATCAATATGGTCAGGACTATGATGAGACTTATGCTCTAGTAGCAAAGATGGATTCCATACGGTTCTTGATATCACTAGCGACACTCAGCAGATATAATGTGTATCAGCTCGATGTCAAGAATGCATTTCTCAATGGTTACCTAGACGAGGAAGTCTACATGCTTAAAGCAAGCACCCAGAAGTTGGTACAGCAAAATCGACATGTATTTTGATGATCTAGGATACATGAAGTCCAATGTAGATCATACTCTCTACTACAAAGTTCAAGGGGAAGACATCACTGTTGCAGTTTTGTACGTAGATGATATGATTATGACCGGAAGCAAGGATAGCTTCATCAAGAAATTGAAACAAGACTTATCTGCATAGTTTGACATGAAAGATCTTGGACTTATGCACTATTGTCTTAGAATTGAGTTCTAGAGCGATTGACATAGCACCTTCATGAGACAGCTCAAATATGTTGATAGTCTCCTGAAGAAGTTTCATATGCAAGATTGCAACCACTCCCATGGAACAAAGTTTGAAACTTATTAAAGATTCAGAAAAGCCTATAGTCAATGACAAATACTACAGGTAGCTCATCGGATCTCTTATATATCAGCCAAGGAGCGTCGAGTACAGGGGGTCCCACTCCCTCACCTCCTACCCACACCCTGGGGCGCCAACTCAATATGTAATATGCTACTACCCTTGTCCAAAATCCAGGGTATGGGGGGACAAGGTCCATAAATAATATGCATGGATTTCCTTTAAAAAATTCAAACATGCAAGGGAAAAATATGAAAATTTCATGTCCCCCCTCCCACAAAATATAAGGTATATACCTTGAAAAATAGGCAAGATTTTAAAATTTGTACATATTTTTCATAATATGTGAGGCCCAAGGGGGGGGGTCTTTTGGATGGGGGGGGTAAAATAAAAAATACACTAAAATATGAAAACCTATCTCCTTTCAAATGAATGTAACTTTCAAAGCAAAGAGAATGTTGCAGACATCTTTACCAAACCACTCGGTAAAACCAACCAATAAATTGGTTGATAGATCAAATGCCAATCAGTTTGTTTCAAATTGGATCAACTAGTTTGTGGGCCATTTCATAGTCCAACCCATTGTAAAATAATCCATGAAATGTGCATGCCAGGACACTAGAGAGAACAATGAAGAGTAATAATAAGGGAAGAGAATCCCAGAAGTTAAAATGCATCTCTATACTAGGAAAGGTAGAGATAGGTTTCAACAAGTGCTAAGGCATTTACACACAAGCGGATGATTAAAGGCAATAGTAGGATGTAAGATGTAGCAGAAGAAGTAACCACCATGGTAGTTAGTATAGCCCATAAGGATGTAAGGAGTAGTAGAGAAGTAACCACCATGGTAGTTAGTATAGTCCATCATAGGCTATAAAATAGTCCCTCAAAAGTGCATGCTCAGACACTATATAGGGTAGTGAAAAGTAGCAACAAAGGCAAAGAATCTAAGAATCTAGTCTATTCTAGTCTCAAAAGTTCATTCGTGCACTAGAGAAGGTCTAGATATAGGTTCTAGTGAGCTCAAGATTAGAGCTCAAGATTAGCTAGAAAATCTAGCATCTAGTTGTGCATCCAATCACAAGAAAAGGAGGATCAAAGGCAACAAGAAGGTGCAAGTAAGGAACTAGTAGAAGAAGAAACCCTTAGCCATGAGCAAATCATATAAGGTAGAAAGGGTATTCACAAAGAGGATTTTGAAGACCTCCAATTGAGAAGCCAATAGAAAAAGGATCAAGTAGTAGATTGGACTGTGGCCTCAGTTCCAACACTAGTAAAGAACACCTTGTTGTCCACATAGTGTAATCCATATTTTGTATCTATTTTGGGTCTATCTTTGGACATTCTTAGTTAGATATTGGTTGTACCATATCTTGTTGTTTATCCCTATCTAAGGGTGGTTTACATTCACATGCATGTGTACACATTTGAAGTAGGATTATGAGTTCTCATGGATGGTTCATTTTCCATTTTGTATTCCAACATGGTACTAGAAGCTAGGACTTGAGCTAGATGTGCATGATTAGATTTTCCAAGAGGGGTAGAACCAAAGTCTGCCAATTGCTAGGATGAATATGTATCTAGCTAACAAGCTACATAATAATGATATTCAAAGATCAAAGGGGATCTTCGTTCCTTCAAGAGCTCAGATTCCCTTGGTTACAAGAGATTAAAAGAAGTATGATATCATAACTCTAGAGTGCACTTTAGTTGCCCAAGCCCTAGGGTTGGTTAAGGATTGGTAGCTAATGAACATGAAACTCTTGACTACACAAGACTCTTGACTGGTAGCTAATGAACATGAAACTCTAGGGTTGGTTAAGGATTGGTAGCTAATGAACATGAAACTCTAGGGTTGGTTAAGGATTGGTTAAGGATTGGTAGCTAATGAACATGAAACTCTTGACTACACAAGACTTGGAAAACTATAAATGGAATGAATAGATAGGACCGTATCTCATTTAATGTATGGTCTAATAACCAACAAGCAAGGGATATTAATCAACTTGAATGACAAGTAAAAAATGTGCAACTTGGTGGGCTTCTAGATAAAACATGTGTCTTGATATTGAGAGGGCACTAGCATCCCCAAGTGCAACATAATTCTTTGGATGCTCACATGCCCAAGTTCATGGTAGAAACCTAGCTTGTTTGTGTTACACCCCCTTGATTTTGCAAAGTGGTCAAAGCCCTTTAGATGTTCACATCCTCAAGTTCATGGCAAAAACCTAGCTTGTTTGTACTACACTCCTCTACTTTTGCGAAGTGGTCAAAACTCCTCAACTATTGTGAATCTCTTAGTTCTAGCTAGTCATTTTAGAGGGCAAGAGTTGTGTTTAGGTTGTGGAGCTCGTAGCACAACATTTAGGGCTCAACTGATCACCCTCACCCCAAAATGTGTGGGTTTGGGGCACCTTGTAGTACAAATAATCCCACCTTACGTGATTGCATCTCCTCATCTTACCAAAAATGCCATAAACAATTGCAGCCAATTTGGGCTATGTGATGAGACCAAATGCCAGGCAAGGTATTGGCCAAAAGGGGGCGATGTGATGATAGTCTTGGCCAAGAAAGGCTACTATTATGTGAAATGCTTGATCCTAAAGCTAAGCAATTGAATGATTGCCATATGTTTCATGAATGCAATAGGCCATGTCATCTTGAACTTATACATCTTCCAAGGTAACACCAAAGCTTGTAACTACCTCAAGGGATGTAAATCCGTAAGTTTTAGAGTTTTAAATATATCTAATGGACTATCTAAGGAAATATCAATTGTGCACAACAATGTTACAGAGGTAGTAAATGCAATATTGATGCTTACCAAACCAATGCATGGAGGCACTAAAAATGTGCTTATAAGTGGTGATAGATGGTAGATTGGGAATGCAATAAAAGATAATATCATGGATGTACCTTCAATGGTACCCGTTTTATTATAGAGCTCAGTTATAAGGATGTAAGAGAAACAATTGACTACTTTTATAGGGGAGGGGCCCCATTACATCCTACACATGGTTAGGGATGACATAGAGAAAATGTTGGATGAGAATCAACAAACAAAAGATATTAGACCCCTACAAGATATACACATGATAAGGTGGTACACTTTTAACCAGTTGTGTGCAACCTTTAGGAAGTGGTTGTGTGAAGCTTTTAGGAAATGGTTTTGAATGTGCATGTGTTAATATTTTAAAACTCCACTACATTTTAATATATTGGGTGAGTGAAACAGATGGTTAACAACAATTGTTAAACAAAATTGGAGTGCACTTACAATTGTTATAGTTCTTAGAGTGATGCAAACAGTTAGGTTTCTGTTGCAAACTCTTTAGAGCTTGCAAACCCACCACTCTTAGCTTGCCTAAAATCTCTCTAGCATGACTTTATTAACTTTGTGGAAATCCACTTACTTGATCGACTAAAGAAACTAGCAGGCAAGCAACTCTCTCTCTCTCTCTCTCTCTCTCTCTCTCTCTCTCTCTCCTACATTGACAATCCACGGTGGCATAGTACTCTTACAAGAGAGAGTATAGAAATTATATGGGATGAAATATGTGAATAGAAAGACAAGAGATATTGATCCACGGGCTCTTTGGAGGTGCTCTTGCTATGTCGTTGATAGACAAGCAGGCAAAGAATTCCTTTGTTCGATTCCTCTGGCACTTGAGTTGTGTTTCCCAACAAAACTCGCCAAACTTATGACAATGAGTTTATTGAGCTCATAGAGGTTATTCTAAAAAGTATAAATTATCGACATAAAATACTTGGATGTAAAATCAAAGAAACACAGGCCCCAAGTATTGGCCCCACTAGGGGTGGGCGAGTGTGGAAAAAAAAACTTTAAAACTCTATTAAGGTAGTAAATTTTACAAATTATTAATACAATATTTTGAATAATATAACATAAAAACTTTAAATAAGAATGAATAAAAACCAATGTGTAAAAATATATAAACTATAACTTGAATTAATTTAAAAATATCAATGTAAAGATTATTTTTATTTAAAAATAAAGTTAAACAAATTTTTTTTGAAACTAATTGAAGAATATTAGTGAATCATAAACTAATGAGTATGTAATTCAAGAAGTAGTGAATGATGTAACTAATAAATACTCTCATCTTTTAGTATTAAAAAATAAAGTTAAACAATAAACTTAAAATAATAAATTAAGAATCAAACAATATGAAAATCATAAAGTAATTGGAGAATATAGTTACTGATTCATAAACTAAGGAGTATGTACAAAAGCATAAAGTAATTCATGAAGTAACTAATAATTAGTGTTGGACTTCTCTCACTTTAGTTAGCTCTTTTATTAATCCTGTAAATAATCATTGCATGTTAAAGGAAAAATGAGGTTCATATTAGTATCAAGTAGGTTTATGGATGAATAGATAAACTAATAACTTCAACTCACAAATGGATATTTTTGCAAGTTTACATACATTTATTCCTTAATGTACAACATCATGCTCATAGCGTTCTATAATAGATTTTCCCCATAGTATACTATCTAATAATAAGTACTCTAAGTATGGTTTCCTTTAATGGAACCATGATCTACTAACTAGTTAAAATTATGCTTGTGGTTTGCTTCAATGTTCCATAAGTCAATTCACTCTATGAATTCATCATACCTATTCAACGAGACAATCTCTTAAATTAATTCCTTAGGCATCATGACTCTATCACTCTATTCAAAATTATATTCTTATTTATGTAATAATAATGTGCACGGCCAAATTATGCATATTTCAAATGTGTGAGACTTTTGCTCATATGTTTATAAAGTGTATCTATGAAATCTCAAAGCTTAAATCCTAAGTCCTAGACCCTAGACTCTAAACCCTAGATCTTAAACCCTAAACTTATACCTTAGACTCTAAACCCTAAGCTCTAGACCTTAGACTCGAAACCCTAAACCCTTAACTTTAGACCCTAGATCCTAAACCCTGAACCATAGACCCTAGACCCTAGACCCTAGATTCTAGTTTCTACACCCTTCACCCGAGATAGTAAACTTAGGCCCTAAACCCTAAACTATAAACCCAAAATCCTATACCCTAAAACCTTAACCATTGACCCTTGACCCTAGAGCCTAGACCCTAGAATCTAGACCTTAAACCCTAGACCCTAAACTATGAACCCTAGACCCTATATACTAAACCCTAGCTAAACCCTAAATTACAAGCAATAATTTGTAAAATATCTTGATTTGAGCAATAGGTTGTGTTGCATCCCTAACCTATTGTAGCAAAAGGTTGAGAAAAGTCCAAACCTATTTCTTAAGAAGTACAATTTATTTTTATCAAGCTATCATACCTTTGTATTCATTATCTCTCACCAAAAAATCATTGTGCAAATGGCCTATCAAATGTGACTACAAAACAAGAAGCAACTACACTATCAAATGTGACTACAAAACAAGAAGCAATATTCTCATCAAACTAAAACGGCTTTAATTTTCCCTAATCATTACAGGTATGGGTTCTTTCTCCCTCCATGTGTACTTTAAATTATAAATATAAGATGCTATCTACACATGGATGCAAAATACCAATTCCCTATGCCAACTTCATCTAACTTACAGTGTTAGGATAAATTTAGAATACATTTCTTTATATTTTGTGTTGTGGCTTCTAAAATAACTAAAGTCTTTTTAATTCCATTGAAAAATGAAGATCGTCATGTTCTTGAGCACACTAAATTAACACTTGCAAATAGATAAACATTTATCAATCCAGAAGTTGCATTTTCTAAACATCCAATATCTCCCCATCATCCCTATGTGATCAGCGAAGTACATGATTAGTGAATTATAACAAAATAGAGAGAGAGAAAGAAGAAAGAAAGATCTATTAATGTCTACAGAAGACCTCATGGGTCTATGAGACAAAGTACAAACACTTACTACATCTGAATACAAAGAGAGTTGGGGGAATGCAAAGAGCTAGCTCCTCCCAAGTTATTTAGGGCATAGCTACAATGGTTTTCTATCATAAGGTGGCTGTTAAAACATGAGTTTAATACAAAGAGTCTTTGGGCTTGGATTTGAATTCCTTAATCAAGGCTTGCCCATCATGATAAACTGGCCATTTGTCTACTTTGTGTGCTTTCTTTTCTTTGATTAGTTCATAGTTTCTTTGTTTGAGCTAGATCAGAGTGAGCTCCTCGGATATCCAAATCTTTGTACCCTTCAAATTTATGTGTCTGTTTGAGGATCTTAACTCTTGCTGACTTCCATTTGAAGTGTGCTTGTGTGTCATTTTGATTGATATTGCATGTCATTTTTGTCCCATTCAACTTGTGGTATTTCCTTCTTAAGGCATACGATTATGTCATCTGTCTTTTTCTTCATCATCATGAAGGCAGCCATTTTTCAATCCCCCAATGCATAATATCATCTTATTGGGTGCTCTAGTTTCCTTCTCTTTTACTTCCACATAAAGGTCTGCTCCATTCACTTTGTTGCTAGAATCAACAACCATTACTTGCTTGATTGAACTCACTTGATTGGTGACTATATCTTGAACCGTGGAGACAAGTACCGGTGTTGGTGGGGATGCATCACATTTGTGTCTGACCTTTACAATAATTTCTTTCTTTCCATTACTCTCCATATCCTTTACTTTTCTACCAAGGGCTGCAAGCTATCTTTGATTTCTTTGTTGCAACTAATAAATTTGCTCGTATGGGTGTAAGATGATCCTTTGTCTCAAAGAACTCACATAGGAGGTGGATGTCATTGATGTCGATGACATTGCAATGGCTAAATATGAGGGCTTGCTTGAGGGAGCAAGCGACTTCAACTTGGGAGGCTCCATGTTGGCATAGATTCACTACCCAAATGATGCACTTAACCTCTGGTTGGGCCAGGGAGTGAACACAACCTAGGGGGTGATGTAATTGTGCCTGCTAACTAGCTTGGACTTAATTGAACTCAATTGAGAGTTGCCAACTGAACTAAACTTTGCAAACTAAACCTACAAACCTACAAATTGAGAGAGAGAGAGAGAGAGAGAGAGAGAGAGAGAGAGAGAGATTGACTCCAAAAAATCCATTAAGGCAACATGCTCTAGAAGAATAGAGGAAATCTATCATAAAATGATGTGGGACAATGGGTGGCCCATTTGACAATTTGGGGCCCGGTGACCCTGGGCGAGATGGGGTCCCCCCCCCTAATTTGTGTCCTCATCTTTACATCAACACACTAACAGGCCTATTGTCTCTCTCACTCTGAACCCTGGTTACACCATCTTTTGAAAGATTGTTGGTCTATGCTATCCAATTGGAAAAACTCAATGATTACACTGTAGGTGGAGTTTGACTGAGCCTCCTAATCTCACCTATGTTTCTCGAGTAGTTTGTTTCTATGTCCTAGAGCCTTAGAATGAAGACTGCTACATATCTTGAATCCAATGAACTAAGAGGCTGGAGAGGGGTTCAAATCCATCTCTAAAAAGACATTGGTGATGGAGTTGGATCTCATAATACACAAGGCATTTGAAAAAGAGTGCTCCTTTGAATGAATCTCTTGTAGATCACATAGGGTGCAGATTGGCTCTCTCTAGGTATGCCCTCAACCCGTTTAGTCTCAATGTGTAATCGAGGCAAGGAGCTAGGAACTCATCAATGGAAGTCCTCAAAGAGTAGGGGAGATGGATACTTGTGTATTTTTGTGGGTCAATGAAGCCCTCTCACATCCACAGGTAGTGTTCTCTGGAGAAGTTGAGCCTCACAACAAGCTCACTAGGGGCTAACGAGGTCATGTATGTGAGTAGTTGTATGAGATCCTCCCGAATGACCTAGTTAGCCTTGTGATAGGTGAGTGGAATAGAGGGCGCCCCAAGGCTATACTGAAAGGGTGGTAATCTGCCCATGTAGACTCCTAGGCTTACAAACCATTTGCATGTATGTGATACCAATATTTTTTATTACCCTTAGTTGCCAATGTCATGGATGGGATAAGGCCAACCATGGTAACCTCCATCGATCTGAGGTTGAGGAACCAAAATCCCTATCTCAGTGGAGGTATGTGATCACATGAAATGTTGCATCAAGATAGGTCAAGGTGCCCCAAAAAGATATCGTGTGGAACTGACAACTTATTGAGGATCATTCATGCCAATAAAGAGAGCCTAAGCCTCTCCACTCAAGCTCATATCTGAACATGCGATGCGATACATGATGTTGTATCGAATATTGAGGCATAGATCTCGAACATGATATGCCCAATCATAATGGTCCTATAGTTTTCCGGGCTCATGGGACCTCTTGTTTTGTGATGGCATTAAGGGTCAAAGTATCTAGAAAACAAGTGCAAACAACTTCATTCAAAGGTTTTGCCAAGATCAGGGCCATAGTACTTAGTCCATCTGCAATATATTTAATATGTATTTCCTCATGGTCTTTGGCTCAACCGTTATGTAGCTTTAGAGCTGCATGTCTGACGCCACCTATACCCTTGGTGAAACAATGTACATGATGTGGGATGAGGTAGATGTAAGAGGTTAGGTAGAAACGGGTGGGGAATGCCATAGTGTGTGTGCATAAGAGTGCCAAATTTTGGCATTGGTGAGAGGAGGGGGCTCATCATTCAAGGAACATTTGCTACTGTCCTTGGAGTTGTTCCTAAACTTGATATTCAATAACTTCTTGTTATGGGAAACAAATGAATGATTCTTTCAAGGGATCAAATGACAATACTCGCATAATGTTTCCATCTCACTTGGAAGATGATGCTTAGTCTTACACTCATCATCGTACCACCTATTGCAAGGGGATCAATTGAGAGAAAGTGGTCGAGTAGAGCAAGTGGTATGTGCAAAAGCATGCAGGATATCCTCATGGAGGGAGTAGGTAATCAAAGAAACTCGATCCTCTAGAACAAAAGTGTCCTCGAGATCTATGTGTAGGGAGGAAAGTCGTGCTGGAGGTTTGATATGTGGTATGTGTAAAAAGTGTCATGGTGTGTGTCATGTGGTACGGGATGGATACACTAAAGAAAAGATAAGTGAGATCACCTCCATATGGTGGTGGAGAGATGGAGAAGTCAATTGTTGTGGGGGGAAGGTAGGGGATCCCATGAGGTGGTCAACTACGCTAGAGAGAAGTAGCTTCGGCCCTTATGCTCTTGTACTAAGGATCCTTCTTTTCTTTGTAGTCATCCTCTGTGTACAGCAGGTGAACTGCTGACCCGAGGAGGCCATCAGTCCAAACCATTGTAAATGATAAGGTCATCCTATCGATGTTCACGAAAGAGAGCTCATATGAGGTGACCAAGACTCGTCTGTATGCGGAGACTCAATATATGCCTACTTCTTGTAGATCAATACCAACTAGTAAAATAGAATGATCTCGAAAATCAACCAGTACTTGTCGCACTACCGCCCTAGCGTTGAAGTCCCCAACAAATAAGACTTCCCTATGGCTAGGTAAATGCATGATGTTTGGATGTAGGAATGCATAGGGTGAGGTCTCAACCTTGTCATGGAGGTCCCTCTCAAAGTGTGATCTCGAAAAGAAAATTGCAAAATGGTGATGGAGACGTAGAGAAGCAGATGGTGGAGGCACTAAGACAAGGTGAGAGATCAAAGTCAAAGGGTTGTAAGAGTTGATGTAGGGGGTGGGGAACCAAAGCAAGGGTGCAAGGAGATGAGGCTAGGTAGTAGGAAGCTGAGGCGGGGTATGCAAAAGCTCAAGTAGTGGTTAGGGAGCTGAGGCAAGTGACTAGAGAGCAAAGGCAAGGGACGCGAGAGAAAAGGCGAGGGACAATAGACAAGCAAGCGAGGGACTTGAGAGAGAGGGTAAGAGCGAGTGCATAGTAGAGAGAGAGAGAGAGAGAGAGAGAGAGTGTGTGTGTGTGTGTGTGTGTGTTCTTCATAGTTATATGCCAACGAATTCCACAAAGTTGTCTCACATTGACCTTATGAAGAGGGAAAAATGAAGAGCAAATCACAAGTACACCATCTGAAGTTGGGTGGGGAGAGCAAAGAACAACTGAAGGAAACAAAAAGTACTTGCAAATGGATAATGAAGAAAGTACAAGTGTGGCCACTATAGGACCACAAAGTCAACTAGTCGACCAAGACTAGAACCAAATGTCCTAACTAGCCTACAAGACCATGCCATTGCTAAGTGCTAACAAAACCCCTCCATGGTATCAATGAATGATCCTGGATACATCTCAGGTATAGCTGGAATCTATATCATAGTTGAACATACTCATCCAAGATGGATATAGCAACCTATGATAATACATGGAGATCAACATCACGTAATGAATAGTGCCAAGTGTAAGGCATGTTGAAAAGCCTCAAACTTAGATCATGGTAGAGCCTTTGTGAAGAGGTCTGCTAAGTATAGTTGTATCTTCAACTGACAAGCGCTCTTGAACATAATAATAGTGCACTTCAAAGTGCTTGGTACAAGCATGAATGACAACTAAAGCACTCTGGCAATCGGTTAGATATCATAGAGAAGATCTAGTTGACATCAAGATCTACAAGTAACTTATGAAGCCACACACATTCTACAATGGTGAGAAGGTTATCCTATACTCAACTGCACAACTCAAGTGAAAATTGTATGCTACTCTTGTTGAACCAAGAAATGCATGAAGAGCCAAGCATGAAACAGTTGTCATTGTGAGACACCCTCGTATTATAACAACATGCCTAATCACTGTCCGTGAATGCATGAGATTCCAATGAAGAATGACCACTATAGAATAGTCCCAAATGCTATGTGACCTTCAAGTAACGAAAGACTCACTCATAGTTGATTTTAACAGATGTGTGCCTTCACTGCCTACGAGTGCTATGTGCTAGGCTTGTGCATGCACACGCTTAATTTATTGTAAATCAAACCGGGTCTGACATAAGTAAATAAGAAAGCCCACAACCTACTAATAAATAGTGGCATCAAATGGGACATCCTTACTCTCTAAGATGTAGCCAATGAAAATGCATTTGATTGCCTTATCATCCAACTTTTACCTCAGTTGAGAGAATAGATGTACATATGCAAGAGATCCAAACGCACTCATGTGAAAAATTACAAGCTTGCAACCTACCCATGCTTCATAAGGGACCATGGTCTTCATGCTCGAGTGAATACTGGGTTGTGCACATGATTGACATACATAACAACATCCAACCAAAATTTATTGGGCGAAGACTTCCCCTTAAGCATGCACCTGCCCATTTTTGTAGATGTTCTATTTAAATGTCCATTTTGTTGTGGAGTGTGGCAATGTGCACTAATATATGATACCCTGATCTGCTAAAAAATCAAGAAACTCCCGTTATAAGTATCCACCCCTTGTCAGCACGGAGAATTAGGAGTTTCTCCCCACTGTCATTCTCTTGTAAGACAAGAAAGTGCTTGAAGCAAGAGAAGAAATCCAACTTACATTTCATGAGATAAATCCAAGTACACCTGGTAAAGTCATATACAAAAGTAGAATAGCATAACTGGCTCCTAAGTGATACTGTCCACATCGGTTCGCACACATCACCATGTACCAAGTGTATTAGCTTGGACGTACCAATGGTCCCATCTTTTGAAAATGGGAACCAATGCTTTTTTCCCAATAAGCAACTTGGGTAGGAGATCAACCACCATGTCCCTTGAATGGATCTTCACCAAACTATTGAAGTTCAGATACACCAATCTCTCATGCCGTAAGTTCAAATTCACAGATTCAACAATGGCATTAGATTTTATTGCAGCCTATAGGAGTAGGAAAACAAGCTTATCAAAAGAATAGTAGTTGGGATTACCTGTGGCCACGAGCTTCAATGTCGTAGCAAATGCCAAGTATGAGTCAAGGAGCGCATTAAGTATCATGGGCATTACTTGTGAATTCGGGACAATCTCATCAACATTGATGAGTTACTTTCTAAAATCCTTGTCTTGTGTGAGAATAGCATTCAGGTGGGTTCGTTCGTTCATCTTAATACCAATCCAATTGCCTATGCAAACAAGTAACTCAAGCCTCGTTACGAACCCGATATATAGACCAGCCAAAGTATCCCATGCAACCTTGATTGCCTTACAAGACCAAATGCGAGGTATGACAACCCTATTGCTATTCATAACAATCACTACATGGGCCTATGGATCTCTCTGATCCCAACGTATCTGTTTGGGTGTGAGAGGCTGGCAGTGACAGCAATAACCACTTGTAGTGGATGTGGTGGTAGCACGTGCTTATTCTCGAGAGAGACAAGTCTACTCTCTACTCCAGTTACAATACCCCAAAAATAATTGGATAGCAATAGGTAGGGCACTAGGTAGTTGGTACCATCAAGTTTGTCCTTAGCAGCATGACCAGTGGTTTGCCATTGCAAATGAAAATTTCAAAAAGAAAAAAAAAGCCCTACAAATATGACTCATATGTCAACCCAAAAAACAACAAAAGCTCTATAAATGTGAATGCCCAATAAAGTGCTAGGCTATCCTGCAATAATCTACAAATGTCTGCATCAAAAGCATAGAGTTGCTCTGTAAATGCTTCTCCAGCCTTCAAATCTGCTCAAAAGTGACCTGAAATCGAACTCCAATGGCAAAGGGGATAACTGCAAGTATTAATCCTACAAAAGACCAAATTTCCAAAAAAGGAAAGTATGCCAAAGAAGAGGACAAATTGAAATTTCTGCTCAATGTCACAGTACTAGCATGCAATATCTACAATAAATTGTCACGTGCCTCAAATAAGACTGCTAAACATAGCACGTCTGAAATTCTTACTCAGACAGTGGAAAATTACCGGAAAAGCTACCAAATGCCTTTTCTACTGTAAAACTCCAGCCCAATGCCAAAAGCCCTAATTTCTTGGGGAAATTGGAAAAGCCTCAAACTTATCAAACCTGTCCAAAATGAAAGCTGAACTGAAAAATGTACAAATTATATGGAAAAAATCTAACAGATTGTACAAATGAGTGATTGCACGAACGAGTACAGAGCTTGTCAGATGTACGGCTGTCCCTGCAGTTATACGGACAAAGGCACAGTTTTACAAGGGATCTGTACAACCTGCATTGTCGCGAGCTAGACGACAAAAGGCTTTGATTTCCATGAGAGAAGTTCTACTAGCCGAAACTCCTGCAAATGGTACTGAAGAGGAACTATTGAAAGCACAAATGCAAATTAGAAATGCCTGACCGTTGGTTTGGAACTGCAAGTGCAACAGCTGCTTCGCGCAACAGTAGACAAGAGTTACGCTACTAGACACAAGAGTGCGGGTAGCAAAGGATATATCAGAAGCAGTATGGCCACATTTTGAGAGGTATGACCAAACCCTCCACCAATGCCTGAAGCATACAAACAGAAGCGACTCCC
Source organism: Dipteris shenzhenensis (assembly GCF_047967505.1). Lineage (NCBI taxonomy): Eukaryota > Viridiplantae > Streptophyta > Polypodiopsida > Gleicheniales > Dipteridaceae > Dipteris > Dipteris shenzhenensis. The sequence goes on from NC_141619.1 coordinate 22,338,614, forward strand.
ACCCTTTACTTCATCATGCATCGAGTCAGCTCCTGTCTTCACCCGTCCTGTTTGATTCCTTGAAAGGAAGGTGGGAGGAGCAATGAGCACGGGCGCAGGCAGGTAGGAGTAACAGAACTTTCTCTGATACCACTGTTGGGTATGGGAAGCAATGGAATGCAAGTGGAATGCAAGAGAGAAAACAACAGTTGAAGGAAACAAAGGGTCTTGCAAATAGATAATGAAGAAAGTACAAGTGTGGCCACTATATGGCCCCAAAGTCAAGCTGGTTAACCAAGACTAGGACCAACTGTCCTAGCTGGTGACTGGTCTACAAGCCATACAACGGCTAAGTGGTAACATAGATTAATTGAAGGAAATAGACATTTTGAATCAATTGGCCTTATGACAGCAAGTGGTAAAAATCACAGCAGCATACCATGCTAATACTGGCTCCTAACTTCCATGGTCTGGTATGGCAGAAGCTATCCAAATACTTTCAAACTGAAGCAAGACCAAAACACCTACAAATTTTGCAGTTCAAAATCATCCAAATCAGAATCAGGAACTTGAAAAATTGCATAGCACTGCATAGAAAAACCCGAGTTAGAAAAACCCCAATCTCCCCCCCCCCCCCCCTTCACAAGCCCCATCTCACATCAACAGATAACGAATGCAGACATATTTTATCCCAAAAAATGCCAATATTAGAGCCTGCAGAAACATGAGAGGAAGCCTTCCTTGTGCTGCTATCATTCCTTAGGCCAAGAACAGAATTCAATGCGAGAAACCCATAGAGCAAATAAATCAAATACGCTGATAGCTAAAGAGAGATCTGGATGGTTTGGAGCTTTTAGTTTGATATGAAAATGACGACTTCATCTGAGGAGGAGACGGTTCCTTCTTTGGACTATCAACTGCGGTTGGAGGCCCAACACCTTCGATATCATTCTTTTGGTTGCTAATATCATTCATGTTCTCCTCCTCCTTCCTATTTTTTGATATGGATTCATCCACTTTCAATCCATCTGTTTCTTCTCTTCCCACTGCCAACAATGGCACCTCCAACAATGCAGCGGTATTGTGTTCTAAGCCCTGGTCAAGTCATCCAAACATTACCATAAGTCTCTCTCTCTCTCTCTCTCTCTCTCAACAAAATGGAGTTTTATCACCAATTCAAAAGCACACTCGCATCATTTGTTAATCCAAAAAACATCAAAAGGCATGCAAGAGATGAAATAATGCAACAACATGCCTTTCCTTTAGGACGTAACATCCCATTCCCCTTCAAAGATTAGCTTTTGGTTTTTGCAAGATCAAGAAATTGTTATTAATCTGAAAACCAAAATCCCTATCTTGTCAGAGAAAATAAAGTCTGCTTGCTGTAGCAACTCCTGTCATGGAAGACACTGTACTAGATGATGTGCCACAAACAGAAAATTCCAGAATCAACCCACAAGAACGAATTGTTGCTGCATCATAGATCATGAGCAGCAATAAGGGTAATGAGTGATGTATGGACCCTTGAAAGAGGTGAGCACTGAGTTGTACGTGCCTTGTTAGTATCTCAATGATACGTATGTATTGCTGGTGCACTTCAGCAAAAACAAATCTGTGATTCAGTTTTTCTTGCAGTATGGCTAGTAAGAGCATTTTACACACATCATTGAGACAACGGGCATCATAGGTAGCCTCTTTTAACAACTATCCAACTATTGTATTAGTCCTTTTATGCAAAAAAGATTTCAAAATGCAAAGGCATATATCTAGATGAATCCAGGAACCTCCCCAAACTCATCCTCTAAAAACACACACACATTCAGTATAGTCAATCATAAGGTTGAAGACTAGCTACTATGACATTCCCACTGACGTCACTAGCGCTCACAATGGGTGTAGACCACAATATAAACATACAAAACCACACACCCACACATACTTGAGCATCCATTTATACAAACATCTTCGTACTTTGAGTTTCTGTCAACACTCCGGAAGTGAAGGGCAGACTCAGCCGTGACAAAGGCTAGCACTAAAGATAAAGGTTAAACAAAAGTCAAAGGCATAGTTAAAACACACCGGATGCAATTCGTTATGTCTGAGCTTGTCTATATTAAAAGCTGTCATGGCTTTTACTGTGCTTCACTATTTTCCCATGATTTCTTACCCAAACTTCAAAAGATTGTAAAGCGGCAGTGGCTTCCATCTTACAAGGTTAAATCTAGACCTAGAACATTTGGTGAAATTCAAGGTGGAGAAATTCAGACGTGTGAAATTTTGGAGGACAATATGTGACCTGGCAAGGGGTTACATAATAGTCCCACGGAAAGCACCCTCTACATCAAGAAGGATGGGGGGCATATTTTGGTCATCATTCTTTATGTAGATGACATGCTGCTTGCTCACAGGGTCAAATGAGAAAATAATTGCAGATTTCAAAGCTGAGTTGAAAGTTGAATTTGACATGACAGATTTGGGCATGTTAAATTTCTATTTGGGGATCCATTTCATACAAAACAAGCGTGGCATCATTATGTCTCAATCCAAGTATGTGCAAAAGCTCTTGGATAGATTCAACATGCATGATTGTAAACCTATAGCCACTCCCATGGAGCCGGGGCTGAAGCTTACTACGTATGATGCAGGTGAATCCGTGGATGTCACACTTTACAGCCAGGGCCCAAACTGTTGGATGCCTCATTTATTTGTGCAATACAAGGCCCGATATTCAATATGCAGTATCTAAGGAGAGCAGGTATATACACAGCCCAAAGACTACACATTGGCGGGCTGTAAAACGCATATTCCGTTATTTGCAAGGCACAAAGTCTTATGGCTTGATGTTTCCCAAGGGGGGTGACTTGCACATGCATGCTTACAGTGATTCAGATTGGGCTGGAGACTATGATACCAGGCAATCCACTAGTGGTAATTGTTTCTTTTTGGGCAAAGCTTACATTTCTTAGCTTAGCAAGAAGCAATCTACAACGGCTACTTCCTCGTGTGAAGCTGAGTTCAAGGCAGCTTTCACAGCGACAGTTGAATGTGTTTGGCTGCGTCATTTGGTTGCTGATCTTCGTCTCTTATTGAAGGGTCCATCTCCAATTCTCACTGATAGTCCCTAACTACGGTTACTGGATAGGATAAGGGTTTTGTCACTTAGAGAAAACCCCTCACTCTCACTTATACTTCAGTTCTTCTATTCAATTATTCAGCTCTCACTCTTGCTCACACTCTTGATCTCTACTCTCCCTTGTTCTCACATGAGTTCGGTGGACTTGGGTGCCATCAATAGCCTAAGTGCATCTAGCTCTTCAAATGTGCCCAGTAGTGATGCTCGCTACAATCTCACAGCTAGTTTTCTCCCATTTCTTCCAACTATCTACTTCCGTTTCACTCCAACATTCACCACAAGCTTTCCAAATGCAGATATATTTCCTCTCAACATTGAAAAGCAAAATCCTCCAGATGAGCTCCCTGCCACTAATCTTTCAACCTTCTCAATCACTAAGGGAAATTGTCTCCAAGCTGTAGATTTCTCAAGATCTTTTCGTGTACAAACCAATACACGATCAGAAGAGCCTAGCCAAGCGGCTAGACATTGGCTAAAAGCAAAAAACAATATAATCCCCACAGCATGCCATAGGATAAGACTCAATGTAAAACAGATGATGGTTATACTCAACAATTAGCAATGACATAAAATCCATAATGAGAGCAAACACCTTAGTAAACTCAGAATATAGAGCTTGTAAAAGGAAAACCTGAGAAAGCCTAAGTGTTAAAAAAGTTTGCAGCATTTGCCATAAATGGAAACTTAGTATATACAATATATCATACCTCTCTAATTGATGATGTTTCTGCTGGGTCTGAACCATGCTGATGCTCCGCAATATCACATGCTTCATCTGGAAGAAGATTCAGTCGATTTATGACCTCCATAAACTGTGCATTTTCTGCCAAGGTTACAGGGGTAGTCAAAAGGACAAGTCACCCTCTTTAGGAAGCACATTTTACAAGGCCATGATTCAAATTACAAAGCTGCCAAATCCTTGTTTTCCAAACATGCTCTCTATCAGAAAGCCAATGAAGGGAAGAAGAAATCAGAACGCCCATCCAAGGAGAGCTTTCATTGTTTTCCATTAACAATGAAGGGAAGAAGAAATCAGAACGCCAATCCAAGGAGAGTTTTCACAAAGGCCCCACGTAAATGTCGAATTCCTTTAATGGTCAGCAGCTTTCACAAGCACATAGATTATGAAACAATATTCTGTTCATTTCACACAAACTTTAGAAACTTCATAATGTTTTCCCTAAGAAGAACAATACTCAAATGTGAATTTACAGTCCTTAAGTAAGAGAAGGGTCCAGCAGCATTGTCATATTGCCATTGCTCCAGTTGATGCTATATGATGGGTGGATCAAGGGCATGGAAATGGGAGAGCCAGCAACCGTGTTCTGATCCTGCACTCTATGTATCCAAGCCAATGCATAGAACATATTATGTCAAAAGCATGCTTGATGAAGCACGACTCTTTGTAAATGGTTTGATTAAGTACTTGAATTATTAAATAGCCACAAGACAAAATGAAGTTTAGAATGATAAAAACAGCAGACTTCTAACATAGCATGCTTGGGGCAGGAAAATTGACAGGCTGAGGGCATACCCAAAGAGGGTCGCATCTGTACTGTATGTAGAAGCATTTCATTTCAGATGCCTTGTATACTATAAGATCCAAGGTCCCTATCAATGTCTCTTCAGGGATGGCTTCGGACTCTAGTTTCTTGTCCTACCCAAATCAGAGATGCCTAACGACTTTCATTCATCAAGCCATCCGACACAAGAGCATTCACTTAGGATACATAAGTGATATCAGGGTGTGGGGTCTACAGCTAGACCCTACCAAGAGCTGTGAGATCGGTGTTGGGGTTAAGGCCCTGTGCCACCTCATGTACACTTTATGTTACAGTTACAGTGTGAACACGGTTCACTCCGAACCGGTTCCACCCAAGTGTCTATCCTAATATATTCTTGAGGGTTGTGGTGTGCCCTCACTTCTTGATTCACACCCACCACTCTCGTGGTCTTGTTCTTGCTCTCTTCCACTCGCTTCTTGATCCTTCAACTGGTATCAAAGCTTTGGCTCATCATCTCCATCCCGCGTCCTCACCCTCAGCCCAGAAGTTTCCCGTTTGCTGCCCCGACTTCGTCCCAGCCCGTTTCTCGCGCGTTTCAGCCCATTTCTCGCTCGTTTCAGTTCCAAACTTGACGGGCAAACTTCCTCGATCTTCGTGCACGCTGTACGGACCATCTCTAAAAATCCGGGCCATCCCTAAAAATCCGTCGAGATTTCCGGGCCGCGTTTTTCAGACTGCCCTACGCGTCCTTTTTTCGTGGGGTCGTGTGCCGCTGTTCTATGCCCTTCGTGGGTCGTGTTTCGGCTCAAAAAGACTTGAGAAAGCTGCCCGTTCCTTCTTCTTCGACTTCTTTCGTGACCTTGCTAAAAACAACCCTGTTTTGCTCATTTCTTGAGCTCTCGAGTGTGGGAAACACATTCAGCGTGTGGGCAACCTATTTCCACTCGTGGGAACATCATCTCGCGTGTGGGAACATCCTTCTTCGAGGTATTTCAGTCGTGGTTCGCAGGTACACTTGACATTTGGTCAAGTGGGCAGTTGGATTGTGTGACATTTGGTCACATTGCCTCTGGTGATAGTTCTTTTCTTGTAGCCAATGATGGCTCGTATGCACAGGATTGGCTATTAGACTCAAGTGCATCCTATCGTGTTACTCCTCATGAGCAGTGGTTTGCTTCGTATGATGCAGGGAAGACAGGATGCGTGAAACTTGGGAATGATTATGCCTATGACATTGTTGGCATTGGGGATGTGCATCTAAAATTCCCAAATGGTTCTGAATTTGTATTGCACAATGTGAGACATGTGCCACAGCTCAGGAAGAGCTTGATATCCACTGGGCAGCTTGATGATGCAGGGTATCTCACCCAATTTGGTCATTCTATGTGGAAGGTGCTTAAGGGAAATATGGTTGTGGCCAAGGGCTGCAAATCAGGCACCTTGTATCCATTGTATGTTGAGGGTGTTGATGCTAATGTAATCCATGTGACCGAGCAGCCACACACTTCATTGTGGCATAGCCGGTTGGGCCATATGAGCCAGAAAGGAATGAAAGTAGTGTCTTCTTTGGGTTACTTGCCGAGACTTAATTTTTCTGATTTTTCAGCATGTGATCATTGTATTTATGGCAAACATAAGCAATCAGCCCATAAAAAGGCTGGAAATGTTAGGCAGGAAGTCCTAACTTTGGTACATACAGATGTATGTGAAATGCCCAACCTTTCTTTAGGCGGTGCCAAGTATTTTGTCACTTTTATTGATGATGCATCCAGGAAGATATGGGTCTAAGAGCCACAAATGCAGCCTGAAATTCAGCAAGATGTGCTTCCAGAGCAGGCTTTACAGCCCCAAAATATGCAGGAATAGCAAGCAAATCAGCCACCTAATCAAGATGGTTGGGTTAGGCGGAGCACCAGAGTGTCCCGAATGCCTGACAGGTTTGTTCCAGGGGTGAATGCACTTGATGATTACATCATGGTGACAGATTGTGGTGAACCCTCGAGCTTTAAAGAAGCCATGAAGAGGGAGGACGCAAAGAATTGGCAGAAAGCCATGGTTTCAGAGATGAAATCTCTTCAGAAGAATCAGACATGGAATCTAGTGCAGTTGCCTGCAGGCCAGAAAGTCCTACCATGCAAGTGGGTTTATAGGTTGAAGATCACTCCAGGGGATGCTAAGCCCAAGTACAAAGCAAGATTAGTTGCTAAGGGGTTCAAGCAGGAAAAGGGAGTTGATTTTGATGAAATCTTTTCTCCTGTAGTCAAGATGACTACATTGAGGACTGTTTTAGCTTTGGTTGCTTGTTAGCACATGGATCTTGTCCAAATGGACGTGAAGACGGCTTTCCTTCATGGAGACCTTCACGAGGATATTTATATGCAGCAACCAGAGAAATATCAAGTCAAGGGGAAAGAAGGGCTTGTATGCAAATTGCAGAAGAGTCTTTATGGGCTCAAGCAGGCACCCAGAGAGTGGTATCACAAGTTTGATGCTTTCATGAAAGCACAAGGATTCAGACGGTCTGATCATGATCATTGTCTCTACACTAAGAAGGCAAGAGATGGTAGTCTTCTTATACTCATTCTTTATGTGGATGATATGCTTATTGCTGGGAGGTCATCTATTGATATGAATGCTTTGAAGGCAGGACTGCACAAAACCTTCGACATGAAGGATCTTGGTGATGCAAATCACATTCTTGGTATGCGGATTGTGAGGAACAGGTCAAAGGGTTTACTCTATCTTTCACAAAAAGAGTACATTGGCAAAGTCCTGGAGAGGTTCAATATGGAGAAGGGGAAGGCTTTGAGCACACCCTTGCCACCATATTTGAAACTCAGCCAAGAGGACAGCCCTCAGTCAGATGATGAAAGGGCTCAAATGGCCAAGGTTCCTTATGCTTCTGCATGTGGCAGTCTGATGTATGCCATGGCTGCTACTAGACCAGATATTGCTTTTGCAGTGGGAGTGGTGAGTAGGTATATGGCTAACCCCGGTAAGAGGCATTGGGAGGCAATTAAGGGTATATTGAGATACCTTAAGGGGTCTCAAGATGTGTGCATATGCTTTGGCAAGCAAGATGCAGAAGTGCATGGATACACAAATTCAGATTATGCAGACAACCGTAAGTCCACCACGGGCTACGTGTTTACTTTCACAGGTGGTGATATTTCATGGATATCCAGGTTACAGAGATGCACAGCATTGTCTACCACTAAGGCAGAGTATATTGCAGCCACTGAGGCTTGCAAGGAGGCCATATGGCTTTCACGTCTGGTGGGAGACTTGGGTTTTTCAGGGGATATTCCTTCTTTGCATTGTGATAGCCAGAGTGCTATTATGTTGGCAAAGAATCCGGTCTTTCATCAGAAGACCAAGCACATTGATGTTAAGTACCACTTTATTAGTGAGGTATTGGATGACAAGTTGTTAGAACTTGTCAAGATCCATACTGATGATAACCCTGTGGATCTTTTTACCAAGAACTTGCCAGCAGAGCGGTTTGCACATTGCAGGGCACTGATGGGTGTTGGATAGGCCATGTCTCATGTTTTGGCCTTGTACATTTTATATGTACTTGATGTAATTTTTGAGGCACATTGCCTTCAGGTGGGAGGTTGTTGGGGTTAAGGCCCTGTGCCACCTCATGTACACTTTATGTTACAGTTACAGTGTAAACACGGTTCACTCCCAACCGGTTCCACCCAAGTGTCTATCCTAATATATTCTTGAGGGTTGTGGTGTGCCCTCACTTCTTGATTCACACCCACCACTCTTGTGGTCTTGTTCTTGCTCTCTTCCACTCGCTTCTTGATCCTTCAATCGGGAGAGAGAGAGCAAAGGTGAGAACTGAAAACAGGAGAGAGAGAGAGCTGAAAGCTTAGTTGCAAATAGATGATTGTAAGAGTGATACAACTGAAGGAGTGAGATAAGGTTTTGTCAAAACCTTAGTAGTCACTAACCATAGTTAGTGGACTAACTACGGTTAGGAAAAAAAACCTCTTAAAGAGGGAAAAGTGCCCCTAACTAGCTTATTAAATTACATTAGCCACTGCTGAATTATATCTATAATTCTAACACCCCCCTACATTGCCAATGTCATGTACAAGGATGATTAATCACCAAACGGATATAAGTTCAAGGCACTGCGAAATGCCTCAAACTTTTCACGTGGAAGTGCTTTGGTGAAAATATCTGCAACATTGTCATGTGTGGACACAAAGATCATACTCCTACATGCAACTTCTCTCTGACGTAGTGATAGTGAACCTCAATGTGCTTCGTGCGAGCATGAAACATTGGATTCTTTGCCACTGCAATGGCACTCTGACTATCAGTGAGAATTGGAGAAGGACCCTCCAATGACAGATGAAGATCAGCAAATAGACGACGCAGCCAGACACATTCAACTGTTGCTGTGAAAGCTGCCCTGTACTCAGCTTCACATGATGAGGTAGCCACTGTAGATTGTTTCTTGCTCAGCCAGGAAATGCAAGCTTTATCCAAAAAGAAACAATTGCCACTAGTGGACTACCTAGTGTCATAATCACCAGCCCAATCTGAATCACTGTAGGCATGCATCTGCAAGTCACCCCCCCTAGGAAATAACAAGCCAAAAGACTTCGTGCCCTGCAAATAACGAAAAATGCGCTTAACTGCCTGCCAATGCATAGTTTTTGGGCTGTGCATATACTTGCTCACCGGAGATACTGCAAACTGAATATCAGGTCTAGTGTTGCAGACATAAATGAGGCATCCAACAGCCTGACTGTAAAATGTGGCATCAACTGATTCTCCTGCATCATGCATTGTGAGTTTCAGCCCCGACTCCATGGGAGTGGCTATGGGCTTACAATCATGCATGTTAAATCTGTCCAAGAGTTTCTGCACATACTTGGACTAAGACATAACAGTGCCACGTCTCTCTTGAGAGAACTGGATCCCCAAATAAAAGTGAAGCAGCCCCAAATCTGACATGTCAAAGTTGGTCTGCAAATCAGCTTTGAAATTGCAATATTATCTTCATTGGACCCTCTGAGCAGTAAGTCATCGACATAAAGAATGATGACTAAAATTCCCCCCCCATCCTTCTTGATGTAGAGGGTGCTCTCAGTAGGACAATTGTGCAGCCCCTTGCTAGTCAAAAAGACATGAATCTTGGCATACCATGCACGAGGGGCCTGTTTCAGCCCATACAAAGCTTTATTCAGCTTGCATACCTGAAGTGCATTTCCTGAAATTTCAAAGCCTAGAGGTTGTTTGACATAAACCTCTTCCAACAAGTCTCCATTTAGGAAGGCTTTTTTAATGTCCAACTAATGAACATTCACTCAAAATGTGCAGCCATTGCAATAACAGATCGGATGGTGGTCATCCGGGATGTAGGAGCAAAAGTCTCCTCATAATCTATGCCCTTTTTCTGAGCATAGCCTTTGGCAACCAGCCTTGCCTTGTATCTGTCAATGGAGCCATCTGGCTTCCGTTTCACCTTGAAAACCCATCGTGTACCGATGGCATGTTTACCTGGTGGCAAGTCTACGACATCCCAAGTCTGATTTTTCTGAATGGACTGCAATTCATCGTGTATGGCATTCATCCAATGCACATTGTTATCTGGCATGCCATAACTCTGCATTCTGCATGGCAGCAGTAGGAGTAGAAACTGCAAGAGCATGGGCTGCTCTTTTCTCAGCCCACGCAGCAGAGTACCAGATAATCTCAAGGCATAATCATTTTCTCTGTCTCGGACAGCACGTTTGTCATCCTCAAAGATGACCTGAAATCCAGCCTTGTTAAGAGTGGACACTGAAAGGAGATTCTTGGTGATACCAGGCACATACAGGACATCTGAAAGTCTGAAAACTGAGCCATCAATGGCGGTAAGCTCAACTTCTCCTGTACCACGTACTGAATATGACGAGTTGTTGGCACAAGTGACTTTCTTACCAACGGGAGATGGATGCAAGGAAGTGAAGAGACACTTCCTAGAAGTGATATGCTTGGAGGCACCGCTGTCAAAATACCAAGTATTCAGTGTTTCATTGACACTGAAAGCTGATGCATCCATGAAGGATCATAACTGCAAGTCAAAAAGGCATATGTATCATCATTACAAGTGGCTGTACTATCCCGAGCATCCAACCTAGAATCTGAAATGCAAGATAAAAAGGCATAATCCTGTCCAACAAAGTTGGCTGCAGCATCCCCACTGTCAGATGCATGAGGAGCTGAATCTGAAACAGCCATACCGAAGCTGTTTTTCTTCTCTTTTGCAAGCCTTTTCCTGCATTCTGCAATGTGATGACCTGGCTTTTTGCAGTAATGACAAAAACCCTTTTTCTTGGGCTTACTTGCATCATTCTTAGCCTTTTGTGAAGGCTGTCTTGACCCACTGGAAGGCTGATTTACTGATGTCTGCATGTCCCTTTCCTTTTGACTTGAACTTTGAGAGCATAGCTTGTTCACCTGCAGCAGCCATTATGGAGATAGGTGTTGAGTATGTGGTGCAGGTGGTGACAGATAATGGCAGCAATTGTGTGTCAATGGGTGCCATGTTAGAAGATGAGTTCCCTAAGATTGTGTGGACACCCTGTGCCTCACATTGCCTTGATCTTTTGATCGAGGACCTAGGGAAGATACCTTGGATTGATGCCATCTTCTCCACAGCCCGCAGTATCGTGAAGTTTGTCACGAAGAGACCCAAAGTCCTCAGCATCTATCGGGCTTACAGTGACCTTGAGCTATTGAAACCTCCAACCACAAGGTTTGCTTGCATGTTCATAGTGGTGGAGAGGCTTGTGCGAGTGCGCCAGGGCTTGTTGCGCACGGTTGTGTCTCGGGAGTGGGGAGATTGGGATGATAGAGGCCAAGCAAAGTCTATCAAATTTTTTCGCATGATCATGGATGAGTCTTGGTGGAATCAGGCGGAGGCATTAATCAAATCGATTAATCCTATCTACACGGTGCTTCGCATCACAGACATGGAGGGAAGCACATTAGGGCTCTTGTACGAGTTTATGGACAAGATTGGAGAGGCCCTCAACAGAAACACTTCCCTATCGCCTGATAAGTAAGACTTTTTACTTTTGTAATATGTATAATTATTGCAGTTACTAAATGGCAATTTGTTATCATGAAGCCTGGAATTTTCAGATATATATTATGTATGTACTATTATCTATAGTCTATGAATTTTGCATGCATAATGCATTCTAATTTCTTGTGGCATGATTTAGGGTTGAGTCCATCCGTGCTATATGGAATAAGTGGTGGAATTGGTTCCACCGCCCAATCCATGCGGTGGCACATGTATTGCATCCGCTCTGGCGCAGTCAAGAGCAATATGAGAATGACGAGTTGGAGGAGGGGATGCAACAGTATCTACAAAATTGGACGGGTGGTGACTTGGAGATGCAACGAAGACTGGAGGATGAACTTCTATTGTTCCGCAATCACAGCCTCTCCTTTGGTCGACCTACAGCTAGGCTTCGAGAGACACAGTTGCAACCTGTCTCCTGGTGGGAGAAATATGGCAACTGTACTCCTACTTTGGTAAGAGTCTAAGAGACAAGTTCCAACGCCACTAGTTGCAGCTTAGTCGTTAAGTAATTTGAAGTTTTATCTACTACAAATATGTTTAAAGTTATCAAGTTCCTGATACTTATCTCGGCTTAATTGGCTTATGGCAGAAACGCCTTGCTATACGTGTTCTCTCGCAGGACTGCAGTTCCGGTCCTTGTGAGAGGAACTGGAGCACTTGGGCCCTCTTTCACACAAAGAAGAGGAACAGATTGAGCACGGCTCAATTGGAGCGGTTGGTGTTTTGTCATTGCAACCTCCGTCTCCTTGAGTTCACCGCCGGCTGCCCCGAACCTCGCCAAGTGAATGTAGACAAGGTGGATGTGGAGAAGATGGAGGTCATACCAGATATCCCACGGGAGGAGCTGGACATATATACCATGTTGTATGAGGAGCTGTCAGCACCAGCACACCACACACGATCATACACTCAACCATCTGGAGATGGTGCTAGTACTTCAGTTGCACCCGATGGTCCTGATCCTGATGTTGATGATTCTTCTTCAGACAGTGACACAGATGCCTCGAACTTATCTGAGGACGCAGAGGATGACGATGACGAGGAGTCCATGGATGATGCAGATGATCAGTAGTCCTGCTGCTTTTTTGTATATCATCCATGAGTGCTTTTATTTTGAGTCTTGCATGACTCATGAGTCATGAGTCATGAATCATGATCATGAAATTTGTGGACCATGAATCATGATCATCTATGGAGTCTGGACATTGAATACTTTCAAGTTTCAAGTTTCAAGTTTCAACTTGTGTGCTAAGTTTAAACTTTTAAGTACTTCAAACTTCTAAATTTCAGATTCTTGTAATGCCAAACTTGTTAGTCATGACTCATGATACATGTTGATTTCAGATTATTGAAGCATCATTCAAGAATTTAGAATCATAGAGGCATGAATCATGAATGATGCATTGATGCTTGAAGACTGAAGCCTGAAGCTTCAGCCTTCAAGTATAGATAATTGTAATTTGTATTATGTATGATTTGCACTCTATTGATAATTATATTATGTATAAAAAATAAATTTTTATACATAAATTGTATCATATTGCCTTTTCTTCCGTTTCCGTTTCGACAGGGGCCGGAAACTTCGTTTCTTCCGTTTACGTTTCTTCCGTTTCCGTTTCGGCTGGTAACTATGAGGTGTACAAAGGCGAGTGGGAGGGAGGCCACACAGCACGTGGGCGAGACTCTAGCAAGGGTAGGTGGGTGGGGAGAGCACTTAGCAAAGAGACTACGGGAGAGAGTGAACTCAGCAAGAGAGGTTACAGAAGTTGAGGGAGAGGTCAAGGAAGCTAAATGGAGCAGAGAGGGTACAAAAGTTGAGCAGAAAGTTTATTAAAAGTATTTGGAAGAATGAAGGGTCTATAAACCTGAGACAATGAGCTAAAGGGTGGAGCCTCTAAGCAGGCATCTTTTGATCCCATGGGCAGAAGTTGCCAAAGGGTCAAGCCTAAGAGGGAGCCAACTATGTATGGGACTGTGGCGGCAAAAAGCCTGTGATAAGAGCGATGGCAACGGTCGATATATCTGGTTCGCTATAGTCTCCTAGCTATGGCTCTTGTTCGGACAAGTGCCAATGTCACCCCTTGTCATTTGTGCCTCCAACCTGTTCTCTTGCTTGCCTCACCCAACTGCACACAGTGCCCTCTCTCTCCAGCCTACTCCCCTCATGCAAGCTATCCTGCTCCATTCAATCCTACATGTTACCTCACACCCCAGGCCGTGCTTTCCTTCTTCCCTACCCCTACCTACCACTGCTTACTTTTGCAAAAATGCAGGGCATGAAGTGCACTATACTCTTCTCCCCCCCCCCCGCTAATCTAAAAAGAATAGCAACAACCCGGAAGAGTACGAGAACAAGAGGTAGAGAGACACGGCAAAACATGGTGCGAGAGACAAAGGAGATGGAACGAACAAAAAATCAGCAGATCAAACAACAAAAAAGGCAGTAGGACACAATTGACAACATTAATAGTCAATGAACGCATCGCGGACTACAAACTGATAGTACTGCTGTGCAGAAACCTGTACCTCAGCATCAGCTACAACGTCAGCCTCAACATCAGCCTTCGTGTGCCCCTCCAGTCCGATCCCTGCTACCACAATGCCCCCTTTTATCCCACAGCACTCTATCTGCCCACTTCTCTCCCTCAGCTAGTCCCCTTCTTGCCCATTGTCGGGCTCATCTCAAACCCCCTCCCCCGGATGTCTCCCCCTCCCTTCCAGCCGTCTGCCATTTCCAACCACTGGTCCTATCTCCTACAATCCTAACCTAGCCCCCTTGAATGACCTCCATAGCCATTACAGGGCTCCCATCCTCCCACACCCAACCCTCTGCTCCCTTACTCTACACATACTAGCTACAATAGTTCTCACCCCCATGGATGTCTTGGAGTAGATCCTCATGGAGGTTCACCCTCTCCATGTGCGAGGGGCCGAGCAGCACGGGTACATTTATAGCCTTAGCCAAAAGCTCTATAAACCTTACCAATGCACACCATCAGTTGGTGACAACCCCAAGCAGTGGACCAACATTAGAGAAGAGGATGGCCACCATGCAGTCTAATATTGAGGCGACTACTAGATGGGTGGACGCTGCGAAACGGAAACCTGCAAAGGCCACCATTCTTAAGTAATAGTAGAGAGCTAGCAAGGCACTTAACATTAGAGTTCGGGGGATCCCACGTACCTCTACCCCTGCCATCGAGGATGCCACCAGTTTCGTGACCTTCACCTTGGAAGTCCAGGAGCAAGGCATTGAGGAGGCATGGCACGTAGGTCATGATTCCACTCGGGAACATTTTTTACCTCTCAGCATGCTTAGACCCATCTCCACAATTATCAATTCTACTGCTTTGCCACCCAAGTTTAGCTGGGATGTATATGATGTCGTCAACTGCACCATTTGATGCTGTTTTTCTTATAATAAGCATGAAACTCATCTGATGTGAATTCGCCCCCTCGGTCTGTTTTGAAAGTCTTGACTTTCTTTCATGTCTGTCTTTCCACCTTAGCCCCTTGTACCATCATAGCCATCGAGCAATCACTTTATCCGTTGTTTTAGATTTGATAACGACTTCGTTGTCGTTGAAGATGACTCTCATCCTGTTCTTAGCCAATTGGCTAAACAAATGCATATTTTTTACATAGATCAGGTACGTACAAGACACTTGTTTATACCTTCTCTTCGCCCGTAGTAGTTGTGAATGGAACGCTCCCAATGCCTCTGATTGGGCAACCTTGACTGTCCCCTACAATCACAGATGATCCAGAGTCGTCCAGAGTCCCACCAGATCCTGGACCTTTGTCCTTACCAAAAGGTGTTGTCCTACTACCTCCGTGGCACTGAATTTCAGCCTAGGTGTGCAGCCCCTGCCTGAGCAATGTCTGCAGCTCTTCAGCCTCCTCTAGACCTCCTGGATGTAGGCCAAATTGGTGCTGATCTGCTGCTTCAGTCTGTTAGTGAAGTGCTGCCTTAGATGTGAGATATGAGCCCAAGTGGCTCCCCTTTTATAGGCCCTGAAGGCCCCAAAATAGGCCGACCAGCAGGCCTCAAATCAGCCAACTAGACATCCCCTACTGGTTCGTCCAACCGACCTGCTTGGCTGGCTTTGACCAGCCCAACCAGTCCTCCAAGTCAGCGCCTGGCCATGTGGCAAACAGCCAGTGGCCCAAGCCATTCTCTGCCCCAAGTTGCAGGCACTTGGAGGCCCAAGTCCTGCCCAACATATAGGCGCCTTTCAGGCCTGCCAATCTCGCCTCTGATTAGAGCCGTTCCAGCCTTGCATCCCACGCCACAGATCCGTACAAACTCTACAACAGGTATGAACTGTTAAACATTTAGGAAGAGAGCTAAGGAGAAATGTGGAATGAGAGAGGGAGGCAAAATGTCACAAAGCAACACAAAGTATTGATTGATCAGAAAGAAGATACAAGTCACAAGATGTCTCACACACTCATGTACAAGACCTTAAATAGGCAAATGGAAGAGTCCACTTGTCCTTCACTAAGCACTCTACCTCCAAGTGTCTCACATGCAAGGAGGTTATTACAATTTGCTGCCACATAGCACCCAAATGTGTCACAAGCCTAGGACAAGACTAGAACCTTATACACCCACTCCACTTAGGTACCCAATGTGGTATCGGATGCTATGATCACAACTACTAAGTACTCACTAAGAACTTGTTTGCTCACAAAGAAATGTAAAATCACATAGTTTACAATATGTTTTCAGTAGAGAGGTTGGCTTCATGGTTGGAGGAGGCATCCTTATGATTAACCTTCTCATGTCGCTTCTTCTTATGACACTCTTTAATGATAGGCCTAGGCTGCTTGAGTAGCAAATACGTGGCTTTTTTCACAAAGAGAGCTTGTTCACCCGGCCGTTTACTTTCTTCCCTTTGAAGATATTACATCTTTCTCTTTTTCCTTGCATTTCTCCTTTCTTGAAGCAATTCGTGTCTCCTCCAAGATGAGAGCAGCAGCAGCATCACTAAGGGTTAAGGTAGATTGATTTGCAAGAGCGGAGACACGTGCCTCATAAGAATCAGGCATGCTAGCAACAAAGCACAAACACAGCTTCTTCATCACCTATAGACACCCCAACACCAGCAAGATTGCCAATATGTTCAGCCACTTTCACACCTTCATTCATTTCAAGGCGATATAGGCTCTTTCAAAGAAACAATCAAGAGGCCACACTTACTTGACCAAATACACGCCGGAGATGTTCCCAAGCTTCATGTGAAGAACTTGCCAAAGCCACTTGATCTATTTGAGAATCTGCTAATCCAGAGACAAAAAAGGTGAGTCCCTTCATGCCCATGATCACCTAGGTTGCCAAGTCTTCAGGTCGACGGGCAGATGGCTTCTTGTCAGCTCCTGATACTATCCCCCACGTCTCTCTCGATTAAGACCATCTTCATCTTGACGGACCAAGTGTGATACTTAGTCCCATCAAACCGATCCTTTTTGTCAAAATGTTCGCCCTCAGAGCCATGAATATGAATATTGCCCCCACTTGATCGCCAAGATGATGATTGTAATTGAAATAACTTAGGAGAGTGATGTTTGTTATCCTTTAGGACAAGCAAGAAATTCTTCCACCGAGAAATGCTAAAAAAGAAATGTGGCGAAAATTGAGGAAACAGCCCAGTCACCTTCCTAGTTCAGTTGACCATTAGAAACTTAGATAAAGAGCACGAGGGGAATTTATAAACAACCTTAGTGACCTTGCTTTGGAATTTCGTCTGCAGCTGTTCTACACAGAGATGTTTGAACTTCAATCCATTGCTTCCGTGTGGCTGCTCCTTCTTGCTATGGTTGTTGCAGGTCGTTGAGCTTGTTCGTGCTCTCTAAGCTTCTTTTGACAATCTCTCACAACTTCCTTTGCTCAGCACAGGAGCTAGCAACCACGGTGGTGGTCTATATACCCAAAAACCCCTCACGGAAAGGGTGTAGAAAACTCCTGCCGGCCATATCCGACGGACGTGCTCTCTCTCTCAACAATCGCTCTCGAGCATAGAGTACCACGCTCAAAATGGTGCACAAGATGAAAATGATGTCCTGTCAAATGGCCACTTGGGTGGTTGCCAGAGAAATCGTTTGGCCTTCCATCACCCGGCTGCAACGAGCCACCCAGACATTCCAGGCATTGATGTTGGAAACAGCCTCCCAGACACCGTCATCCACGACAGGTGGAGGGCGTGAGTGGGAGGGCGGAGCTTCGTCATGGCATCTCAATCCGGGAGACCTGCTGTCCATGAATCCTATAGGCCTGCATGACAGAGTCGATCGCAAAGGCATGGCCTCCCTCCGTGAGCCAGGCCGCCATCCCCCACGTCAAGTCCTTGCTCATCCTTTGTGTACCAGCCACAATCTTGCAAGACACCAACCATATCCATTGTGCGACAGAGCAGCCCCATAAACAATGCAGAATCGTCTCCAAGACTCCATCCTCACAACCCATGCATCTTCCATCTATCTACATCTGCTCTAGCCAAGGGCCAATGGGCAAGCCTCCATGCGCCAACAGCTAGAAGAAATAAGAAATCTTCCGCGGGTGCAAGCTCGTCCAAAGGCGGACCTACTAGCTGCGTTGTTGCTCTTCATGAGCTATTTTGGAGCTTCTCTTGGCTGTTGTTCACAAGTCGATCTTGGTAGATATCTTCGTTCATGTAGTTGTGCCTGCAATTGTTATGGCCGTGGCTGTTTGATACATTGCTACAAAACTCGTCTTTGTATAATTTCTCCTATGCGCAGCTCTTTTCTGAAAAAGCTCTATAGAATACTGCAAACTTCTTTTTCCACCCAATTAGTCTTATGCAAGGGCTATTCAAGCAGCTGGCTGATCTTCACACATAGAGCTTTATCTCATTTACTTAATGCTTCTCTCTCCCTCTCTCTCTCCCTTACTCAGAGATCTCTCTTCTATGGAAAACAAGATCCTTAAAACCACTCTCTCAAGTCCTTATCTCTCAGTCTAAGTAGCATAATACAAGATCTAGCTTACAAAAGGAAAAAACACTCTCTCTCTCATGAAACCTCTTTATCACTAAGAAGATTGATCCATGATATCTCTCAAGAAACACTCAAGAGAGATGGAGTCTAAAGATCACTCGACGATTTCTCATCTCTCAACTCGGTCACTCTCAAGAGAATGAGCTACCCAAGCTCTAATACCATGTTAAACATTTAGGAAGAGAGCTAAGGAGAAATGTGGAATGAGAGAGGGAGGCAAAATGTCACAAAGCAACACCAAGTATTAATTGATCACAAAGAAGATACAAGTCACAAAGATGTCTCACACACTCATGTACAAGACCTTAAATAGGTAAATGAAGGAGTCCACTTGTCCTTCACTAAGCACTCTGCCTCCAAGTGTCTCACATGCAAGGAGGTGATTACAATATGTTGCCACATAGCACCCAAATGTGTCACAAGCCTAGCACATGACTAGAACCTTAGACACCCACTCCACTTAGGTACTCATAGCTCCAATGTGGTATTGGATGCTATGAAGAACACCTAATTCTCGAACACATATTGGTGCCAATGCCATCTCCTTTTTCCCATGCTTGATTCCCTACGCAATCCTGCTCCATCCAATCATTGCCAGCCACGTGGCACCTCAGTAACTTTGCTGTCCACCATGGAGGCTCCAAACTACCAGCTATGTTCTCCTTTGTGCTGCCCACATGGCAACCCCATGCACTCACATTTCGCTATGAGCTTGCTGCCCACATGGCAGCCAAAGTCCTGCCCATGTGGCAGCCACATCATTTCTAGGTTCAACCCCCATGCTCTCCTTATATGGGGGGTTACAAATGGGGAGGTGACATGCACATTCCAACAAACATCACTACGATCGTGCAGGTTGGGGAGCTACTAGACGGATGGTACAATGAAGGAGGTTATAAAAAGGAAAACTCATAAAGAAAATATCCAATGTTGAATGGGATTTTGATCACATAAGTGGCGTCAATCAAAAGGGCTTACGTACTCAAGTTGTTTGTAAAAACACACAAATTAAAAGGCACTCAGATTTGGATTTCAATGAGCTCACTCCTTATCAACTTAAACAAAGAGCCTTGGAACTCACAAAAGTAAAGGACACCAGAGGGCGGCTGCAGAGAAGGGAAAGCACTTATCAAAGAATTCCGATCTAAACCTAAAGACTCTTTTCCTTAAACTAATGTAGTGAAAGCTATATTATGGTAGCATTAGAATATAGTATGATTCTATAATAATAATAATGGAAATGCTTTATAAACTCCCATGGAGATAATTCATAAACTCTCATTTTGGAGATTTGATATACAAGCTACTCATTGGTCCCACAGATCTTTTTGATCTTCTACGGACGTTAATAAAGGTTTCTTTCTTTTTTTATCTTTCAGCCAAAGATTACAAGGGATATCTCTTGTTACATGAATGGTAGTATTACCCCTAGGGTAGATGCCTTAGGTTAGGAAGATAGGAGTAAGGCAATCATCATTGGTTAGTGGGGTTAAAGTGTTGCTTCGCTACTCACAAGAGTACCGATGAAGCAATTGTTTTTCCAATTCACCAATAGATGCCTATCCATCGGTTGCAAATGAGCACGTGCATACAAACACGGTGGCATATTCATCCACATGATTAGCAATTGTCAACACTTGGATATCGCAAGTAAATTAGCTATTGTGTAAACGAAGCATCATATTAAGTAGGGTCAATCGTGAAGTGATATGTGTAAGGTTGCAGCCTGCATTATTTTGGCAAAAGATTGTATTATTCATGAATCCTTTGATAGCTAGTATCATAATCACATGAAAACCCACTTCAACTTGTTCGAAACCTCGAAACACGAAACAGACGAAACATTTTGAAATAGGATGAAACACTCTCAATGAAACCTTTGTTTTGCCCAAATCAAAAAACACATTTTTTGCCCCCGTTTTTTTTAGAATCCAATGTGTTCGTGTTTTGAATTTCCTTTTTAGTGTCTTGACTTGTATTCCTCTTTGTTCACTCTAACTTAAATATAACACATCTTTTCTCTCTATAAGGGTATATATTAAGTATCAATTCGAAACCTATCTCTTTCGTCCGAAAAGGCGAAACAAAATTTGTCGAAACAATGAAACGTCTCTTGTGACTATGAATAGTATATAAATTTGCCTGAACCAAGACAAACAATCATATCAACAATCAAAAGCCACTCCCACCCTTCATCAAACATCAGCACAGCTCCCACGGACCGGCTCACGTCTTCACTTGACAACGATTTTTTTTTTTTAATTGGTGGAGGACCTTCCCTTGAGGCAGACCTAGCTTGAGCTAGTAGAGGAGTAGAGCTCAGGTTCCAAATGTTGAGAATGGAAATAAGAGAACACTAAAATGTGGAGATGTATCGAGAATGTAAGAGTTGTGTTACAAAGAATGACCAATGAGAATACAAAGGAAGCTAGCCCTATACTAATCCTAGGATGAAAACCCTACTAGCTGAAGAGAAAAGTGCCTCCAGGGTGTGTTCACACCAAACTAATCATAATCTAACGTTTTTGCTGACTTTTCACTTGCCCCCTTTGTCTTCATTTCACATGTAATAGAAGTATAAGCACTACGCTAATGTTCATCCTACACTTTCAATGCCAGCTATGCAAGGCCAACAAAAGCAAGCACTACATAGCATCCTTACTTTATCCTAACGTTACTAGTCAGATTTAAAAGAAAGGAATAGCTTTCTCTTGTTTTGATTTAACACCTTACTTCCTCATAACTCTAATGCTTGCAATTTCATGGTCCTATTGAAACTGGGACAAATGCCAAGGCATCAATAAAATACTTTTGGTTGAAATATATTGCTAAAATATGATTCCAAACTTTTGTTTTATGGCTTAAACATTGTCTTTTTTACACGAGAACACATTGCTCTACAAAAACACAATAGCCATCAATGTTTTATGCTCGCCGCATTATTTAAAACAACAATGCCAACCACACTGACAATTTTAAATGAAAAAACACCCTCTTCAGCCCTAGTCTGTCACTACATAAATATTCCCAGTTGGAAAAAGACTCATGAAGTCCATGCATGGCTTTTATATTGCTTTCAACTTGTTCCTAAGCAAACTCCCAATTTTCAATTAGTATATCTACCCGTTTGTGTTATACTTTTGAATTTAGTACAATTTCAATATGATGAATAATATGCTCCTTTTAAACCGATGATAAGAGTTGTCAATATTCAAACTATAGGCCCAATGACGAAAGGATTGAACAATAAAAGATAATGACTCATAAGAACACCAACCACTAGACTTTTTTGTCATTGCCTCAGCCACACGCAATGGACAAGCTCGTTCTTCTTTCTTGAATTTCAAGAAAATCTGTCTTCGCGTCCTCCCTGGAAAGAGATGTTGCATTAATGAAAAGTTTGTCCCAAACTCTTGCAGTGCCTGAAAGTTGAAACTTTTCTTTAGCATCAATAGAAACAATGCGATTGAGTCAAAAATCACAAGACTTTCTGGGAGATGGTGCGCCTAAAAGTATTACAAGAGCTATGCATTAGAATAAATCAATTTCTAGACTATACATCTTCAATATGAAGGCCACATGAGGGGTCTCAAAAGACCACAATAAAGGGATATATACCTTATAGAAGAGTTCCGTCTCTTCATACTTCCACACTTGCTTTGGTGTTCTCTTCACGTAGCTGTGGTAGTTAAGCTTGGAATGTGTTTCTTCTACCCTTTTGTATTGTCGCATATCATTCACTGGATGTGCGGAAATAGAAAGACTCTCTTGATTTATAACAATGCGCCCATCAATAATTTGAACTTGAGGAGCGAAGGCCATCCTGAAATATAACCCTATAAATCGCATCATGCCGTGTATTAAATGATCCCAATAGCCTTGTGGTACCCTAATCTGAACTTTTTAACCTTAAAAACGACTATAAAAATTACTTCCAACAGCAATTAACAAATGCAGCTTTTTTATTAGACAAAGATCATATATGTTATGATGTTCAAGTTAAGCTATTGAAAATGATTTTTATTCACCCCCTCTGAAGTTCTTTTTGAAAAGTAGTACTTTGTTAATTTGGGTTTAAAGTGGTTGCCTCCCTTTAAAAGAAACAAACAAATTCACAAATTAAATTAATGAAAATAAAATACTTCCAAACTATTTGGCATGTTTCTACACCCTGGCCCCAAAACACACACATTGTTACCAGCATTTCCTTTGCTGAGGAAAACCTAAGCATGTTCCCTCATCATGAAGCTTAGTTACGAGAAAGCATGAACATGTCATCGAGACATACCACTCTCCCTATTGGATGGAGAAGTTGAAGGACTATTCATCATCATTGTGGAGTCACTATGAAATAAGGTTGACCTTTCCAACTTTGTGGCTCATTAAGACAGGTTTCATTTTGCTAGATGTTTGTCCACAGTAGACATGTGGAAGTCAATTCTTAAAAAGGAATAAGACATATAACAAAAACCATTGTCTACTGGATGACGCCCACATCACAAGGGCTTTTGGTTCAGTCCTTTTGTCTAAAATTTGAGGAGTTTAAAAACGATACATATCAGCAATCCATGGGACACTTGAGTCGACCACTACACAATCTGCTTCTTAAGATGCCAACTTCGGTTCCAACAGCAACAATGGAAACTCCTTTAGATATGGCTTGTTTTTGGAGAGGTTCAAGGCAGATGTGAACACGGGGTGTTACAGAACATATAAGTAGATAGAGGTGCTTAATTGGAAGATTGCCACTTGTGAAAATATTATTGGCCGTTCTTATTGAGTGGTACAAGGCTTCCCTCTTGCTTCAAGCACGTATTGTTATAGGAGAATGAGTTCTTAGCACTCCTGGAAGAATGCTCCATGGATGTGGAGGTGTCAATTTCCTGTAAAACGTTGGGATTTTCTAAGGATTTGCTGTAAATGGATTTATTTTAAAGATTGTGGCCCTCATCCAAACTACATAGTACACGACTTTATCTCTTGCTCAGGCAAAGGGTTTGAACATGGCTAAGGATGCTCCATGGATTCCCCTCAAACACTGAGTGGGTTCCCCTCAAACACTGACATCTGAGGAACAAGCAAAAAATATCCTGAACATAAAGAGAATCCTCACGCCTTTCGTCTGTCCCTATTGATGTGCCCTAGTTAGCATTGCTCCTTTTTACATGAGGCGATGGAAATAACTGAAAAGACCTTTATGTTCTTTCCAATCAGAAATGTATGGCACATGTTGGGTTGTGCAAACAATTTCACAGAAATGATTTGGTGTTTAGTGTAAAACTCAACATTGAACAAGATGACGAACTATCAAGACAAATCTTTGGTATCAGGATGCCTCATGCAATGCTCAAAAACTGCATCACTTACAGCCATTGTAGTTTGAACTTTAAATCTGATCTCACCCAAGACTATCCATGTCAGTACAATGGTCTTTTCGGCCTACAAGATATATGGATTGAATGACACCCGCTAGGGGACGTAGGACTCAGTTCCATCTTGTTGGCAAAGAGCCTGAGTTCTCGCTTTTGGGAGGCTATCGTTAGCATTAGTGATGGGGAGAAGGCAATAGATTGGCTTGCAGCTACCCTTGTTACCATTTGGCACGATATCGTCTATACTTTGTAAGCGAGATGGAAGCAGGATATGGAGGATACCAAAAGGAGAGAGTGTTTCTGCAAAACATGTCCTATAGGAATATCTTACACTCACGGATTAAAAAATCCGGTGGTTGTATAACCCTCAACCTTGTCCTTGTAGAACCTCTTAGAATGTTTCCAACAATAGAAATACTATTCAAATTACAGTAGCCAAAGAACCAAAGGATGACAAATTTCTAAGCCTCACTATTGTATGAAAGTTCCAACACCATTGAGTGCCCGACCATTGCACAAACATCAACAATAGAGCAAAATCATACACAGTATGATCCTAGGTAATATGCAATTGTTACAAGAAAAGTTCAAAGAGACCACACGCTCAGAAGATGATTCAAAGTACATCTACTGAAAGTGCCAGACTTTCAAAGCTGCTACAAGGCTCTCATGATATTTCCACTCTCCAAATTGGTTGCAACAACCTCATTTCTTTTCTACATGATTTTGTATGAGGTTTCCAGAGGGGTTTATCCAGGACTTTTATATTTGAGTCATACATAATAGAAGTTCTCTTTTTTGAAAAAAAAGTGGTAAACTCTCTTGGTGAAACTAAAGCCTCCTCACATCATATATCGAATGTTATAAGACTTTTAGTCACATCTCAGTGCATACATTCATAGCAAATAATAAGAAGGATTACCTTTCATTTTGCTGATGTTCTTGTTCAGCTTGACCATCAGCTTGTGTTATTTGTGATGAATCATTTGCCTTCCTGGCAGTACCCTCCTTGGACTGTCAGAAGGTTTTTTTAAAATCAGCAACTCAACTCTTTTTACAAGTTGAGATAACTATCCACAACAAAAAATTCATATTGAATAAAAATCAATGACATCATTTTGCATCCTTTCTCCTTTGTTTGAAATAAACTTTTCATTTGTCCCAAGGCTCCAAGTCAAAGTATCACATGACCAACATCTACTACAAAACATAACAGAACCACTCTAACTCCTTACAACCAAGAAAAAAGAGAGAACAAACAAAAGTTCCATTGGTAAATAAACAGAGGCATAGGCAATAAGCTCCCTACAAGCCAAGGAGAAATAGTAAACACAACCAAGGTTCACCAAAGATGGCAACGCAGCCCAAGAAACCCCTTGCAAGTCAAGAGGACAGAACATAGAAGAGTCGCATAAAATATATTTGGGTGACGTTGTCTAGCAAAACTAATCAATACCAAGTTTCACCCTCCCTCACATTAGATGAGAATCGTCCTCAATAATTATTGTGCAAGGATTATGCTGGGTTCAATCATGCTTTGTGAGCACCATCGCAAGGCTTGCTATTCTCCCATCGCTTCAGAGTTTTTTCTCACCTCCATCACAAACTTCTTCCCAACCTCCGTTCCTGCTTCGCTATAGCCAGCCCAATGCAAAGGTTGTAGATCTGGCCAAGCTCTAGCACAGTCCAAGCTCATGCACAAGTCCATTTTCACCGCTCAGCATCATCTACCTCCAGCCTTTGGCTGACAAAGTTCCCAGTTGCACCTTTCATGTTATAGCATCATCAAGCTTCAGCAGCAGTGTTTGAAGCTCTTCAATGCAAAGAACAAGGTTTTCTACATTTATCACCTCCACACATAGGTTCCGAAGACGTCCAGAAGGTTTATCACAGTTCCATTGCAGCACACATTACAAGTTAGTATCCCTGTTGATGTAGTGACTTGTGCATAACTCACACCCACAGCTCCATCGAGGTTTCCCTCTTCACATTGGGTCAATTTCCTCCTAGTTTTCAATCTGCCCTATTCTAGAAACTGTTAGTGGTGTACATGACACCTTACCCTTGGCAGGCATTGCTGATGCACAAGCCATCACCCTCATTAAAAAATGCAACTCATCCAATTCTTGAAAATAACCATCTCAGAGCAGAACATCCAACAAATTTTTTTCCCCTATACAACTGATGAGTTTCCCCAACACGCGGCTAGGTCAATGTATGTTGTGCTAACCATACGATCTACTTCTTGTTGCTTGGAAAACACACCATCCCAACCCCTCATAATGAAATAGAATAACAAAGATATAAGCTGCACATGTCCACCAAGCTGTTGCCAATCCTCTCAACTTCAATACGGGCACAAGAAGAATCTCCACCTTAAAGCTACATTGCTTCATTTCTCTACCATTTCGGTGGTCTATACATTCTTCTTGAGCTTCAAATGTGGTGCAATTCAAAGTACTTGGAAACAAGGGGCCTCTTCATTAGCAGCACAAAAACTCTAATATTTTGTTACTATATAGCAATGAGAGCATTGGGTTCTCTTGTAAAGTAGGAATAAGGCCTTCCTTTATGCTGAAGTCACTTTGGTAGGCACATCAATTTTAGCTAGTGCATCTTAGAAGCTAGCGAGAATGTATTGTGTGCCTTGCATACCTCATTAAACCAATTGCTCAGTAGAAGCTGCCTCTTAGGGACTTGACCTGGGTGATGATCAGTGATAGAAAATGAAAGAAGTTTCATACTAAGAGACTCTAAGGACTATATCTTGGCCAACTTTAACATCGGCCAAAGTGGTACACCTCTTTAGAGCACTAGCTCCGACAATAAGTAAGGATAAGAAGCACACCAGATTATGGTTAAGGTTCGAATGTCCAAGAACACAGCGAGATGATCACCTAGGAGCAGTGCAGTGCCTAGATATCAAATTGGGAGATAGATGGACGTTTTAAGAGATTATCCACCACATCCCACCTCCTTTCCCCCATGACTAAACCATGAGTATGGCAGGCCCTGGAAAAGCATGCATGCAGTTATAGCTGAGAAGGCTGCCAACTGATCCAGCGTAGGAACATGTTTTTGCATGAGGTAACGATATGCAATGCACCAGAATTTGATGTTTGCATACGATAACTATTGCAATGCAACAAAACTGCTAACACTTGCATAAAAACCCTAGTGCTTTGAAAGAAGCCCACAAGATCTGGCCACAAGGCCAAATCTCCCCAAACCCTGGTGCTTTGAAAAGATTTGGCTGCAGGGCCAAATCTCCATAGACCCAGGTGATTTAAAAGAAGCTAGAAATATTTGACCGATTTAAAAGAAGCTAGCAAGATTTGGCTGCTCGGCCAAATCTCTCCAGACCCTAGTGCTTTGAAAGAAGCCCACAAGATCTGGCCACAAGGCCAAATGTCCCCAAACCCTAGTGCTTTGAAAAGATTTGGCCGCACGGCCAAATCTCCATAGACCCTCGTGATTAGAAAGAAGCTAGCAAGATTTGGCCACACGGCATGCCAGATCTCTAATGAATTATAATGATGAAGTCAGCTAACAAGGAGATATAAGGAGGTGCCACTACATAATATACCAACATTGTTCAGGTAATACAGCTGTAAAATACAGGAAGTTCATACTTGAAACATATAGGTTGAATGCAAGTATATATCTAGATGAATCCAGGAGCATGCCCAAACTCATCCTCTAAAGACACAACATGGTGCAGTTTCAATCTCATGATAGTCAATCATATAGGTTGAACGCAAGTAACAAAATTTGTCATAAATTTATTAGAGTTATGCGATCAATCCAACAATGATAAATACATTTTGCAGATTCCAACAGGGATACTGGGTTTTGGAGACACTATGAATAGAAATGCAAATACAACATGAAACCAAAGAAACAATTGCACAAAGAAAAGCCCGTCATGCTTCATAATAACAGCAACAATGTTCAATACTAACACCCACAGGAGAATAAAGGGTGACGAACACGATACAAGCCCATCAATATGACTAGCAACATTTTAACAATACAACTAGACCATAAACCAAGTCAACAAACCCTCATAAATAAGAATTCCAATACACCTTTCGCTCTTTAGCTTGTGCAAGACGAATGATCTGCTTCATGGTCAGCTTTTTTGGATCCAAATCAGGTTCAGCAAGATCTACAGCACGCCTCTCAACTGTAAAAAGACAAAGACGAATAAATCTCTCTTTGCTTTTGGATCCAAATCAGGTTCAGCAAGATCTACAGCACGCCTCTCAACTGTAAAAAGACAAAATGTTATAGACGAATAAATCTCTCTTTGCACTCTTGCCCCCCGAAAAAAGGGAGTGCATATTAAAGATTCAACGTGTGTATGCTGCAAGCAATAGGAATCATCCAATAATAATCATGATTCATGCTTTTTATGTCTTTTATTTAAAATCCCAACAATTTTTTCAAATTTGTTTACTTTGCATAGTGTTTGATTCTAGAATTTTTACTACAATAATCCTAATTTGTTGCAACTTGCATAAGGCTTTGTGCCTTGATTGAAATTTTCCTTCTCCCGAGAATGAAAAACATATTGCTAGGCCACTAAGCGGGCATCAACACCCACAACAAATACAAAAGAAAACCATAATCATGATCATAACGGCATTGATACATAGGGAGAAAACTCTCCAAGCTCATGGAGAGGATGGGAGCTGGCAAGGGCATCAACCCTCAGAGGGTGCCGTCGATGCACGAGGCTGCTGTAGTGGCATAAAACCTACGATGGAGCATTGGCGGCCGTCGACATGTGTGGTCTGTTGTGGTCTCCTGGCTATAGCCTTGCGGCGAACAATTGCCACTGTCACTCTTGTAGGTCGTGTCTCTGGTCTGATGAGCATGGAGGGAAGGTCCCCTAATGTGCTCTGTGCCCCAACATGCTAGTGAGTGACACATCTCTGGCTCAGGTCCTCGCAGCCGATGTCTCAGTGAGTCCTATTGATCAATGATGTTTGGCTGGAAAAACTCAGTGATCATGCTCTGAGTGGGGTGTGACTATGTACCCTGGTCTCACCTACATGCCCTGAGCAACTGCTGCCAGTGTCGGACAGCCTCATGAATGAAGGCCACCAAGCATCTCTCGTTTGGGTAAGACAGGAGACTGGATAGGGGCCCAAAACCATCCTTGAAGAGGCGATGATAGCAACCTCTGACCTTATAGTAGAGAGGGCAACTAAAAGCGAAGTGCTCCTCTAACTCGATCTCCTGGTGATCGCACAAGGTGTGACCCTCTCTGGGTATGCCCTCCACTCGACCACTCTCAATACGGAGTCGATGTCATGAGACACAAAACTACTCAATCAATATCCTCAAGGAGTGGGGGATAGATCCGTGTATATCCTGACCAATCGATGGAGTCCTCCGTTGAATCTGTAGGTAGTGGTCTCTGTAGAAGCTGAGTTTCACATGGAGCTCACGAGATATGTAGTTAACTGTAGAAGATCCTCTCAGATTAACCGGTTCACCTCGTGATATGTGAGCAAGATGGAAAGCGCCTCAACGCTGTACTGGAATGGAGAGGATGACTATAATGAAAGGGGGGAAAGGGAATAATGTAGGAGTACTCGAGAGAGAATTCGAGGGGATTGTGGAGGGGACTATACACCATACATGGGCAGCAAGTTTCCCAGATTGAGGTTCACGACGCAGTTCAGCCCTCCCGTCCACGTCCACCACCTCTCCCAGAGGATGCTGTTTGGGAGACTCCAACATCACTGCTTTTGGAACGTCTAGGTGGCTCGATGCAGCCGGGTGCTGGGAGGCCAAACAACTTCTCCGACAGCTACCCTAGTAGGCATTTGGCAAGATATCATCTTCACCTTGCGCACCATTTGGGAGCGCAATACTCTAGGCTTGAGAGCGACTGTTGAGAGGCGGGAGCATTTCCGCCAGACATGGCCAGCAGGCATATTCTACACCCTTTCCGTGACGGGTATTCACTGGGCATATAGACCACCATCATGGTGTTAGAAATCGACCAACACAGGGTACGCATAGCGGAAGACTGATAGAATAGCCCAAGAGCTCACACAGTGGAAATTTGCATCACATAGATGTGCAAATCAGGAAATAGACAGTAGACATAGCCACATATAGAATCCACCATACCAAAGGTCCTTCTCTATCTGCTAGTCTCTTCTAGAACCCTAAGCCCACGTGCTCCACCTCGAGCGTAGTAGACTCTCTGTCCAAAATGTTCCTCTCCCCCTTACTACCTGGGTACAGCCTAGGTGGGCAGCCTCCTGTGAGCTAGGTCTGCAGCTTCAAGGTCTCTTTCTCCTCCTGAACAAAGGCCCAAAGATAAACCTGCTGCTGCTCCTTCAGCTGGTGGATTGGCTGCTCTAGAAGATGAGATATGAGGGCCTAGAGGCCCTCCTTTTACAGGCCCCCAAGGGCTGTCAAAAAACCGACCAGCCAGCCTCATCCTGGCCGACCAGTCTGCTGCTGGTCCCGACTTGGTTGGCTGGTCCAAACAGCCCTATATAAGGACCTATGCCAGGCCCTTTTGGGCTGCTGCCTTTGTCACTGTCTGCACCTATTGCAGGCCCATGTGCTGCTGCTCCAGGTCTCCCATGCAAGCGCCTATTGGCCCTGCTCATGCTGCCACCTGTGCGCCTCTGCCAGCCCCTTGTGCTGCCCTGTCGCAGCTCTTTTGCAGGCCCATGACCTGCCCTTTGCAGGCACCTTTTGGCCCGCCATGCTGCTCCTCTGTCAGGCCACTGGCCTTGCCTTGACAGCTGCCCACATGGCAGGCAGCCTGTGTGCTGCCCATGTGGCAGCCTCTGCCCATTTCTGTGTGCTGCCCACATGACAGCCTGTTTGCTGCCCATATGGCAGCCCTTCTTCTACCATCCTTTTCTTTGCTGTGATTGAGGAGTTGTCCATGTGGCAACCCCCCCTCCAGGCTTTTCCCTATGGGCAAATGCCCTTGGTCTCCCTCCCCCAGGCTCTCCTCATATGGCTTACAAATGGGGAGTGACCTTTCCAACACCCCCTCTCACCGACACATCTCGGCCCAATGCCAACACGCCGATGACGATACTCCAGCAACTCCCTGGTCGAAGTCCTATGGAATATTTTGATATCAAAATCTTTTCCTAGCTTTTCATCCAGTGGCTCTTGCTCCACCAGGTCTGGTTCCGCTTCCACACACCATCCTGGTACACAAGTCCATCTCTGGTAGCACCTCCTGGCACCACCACCTTCAGTCACGTTCTTGCCTTTGAACTTGAGCAATCCAATCGCCACGATCTTCCAGTTGTCCCCCTCATAATGAGTGAACAACCTGAAGTCTTCCAGGCACCATGCTCTGAGGGTCTGTCCCAACTCGTCCTTCCTCTAGCAAGGTCTGCACAAAAGAATATCTCCAGATAACCTGGACCATGAACTCTCATTGAGCTCTCAAGCAGGTACTCTTCTCGCTTCTATACACTTGGTCCATCACCTTCCAGCAATTTGTGTCTAATATTTGAAGAAGCACCCTCACTGCTGCCCACATGGCAGCTTGTGAGCTGCCCATGTGGCAGCCTCTGTCCTTTTCTGTGTGCTGCCCACATGGCAGCCTGTTTGCTGCCCATGTGGCAGCCCTTCTACCACTCTTTTCTTTGCTCTAAGGTGTTGCCCATGTGGCAACCCCCTCTCCAAGCTTTTCCCTCTGGGCAAATGCCCTAGGTCTCCCTCCCCCATGCTCTCCTCATATGGGGGCTTACAGATAGGGCGTTAACCTTTCCAACACATGGTTGCCCGCTCCTATTTTGGAATCTCTATAGGCAATGAGCCATGAGATCCGTAAACAGATGCTTATTCTTGTAGCTGGCAACCTATTTCTTTTTGTTGTTTTCATCAATAGCACCTTTTGAAAGCTGG
The DNA here is from genome assembly GCF_047967505.1 of Dipteris shenzhenensis. Classification (NCBI taxonomy): domain Eukaryota; kingdom Viridiplantae; phylum Streptophyta; class Polypodiopsida; order Gleicheniales; family Dipteridaceae; genus Dipteris; species Dipteris shenzhenensis. The sequence goes on from NC_141619.1 coordinate 22,370,624, forward strand.
TTGCATGATTTTAAAGCATTAATAGACTTGTCGGATACAGAGTGGGCCAAGGTGGAGCGGCTACAGGTTCTCATGTTATCACGGATGATCCGTGGTAAGCCATCCATTCCTCACCAGATCATTCGGGCGGAGTTTGGGTCACCCCCATTACAACTAGATGCTGCATTTCAGGTCATCACGTATCTGTACCGAGTCAGGGAGTATGGAGATTACACCTCTGGGCGTAGCAGGCTACCTTGGCTAACACTGTCCTCTTCTATGGCACTTGCAACAGGAGGAGACCAGAGGTGCTGGTATGCATGCACAGAGAGATGGTTCGAGGGACTAGGGCTCCACATGGACGGGCTACCCCCATTCCAGTAAAGCATGGATGCTCCGTTTTCTCCCCTCCTATCACAGGAGGTCAACCAGGTTATCCGTGAGGAACTATTACAGCTACACACATTTCCGACCTAGCTGGGCTCGAGTGATCTTCCAGTGAAGCTGGGCTTCTACAGAGATCACTTCTTACATATCACAGTGGAGGGTTTCATTGACCCACCAGGGTACACTCAGATTTATTTACCCCCCTCGCTGAGGATCTCTCTTGGGCAGTTCGGGGTCTCTTCACATAGACTTTGTATCGAGAGCGACTACCCAGGGAGAGGCGCATATGCACTTTGTGTGACATGCAAGAGGTTGAGACAGAGGAGCACTTCATCTTCAGGTGTCATGTTTACCATGAGATCCGCGGGCGTTTCTACTGCCTCTACAGAGACAGCTATGGGGTTTTTGCTCGATTCATCTCCTACCCAGACCAGCGATGTTTGGCAAGTTTCGTTCATGAGGCACTCAAACTCCACGAGAGGATACTTCGAGCACAGAGACAGGAGCAGACTTCTTCCTTGGCTGATCCCTCTCAGAGTTCTATCACGGAGTTTTTCCAGCCACATCACATGGACACCCACGGGATGAGGCCTCGACGTGACCGTGACCCGGAGCTTGTGACCCGACAGCTCAGACAAAGGGTTGACACACAGATCACACTTGGGGACATCCCCTCCATGTTTAGAGTCGGGTCTCATCCGACAGGGGTCACAGTGGCCCTGGTTAGACACAGAGCTATGACCAGGAGACATGTCAGGGCTGCACCTTTGAGTGGCCGACAACACTCTATCGCCGATTTCATGCCACATCTCTCCTGATGTCTTGATGGTGATGATGATGATGATGATGAGATAGTCGACTACCGACATGACATGACTATGTTGTATTTAGGATTTAGTACTGACATTCTGCATACTTTGCATTTGCATTGGTGTGGATGCTCGTTTAGTAGGTTTTTCACAATCTCATAGACCCATTGGTCTTCCAAAGACTTTAGTAAACTTTCTTTCTTTCTTTCTCAGCAAGGAAGAGTGGATGAGAGTGCCCAGCAAGGAAGGTGCTCAGATTGCAGAGTATGCTTTGTTAATGCTTTGTTTACGGATTGCAGAGATCCGTAAACGGGTGCTTATTCTTGTAGCTGGCAACCTGTTTCTTTTTGTTGTTTTCATCAACAGCTCCTTTCAGAAGCTGGTTGTATGGTTTTAAAGCACTAATAGAATCTACCTTTTTTTGGAATTTGTCCCCCCTTGCTCTCCACATTCAGCTCTCTCTCTCTCTCTTTCTCTCTCTCTCTCTCTCAGCAAGGAAGAGCGGATGAGAGTGCCCAGCAAGGAAGGTGTTCGGATTGCAGAGTATGCTTTGTTCATGCTTATCTATGCAAATGAAGTGGAATTCTTCGCAAAGGACAAGGAGAGCCTGCAAGCACATTTGGATGCACTGAGACAATTCTGCAAACACTCTAGAATGCAAGTCAATATAGACAAGACAAAGGCAATGGTGATTAGGATACGTAACAAACGAGTAAATGTCCATTTGAGGGGGACCCCTGGAAACAGTCAAGACATAAATATTTAGGATTGTATTTTACACATAGCTACAAGTGGAATGCATGTGTGGAAAGGAGGATTTTGGGAGGTTTAAAAGCTCTATATAGCTTCCAAAATAAATGCAAAAGCATCTATGGAATTGGAAAATAAGAAAGTTTCTATATACCATGCTTTTGGATGCCCCGCTTGGGTGCCTAGGCTCTCCAAAATATACTGGGAAAGAATAGAACTTTACATATACGTTTTCTGATAGGGAGTTTGGGATTAAGGCACAGACACCCTACGCCACCTACGCCATCCTATTGGCTGAAACAGGAATGATACCTCTAGAAGGAGAAGCATTATGTCAATTCATGGCTTACCTCAGCTAAGTTGAGAGGATGGACGCCAGTAGGATACCACATAAGGCAATGGAAGCTACGCAAACTGTAAGTTGGCACGAAGAGGGAATGAACTGGATGGAAACATGGGGTTATAACTGTGAGAAGTGCAGCAGTGCTGAGCAACAATGGAGAGAAAACAGCAAACAATACACGGAGCAGAACTGGAAAACAGAGAAAACCAAGAGAGACTTGCACAAGGCCCCTCTACTGCTGGGGGAAAACTCAACTGCATTGCACAACTGATAAATTCTGAGATGCCTCATGTGCGAGGGAGGGGGGCCCTATTGATAGGCCCCTGTCCCAAACTAACCGACTAGCGGGGCGCAGGTAGTTGACTAGGGGGCCGAACCTGGTCTAGAGAAAGCCGATCAGGTGGGTTGGGTGTTGCAGGGCAGAGGCTCAAGTGGCCCGCCAAACTGGTGGGTGTTATTGTTAGATGTGTCATCTCCTGCATCACTAAGTAAGGGCCTTTGTTGTGGGTCTGCCCGTCCATGTGAGGAGTGCTAGGGCCTTTGTTGTGGGTTTGCCTGCCCGGGTTCACCATGGTGGCCAGCATGCACATGGACCTGCTCAGAGCTGTTCGCCCCCGTAGAGATTCTTTAAGCCAGGAAGGAATTATTCTCTGAAGATATGGCATTACCTTGCTTTCTCATCTCACTTCGCAGTACTCTGCCTTCTATTCTTCGCTAATCACTAGTCGCAGGATGAACACTTTGACTTGGGAAGAATTGGAGCCTATGGTGCTAAATCAAGAGGGGAGGTTTCAGAGTTTCTCCCATGGCAATGGCTCCGATATGCTGTGGCAGCTCCACAGTCGGGAAAGAATTAAGGTTGTCAAACCCTTGATATGAGGACCGAAGTAGAGAAGGAGGTACTTAAGGTGGAGCGATCATGTAATCACTATGGCGAGAAAGGCCGACAGTGCTCTCATCGCGCTAACAACAAGCATACTGATTCCTCCTGTGTCGCTATAACTCCTGCTTTTGTGCACATTGAAGTTATTGATTCTCTCGCTTCCTCTGGTGGAGAGGGAGTTCTGGCTCTTCAAGCCAAAGATTGCCGGATCTGGATCGTCAACAGTGGGGCATCCGGTAATATGAGTCCTTCTCTAGCTGGGCTCAAAGATTTTGTGATCTTTGGGGGGGATGCCTTTATGGGCGATAGCTCTATCATCAAAGTTCATGGTGAATGCAATGCCGACATCATTCCAAATGGCAAAGGTGGACCATGGGATGCACTCTTCCCAAGCACTGTTTATTCCCTTTCTTGGATTCAATCTGTTGTTTGTTTATGAGACTTGCCATCTCAGTACCACATTATTGTTAGAAAACACTTTGTGGAGGTCCGGGATAAAGCTACCGATCAAGTACCGGTCAAAGTGGTTCAGACAGGTGCAATAAGTCATGGCATTTACACTCTGTCCGCGCTTTCCTCGATCACGTCTTCTATTCAAGGTGACCTATGGCACTTTCGTTTTGGTCACTTAATGTTGATGCACTCTGACGTGTTGCTTGTGAAGAAATGGTCCTCAGTTTACGTGATGTGGGTAGTAAGCATGGGCAGTGCCAATCTTGTGTTCAAGGAAAGCAACATCGGGACGCGTTTCTGAAGCAAGCCTCATGACAGACTTCATTACCTCTGGAGTCGGTCCATGTTGATCTTTATGGACCTATCACTATTGCCAGCCTTGGCGGGGCTCTCTACTTCATGTTGTCGGTTGATAACTTCAGCAGGTTCATGTGGGTCTACTTTCTGGCCCACAAGTCTCTGGAGTATTCTCGTTTCCAAGAATGGTGTGCCCTAGTTGAAAATGAATCTAACTTTCATGTGAAAACCCTTCTGTTTGACAAAGGTGGTGACTTTTGTTCCTATCCCTTTGAGGATTTTTTTGTGACGAAGGACATTCGGCTGGAGTTTGCCAATACTGGCATTGTCTCTGAAGCAGGGGTTGTTGAGCGGAAGAATCACATCGTGGTAGAAATGTATCGGGCCATGCTTGCTCATCGAGAGGTTCCTCGATTTCTTTGGGCTGAGGCCACTTCCACAACAGTAGATATCCTGAACCGTTCTCGACATTTGCTATTCCTAAAGCAGCTCCTTTTGAGGCCTACTTTGGAAAGAAGCCAGATGTATCCTATTTCCATGTGGTCGGGTGCGATGTCTGTGTTCACATTCCGAAGTAGCAAAGGGGGAAGTTGGATGTGAAGTCAACTCAGACGATCTTTGTCGGGTACAATTCCCAATCTATAGGGTACCCGCTGTATGAGCCTTCCAAGAGGGAGATTATCCTCAGCAGGGATGTTATCTTTGATGAATACATTCCTTCTTCGATGGCTGATGTCGACCCTTCTCTTATCCTAGAGACTGTTGATGATGATAGTAGTGATGATTTTGTTCCTGCGTTGCCCCCAGTCCCGGCAGCTGTTCCTGATCCGCTAAGCGAGAGTGACCTGGACAGTGATTCAGAGGATTCCCCATCTCGGGGAAAGTTCTGGGTCAGGGTCTCAGAAAGTATCCCGTTGGTTGATTGAAACCCTTTGTGACTTTGGTGTCAACCGACATCCCTTCTTCATGGCTTCGAGAAGAGGACGAACCCCGTAGATCCCACCGGAATAAGGAAAAAGTTTTGGAGGTGGTTCCGCTACAGGTCAATTATCCTTGATGACCTGCATCCTCAAAGACAAGGAGCCTTCGAATGTTCGAGAAGCACTCTCTCAGACACTGTGGAAGCAGGCAATGGAACTAGAGTTGGATTCTATTATGAGAAATGGGATCTGGGAGTTAGTACCATGCCCCACTATTGTTCAATCATTGGTGTCAAATGGGTCTACAAAACCAAGTACGCCTCAAATCGTACTATGGATAAGCACAAAGCCCGACTTGTGGCTAAGGGATACTCACAGCCACCGGGATTGACTATGATGACACGTTTGCTCCTACTGCCAGGATGGCCACTCTTTCGGCAGTATGAGTAGTTGCAGCTCATGAGCAGTGGCCCATTTACCAGATGGATGTTAAATTTGCCTTAATCAATGGTGATTTAAAGGAAGAGATTTATGTGGAGCAACCGCTTGGGTTTACCCAGTCAAAAGGAATGGTTTAGAGGTTAAGGAAAGCATTAAGCAAGCTCCTTAAGCTTGGAATCAAAAAATTGATGAGTTTTTTGTACGAAAGCGTTTCTGAAGGTCACGGGTTGATTCCATTTTGTACATCTTCTGTCAAGGGGGTTTTCTTTCCCTTATTATCTTGTATGTTGTTGATTTGTTCAATACATGGAGTCATGCTACTCATATTTCTGAGACCAAGGCGGCTCTTTCCCAGGCCTTTGAGATGACTGATCTCGGCCTCCTGCACTTTTTTTGGGTTTGGAGATCTCACAGGGGCCGTAAGGTTATTTTGTGTCCCAGAAACGTTATACTCAGAGGCTTTTCAGATGACAGAGTGTTGTGCCATCGCATCACCCATGGACCCGAGTACCAAATTGTCCAAGTATGAGTCTAGTGATCCTGTGGAGGCAAGTAGATATCGCTAGTTGATCGGCTCCTTGATTTGGTTACTCAATACCAGATTGGACCTATGTTACTCTGTTGGTCTACTGAGTTCCTTCATGCCGATACCTAAGAACCCATTGGGATGTTGGTATGCGGATCCTTCGCTATCTTCAAGGTTTTCACAATCGAGGGTTGTTTTATAAGTCAGGGTAGCATTCCAAGATGTAGCTTTTAGGATGGAGTGATTCTGATTGGGGAGGAGAGTCAGACACTCGTCGTCCACTACTAGGTACTGTTTTACGCTCGGCTTAGCAGCCATCACTTGGAGCAATAAAAGGCAAACCATTGTAGCCTTGTCTTCGACCGATGTTGAGTATCGTGTTGCATGTTTTGCTACTTGTGAGACAGTTTGGCTCCACTGGTTATTGAGGGAGATCGGGTTCCCATAGACATCGCCGACAGTCGTCCACAGTGACAATCAAAGTTGTATTGCACTTGCTCGAAACCTAGTGTTCCATGCTCGTACCAAGCATACTGAGATCTAGTACCACTATGTCCTAGGGAAGGTGCTTGATGACGTTATCCAGCTTACGTACTACAAGACGGAGGGGACCTCTTCACCAAGCCCCTGGCACAACAGCTGCTTGGCAATCATTCGAGCTCACTCAGGATGATCCATTATCCAGGAGCTGAGGGGGGGTGTTAGAGGTGTCATCTCTCGCATCACTGAGTGAGGGCCTTGGTTGTGGGTTTGCTCGCCCATGTGAGGGACTGCTAGGGCCTTTGTTGTGGGTTTGCCTGCCCAGGAGAGGCAAAGGGGGTTCACCATGGTGGCGAGCATGCACACAGATCTGCTCGGCGCTTTTCGCCCTTGTTCCAGGCTCTTGTGGGGTCCGCCATATGACGCGTAGCCAAGAGGGTGTGGGGGTAGCACCTGTCTTGGGCCCATTTTGAGGCTGCCACCAAGCCACACGTGTGTGCCTAGGTGGCGCCTACTAATATACCGAAAGATGCATGTGAAATAAGGGAGATTGTGACACAGAAAATGCTACACAAGCTATGGCAAAAAACCTGGGGACAAAAATGAGTTCTATAAACAGGAAATTAACTCAATGGACAGCTATGTGTGCCCCACAGGGGAGGTAGAAAATGAGCAGCATGTACTCCAAAGATGTAGAGCCTACACACACATCAGAGTAGGTTATGGGAGCAGCAGAGATAATCTGAAAAATATGCTGGAGCCGCCAGCCAAAAAGCTAGGAAGCTGCCTAAAAGAGATTTACACCAAGGTACTCACCCTAGTTAAGCAAAAAGAACAGAGTAAAAATGGAAGAAAGCATTCGATCATTTACCCTTCTTCTTGCGAAGTGTGGATTTCTTTAATCTCTTTTGTTTCTGGCCTTCAACAACAATTGCAGGTTCAGTCACAGAGCTTCTATTGGCTGCAATTTCTACACCTGGCTGAGATGCAGGAGATGCAGGAGATATAGCAGATGCAACTGCTGCAAACACTGACAATCTTCCTTGCCTTCGCTTGCTTGTTTCCCTTGACGCCTGGTTTGAGCTTTTATTTAAAAGAACAGTCTCTGTATCGTCCCCACATGTTTCCAGCACAGTTTCCTTGGGTAAAGCTCTTTTCACTCGAGCCTTCTTTCGTTTCCGAGTCAGAACCGTATCAAGCTGCCCATCAATGTCCTGGCATGCTGCATACATATCACGAACATCCTTTACCTTCTGAAGCTTTCGAACAAATCAGATGCGGTTTCCTACAATAATTCTCTCTTTTGAAATCCCAAAAACAGGCACTTGCATGTACCTCCCGGTAGGAATTTGAAAACAACATATTGTTGCACTTCTCAGTTAAAAGTGATATCACAGCTCAGCAGAAGCATATAGAGGTCTGGACAAACCCAACATCTTCTTGCTGCCTATTCTCAATATTCACAAATTCTCAGTTTCTGAAAATTTATACGTAATTGAATGGACTTCTCACCTGTTTCAAGCACATTTTCCTCAGGTGAAATTGTATCGCCAGCATTCTTTAGCTTAGGAGGGACAACATCATCAGCATTCTCCTCGACTTCCTGGTACACTGCAAACATAACACTTGCATCCTTTAATCACTTAAAGTTTTGGTCAAAGGGTTCGAATGTATTTTTGGCCTGCCCCCTGGGGGTAGCCTTAGCAACGATGCAATTTGGGCAAAGCAGAAAAAAGGCATTTTTAGAATTTTTGAAAGTGCATTTTTCCTATTGAACAATATGTTGATATGTGGCTTCTCTTCTTCATTTGACTTGAATGCAGACTTTAAAGTGGTTGACTCTCTCTCTCTCTCTCTCTCTCTCTCTCTCTTTATCTCCTCAAGTCTTCCTACACACCATCTCCACCTTTTCTCCCTCCCCTCCTCTCTCTCTCTCTCTCTCTCTCTCTCTCTCTCTCTCTCCCCTTTATCTCCTGCAGTCTTCCTTCACACCATTTCCAGTGGATTCCTTTTTGTTTATATATATACCTTAAGACTAGAATAAGTCCAATCATACAAATTTAGAATTTTTGTTGTTCTAAAGATCAAAAATCTACAAAGAAAATAAAAGAGAAAATGAAAGAGAAGAAAAAAGAGGTAAACAAAAACTTTTATGAAAAGCAAAAGGAAGACATACTTAGCAAGCAAAGCAACACTTATGTCGTCATCAGTGCCCAAGCATAAGCAGCTATACTGGGTTTCTAAAGACCCGCGGAGTCTCTTGGGCAAACCCAGTGCTTACTAAAATACATCAAATAAACAAAAGAGAATGAAAACAAGAAATAAAGAAGAAACGAAGCAGGTGACTTAAGCAAAAATAAACAAGCAAGTCAAGAAACAAAAACTTCTAAAAAACTAGAAATTCTCTCTCTCTCTCTCTCTCTCTCTCTCTCTTATTTAAAACATAAAAAGTTAAATGGCACTTTACACTTATGTCTCGTTTTTGCAAAGAGGCAAAAATACATTTCTAACTTAGAAAGCACAAGTATACTCAAACAAACTCTCTTTTGAAACTAAAAGAAATACGGGCTATTCAGCTCCCCGCTTTTTGTTTTCAGCTTATGTTCAATCATTCTAAACAAACCTAAGGCCGAAACACCATAGATAAAAGACTTCATATCTAAGAATGTGCGAACTTTTTTCATTATTTTCCTTGAATTATACCTCTTGTGTAATAGTAAAGTGATCAAATTACTACAATGAGTGGCGAGAAAATCTATGGAATTGGGAAGAAATGACTCCATATTTTGCCAAATCAGAAATGTTTGAGTCAGGCCTTTTTGTTTGCGTTTTTTAATCTTGGGCAGGCCTTATGAATGATTAAATATCATTCATCTTGTTTTCATTGCCAGCATCTTAGAAAGTCCAACTGAGCCCTCCGGATGCAAACTTAAGGAGTTATATTTCTTCTTGAAGTCTAGAAACTCAGCATGATATCCAAAGAAGAAGTCTAGAAACTCAGCATGATATCCAGTGACGCAGCAAATCAGTTGAAGCAACCTTTAGAACAGGGCCTCCAAAATCCCCCGACCTCAAGCAATCCCCGCTTTCACAGGAGGCTCGTGGTAAAAGAAATTTTCCATAACAGGGCTGAGTTTCTCAGTGAAACAACTAAGAGCAGGTGTTCTGATAAATTTGTAAAGATATGTCTGCTGCAAATGAATTGACCTTCAGTACCTTCATCATGCGAAGATGTCACCAGAGCTCCCGGATCAGCTTCGTTGAGATTCGGACGTACTGTCTCTAAGTCACTCTGAATTTGATTGTGGATGACATTTGCTGGCAAAGCAGGGGGTGCAGGAACAGTCTCTCGGCCCAGTGGGGGAAAAACAGTGCTTTCGAACGGTCTGTGTGCCCCTTCGTCGCTTCCAACAGCTGTCTCTTGAGGCGCTGGTTCCTCATCAGCTGCAGACGCAACGTCAATGCAAACGGCTGCTTGCTGGGTAGAATGCTGATCAACCCCAAATGTATTTCAAAATCAAAATATGACAAAATCCAAATAGATAACTAAATACCCTCATTCCGAAAAAGTACTGAGGACCACTGTATCAGGCTACGATCAAATCGATATCTGAAGAAACAGAAGATGGGAGATAGGACCCAAAAAAAAATACCGCGCTGTCGGCGACACGGTTCCTGTGATCAACATCGGCGCGAAGAGCCGAACGGCCGTCCACAGAACGATCAAGCTGCCGTGCAGGGGCGTGTGAGACTGCGCCATCGGCCTTGCGGGGTGAGGGAGCGTCGTTGGGTTTCTGCAAGGATGCAGGTGCCGAAGCACCTACCTTTCGAGCACGGGGCTTGGCCTTGGGCTGAAAAGCTCCTTGTCGAGCGACTGTGGAAAGGAAACAAGGTGATTGGAAGAAGGGGAGGATGAAGAAGTTTGGAAATGAAGTGGAGCGAAATTAGATTACCAGGAAGAGCTCCGAGGGCATCGTCTTGAGCATCGAGCGCTTCCAGTGATGAAAACATGCCGAAAAACTCACCAACAATACGAACCTGCTACAACAGAGAACCCCAAAGCCGTCAAATATTTGTTATAAGTAGCTACTTGATATCCCTTTCCAACAATTTTAGATAAGCCTTGGCTCCTTGTGTAGCACTACGTCTATATGTACACAACGTTTTGAGTTCAAGTCCCAGATTCGTTGCTTTGATACCTCTCGACTTATAGATATATGTGTATAGTCAACATAAGTATTATACGAACCCAAGATCTTGAGGATGTGGTACTCTAGTACTCTCAACAAGGGATTCGAGGATATCTCAGTATCCTATGATGGTATTGTGAAGAAGGGATTCGAGGATTCTCGGTATCCAAGGGTAGAGTGTCTGAAGGTGGTATTGTGAAGAAGGGATTCGAGGATTCTCAGAATGTATGAAGAATCCTCCCTATCAAGGGTAAGGGTAAAGTGTTGAATAAATCGAGGAGCACACAAGATATGAAGGCCAACTTAACCGTGGGCATACAAGACGTTTGTAATTTCGGATCATTCATCAATGGCATACATTAGGCATTGTAATACAAGTCATTGATCCTTGAGAATCGACACACCTTGGAATGACATACATGACGTTTGGAATTTCAAATCGTTCATCAATGGCATACATTAGGCATTGTATTACAAGTCATCGAATGGCAAGGCATACATGACGTTTGTAATTTCGAATCGTTCATCAATGGCATACATTAGGCATTGTAATACAAGGAGCACACAAGATATGAAGGCCAACTTAACCGTGGGCATACAAGACGTTTGTAATTTCGGATCGTTCATCAATGGCATACATTAGGCATTGTAATACAAGTCATTGATCCTTGAGAATCGACACACCTTGGAATGACATACATGACGTTTGGAATTTCAAATCGTTCATCAATGGCATACATTAGGCATTGTATTACAAGTCATCAAATGGCAAGGCATACATGACGTTTGTAATTTCGAATCGTTCATCAATGGCATACATTAGGCATTGTAATACAAGTCATCGAATGGCTGTCTAAGAATTTTTTGCTTTTAATGGGTGCCACAATCTCTTTGGGTATATTTCTTTAGTATATTTGATTCTAAATGAATGGCTAGGATCAACATTTATGGACCATCAATTGTTTGAGATTCATAGTCGAGATTCCTTGTTGTGGCTATGACATTATGTTGCTTCTATTTCTTTAGTATATTTGATTCTGAATGAATGGCTAGGATGAACATTTGTGGACCATCAATTGTTTGAGATTCATAGTTGAGATTCCTTGCTGTGGCTCTAACATTATGTTGCTTCTATTTTGGGTGATTGACTCAAGTTTTGTGGATAGCTTAAAGGGGTTTATGTTCTTTGTGGTCAATGTCTCGTAAGCACGATGTTGTAATGGGTTTTTTCTTTTATAAAACATAATGGATTTATTAAACGGAAAACATCATACGAAAAGTGGCCATCTATAAAGGGCAAGCTGTTCATAGCCTGCATTGCTATAGCAGCAATTTAACCTCTTAGCACAAGAACGCACTAGACTATCCCTCTTTCTTACAAACACCCCCATATCATTCAAGAGGACCTTAAGATGGCCCATGACTATATCCACAAGGTACCCTGCTCCAATTCGATGATTAAAGACAACCCTAATCCTTATCATCCACACCACTAAACACACAACCATGCACAAATATAGCCAACAAGCCACAAGGGTCAAAGGCAAACCGTCGAATCACCCATGAGGGCCAGCCTCCAGTTAGTACGATGCCATTAGACCCACTTTCCGGACAACACTAGCTAGTCTGCTTCTCGCGCGATGAGCAAACCCATAGTAAATGAGTGATGTCCTCAACACCCCTCCCACAAAGGGCATAGCAAGGTCTGGTATTCTTCCACTTAGCCATTTTGCCCCTAAGAGGCAACCACATATGAAGAATCTTTTAAAGTAAAAACATTGCTTTGCATGTTCTGCATCCTTTCCTGTGTGCCTTCCACAAATTCGGAGAGCACCTAAGTGTCCATTTAGCATACTGGAATCAAAAAAAGAACTTGATTCTCCATCAACTTCCTATACACCACCCTTCTAGTGATCTTACGAAGGCAAGATTTCCCTATCCTTCATCGGTTCTCCCTCCAATTCTTGGAGGCTATGTAATTCGAAGGCTAATGTTCAGGAATCATACCCAAAACCTGGAAAATCAGTGCAATCTTTGGCTTTCCTGGAGTCACAAAGCTGTAAGCAAGAACCAATTCCATTCTTGTATGCACTCCTAGCTCAAGGTAAATCCAAAAGCACCAAGGGCTCACCGTTATGAAAAACGGCCCAGCTCCACCAAATATTTTCAAACAAACTTTGCATCCCCAAGCAACCTAAGCTCCCTGGGGAAACCTTAACTCCCCTTCAATTGAAATAGATGCTTACAAGCCTTCTGGCCTCAACCAACCCACCAATCAGGTCAGAACCCACTTTTTTCGGTGGAAAATCAGAGAGCAGCTTGTCATATCATGACAAGCTATTCCAGACACCTACCCATTTGCCCTTTCCCTACTCAATAAACCACTTGGTGCATTCCAACCAAGGGGCATGACACTCAAAAAGATGAGGCAACCAATTACATAACAAAGAAATGTTTCTTTTGGCAACATCATGGACCCCTAACGCTCCACAAGTCTTGGAAACCTTCATATTCTCCCAGGGTGCATAGTGCCATCTATGCTTGCCACAATCTCTTGCCCCCATAGAAAATCTCCCAATAACCTCTCTATTTCTTGGCATCAGCTCTTCCTCTTAATAAACATTCATAAAGAGGCAAGTAAGTAGTGGTAGCAGGTAAAATATGTTTTATCAAAATGATTATAGCATTCCATCCTAGCTTCAACCCATGCCACGGTCTCACTTTCTATCTAATCTTGTCTTTGAACCACCAATCTCTGTATGAGAAAGATACAAACTCCCATAGGGGCCCCAAGAAATGTTACCATAGTACCTTTATCGATCCACTTTCAAGCCAATTTTGATTTTTGATTTGCTGCATGGAGTGATCTGCTTCTTAGGTGCCTTATAATATAAAAAAATTAAAATTTTAAAAATAACTATGGTTTCTTGCAAGCTTAGCTAGCTATTGTTGCCCTACCTCTAACAAAATGCTACCACCCTCCTATTGTGCCATCAAGCTTGCCCCATGCTTGACTCCAACCTTGCATTCAGGCGGCTCCTTAACTCGTCGTAGACGAGTCAAACTACTTGTTAAAGACAATTTAAAATCCCACTTTGAGATCCACTGAAGTAGGTTTCTGACCCATCATAGAAGGGTCATGCTACTCGTGCTCATTTATGATTGTGGTGTTCATCCTTCCCTTTGCTTTGAAGCCCACCTCTTCCATATTTAATACATTTTTAGGCAGGTAGCATTGTGACATAAAAAGGAAATCTGGCCTCTCATGAAGCCACGTGTCATTTCTTGAAACAATGTGTTGTTTATTTTATACATTGGTAAGAAATTCTTTCAACATAACTCCAATCTAACTTCCTCATTCTCGTCTTCTTGCCTTTCCTCATCGTAGATCAGTCCTTTCAATCTAAGTGCCCTTTCTTTTGACATTTTCATCATCGATTGCTTTCTCTAGGTCCCTTCGTCGATTCCTTGAGATCGATAATCTACGTGCCCTTTTCTTGAGAGTTTCCTCATCGATTCCTTTCTATTCGTCCCCTCATCGACTCCTTGAGATCAACAAATCTGAGTGCCTTTTTGTTTTAGATTTCCCTCATCGATCCTAGTTTCTTCGTGCCCTCATCGATTCCTTCTTCGAGAAGGGTGTTCCACACATTTGAAATTATTTCATATGTTGCTCATAAAAATCTTTGCAAATCACACCTTCCTCAGGAGGAGACTGGATGAGCAGTGTTAGATGGATCTTCACCACAGCACACCTCAGGTCACCTTCGTCCCCTCTCATGGTTGCCATTTTGAAAGCTTGGGCCAGTTTCAGAAGCTCTCTTCGGAGGATTCCTCCTTCCTCCCGGGAAGAGATTGATAGGCAGCCCATCATGTGGAACGACAGTATTTTAGATTATCTTGGCGGGCCACTGGGTGCCTCACTCTACATGCAGTGGGCCAGGTGGGAGAGGGGACCTGCTTCTTCTTTGGGATCTTGGAAAGCTTTCCGTAGGCTTCCAGAGGAAACCAAATCAAGGTTGACAGGACATCTCAGAGGGAGTGCAGGGAGGATCTTGTAGATTGAGGCAGCCCTTCCAGAGGCTTGGATAGACACAGATGATATGCCACTCACTTCCTCCACTTGGGTAGGTACTTTCTCGAGAGGCGGGGTTCCGCTTCAGGTCTTAGCTTTCCGAGATGCACAGGAGGATGCTTTGGTTTTTAGTGTCCAGGATGGTGGCAGATTGCTCAGGTCCACAGAGGACATCTTGCTTGAGTCTACTTTTCAGCCTATCAGGATTGTAGGTCTTTTGATGCATGGATCAGATTCAGAGTGGTTCTTAGACCCTGACCCCCATCTACTCTCCACCGGGTCTTGGAGGCTCTGGCTCTATGGAGGAGTTCCCATCAGGTATTTACAGTGGGACCCCGGAGAGTGGGAGTAGATTGACGCGAGGCATCGAGAGAAGAGCATCCCCTTCTTTCGTTACACGGTCAGTAATGCCAGGAGATTTCAGCTCAGTAGTAGAGGTTGGAGACCCTCCAGAGTTCCTCATTGGGAGACTTTTGGTATTACTGCGGATCAGCAGAGGTACTTCTGGAGGAGGCTCTAGAAATCCCACAGGAATAGAAAGATCACTATCTTCTTTTGGCTTTCTATCCATGGAGGGATTGCAGTGAACCTTTGGAGGTCCAGATTCGGAGCCGACCCTACTTGCCCTCGTTGCCTTTCTTCTTTGGAGTCTATTCAGCATTGCTTATGGGATTGCAAACAGGCGAGATTGATTTGGATGGGGATAGCCAGAATCTTCAGTCACTTTGCCCATTCCCCACTTTTTATGACTTGGGGCTCGGTGGCTTGGCTTTCTCTTACAGGACCTCACGTTTTCTATGAGGGAGTTGACTCCTCTCGAGCCATTTCGGTTCGACGTCATCGGGTTGAGTTCTGTTCTTTGGATGTGATACCACACCATCCTTTTACAGCTGTACATGCCTCTGTGGATACTTCTTGGGAGATTCTAGTGAGCATAGCAGCCTGGCATATATGGAGAGCCAGATGCACAGAGGCTATGGAGGGTACTCAGGTTCATCCCTCGCACACATTGGCTAGTATCTGGATAGACAAATCTGGACAGACATCGTACACACTCTGATGGCCGTATGGACGGGTATGCAGGGGGACTCCCGTGCAGCCTCAGCTAGGAGGGCTTCTTTCTTCAGGGAATGGAAGGATTCTCCTTTCTTCTCTGAATCTACTACAGGGTTGAGATGGCACTTTCAGCCTCAGCCTTGGCTTCTTTCCACCTCACATTGAGGGATTTTTTATTTATCCTCATGATTTCATGATGTATTCCGCCTTGAGCTTGCTCTCGCGGGTTTTTGTTCTTACTTAATAGAAGTCTTTTTCATGGGAAAAAAAAAAAAAAATCTTTGCAAACCACCGCGCAATCATTTTTTGCTTGTGAAAACCTTTGCAGACCACCGTGCAATCATTTTGTAAGAAGGACGGGATTTGGCAATTTGTGAATGACAAATTTTGGTGCAAATCTTTATAGGTACTGGATTGTTGTAAGCTCATCTCCTCCCATTCCCCATTGTTCTGGGTACAACTACAGACTTCTTCTTGTTCTAGTGAAACTTCTTGTGTTGTCTTTTAGCTGATGTAGCAAGTTTGCAAGCCAACGGCTTGAGGCCATAGGCTTCAAACATGGATAGTTTGCACTGCTAGCTCTATCATAAGGCTTAATTGCAAACATGTTGCTTGCATCTCCCACTGTTGTAAAAGCATTAGATGCACTCTTAGTAAGCATCCCGAGAGATCCTCTGACCTTTGTCAACCTGCGTGTTCAAGCTCTAGAGAGTGTTCTCCTAAAGTATCCCTAGCCTCCCTGTTGCTCTCGATGCAGCCCAAACCTGAGGCAAGATGGATGTTGATCATTGGCCTCCCTGCTGTGCACAAGATGATACATTGGCCCCCATCAATGGGGCCTTGTTATAGGGCAAATGCCCACCTGATCTGGCCAACCACAGTCTGTGTACATACCCGATAAACCAGCCCTATGCTGACGGCCTGCCACATGACAGAAACCTGCTGGCCCAATGAAACTCCTTACTCCTTGCAAACTACTCATGTCCATTATCTGCAATCTACTAACCTATCCTCCTTCTGCAAAGTACCAAGCATCTTCGGTTTGTTTCAACCGAATCATTCTCCAACATCTGCAAACTCAAGCCTTAGAACTTATAAAGTGAGAACCTTGGGACTGCTCCACGTAGCTCTTCCCAACTGATCCCTTTCTAGTAAATCTGGAACTCCTCACAGCTGTCTTTAGAACCAACCTCTTGTTGAGCTCCATTTAGGTCCCAATCCCGAGCCTTCCAAGGTAACATGTAATCCCTCATGTTCCCTGTTCAAAATCATGCCATTGATCCACCTTGAAGAAACCTCCTTGTCACCTGCATTTGTCAATATCTCAATGTCTCTAGAGTATGTAGTTACAGTCCATTTACAGTAGTGGGTAAGCATAGCTCCTACCATCTTGAAAGTTCTTTTGACTATTGTGACCCCCACAAGAAAGCTGAGGGTAATGAATCTGTGAATGATGAAGTAATTACATTGGACCCCCAGCCAGAATTGCATAAAATCTTGCAAATGTAACACTCTTAGGATCAAGGGGAAGGTAACGCGCAGAGAAACCTATTTTCTTGTTGGATAGGGGTAGCACCCATAGCTTTGTATATCCCAAGTGTGTGCATTCATTGAACCTGCTTGTGGTTGATATGAAGGTTGAAATAGCTAATGGGACCAGCCAAAGGATCTGCACTAATGTTGTGATCAACCTTTCCTCGTATTACTATTGAGTATTGATTTGTTTGCCTTGGCACTTGGTCCCATTGAGATCATACTTGGTTGTGATTGGGTCCACAATTTGTGGTAATTTCAACATGAATTTTTATAGAATATGACCTGACCTTCCATCACAAAAGGTAAGGAGGTTTGTTTACATGGTATTCATCATCAAAAATTGCAGCTAGCAAAGCCAAACAGTTCAAAAACTCCTCAAGAAAGATGATAGTTTGTTTGCTTTAAAAGCTTAAGGCTGGAGATAACCAGAAACCAAGAAAAGGTTTCAAGGTGGAGGATGTTGACATGCTAGGGTTGCTATAGCAGTATCAGGATATTTTCCACGAAGCCCCACCTGGTCTTCCCCCTAAAAGTGGAAGTTTAGCATGCCATTTATTTGGACGTCTCTCAAATTTTCCTAAACTTGTTACTGTTAGTAGCCTTTAGTAGAACTCTTATTTCACCAAATGCATCTACCCTGAGACTTCCCTCTCTGTATGTCTGAAAGGCTTTCACCCTCCACCCGCCGGCAACCAAAGCATGCAGTGGAAATCCACATTAATGCACAAAGAGAAAACATACCCCGGTCCTTTGTCTTTCTTGCGTTTGGCTCAAGTTAGGTATCTCCCCAAAGCCAATCAAAATAGCCTCCTTATGAATCTCTAGCATTCACTAACATGTTCCACTGCTCCACCTTCGGTCTCCCCTTGGTCGATTATAGCTTTGTTCTCAGCATGATATGAGCAACTTGTCATATCCATCACCTTCGCAAAAGGCTATTGATCCTCTGACCATTGCTCTATGTCAGACATGCATACAGTCATGTCTGGATCAATGGCACCAATCTCGAGGCTATGGGGTGTAACCATGAAGAACTAACCTCTTCCCAAATAGGCTTTTTGTGACTCAGATTTTTCCTTCTTGGGCTGATCCGCCTTCTTCTTCTTGCAGTCTCACACAAGATTGCAGCAACAATAGAAGCTACAGGGGCTGCACGGAAGTAATCTCCATGGTATGGGAAAAGACCCTGCTCCTAGCCTTTTAAAACTTGTAAGTAGCAGAGGCCTGCCCCTACACATAGCCATCCTCCTCATTCATTTCCTACAGTTTTCCTCCTCACTTCGGTGCCTCTCCAGATTATCTCCTGCCCAGCCTAGTCTACCTAAGCCTCCCTTTGATGTACATCCAATTGGAGCTTTGACAGAGTAGAGATTCCTCATCACAGTGGGAAACCTACGGCAACATTTTAAACATTATTCAATATTTTTTCTACTGTAATAAATTGTAGTTTTGTTTACTATGTGTTCTTGCAGAAGTTGAATGTGTAAAGTGCTTGCGATGTGAACTCTCTATCCTGGGGCACATATTTTTCCATTTTTCTGCAATAAATACCTCCCTCTACCAGGTCTTCCAGCCCTATGGTTGGGCTGACTCTCCCCATATAGTAGTCCATCATACGGCTCATATAGTAGCCATATTGGAGCCCAATGATGGGCATGCATGTGACAGCCCAATGTGGAATCCAAAATCCTTTACGTGGGTTGCATGCAAAAGCCTGTCCCTAGCTACATCGTAACAAGGACACCTCTAGTTCATGCTCCTTTACATTCCTCATTTGGAGGCTCACAAGTAGGGCATTGCCACATATATGCTGGCCTAAGTGATGCTTTAGCTGATACACAAGCATATTCACCTTGACCTAGCATAGCTCCTTGATGAGTTGCACCGAACCTTCCATTAGAACATGAGACACCAGGTCCAACAGAATCACCATCGTGTCATCCACAATGCATCTGTGCTAGACACAATTACAAGCTAAAGATATGCATTCTCAACTCTGTCAGAAGGTAAAGCCACCAACTGATGTCACTCATTGAATGGATTGCCCTGGACCCCATTGCCCAACAATAAACGCAATCCCACTAACTGAAATCCCACTCTCCAGCCCAGCCACCAATCAAAATCACTCTAGCCACCGCATATGGTACCGCTCTATTGAGTAAGGGAAAACTTGCATGAGTCTGTGAGATGCCTGAGTATATCATGATTTCCATTGAATGTGTCACCCAAGTGTGATCTCCAAGTGCTTGAACAAGGGAAAATGGAGCCTGGGTTGGTAGGCAATGGAAAAGGACAAGGATTGGGCCCTCAAATTGGACCTAGAAGATGTCAAAGTTATGGCTCAAGAAAGCAACATCACCTCAAACGTAAGCGTAGCTAGTCCAGTCCAAAGGGGAGCTGAGCTCCTTTCATGCTTGCAATATCCCTGTTGACATGAACGAGCCTCAAAACTTGAGGGGAAAGTGTGGAAAAACTTTATGATGCAAGGAAGGCCACCCCACTTTCCCAAGCCATGTCTTGGGTGTGCTTCAATAATCCACTCGAGCATCTCATACCAATCCATTTGCATAGCAAAGACTGAGCTGTCTTTCAACTCCATGCTGTGACATATGCCTATTGAGTACCGAAGCTTGCACTTGATCTTCTTGAGTATCCATCCAAATGTCTTAGCCCTCTATACATACTCGCATATGGAGTGAGTTCGCATTTGAAATTTTCTTTGTAAGATCTCGTGACGTTTATTATGTTGTGTAGGAGTTGGCTGTAGCAAGCAACTCATTTCCCATAACATGGTATCAAAGCTAAGCTATTGACAAGCTATGGTGCCTTGGAGATCAACAACAAAGGGCCTTCTTTAACTGAATGGTGGTGACCTAGCCAAGTAGGAAGGATATTCCACATTAAGTGTTAATTGGCAAGCAGTGCTGAAATAGGTTGAAGACTTTAGTTTACGTACAACCATTTGTGCTGATCCATACCATAGGCACGTCCTATCCCGGCTGTGGTCCAACAACTCCACGCTATTGTTTTGTCCAGACCTGCCATGTCAACAAACGGAATCCATATGGTTCTTCTCAGGCTCCTCTCCTAGGCCTAACAATGCTGAGCCATCTCTAGAAACTAGCACGTGTTGGTTTAGTGATTACACATCGTCATGAGGTGCCTATGGTATGGATGGCTGTATCAAAATAGAGCAGCAGATTCAAGGTTGCATAAGTGTAGGTAAGAATCAATGAGCCAGACAATATCACATCTAACTCGTATGCCAATATGGAAACTCTAGAACAGGGTTGAGAGATTCATGCAACTATAACTAGCAACAAATAGGAGCCACATGGATGTGTCCTACAGATGGCTTTCATAACTGCACTTGTCAAGATGGGACCTATGATTATAGCTTTTGCTCATAATTCACATGACAAAGGTGCTTTGAATGTTTTCCATTAGACGAATCTTGAGGGCTTCAAGTTGAATGAAATCACCTTTGTCTATGCTCTTGAAGTGTGTGCCAATCCATCAGAGGAAGCTTGAGGGCTTCAAGTTGAATGAAATCACCTTTGTCTATACTCTTGAAGCGTGTGCTAGTTGGGCTACTTAACAGACATGTAGGCAAACCATGCTGCTATATTAGATCATGGATGTCTGCAACACATGGCTTTGGAAACTACACTTGTCAAGATGGATGCGATGTGTGTTAGCATGTGCAAAGCAAGGAGATTGTTTACCATAATCCCTTATGACAATGGTCTCCTGGACTGCCATAATTATGGCTTTTGATCACAATGGGCATTGCTTGGAGGCATTGGATAGCTTCCATCAAAGGGCAAGTTGATCAAGGTTACAGCAAGCACAGCCTTACAATTGGCTGTCCACAGGGAGCAATCTAGAGGTGAGATTACAAGAGGTTACAGCAAGCACTGCCTTACAATTAGCTGTCCACAGGAAGCAATTTAGAGGTGAGATTGCAGGCAGCATCAGGCCTACCATCTTGTGCCTTGGACTTGGGATATTACAATAGGAGAAGCACACAAGGTGGAGCTTGGTGGACCTGAGCAGATTTTGTAGCAAGGGAAGCTTTGTCTATGCTCTTGAAGCATGTGCTAGTTTGGCTGCTTAACAAAGGTGTAGGCAAATCATGCTGCTATATTAGATCATGGATGTCTCCAACACATGGCTTTGGAAACTGCACTTGTAAAGATGGATGGAATGTGCTTGCTGCCTTCTATCCTGGAATAGACAGACCTGCTTTGCTGCCTTTGTAGCTCCCAACATACCTTGGGTGTTACAATCTACTTGCAGACCTCTGACATGAGCCTGACAACTTTGCATTGATATCTTTCACCACTCCAAAGTACTCCTATAAAGTTGCAGTTATCTGCCAATGATCTTTTGTGCAGTTCCTGGTTCCCACATGGCAGCTAGCATGCTGCCCATGTTGCATCCCTACCAATGCTATCAATTTTTCCCCCATGCATGGCCACATTGCATTCTAACCCTCTAATGGACACCTCACCCATACTCTCCCATATGTTGCCAGCAATAAAAGCATGGATCTCTTGACCTTTCTGTAAGGTTGCTATGCTAGCACTGAGAACACAAACAAAGCTTACCTTGTATGGCTTCACACCTTTAGCCTGCTTTTGACCAAACAGTTGTACGGCTTCCTTGCTAAACCCGTTTTGAGCAACTGTTGAAATTATGGTATTCCATGAGACCACATTTCACACAGGCATCACTGCAAACACAGATCTAGAATCATCTAGACTTCCACATTTGCCATACATATTGACAAGGGCTATCCCCACAACAACATCAGATTCCAATTTACAGCCAACAAAACTAGCATGTAAGTGCCCCAATCTTCCAAGGCTTTTTCTTTGGTGCATACATCCAAAATGCAAATGAAAATGACCTTGTTATGGTCAATGATTTCACCCTGCATTTGACCAAATAGTTGTAAAGCCTCCTCGCTGTGCACTTCCTAGAGACAAGCTGTGATCATGGTGGCATTCCACGAGATCGCATCCTATAGTGCAACCTTTGCAAAACAAACCATTGAATCGTGTGTAGACACACTGTAATCATGGCATTCCAAGAGGTTGCATTCCGAAGTGGCATCTATGCAAACAGAGCCCTTGAATCATCCATGCTGCTACACTTAACATACATATTGACAAGAGTTGTCACCACCACCACATCAAAATACTCCAGGAGTATTTTGTTGAAAATAGCTTGTGCATACTCCAACCTTTCACATTTTCCATACATTTCAACAAGAAGGTTACTCAGAAATCTGTTATCTAGATATCCATGCTACTGATGCACACGCTCACTTTAAGAACTAAACAAGGATTTCCTCATTCAAGCTTTCAGGATAGCAATCATAATTCCTTGCAAAGCCAATCTGATGGTGCCCATCCAATATATGTATATGACAAGGGTTTCTAGTTTGTAGCTCCTTAAGCACCTTCTTTGCAACCTTGGACCACTCACAATTCCTCCATACTTGCCCAAATCTGATTTTGTATCCCTCACCCAATGGATCTCATCATACAAGCTTTCAAGAAGATAGAAGCCATCATTTCTCACAAGCTCGCTCTTATGGTGCACATCTAACCTAGGTGTGGGAAAGGCCCCCCTCATTCCTAGCCCCTCTTTTGCAAGCTTGAAACCATACAAAGTCAACACACCATATAGCTCGTTGCACATATACCTAGAACAAGAACCACCCAAGATGTTGATATGGCATGTAAGCAATTTTAAAACTAATACCTAAATGAAAATTACTATATACTAAATGCAAAGTTCTATATCCCAAACTCAAATTGCTACATGCCATATACAAAATACTGTGTGCAAAATACAAAATCATACATTCCTAAAAGTAAAGTACCATGTGCAAAATGCAAAGTGCTATGTTCTATATCCCAAACTCAAATTGTTCATGCTATATGCAAAATATTAAGTGCAAGATACAAAATGATATGAACCCAAGGAAAGGCACATTCCTTGGTCTTATAATTTTTGGAGAGGAAATGTGCCAACTCTCCCCCCACACGAATGTGTGGTTAAGTTTATTTGTTTATGTGTTGGATACAAAGTGCTATGTGCTAAATGCAAAAATACTAGTTAGTCCATTCTATGTGCTATATGCAAAATACTATGTACAAAATACAAAATCATACGTTTCTAAAAACAAAGTACCATGTGAAAAATGCAAAATGCTATGTTCTATATCCCAAACTCAAATTGCAACATGCTATATGCAAAATAGTATGTGCAAAATACTTTCCCCAGGTACCATCAATAAATTAGGCCAATGCTTTGAAAATGATGAAACCAACGCAGTACTTCCCATTTCCTACCAAGGTAAGAGTGTGGCTGCAATCTTGGATGGTGAAGTTGGCATAAGAATAGCACACTGGGCCAAGTGGGGATGACCTTAGATGGATAGCACCAACCTCGTAGTCAAATCAGAAAAATGATATGAATCCAAGGAAGGGCACATTCCTTGGTCTTATAATTTTTGGAGAGGAAATGTGCCGATTCTCCCTCCACATGAATGTGTGGCTAAGTTTATTTGTTTATGTGTTGGATACAAAACGCTATATGCTAAATGCAAAAATACTAGTTGCTCAATGATAAGTGCTAATTCTTAATGCAAAATGCTATGCACGAAACTCAGAGTGCTATATCTTAAATTCAAATTGCCACCATATATATAAAAAGTGATAAATGAAAATGCTATGTCCCAAATTCAAATAACTACCAAAAAAATGCAAAAAAATATAGTGTTAACAGTGTTAACAACCTTGATATTTTGTTTGTAGATTATTTGAATTGGTGAATTTCAAGTCATTTTTAACGCTTCGATCTACAACGGGAAAATAAAGTAGGTGCTTCTACTTTAACATATAATTTACTTTTAAAAAATGAAAAGGTCACTTATTGAAAGAAGAGAACGTGCTTCCTACATTAGCATAGAAAACAAGAAAAGACGATTACAATCGAGTTTCTCTTCATGGCTATTCATCGATAAATTTCTAAAAGAATGGAACCAAATTACTTCTCAATATATTTCGAAGATGCAATATTGTGTATTTTGTGGTAGAATAGAATTTAACACAAGTTCTTTTACAAAGTTAAAATCAGTAATATCACTCCTAGAATCAAGTATAACACCATATGACTTATCCAATACGTTCATAAGTTTGCATGTAGAGAATGTCCTAGGACATAGATAAAAAATGGCTTGTAAAGCATGCATAGATAGTCCATTCAGAAAGTTGTACTTGGTTCCCTATGATCTAGACCATTTACAGAATGTATTAGGTGTAGATATATTTCAAATGCAAATGCTTTCTATAATCGATATATTCCTAAACGTTTCCAAAGGTATTACATCTTTAGCAACAGGTATACTACAAAGAATATCGATGTTGGATAATCCACTAATATGTTGAAATCGCCAACAAAGATTTTATAGTAACTCAACAAACTTACTATCAACAACAAAACATGTTCTAGCGTTTAACTCTAGAACAAATCCCATATTTAAAAAATACTTGACAATGTATGAACGACCACATCCAAAACTAGGAGTAAGTGTTCTTTCTTCAAAAGTTATTTCTGATATTCTTGAAAGACACTCTGCTGACTCACCATTTGATCTTATGAAAATTGCACATTAGGACAACTACTTGTCATTACTAGAACAAATTAACATGCTACCTACAACTCATCAATTCAAAAAAAATACATCGTAGGAAGTCGACACAATTATACTTCGTGATTCAACAAGAATTATTGAGCGTCAGCTCATAATATCTATGGAAGGTCTATCACAATGTGACAAATTAACACTTGAGTATGCATTATTCCCATTCCTCTATCCTTTCAGATATGGTGCTCATGATGGCAAGATGTTCTTCAACGTATATTTAAAAATGAGAATATCAACATTGTTCTCCGTGTTCACTCTTTACAAATCATACTTGTTGTTGATGTACCAAATACATCAATCTATTATAATAGTAAATTCTACTCAAACTACATTATTACAAAGAGATATTGACCAATAAAGACGACAAGATCCAAGAATATATGAACAAGAGATAATTAGACGTTTTCTTAAGTTTCAAATACTAAGTTCTATTCCTGGATCTCCTTCATGGCATTGTAGAAATTTAAAAGATCTTATCATAATGGTTGACACATGGGGCCTTCCCAATATATTCCTTACACTTACTGCAAATGAGGTATCAACCATGAGATGGTGTGAAATCGATCAAATAGAAACCATTGCTAAACAATTCAATAAGAACTTCACATGGAGAGATTGTCTAGTTGAATGCACAGTGCTCTTCCATGTTAGACTACAACAATTCTTAGCAAGATATATTCTGTGTGATAAAGGACTACTAGGTAGAGTCAACCATCACATCATAAGATATGAGGTACAAAATCGAGGATGTATGCATGCACACATAATGCTATGGGTAGATGAATAAGACATAGAGATCGTATCAAACCAGATAGATGCATATATCTCTTACATGAATGATTTTAATAACTGGCCAGAGAATTCAATTCAAAGAAAGCTTAACTATATGGTAAAGAGAAAACAAATCCACACATGTAGACCAACATGCAATATATTTGACTCAAGCACAAACCACAAATGCAAATATGGATTTCCATATCCTATACATTTAGAAACTAAACCTACTTTAGATCCTCTTACACAAAGATGGATCTACTTCCGTCCATCCCTAGAACATCATAATGTCGTTCCATACCATGCAGGAATATTACTCTTGTGGCAAGCACATATGAATATTCAAAAAATAACCAACACAGGCCTATCATATTACCTTCTAAAATATGCTATGAAAACCGAACACATGGAACACATGAACTTGAATCCTGGTGATGCGAAACTTCTTGGACTAGATAATCTAGATCCAATTAAGTTGAAAATGATATCTGTATACATTCTTTCAAAGCCAACATCTCCAACAGAGGCAGCATTGTCATGCTTACAAATATCTACCATTCAAAGAAGTGAAGTTGTGCATTTCATTGACTCCTCTCCCCCATCTATGCGCCAAAAATACCTTCGTGAATATTGTGTTTCTGTAATGCATCCTATAGATATATATTGCGGTCGTCCGAGCGTCATGGAGAACTTGACCTTCTATGAATTTTGGAAACAATACAATGTCCAAAAGTCAAAGAAAAAAAACAAAGATAACATAACTATCGTAGATTCTTTCAAAAATTATGTATATCCATCAACACGGATTGTACGTTTCACAGATTACCACCCTGCTCATCATTTTGAAGGATTTTTTTACAACCTTATACTAAAGAACGTAAATTTTAGAAATGAGAATGAGCTCATTTCTAAAAACAATCATACAAAATCTTACTTCTTAGAATGCCATATTCGAGATCTCATAAAAATAGAAGAAGACATCGAATCTCTGATCGATCAATGTTGCAAAATGCACTTGCTAATTGATCAAAATCGCCACCAACTAACAAACATGATACTCCAAAAAAGCCCATTACGTGTTATTCAAAACTCCTTCATGGCTTCAACTGACCTTCATGAAGATACCAATATACATAACACAGCACGCACAAAATTACTTCAAATGATGAACGAGTTCAAGGACTTTGAAAATGCAACTCTTTCTTCTGAACAACAAGAAATTTATGAGAAGATTAATGGATCACCCACAGGACTTCATGTCATTTGTGGTACTCCTGGTTTAGGAAAGACATTTATGATCAAGTACATTACTTATAATTATGTAAAACAAGGAAAATCCATTGTTCTAGCAGCAACAATAGGAGCAGCTGCAATGAGACTAAGTTGATTAGCAACTACTGTCCATCATCAATTTGCTCTACCAAAGAGACACAATATGTTTCGTGCCTTCTTACCAGTGTCAGACGAACGATACATAGAATTGCAAAATGCAAAAATCATAATAATTGATGAGATCTCAATGATGGTATGCCAAACATTAAACACAGTAATCAGACAGTTATGCGAAACTTGGAAGCAAACAATCTTGCAGCCTTTTGAAAATAAAAAAATACTCTTATTTGGAGATATGTCCCAATTGCCTCCAGTATGTAAATGCAAGGTGCAACAAAATGAATTTTGTAGAAAATGCTATATTGGAAACTCAGGTTTCTTGATAATTGCAACCCTTTCATTCCTTCACACGTCAATACATCACCTAGAAGATCCAACATACATATAATTCTTAAACATAATCAGAATAAGACAACCAACGGTAGAAGAGACTCAATATTACCTAGGTAATTTAATCATAAGTGATATTGAAGCAAACGATTTCATTGACAAGGACATAACTATACTATGCACCCATCAAAATGACACATGATACTATAATGAGCTCATACTACATAAGAAATTCAATGAGCATCAAATTAAAAGCGTCATTGTGACATCCAATGCAAATTAAATCTTAGAATTAAAAGAATCGATAATGGATCCAGATTTCCACTCCATACAAGGAATAATAATAGGAGCGAAAGTGATAATCACAGAAAATATAGATCTCACAATCGGAGCTATAAATGGCGCTATTACAAGTGTCATATCACTAGAAATAGATAATAACACAAACAACATTTTAAAAATTAATGCCAAGATCTTATCAACAAATGAAAAAATCACACTAAAACAATCAAAACATAAACGAAAGGTATTAAACTCCATATGGTATCACAAAACAACCTTTCCAATCACACTAGCATATGCAATTACAGGACACAAGTCATAAGGATGCACACTCAAAGGAAAGGCTCTTGTAGTAATACAAAAATCATTTGCACCAAGCCTAACATATGTCATGCTTTCACGAGTCACCACTCATAACAACTTAAGAATCTTAAATAAAATCAATCCATCTGACTTCATTCCAATGCTTACATGAACTTTAAAAAATTAGTAATCAATAGAAAATCCTTTTATTAAATATTTATCAATATAACAGAAAAGAAACTTTTGATATACAAACTAATATACAGGATCTATCAAAAACTTATTTGAAGAATAGCCAACAATAAAATATGACAACATCAGACAAGATATTACGCATTGTAGTATTTCTTAACATTAGTTTATATTCTAATTTATAATAGATTACTATTTCGCAGATCTTTAATCAATTCAAAAGTAAAGCACAATTAGCTCAACAAGATCAAGAGAAATCAACAAAAAGAACAAAGGGACAAAATTATTTTTTGTATATAGCTCAAATGTGTCTCGCAAACATGGCTGGAAAGGAACCAAATGAATACATTTATGGATGGAGCACACTACAAGACATTAGGAATTTCATGGATAACAATTAACATGAAGTACAACAATGGAAGGCAGAACATGGGGACAAAGAAATGAGAGCAAACAGTTAGTAACCCAAATTTATTTATAAAAAATGATTAAACTTTTCATTTTAAAAATTATAATAAATAACATATACATAATATCAATTCAAACATAATGCAGGTCTAACTAAGTACATAATTCAAAAAATCACAAAAGAGGACGATATCATTACTCCAATGATGTTAAGAACAAAAGCACAAGCTATAATAGATAAGCACTTAGAAGGAATTTTAGCTTATTGCCTTGAACTTCTACACTTTGGCTACAATGTAAGCTTAGTCGAACTTCTTAAAATAGACCGTAAGACTTGAAATGTCATACTAGTGGAGTTCAACATGTTCCAAACAGATGATTTAAAAAAAGCAAAAGAATTGCCATTTACCATAGAAAGTATAACTTCTATTATTGATTTGAGTTTTGCAAAAGAAGCATATGGTGAACATTTTGAGTTTTTCTCGACTTCACCAAAGAACAATATATTTTAGCCACCTAAAGGTACATTATTGACTCCATATCTTAAAATACATACAAATTTCATTTTTTAACACACATGAAAAAACTCATCGTACTTCATTTTGCTATTTCATATAGAAAATCGCCAATCCTCCAGCAAAATTGAAACATGATGTTAACAGGTACAAACTGTTCCACTCGAACTTCAAAACAGAAATCCTAGCCACTACAAACTTAAAAAGCAAAGCGGATACACTCGAAGAGAAATTCATAAAAGAACTCAACACAACCGACTCAAAATATGACTACAATAACCTCAGTGAAAATTCAGCATCTACAAAAAAATTTTACTTTCTCAAAAATAGAGACATAATCTAGTATATTTAAATAGAAGCCCATTTTCAATACATGTAAAAAACTTCCTATTTCAAACTATAGTAAAGTCATAGTATTAAAGGACTCTTAATTCATAGTATATATTACTATATTTTTATCATTTTCAAAGCATTAATAATTTTTTGCAATACACAAAAAATATTTCATGTATGAGCTATAATTAAAAAATGCTTTTAAATACATCATGTTTTTAGTGATATATAACTCCATTTAAAACAAATTCAATAATAACCACTTTTAAGTATACTACATAAATTTTCATGTATTGTCACTCTTATAAAATATTATAGTTTATTTCAAATATTTTTAATATTATAGTGCTCTTCTTGATATCATAATTAATTATTCTCAAATCACAAGTTTACATAAATCTATGTTCTAAACTTTAAAAATTAAGTCAAAATGAAAAATATTATTCAACAATTTTTAAGAAGCACTAAATTCATTTATATATATTCTAGTTCAAAAGAGCTACCTGGAGGGATCTAGTTGAATCCTTATTTGAAACGGAGAGAAGTAAGGCATAAGACAAATGAGAATACAAATGGAATGAAGAAAAGTAAAGCATAAGACAAATGTATATTCGAACGGGACTGCATGTATGGCATACTCTTTCTGGTTGCTATAAAGAACTCGCTAGCTAACACAGCATCTACATCTCCGATCAGAAAAGACACTTTCAGCACGCTTTTCCCATCGGAAAATTCCTGCTGCCTGACGACCCTTTCGCTCCCGTTATCTATTTGGATCACAGCGATTAACTGTGATTGAGATTACAACGGATATGCAGAAGATCGACCCACCAGAGTAAGCCTGCTGCAGAATCTGTTTACATCATACGACTTACTTTGATTGAGATTACAATGGCAATGCAGAAGATCGATCCATCAGAGTAGCCTGGCGACCCTTTCAAGCACAGAATCCGTTTGGATCCCAACAACGGAAATGCAGAAGATCGACCCATCAAAGTAAGCCTGAAGACCCTCTGAAGCACAGAATCTGTTTGGATCACAGCGACTAGCTTTGTTGAGATTACAACGGAAATGCAGAAGATCGATCCATCAGAGCACGCAAAGTTTCCTTCAGTTTGCTCTCCCGATGGAATCAGTGCAAAAATCCTTGCTGGGAGACGACGACCCGTCCCCAAGAATTTGAAAATGCCACAGCTTGCCTACTGCGTCGATCAGATTCTTGGAACACAGAAATTCGTTGCCGAATGATTTCTCAACGGGTCGATCTACGTCGTGGATCATAATGTCTGTGCTCTGCTCCCTTCTCTTTGCCCTTGCCATCACTGCCGAGCTAAAGATCACGGTCATCCTGCCCGGGGCCGCGGGATGGTACCCGGTGGGCGCGTCTATCATGATCACGTCCCATATCGTGTTGTATATCTGCTCCGGAAGCGTTTTCAGAGCAAGCTTGCACTTAGATTGCGTCAAATTCTGAACTGGGCAACAGATTTCCCTCTTCTTCCTCGCGTACTGGAGAAGTGTGTCTCCCTCTGAGACCATCGTCGAATATTTGACGTGATAAGACTTCAAATATGGATGAGCACGCATCATTTGGGTGATCCAGCTACTGTCCTCTTCGAGGAAGACCGTGAGGCCGCCGAGGTTCAGAGCGTGCCAGAGGGGGCTGTCGAGGCCCAGGCCGAAGACGAGGAAATTGCAAGGACCTCTCCGGCTCAGAATGTTGGCAGTCACCATGACTTCCTCCTTGGTCTGTTGGGGCGTGATATTACTGGTGGCGTAGTGCACCAGAGCAAGAGTCAACGCATAGGGGACTGGCCGGCCGGCATTGTATTTCTCCTGCGCCTCAAAGCTGCGCTCCACCTTCCTGGCGTCGCTGGGGGACAGAAACTGCGACACGGAGAGGTCGAGGCGGGCGAAGTAGATGAGGGCGAAGAAGAAGAGGGCAAGGAAGAGCGGGCAGAATCTGGCGAGGTGCTCCATGGAGGAGAAAGCCATGAAGGTCAGGCAACGGAAGAAGGCAGGCCGGCAGCGACGCTTGTGTGTGTGTGAGTGTGAGAGAGAGACTGAGGGATTGTCTGTAAGAGAGATCCAGAGAGAGAGGTGAGGTGAATCCTACGCATCAAGCGAGGTGGGCAGTCGCCATAGCCAACCAGCGATGCGAGAGAGGGAAAGAGACATTAGAGAGAGAGGTGAGTTGAGAGCCTTATGCGAGGTAGGTAGTCGCCATAGCCAACGAGAGATGCGAGAGAGGGAGAGAGACAATAGAGAGAGAGGTGTGTTGAGCCTTTAGCGAGGCAGGCAGTCGCCATAGCTAGCAAGAGAGACAGGTTGAGAGAGAGAGAGAGAGAGTGCGCCAAGCATCAAGCGGCTATGGCAATGGCAATGGCAATCGACTGCAACGGCAGCAGCTATGACACAGTTAAGAGCTTGACGCATGAAGCGGCTATGGCGATGGCAATGGCGGCAGCTATGGCGGTAGAAACGGGGAGATACACAAAGGTAAGTACAGGGAAGTCGCCATAGCCATCCAGCGAGAGAGAGAGAGAGAGAGAGAGAGTTTGGCTATGGCTGTGCGAGAAAGAGCAAGCAATATAACGCAGTCGCGGCCATAGCCAAGCCAAAGAGTGAGGAAATCTAGGCAGTCGCCATAGCCAGCTTCTCATCATTGCATCTGGATCGTCCGTCCCATCACCGTCTCCATATCCCAACCGTCTACCACCCCCCCTTACGTAAGCCTCGTGTCTCCTCGCCCCTTTATCAGCTTTCTTTGTACCCTTGCACGGGAATGTCGTTAGAGTACGTTTTTGGCCTGCCACGGGGAGGCTTTCATAGGTTGGGCACATGCCTGCCCGAGATTGTATTCCGGCAGTCATGCTGCCTATCGGATGCAAACAGAGTTATGGGCACATGAGTGCCGGAAGTTAGTCAGAATTATGGGCACATGATCCACCTAAAGAAACCTCCAGCAAGCCTCTCTTTATGGAGATGGAGGGAGCTTGGTACTCTGGGTTGGAGTCCATTTGATTGGTTGCCGGTTGAGTGCTTGGCCTTGCTTGCCCGTGCACTCAGATTGCAACCGTCAGGCACCCGACTTGCTTCAGATAGATATGCATCCGATAGCCGCCTCAGCAGTTTGCAGCCGGAAGTGTGCCCTATCGGAGAAATTTCTTGGCATGTGCCCAGGGTGAGAGACTAGAGTGTTTACAGACTAGAGGCGCCCATGCCCACCCGTCGTGCATTGAATGCATCTGGGCCGTGGGCTCAAGGTGGGCAGTACTTGTCAATGATCTGTGGGCGGTGTCCATGGTACCCAAGTCTGTAAACACCCTAAGTTAAGTGAAGACTGAAGACAATCTTGGGAGAAGTGAAATTGATTTTCGGGTGATTGGCTTGTGCCTTAGCAACGATGCAATTTTGGCTAATGGCTCTACTAAATTCTTAAATTCTATATCTCCTAATCTCAACATCGGATTTGTACGAGATTTGTTGTACCAGGTTTATAATTTTGTGTTTCATTCATCTTGAGATTCAGAATTTGGATTCAGTTAATAAAAGTTAGGAAATTTAGATCTTTCACCGAAAAAAATTGATTGATGATTTAATGAAAATGTTAACCTAAGCTAAACCTTCTAATGTACATTAATCTAAATTAATCCAAACCCCTACCTTAGACAGACCCAAAGGTTCGCCCTCCCCTTCTTCCTCACTGGCTACTCCTCCCCGTCAGCCACGCCTCCCTCCACCGTGCACCTTCCCCTCCACGTCGCCCCTCCCTCCCCTCTCACTCCCTTCGCTCGGCCTACCCTGTCCCCTGTCTCCTTTGTTGTGGCCATACATCGACGGCTTTGAGTGTGCGCCTTCGTCCACGATAGAAGCAACATGGCTACGACAAGTATTTTGACCTGTGTGTTCGCCCCCCCATTAAGCACAACGGCGGCTCATATGCCCTCCCCACCTCACGGCTTTTCCCTGCTCTTCCTTTAATCGCAACATCACTCCCAAGCTCCTCATCCCGTCCAAAACTCACCGTAAAACAATTCCATCTATCCCACAATTACAAGCACGATCGCCATTCCCGGAATCTGGCTCTCCACTTAGGAGCAGTTGCGAGCAAGGCACCTACTACCTACAAGCAAGGCTCTCGAATGGGCTCACACAGCCATCTCAGGATATTCACAACAACGCCCCTCGGATTTAGACTTTGATCTATTCTGTCAACAGCACAGAACCCAACTGTCTTTCCCGCTTGACAATCCTCGGTAACATGTCTACTTGCCCCATTGCGTATAGAGTGCTATGTGCATCCGAGCAGGTCACAACACCTTCCCCACTACTCTACACTTCGCCCACTAATGGAAAAACCTCCGAGGACCTGTCCCAAGCCTCTAAGCCAGTAGTCGATCATCAAGAAAGCTCCACCAAGGCTACATGAAATGTTTCTGCCATGTGACTAGCCGCGCGGTGATGGCCTTCTTTTGTACTGGACATTGTATTCACTGGCATGCAAAAGGATGGAGGCAAATTTCAACAATCTCACTCTGTTAGAACGTAGGGGCCGCGAGTCTTTATGCCCTTCACCAAGGCGGTTAAGAAAAGTCTAGAAAACACACGTGGCAAATTATCCCTCCTCCCATTTATCCCCCATCTCTCATGCTCTAATAGAATTTTTTCTCTCATAACCCCCCTATTGACTCCACCTAATAATCACAATTGTGGAGCTCGATGAAAATGCGCTCTTTCGAGGAGACAGATCCTTTCTTGAGACTAGGCTTGAAGTGATTGTCCATCGTAGGTGACAACTCTTGCAGTAGGCAAGAGATGCTAGAGAATTTTGCACAACGTTCCAATTGCCTTCACCATGCTTGCTCACATAGGTGACAAGGATGGCATCCTTAGCAATTAGTCAAATTCATCATGCTGCTATTGTTGATCAACAAGAAGATGGTGATCGTGGTGCTACAGCTCCATGGTGGTGGTGAATTCTTGAGGTTGCTGAGCGAGATTATGGTAATCAAGGGACCTTCATTAGTCCAGTGAATTCTTGCTACTGATGATGTTGCTGCTGAGCGAGACGATGGTAATCCGGTACTCTAGCTCCATGGCGATGGCAAAGAAGGATCAGCAAAAGGGAGGGGATGAAAGAGGAGGCAAGATTGGGTGATGTGGGAGAGGTTCTTGGAGAGCCGTAGTGGTTCTCACATTGTCTTTGTTCGCTATCACTTTCTGGTGGTGGTGAAGCTCTTTCCTTGGCAAGTTTTTGTTTTCTCTTGCAATGTTCTCGACTATGGCAGCATGAGAAAGGCAATGGCTACCTATCACAGTCTCAATTTGCTTCCGCGTCCTACTGACTCTCTCTCTCTCTCACTCTCTCGTTTTCGCAATCCTGTTCTGCATACAATGTTTGCCTCAATAATTCCATATGTTGTGCTTGGCTATGGCAACGACACTCTTCTCCTTACATCTTCGACGCACCCAGACGAGCCCTCTTTCTCTCTCTCTCTGAACCTTGCTCTCTTGCTTTTGCTCTCTTCTTTCGCTCTACTCTTGCTCTTTCCCAACTTTACTCCATTGTATCTCCAAGCTAGGCACTTAAAGGAATTTTCTTTGTGCACAATCTATGGGTAGGGTGAGAGGGAGTAGGCGGTAGAGCTGAGCAGAGCTTCAACCTTCAACCGCTTGCATTGCAAGCCAAGTATCTATGTGCTTCATGGATTTAGACCAGGGCAAGGCAATATCTCCTGGGAAACTACCAAACTATGGAGACATCATTGAAAGCATTATCATGAAAGATGGTGCCACCAGCCAAGCCCATAGCCTTGGATTTCTTGCCTTCGCTGACTCTACCATTACTGATCGGGTCCTCCTTGCAAAGAACACCATCTACAGGTGAATGGTGAGTCCTCTCCTCTTGGCTTGCATGAATGTTGGCAATTTTTGGGATTTTATAGGCATTCCTTGCTGGGACTCATCCATTGTTTGCAGCCATTTGCTATGTTGGACCTCTTCTAGTTTCAGGAGAAGCTCATATAATGGACGACTATTCCTCATCCAAATTTGAGTTCTCAAGTTCCTTCACCATAGATGTGGTGACTGGGGAGGGGATGTTATCTCTTGACCAGCTTTTCCTCCAATGCAAGCTACATCCTCTAGCACGATCTGCTCAAATTGATTGAGACGAGTCAAAATCAACTTGTGGACGAGGAACCAAAAGTGTCATGGGTGAGGAGGACGAATTTGAGGTGGCTAATGTTCCAATTTCGTGGCATGCTCTATGATCATCGATTGTCATCCTTGTCGTAGCTACACGAGCATCGACATCTCGTCTTGCTCTTTGCCATCCAAGTTATTTTCACCATCGACAATTCCAATCTCTTCTTCATCCGTGAAATTCAGAGATTTCTTTAGCTATTGCTTCACCCTTGAAGGGCATTATAGGCTCAGGTTTAGTGTAGGTTGGCTAGATTTTCTTCAATGCACTTTGCAATGCCAAGCGTGCCAAAAGGAGTCCAAACACTGAAGATCAAGCAACCATTACAATTGTCGACATTTTCCTAGTCTCTACACTCACACAAGAATCATAATCATGATATTTGTATGGCTAGACTTTGCACTAGCAACCAATCCCTCAAGGGTGAAGGCTGACCTGCATGTGTGATCCATTGTGAAGAGGACAAAGAAGATGATGCTGGAAGCAAGCGAAGTGTTGAGGCAGCAGGTAACTACAAGCTTCAACGAAAACGTAGACCGATATCCTTGCTAGTTGGAAGCCTAATTCCAAGATACAGTCGACTAAAAGTAGCGAAAGTAGGTTGATTCAGCACCCCCACTTCGAGGATATCTTAGAGCACGATGTGGGTAAGTCGGATAAGTGTATTTCTTATGTCCTTGGTTGTTTCAGTCTCCAAGGCTGGAATATATAGAGTGGCACATTGTACTAGCACATCTTATAAAAACTTCACAATCCGGCTTGCAACCAAAGTTATAGCAATCATTTTCCTTTGTTCATAGCTGGTTCAAATACTTTTTTCTTTCTTTAGGGCAAGCCATTTGAATGAATATCATATGTTCATTCACCCTGCACTACACTAGGCATGCGATTAGGTATGTTAACATGTGGCATCTTCGGATTGGTGTTCCGCACAAGCGTTATCGTCTTGGCAGGCTACGCTACATGTGGTGCCCAATTTCGGCCATGAAGTCTTGCCATGCATAGTTCAATCTCATGCTCGTCGTTGTCTCTGTATTTGATCATTCTTCTGCTCGCTTCCATTTCTCCATTTGATATTGCGGCCATTCTATTGGAATGCTCTGTGGTGTCAAGGGCAATTGTTGGAGGCACTTCAGATGCTCAAGTTGAAATGGTGAGCAGCTATTACTGCTTCATAGGTCTTTTGTTTCACATTGTGGATGGCATTCTTGATGTTAGAAAATCATCTAAGGAATTGGGAAAGATGGTAGGCAAGAATCTGCTATAAATTCTTCCGATTGTAGAACCCCCAAGTGATCAAATCTTATCGTATTGACCCAGATTTTCAATGACCAATCTTTGGTTCTTTCTCCCTCAATTCAGCCGATTATCCATGGGAACTGGGTTACTATGGGGGATATCAAATCCACAGCTCAGGAGAACTCCTTATGGGAGTATGCTCTTGGAAAGCCTCATACATCGAGTGATTTCGAATCAAGAGATCCTAAAGTATGGGTAATCGCATGTAATTATGGATCACAATCATATTATTAAGAGCCTATGGTGGAAAAGGAACGTGTTCCAAGCTAATGGGTCTCAAAAAGGCAAGACTATTTGCAGCGATCTGAACCAGAAGGCGAGGGAAAGACTGGCTGGATTCAACCAAGACTACCTTTCTCTTGCCAACTACATAGCAAGCAGGCAAAACTGAATACGCGCAAACCTAGATAAAGCATTCCTAAGGATGATTGTGTACGATAAGACGAAGCATGAAACAATCGTCATTAAGATATGAAACGTTTGCTGAGCGATTTTATTGTTTTTCCCTTATTTTGTGGTTATAAAGGTAAAAGGTTTGCGGGATATCATGTACCATTTTGGGAGAAGGTCGTAAGTGGATCGTCGTAGTTCATGGAAAGTGGGATGAGTTGGCTGCATGTGCTGACCAAGTCTCTAGTCTGGATTCACCGTTTTTGGTATTTTTCCTTACCTCTATGCATGGAAGGTTGTCTTAGGTACTTGCATGAGATTTTCGTGGAGGACAGAGTCGTATGTCCTCAATAAGGTAGGGAGTTGATCACGTTGGTAGAAGCATGACATAAAATTGAAGTGTCTAATAATTATAGAGGTCAGGACACCAATTCCCGAGGAGCAAAGTGCCTCGGAAGTGCTAGATGCCTAGAGTTCTTCCAGTTCTTTCTTAGTTTACATATGCCTTTGAAAAACTATTTTGGATGACTTCTTCTATATTTGCAATCCTTTTTATATGTTGTTTATTTAATATAAAAGAATTTTTTGACATAGAGCCAATGGTTACTCTTTTGTAGTTTTTTTTGAAGTAGGTATTTACTTGGAAAATGACAATCAATTCAATAATCCACTTTGCTTCGTAACACAGTGCCCTTTTCTCATAGGAAAAAAAGTATTCTTTGATGTACACAAACAATCAAGCATGATAGCATTCTTATTTTAAATACAAAAAATACTTAACCAATATTAATTAAGCCAACCTAGTTGTTTTTAAACATACCACATTGGATTACACTTGTAATCCATTGGCATATTGAAGACCAGCATCTTTTGCAAACAAAGTACAAAGTTGTTATTTGTTTCCATGCCCTGCAAAAGCAACTATTTCATATACATTTCTTATATGCATTTTACTTACTTGGAAAAATCTACCAAAAAAGACATAGTCCATTTATGTACATTGAAGCTCAAACACAATAACCTTGTTCTATTCTTTTTGGAAGGGCACATGTTATGGTCAAATGCTATTTGAGTTAATTTACATCTTTGATAGCATAGTGCATTGGATTTCTCTTGTAAGTCCTTCGTAAATATTATGACGCACAAAGCAAGGAATACAAGTACTCCTTTACTTCAGATTTAATGTCACTCATAATGTCCACACTCTTCGTTTTTTAGCCAGTTTAAATATTGGAGCACATATTGCGAAAACTATTCCTGACGATGAGTTTTTGAGCTATCCACACGAAGCATAGATTGGAATTGGAGTAAATGATGGGAGCGGGCCCAGTAGAGTAAATGTGGGTGCAAACATAGGTACACCAAATACTCTCCCCATACTACCAATAAGCACACTGCCAGAGCTTTGTCTCTTATCGCTTGCTTTCGAGGGGAGAGCACTTGCAAAGTACAGAACTTTCAAAGTAAAGGATGTACCCTACCCTATCTACATGCGGATTGCATTTGCAGATCATGCATGTTCTGAGACAATCACCTTGCATGTCCCCCATGCCTATGTTTTAGACTTTAAAGATATCTTCCAGGTTGATGAGTTTTTCCGGGTGGAGGGACCAACAATAACCAAACGAGCTTCTAGTGAAAGAGGAACCTCTTCTTTCTCTTTGTGTGTTAACACAACCACGACAATTTTGAAAGGCGAACCTTTTGAAGGTTGCATTTCTTTTGTCTTAAATAATATCATACGCCACTATGCACCATGGGTGGCCAACCAAATGGAGAAAATGAGGGAATCATTCACATCGGCGGTTATTGATACAGTGGCCTTTGTGATTGTCAAAGTGGATCTCAATGGCCTTCCAACCGATCAAATTACTATTGCAGATGGCCCCAACATGGAAGACCATGCAACAATGAGGACAAACTAACCAAACATTTTTTTTAGTGCATCCTGCACTTTTTCCCCTTAACATGTCCTTTGACCCTTTGCTCTTCTTTGGTAGCAGCTACCTTTTATTGTGAGGAAAGGAGGCATACACTTGCGTGCCTAGTGGAAGAATTTGTAGATGAGGGGATTGTCATGTACATCGTAAAGAACATTTATTACATGCGCGTGAGGCATGCGCTTGGAATTTTTAACTTCACTATTCTCGGTGCAGTGCTAGAAGGAAATCTTCAAACAACATTGCATGCCACATTCATACGGTAAGTGTCGTAGTTGGGCTATGGAAAGAAGGTATACAATCCTTACCATCTCTTTTGCCTTGCACGTTGTTGGTGTCTTGCATTTCATCTCCCTCAATAGCCCCCTTATTGAATACCATTGCAATGCATGCGACGGTACCTGAGTCAGCCGAGACCCTTTGCGCCCACATTACTACTCTTGCGATGGTGTGCAGAGCATTTCACAAATCCCTTGCCTAAAAGGCTGTGTTGTCCTACGTGATGCTACTCAGGTTGCTGTACAACTCCACGGGCCCCATGTTGATGAGGTCCTTGGCCTTTAATGCCCTTTTTAGGAATTCCACAATTGAAGCAGTCGCAACTCGTTCCATGTTACTCCAAAAAAGGCCCACGGGAAAATTCATTATTCAACAGTTTAGGCTTCGTGACAAACTTCACTGAGAGTGTGTAGAAAGGATGCTTTGTCCCTTGCTTTCCACATGTATATCCTTGCCCTTATTAGGACACTGTTCAGACAAGCATAGTCTAATAAACATATATCCACTATAAGAAATTTCATCTTTGGGAGCTGTCTTTGCAAATTTGGTACATTGCTTATTACTTGGTTTTTAATTCTAGTACTTTTCTGTGAAATATAGAAACATTGCCTTTATGTAGTTGGTTTGAACAACAAGCTCGCCTTTCAAAGCACACACATGTCCACTGCCCTTTTTAAATGCCTTCATTCGTCCTTTTGTGCAAGAACACACTTTCCTATTTGTAGTTACGTTAACCATACATCTCACTTCAAATAAGATCGTCACTCATTGCTTTGCCTCTCCAGCATTGGGCTCCATGAAAGCTTTTCACAGTTCCATAAAACTGCTTCAGTGCTTCTCCCATTAGGACATATTGCATTTGGATTCAGTGGGTTTCCACTACAAAAAAGAGAACAGCCTTCCAACAAGGAATTCCCAAAAGTTGCTATCCAAAATAAATTTTCCCTTTGCTTGAAAATGGACCCAAAAAATTGATTTGGGTTCCTACAACATCACATGGAACGAAACGTTTAACAAAAGACTGACATGATCCTTTGGTTGGTTGCCCTCTATCTTGCATAGAATTACGGCGTGATCTTTGATGTGCTCCAAAGCAATATTGGTACCTTTGAATTCACTCACAAGACAAAGTCGTCCCCAGGCTCAAGAAAAGGAGAAAGCATTCAGGATGACATCACACCAAGTATTCGCTTGCTGCAAGCAATCCAAGATTGTGTTGTGTGCTAGCCATTGGTTTATCACTACCTCGAAATCCTCCACAAGATCTTGCACAATCCCTTTTACATTCTCATGTATAACGGTCAATGACTTGTACAAAAAATTGAATGAAGCTGCCCCAAAACAATTTGGCCACTCCTCCCCAAAAAGAAGAAAAGGACATACAATATTTGGGCAAGAGAGGACGAGCTACAATTGATGGAGCTCCTACAACAACAGTCGGAATTGCCAATGAGTACTGTGGCCAAGCTTTATGAGGACATACACCGAGCCGAAAAGCACATTACAGCAGCAATTTGCACCAAGGTTTACAAATTAAGATCGACAACTTATCGACCAACCATTCCAGCTATAGTTGAGGATGAGTTCACCTTGGCAACAGAACAACACCTTCAAAATAGTGAAGCCACGGGGAAAACACATACCCATAAAAGCTATTCTGTTGACAACCACCTGAAGCAAAAGCGAGGCATCTCAAAGACACAAAAAACATGCCAATCAAAAGTCAGCGACACTCTAAATTACACTTGCTCTTCCTGCGGTTGCCTCATTTTCAAAGCAAAACTGAAACAAACCAACATGGACCCTCAACTTCCCATATTTGATACTATCATGAGTGCACACAGAGCTAAAAAAAAGAGCTATGTTTGCTCATTGTGCCATGGCCAAATACGAGCCAACAAAAAATCGAGGTTCTCTGAGACAAACATGCATATGTCCAGAACCCGAGAAAACACATCTCCCTTAATAAAATCAAAGAACGTCTTATTTTAATAAGAATTCCGTTCACACAAATCAAGTAATTAACATATGAAGGATAGCTCAAGCTACATGGTAGTGTGATCAGTATCTTCATAGACCTTGACAAAGCACAACAATTGCTCCCAAGATTTATCAACAATAGTGCTACTGTCATGGTTGCAATTAAAAGATGAATGCAATACAATCACAATTACATTAGCGGTGTGGTAAGATCCACTTTGACAATGCATGCCCTATAAGAGATGCTGGGAACACCTCTTTACCTCAAGAACAACATCAAGGTAAACCACGAATGGCTTCAACACATATCTGGACTTCTTTGAGATGAACAAGAGCCACAACAAACAACAGGAGCATCAAAACAATATGAGACATGGAATGATGTCAACACAAAAAAATTAATTCATGGCTTATACACAAGCCAACGCCTTCAAAAGGCTTTTCACTCCTTGGTCTTTTCAAAGATGAACAATGCAAAGAATTGGCATTCCCGACCTTATTTTATGGCCATAATCATATGCATGAACTTGCAAACCAAACCACCTACCAAGACATTATGAAATGGGAACGACAGAATGAAGACCAAAGGTTTGCATGGTCTATAGGAATTTTTTTCTTCAAAATAATGAAATTTTTGGTTTGCCAGGTATTGTCATCGACTTGGCTGCGTATGAGAAAAGGCCAATTACAAGGAACAACTCTTGCACAGCAAAGACAATAACTTTGGACACCAACATTGAAAAAATTCTACAATCAAAAATAAGATTTAGTGACTTTGTCTGTTTACAAACATCAGTAGATTACAAGAAACGGTTGAAGCAAAACATATTCGCAATGGTGAGACAACTTGGCCCGCCAACATTCTTCATCACATTATTTGCAGGAACAAAGAAAAGGTGGGAGCCATTGGTTGCATGCCTTCGTGCAGTTAGAGAAGGTGACACTAACCAAACTCAAAACTTGGAACAATGCACTCTCCAAGAGCTCATCAAATCAGATCCTGTAACAACAGCTCAATACTATGTGCACAAGTTCAAAGCCTTGAAAACATTGTTGCGAGAAGATGACACTATTCTGGGCATGGTGAAGGACTTCTTTGCCACTAATTTCAGAATAGAGGTAGCTAGCACGACCATGGCCTGATTTGGATAAATGCATCCCCCATCTTCAGCGCCTCTGATAGTAGTACCATTGAAAACTTTATTGACAAGTACATCAGACTTCGAGATAACAACCAAGATTTACAAACCCATAGGCATAGACAAACATGCAAAAAAAGGAAAAACCAATGCTGCTTTGAATTTCCTAGACCACATATGCAAAACATAAGCATTTTGACCCCACTACTAGATGGAACATATATATCAACCCATTGAGAAAACTACAAGAAACTAACAAAAACAATACGAGAAGAAGATATTTCAACATTCACATTCCAAACATTTCTTGACATCGTGTCTTAAAATAAGTACAGGCTCACTTTGAGAAGCAGCGTATCGCAGCCAAAGATCTTCATGAAAAGAGAGCCAAAAGGCATCTACACAAACAACTTTAATGCAACTCTGATGGACCTCTGGGAAGCAAACACTAACATCCAATTCATTCTAAACCCTCATGGAGCAGCCTCTTACTACATGTCATACATAACAAAAATAGACAAAGAGACCAACAATGCCATAAAGGATGCGATTGTGCAAAGTTTCCAACAAAACGTGTCAGCAGATGAGTGTGTTTGAAAGGAGGGAAATGCAATACTTAACACTCAACACATCAATGCTCAACAAGCTGTGTACTTATGCTTATCGCTACCCCTCACAAGCACAACAAGAGAATTTGTTTACATAAACACAAGCCCACTTGAGCAGAGAACATTACTTCTAGAATGCCGAGCACAGCTTGAGATACTCCATCTAAAAAGCACCGACATCTTCTTCGATGACATAATCACAAAGTACGGCGGTAGTAGAGAGTAACATTTACAAAACAACTGCCTTGCATCTTTAGCATCCAATTACACAGTCAAATAAGGGAAAACAAAGAAAAGAAAATGAGGAAGAGTAATACGATTTAACAACTACAACAAAGAC
Organism: Dipteris shenzhenensis; assembly: GCF_047967505.1. Lineage (NCBI taxonomy): Eukaryota > Viridiplantae > Streptophyta > Polypodiopsida > Gleicheniales > Dipteridaceae > Dipteris > Dipteris shenzhenensis. The sequence continues at coordinate 22,414,184 of NC_141619.1, forward strand.
AAAGAACCAGAAATCCATTATAGGGAGATGTGTTTGTTATACTTGCCTTTCCGTTTCAAAGAGCACACTCTCGACAAACAATTCAAAATTTGGAAAGACATGTACAACCACTACCAAGAAAGTATTAATGAGCAAAAGACGTTGTTCAACAAGGTCGTTACATGTCCCTCGAGATCAACCACCACCAACAACAGCTTCTGCACAAGCACGAACGATGATCGACCAATGATGTCTGCAGAAAAATATGACCTTGCATATGAGATGGCTCTCAAAAAAAGGCCAAACAACCAAAGCAACCTTCAACAATGTAAACAAATATATTTATCCGATGAAAAATACTACTCTACTCTAAGGGGAATGAATCCACAATAGCGTCTCATTTTTTATGACATAATGCTCACAAAAAGAATGGAACCAACCAATAACTTTGCTTATTCTTATCCGGGAACACAGGAGTTGAGGAAACATTTGTGGCAACATTAGTAGTGGAGGCCCTTCGGCGTTACTACATGCACAAAAGCATGACAAACATCGACCTTCCAAAGGCATTGCTTCTAGCATACACTCGGAAGGTAGCAAAAATGATTGGTGGGAGCCGGAGCACAATAGATGCAGCTCTACACTTGCCTTTGCTAACAAGCTCATACACTAGGCTTTTAGCAGAGAAATGACAAATCCTTGCAACATAGTACCAAGACGTGCAACTAATTTTGATTGACGAGATTTCATTGGTAGAGCGATCAACACTTTCCTTGCAACAGACATGCAAATGCGAGAAATAAAGAATAACCACCAACAATCATTTGGCAGGCTTGATGTTATACTGTGTGGTGACCTTTGCCAAGTAAGCCCCGTTAAAGATTCTTGGATTTTCAATGCACAATCAACAACAACATCGATGGTCGGATCTTTTTGGAGATCACATGTGCAATACTACGAATTGTTGGAAGCAATGCACCAATCAAATACAAGCTTCTTAGAGATCTGCATACTGATATAGACATCAATAATCTAAATATAAGACACCTTAAGGACATACCAAAAAAAAAAACCAACACACCACACTTGTTTTTTACAAATGCAGCATAAAATAACCACAATGACACCATCTTTAACAACATGCTCGGGGAGCCACATATTCTTACAGCAAAGGACATCAAACAAAAAACATGCAGCAAATCATTGGAAGCCCCACGTGACCCGAGGAAAATATGTGGCCTACACGAGCAACTGCAACTGAAAAGAGATATGATTATCAAAGTATGCTCAAGAAACCTCGACATCAACGACGGCATTGTGAATGGCACAAATGGGATATTCAAAGGGTTCGAAATGACAAAGAAACCATTTATTGCGTGGATAGAATTCAATGACAAAGGCATAGGAGAGAAAACACGATACAAAAGCAAAAGATTATATGGCGACAACACACCAAAAACATGGACACCAATTCTTCGAATAACACGTGAATTCCAAGTGAGTAACAACCATTTGAACACAATCACAAGAAAACAATTCCCAATCCAAGCTGCAATTGGGAGAACAATCCATCGTTCGTAAGGCATCACCATGGATTCACTTGCATTTGACCCTTTAGGAATAAAAATGCATGGCCTCATACACACTGCTCTATCAAGGATCCGTAGCCCAGACAACCTTTTCTTCCTCTCAAAACTAGAAAAAAAACACATTAAAGTAGACCAAAAAGTGCTACAAGAACTATCAAGGCTAAGAATAGAATGCAAATGGTCTTGTAAACAAACCAACTTCAGACCTGAAGAAAATAGTAACAAAACATCGTAAAGCCTAAGCACAAGATCAATAAAGAGTCACAAATTGGATTTACTATCCATAAGGAGCACTCTCGAGGCATCCATCTTATGCTTGCAAGAAACACACAAAACCCTTAATCCCCTCTCTTTTCCCAAACACCCCGAGGCCTAAATCCCCCCTAAATCCCTTCAAACACCCACTCATCCTTCAAAATCTCCCAAGCCCCCCCCCAAAACCCTAAACCTTAAACACCCAGAATCCCCTGTTTTGTCGGTATGGGCGTCACTATATATAGACTCCCATACTAATGCCCATACTGACACTCTGCTTTTATATACTCACTTTTATATTGATGCCCATACCAACAGAATCTAGGAACCAAAAAAGTGTGTTGTTTGTCCCGTAATGCCATTCGATTTTTTGTGTGTTCTTCTCCCTTGCTTTCGCTTTTAGCTCACAATCGCTTGCAACCCTTGCCTCCTTACTCCTCCCTCCCCCTCCCACCTCTCCATCCTCTCCTACATTCTCCCTCTGCACCTACAAGACTTGCTGCATCTCCCTCTCCACCTCAAGGTAAGAATTCCTCTCTTCCACTTCTATTTCAAGTGTGTTTGGTTTCTTTGTCTTTCTTTCTACCTCTCTTCTTGTTTCCCTTCCTCTACTTTTGCTTCCTTTCTCTAAAGTTTGTCTCCTCCTTTCCTTTTTTTTCTCTCAAGGAAGAAACAATACATGAAAAACAATCATGAAAGAGAAAAGTATGAGAACTCTACCTATTGTTTTCGTGCTTTCTCCTTGTTTGTAGGCTTCTCTTTGTCTCGCCGATTTGTACCTTTTGGAATGTTGCTTCTCCAAACTCCTCCTTTCACTAATTAGTTTTCTTAAAATGTTATGTTTCCTCTATTTTATCAGGCAATAAACACAAAACACCTCCTCTTCCGAGTGGGATCATCCAGTGCCAGGACACGTACTTTCCAAGTAAGAATGTGCTTCCTCTCTTTCCTTTTTTCTTTTCGTGAATACATTGGCCTGCAGTAACTACTAGTGCCTTCAATGCTACTCTCATATACTAGAAACTGTAATTACATTCTTGAAATCAGAGTACTCTATAATACTTTGGTCTTCTCATTGTTTGGTCTTTGATGAAGTTCTACCCTATCCTTTGTCATCTTTCTCGCTCTTCTTCTTGTCCTTCACTTCTTTTTTCTTTTTCTCCTTACTCTAAGGAGCTTCCTTGGGTGTGTGGCCTTCATCTTGGATGTAGCTCAACATACACTCAATAGAATACTCCAGGATTTCACGATCTCTCTTGTCCTGGTCAGAATAATCCATGTCTGTGCCATGCGTGGAGGGACACAGATGCACCCCAGGGAGCGATGCTACATCTCTCTCTCCCTCTCTCTCTCTCTCTCTCACACACACACACACAAAATAAATTTTGATTAGTAAATGTATCTCACACATACAAACACTTATTTCTTTACACACGAACACACACACACACACACACACATGTTTATCACATGAGGATGGTAATGCCATGTAAGATATACCAAATATACTATTTGAGGCTAAGGAGGAAGAGGGCGAGTGGGGTTTTGAGCACGGACTAGGATGGGAACTGATAAAGGGAGGACAAGGGAGTTGTGAGAACTTAAGCATGCAATATATGGTCCCAACCCTAATAAAGAAAGTTGTCTTTCTTTTATTGAATGCTCGCACTTCCCAGGGTTTGAAAGATCCTAATGGAAACCTAAGGAGTATTTGTTGCTGGCATGAATTGCCTGGATTTCATAACATCACAACAATGACAAGACAACAAGGCCTAGCCACATACTACAACAACACACTCACACTACTGCATCAAGAAAGCTTTTATGATGACAGGTGTGAAGCACTACTCACACAATTCAAAACAAGAGAAAAGCAAGAAATAATAATTATAGACATATACAGATCACCAAAAGCCAAAATACAAACTTTGACAAGAACAATCCATAAAATATTAAATACGATACCATCTAAAACACAAACATACATTGCAGGGAACTTCAACATTGACTACAACTCCAAATTTTAAAAAAACAAAAAGGTAAAGGAAATAATGGCAACCTAAGACATGGAACAACTAATCACAACATCGACAACAATATACGGATCCAAATATGGACCAACTACATCACACAAGATCCAAAGCATAGAACAAACTATGTTTACTAGTCAGATCTTGCTCGCAGCTCTACACAACAGTACCATCATAGTAAGAAAAAACACAAGGCCCAAATTATGAGGCTAACACCCGGCTAACATACCCTATCTAGGCAGGCCCAATGAAGATACTTCATCTTATTATTACTCCAAAAACAAGAGTAAATAGGGCCCCCAGTGAAAAAACAATGGAATTAATTAATTTTTGCAGGGGGAGTGAAAATTTTGATGTAATCAAAGGTAAGGCCTTGTAGGAATTTGCCAAAGATTCAAAAGAAGTTTACAAATCTCCTAGTGTCCAAAAGGTTTTGCTAGCTCCTATAAAGAGCAGGGCAGCCTGAATGGAGAAGAAGCCTCCTGCAAGAAGGAGGAAGAGGAGGGGAGGGCTGAGTGGAGGGAGAGGGAGGGGAGAGGGAGGGAGGAGTGAGCACAGGGGAGAGGCAAGGGAGGGAGGGGAGGGAGAGGAGAGGGAGGGGAAGGAGAGGAAGGGAGGAGAGGATTGAGCGTAGGGCAAAGGGAGGAGAGTGCTGAGCCCAAGGAGGCGAGTCGGATTAGAATAAAGTGAGCTTACTTACTCAATCTGTCAACTACTATCTAGATCATATCATGACATTGTGATGCCTTAGGAAAACTTGTAACAAAGTCCATGCAATACGTTTCCATGGTGCTTTGGGAACTAGCAAGGGCTAACCTAATCCATGTGGCTTTTGATGATCATACTTGGCCTTTTGACAAGATGGGAACATACCAAAATACATCTTTTCTGATTTGGGACCAATAAAATACCTAAAGTTATCCTAAAGTTGGTGACATACCTCTATGTTTGGCAAATTCAAGACTGTGACATTCTTCTATCACCTTCTACCTCGTATCCCTTGTGACAAATATACCCCTTGTGACAAATATCCTAGAAAAATTTATCACCTTCTGCCTCATATCCCTTGTGACAAATATATCCCTTGTGACAAATATACCCCTTGTGATAGATATCCTAGAAAAATCAAGATCATATTTGTATTTATTCTTCATAATTGATAGCTCCTCATGATGGGCTTGTGAAATGGCATGAACATGTGACCTTTGAGATAGGTCATTGATAATCACATGCTCCTTTTGGGGTGTATGCTTAATCTAAAAATTCAACACAGCTAGAAATTTAACCTAGCTAGTGTGCTTCTCTCTCACAAGTGGTTGTGCGAGAATGTAACACACACTTTGGTGAAAAATAAATGCAGCTAGAAAATTATCCTAGCTCATGTGCTTCTCTCTCACAAGTGGCCGTGTGAGAAATAACACACACTTTGGTGGACAATTTGATCAAGAAATTGACCCCATAATGCTTCCAAACTCTTAAGGCATGAATCATTGCCAATAGCGCTTCTCATAGACATCATAGTTCAATTCATCCTCCTTTAATCTTCTGCTCTCATAGGAAACTGTATGGATAGATTAGCTCCAACACATCCTGCACTGGGATCATCTTAAACACCAAATGGCTTCTTCAAGTTAGGCATCATTACAGTTGATGATGTTAGAGCCTCCTTTAATTATTCAAAAGCTAATTTTTCTTTTTCCCCCCATGTAAAAGCTTTTTCCTTCCTTGTTAAATCATGTAAGTGTGATGCTTTGTGAGCAAAGTGGTATATAAACCTTATGTAATATCAACATAACCCAAGAAATGATCTTACTTCATGTTCCTCCTTCAAATCAAGCCATTCATGAGTGACCTTCAATTTATAAAGATCCATTTTGATCCCACCATCCGAAACAATATGCCCTAAAAATCCTATCTCTGAAAGAAAAAACTCACGATTCTTAGCATTTATATAAAGCTCATGTTCCTCCAAATATGATCCTCAAATGTTCTCTATGTTCCTTCTCATCCTTAGTGAATACAATAATATGATCCTACAAAGGCTCTTTATTTCTTAAAAATCTAGCTCATCATGCATTTGAATATTGCTAGAGCATTACTGAAACCAAAAGGTAATACCAACGATTCATGCTTTGTCTTAAAAGCCATTTTGTGGATGTCTTGAGGGGCAATCAGTACCTGATAGTATCCACTCGTAAGATCTATCCTTCTAAAAATCTTGGCTTCTTTTAAACTATCTATGATCTCATAAATCAAAGGGATTGGAACACGATTCTTGATAATCGTTTCGTTTATTGCCTTTAGTCCCCTTTAGTCCACACACATCCACCATGATCCATCTGCCTTGAGTGATAAGTATGTCCCCCCATACATTGAAAAATGGGAAATTCCCATTAATTAGTTGTTGGGAAGACTCCACCAGGGTTCCATTCAAAAATGCAAACTTGACATCCATCTGAAAAATAGGCCAACTGTGATGAGCAGCCAATGAAATGACTGTCCGAATGGTCACCATCTTAGCTGTGGGGCAAAGGTCTCATTGAAGTCAAGTCCTTCTGACTGTGCATAGCCTTTCACCACCAATCTTGCTTTGTACTTGTTCAAGCTCCCATCTAACTTGAACTTAAGCTTGTACACCCATTTAGTCCCAATGGCCTTCCGCTTGGTTGTGGTTTGGGCACTAAATCCCAAGTGTCATTTTTCAAAATGGCATCCATCTCTGCCTGCATGGCTTCCTACCATTCTAGAATATCCTTTGCTTCCTGGAAGAAACAGGGCTCCTCATGCTGAGCCACCATAGTGTAGTTCACGAAGGGAGTCTTCATGTTGCGTTAAGACCGCTGCAATTTGAAATTGCTCTCGGGAATGTTCGTGACCTATGAATCTGCTAAAGTCTTCAAATACCATTGAGGTAGCTTCTTCTCTGATGGAGGTGCCTTTGCTGGAGTTGCCTTGGGAGCTGGTTCTGGAATGGCATGCTCCTCCTCCTCGGGATCTTCAGTCGGCTCCACCTCTTTGATGGTGACCTTGGGTGGGGGTGTAATGACGAAAGTTCAAGAACCTCTTCTACAAGCTGCAGCTCTGATTCCTCAAAGATCACATCCCTGTTGATAAGGATCTTTTTTTTTTCGAGGTCAAAAAGGCGATAGGCCTTGGATTCTTCACTGTATGCCACAAAGATACATCTTCGGCTATGGAAATCAAGCTTCGTCCGCTCATCTTTATGCACATGAACAAATGCATTAGAACCGAAAACCCATTAATGAGATATCATGGGCTTCTTACCATAGTAAGCTTCATATAGAGTCTTGTCATCAACAGCCTTGGTCTTGGTTCTATTGAGGATGTGAACGGTAGTGTTCACGGCTTCACCCCAGTAAGCTTTCGAGAGATTCCTCCCTCGCAACATGGTCAAACCTATCTCTATGTGATGACGGTTCCTCTCACAGCAACTCCATTCTACTGAGATGTGCGAGCTGTAGTGAGCTATCTCTTGATACCTGCTTCATGCAAAATCCATTGAACTCGATAGAAGTGAACTCTCCCCCTCTGTCAATGCAGAAGGCTTTGATTACCTCCCCGCTCTTCTCCCCACTCTTCTTCTCTACTTGGGCGTTCCAGTCTTTGAATTTCTCATAAGCCTGAGACTTCTTGGCCAAGCAGAATACCCACATCATGCGATTGAAATCATCCACAAATAAAAGAGAATACCGCAAGCCTGCGAATGAATTTGTCGACATTGGGCCGTAGATGTCGGCATGAACCAACTCGAGCTACTTCTTGTCCTTATGTTGCTTTCCCTCCAAGCAAGCCCTGCAAACATGATCATTGTCTATAATCGGTGGAAGTCCATCCACCATCTTTGACTTCTACATCTTGGCGAGAGTGCCATAATTGACATGACCGAACTGTTCATGCCACAATTTGGATCTGCCACCATGGTCCCCGTGCACCAAGAGAGCATTAAGCCAATATAGCCCATGCTTCTCAACTCCTTGAGCCACCACCTTTCCATTTGGTTTGGATGTGATAGTGACTTTGCCATTGTTGAATAAGATTGACATATTATGCTTGTCCATCTGACAGACAGACAAAAGGTTCTTGCACAAGTTCAATATATATAGTACACTAGAAATCAGCTCCTTGTTTCTTGCAGTCATGATGAATGGAATACTACCAATACCCTTCATAGGGCATGTCCGGTTATTCCCCACAGTGACCTTGGCATCAAGATGCATACCTTCCATGGTTTTGAACCACTCCTTGTAGGACATGTGCTTTGAAGCTCCACTGTCCATGCACCAACCTTCCTTTCCTTCACTGACTGCAGTAAGCAGAGCAATACTCAGTGATGATGAAGAGAGCGCCGGTTGTGATGTTTGCCGATTCGGTCTTTGGCTCCTCATTGGACTTGAACTCCTTCTTTTGCTTGAGGTCCACCTTCTTCTTGCGGTAGTCTTTAGCAAAATGACCAAGCTTCTCATAGTAGAAGCACTTTATCTGCCTCTTTTTCTCTCCATCCTCAGTCTTGCTGTTGTTCTTGGAGTCTTTTAACTTATTCTTACCAAGCTTGTCCCTTGCCACAAGAGCCTTCTCGTTCGATTGAGTAAATAGCTTTTCCCGAGCCTCTTCCTGCAATAGTCAAGGGCCAAGCTCCTCGAAGGTGAGAGGCTTGGTCCTCTATCCTGCAAGTGACCATAGTCACGAAACTCTTGAAGCTGCAAGGTAGCTTGTGAAATGTCAGCAATGCTAGATGACTTGAGTCTACCTTATGACCAATGGTCGTGAGTTGGTCCCTTACCACCTTGACTTTTGTTAGATGGTCATGAACATTTTTCATACGACTTCCATTCTTGAAATCACATGATGCTACTATTACTTTAAATATCATTAATTATATAAGAATATGAATCTTTACTGTCCTCATGCCCTAAGGTTAAGTCATCTTTGATCATGGCTGTTCATCTTCCTATCCAAAGACTGCTTCTACCAATTCATTGATAGTAAGCATTGAAAAGAAACAACCATAAATTTCTTATCTGAAGTCGGAATGTATTGATCCAACCACTCAAAAGAACTGGCGTATACTCTTTGAACAAGCTTGCACATGCCGTTTTTGTCAATTGCAATTATAGCATTGATTTTCAAAGCATCTTTGATAACTTTTGCATACAAACTCAAAACTTAGCAATCACGTAGTCGAAACAATCCGAAAGAACATTTTGAGAACGACTATGTTGTTAGATTGCAAAAATGCATGTTGCTTGCCTCCCGTAGTCAGACTAGAGCGTAGCCAGGCTTTGATACCATTGTTACGAAAACTAAAAATCAGACATGCTCACAAATTCAAGATTTACCAAAACCATAGAGACCTAGAACAAGGAAACAAGTGGGGAAGATAAGAGAAAGAGAGAGCGACTCTGCATGGGGTCCAATCTGCCCCCCCTAGATGGTGGCTCTTGCTTCCCATCTAGAGTATTTATAATTATAATTCAAAAAATCAAAGAGCCAATAATAGTACATCCAAAAGCATCCCTTGTCCACAATTAGAGGGATTGCTCAACATAGCTCCATGAGCTTAAAATATCACAAGGCTTAATATGCCCTCATCCACAATTAATAAAATAAATTAGCCCACAGCTTAAAATTTATTACTTTACAATATGGCCCATGGCCTTTGACAGCCATTAGATACTTCGATCAATCCAAGTCACATTCACCATCTTCATTCCTCGTTATTCAACTCATCATCTGTACTCAAGTCGCCAATTGTGTTAGTTGTTACAATCAATTGATGAACCACAGATCGATCCTTCGCCTCAGCCCCTTCCTATGAAGACTTTGGGCTTTCTTGATGTCATGGAGGGCAAACAATTCCTCCCTCTCTGTTGGGGGCGAAGCTCCACTAGATGCTTTCCAGGAGGCTCCCATCTCCCCGTAGCCCGTGTCTGCCCTTCCATTTGAGGAGCCAAGATGAGGCGGAAGGAAGGCCAAGATGAGTTTATCATACCAGTTTAGTCCCGGCCAAGTTCACCCCTACCCTTTGCCCTCTTTTATGAAGTCTTTGACTATCTCTACCCAAGGGGTGTTTTTTGAGAATAATCGTGAGATCAACTTTCCAATGAGGGCTGTGTTCCTGCACCTTACGTCTGGGAGTCTGATTCCTCCTTGCGCTTTGGGAGCTTTGAGGGGTTCCCATGGGATGTAGTGCATCCTCCTTCGGCTCCCTGACTCTGCCCACAAGAAGCCTTTGAACACCGCTTCGATCTCGAGCCACTGCGTTTTTTTGAAATGCCAAATGGAGGCATTATAGGTTGTAGAGGCAGCGAGGATGTGCTGGATGATGAGGCAGCGTGCATTCCAGCAGAGGGGTACACCATGCCATGCTTGGGCTTAGCTCTTACCTTATCCTTGAACCAATCAAACCTTTGCCTGAGGGTGACCCTAATACCCAATGGGGCACCCAGATATCTAATAATTTTCCCTCTCGGGATGATCTGCACACCAACATCCATCAACCAATGCGTTGGGGGGGGGGGGGGGCATGAAGGTCTTGGACCAATTGCACCTAGAACCGGATGCTGTACAAAAGATGTCGATCACCTAAAGCAGGGAGGCCACTGAGTCCAAGTCTTCTTGAGTGAAGGAGATTGTGTCGTCGGCGAATAGTTGGGTATACAGTTGGCTAGTGCCACCCCCTTGATCGCCCCCTCCTGCCCCCTGGTCTTGAGCAGATTCGATCTAAGAAGGTCAGTCATGCAAGGGTGCCCTCTGGCCCCACTTCTCTTTGCAATTTGCAAAATTCCTTCTTGCACACATAGGTAGTAGAATATAGCATCGAGGAGTATGCACAAGTACTTATTTTAAGTGCTGAGCAAGTTTCCTTCTTGAAGAGCCCATATTTTATTATATTGTGAAATCTTCCAAATGCACCTCTTTGTTGAGCCACTAATGTTATAACTGCACTAAAGGTTTGAGTTTGACTTTGCTTATTTAAAGCTAATCTCATATGCTCCTAAATCAATTAATTACCTACGCTCGCGCTCCCCTTATTTTTTCAATTAACCAACTAATTAAATACCTATGCTCACCTACTCTGCTGCCCCCCCCTCTCTCCCCCCTCTGTCTACTCCCTCACTTCCTCCTCTCCCTCCCTCCTTACCTCCTTCACTCCCTCTGCTCCCTCTCTCCCCCTTCCTCCCGTCTCTTCCGAGTTGTATTAGGGAGCGTGCCTGCACTTATGCACTCTATGCCCCCCTCCTTTTATAATGCTCAAGTTGGAAGCTTCTGGATGCGGAAGCCTCACCCAGCGCCGCGCAGCCCTGATTAATCGCCCTGCGCCCTTACTTTAATTAGTCATCGCCTTGATTAATCGCCCTGTGCCCTTACTTTATCCATCATTGTGGCAGACATAAGTTAATTAATTGTGGCAAAACTCTCGCTAGGGGTCCTATTTAAAGCTTTAAAGCTTGGACAATAAAAGGAAGAGGTGAATGAAACAACATGCCCTGGGTTTAAAATCTCATCCAACCCTAGATAATGGGGGATTGTCCTTTGCAAGCATGTTGAAGTCGACTCGCGGCAACTTGCATGGTGCTTGTGGGAAGAATAGTGCATTCAAAGAGAGGTGTGGGGAGGGAGGACAATATGTTGTCAGATCTTGTGCTCAATAAGTATGGTGAAGAACTAGTACTTGAGAGGGAAGTGGCGATGGTGCGACTCATCTCATCACCCCCTCCCATGCCACCTCATAACCCTCCTTACCTGGTTTTAGGGCCAGTACCCACCCATGGGAGAGAGAGGCTAGGCAATGTGTGGTTACACACAGAGTGGACATATTATAGGAAGCATTGACACAAGCAAGTGTGGATGGCCCACATGGTGTACCAGAGGCATGTTTCAAACTAGGCATTTTAGGGTTTATCGACCCCTATTATGGATGGGTGGGGCACACTCATGGGCAGCCCTATCAAATAAAACACACATAGCGACCACGTCATGGTATGCCCCTTTTGCCCACGCTTGGGTGGTTTGTGCATACGCGGCCCTTAACCTTGGTCCCTCTTACCTCATCACATCTCCTTCCCTTGCCCACCCATGCATTTACTCTATTGATGTGTATCTCAAAGTCAACCCATATAATCATTGCCATGCCACTTCATCACCCTCCCTTCACCTAACTTAACCTTAGCCCCCTTACCTCATCAGCTCTCACACCCGTATAGTGGTGACGTTAGGTCCTTTATACATCAAATGCTAAATGCCCGAGTTCATATTTCAGATGCTGCCATCATGGACTCTATGTCTTGCTTGTCTGGAGAGTGCGTGTGGGCGGGGAAGCTTGGTTGTCCAAGTATGGATGCTTAAGCTCACATGTTTCTACCTCTAACACGAACTTACCAACGTTGAACACTGAACCCAATGCTAAGTACGAGGAGACTTGGATCCAACGCTTGGTGCACTAGGCGCAAAAATCAATGCTTGCCTAGAGGTTGGGTAGGGTATGGGCAGATGTTGACGGTGTGCATCTGCCGTCGCGCAAAGCTAGGTGGAGGGTGATGAGGTGGCAAGGGGGAGGTGGCCAAGTTAGGTCAGAGTGGACCGGTGATGAGGTGGTGTGTGGGATGTAAGACAGAGGGTAAGGTGCGCCTGTGGATAAGTCAATTCAGACTTGTCCGCCCGCTTGTAGCAAAAAAATGACATGGCGTCCAAGTCACGCATGGGCTAGAAAGGAATTTCGGGTGGCGTCTTCATGGTGCCCAAGAGCACGTTCGGATCAAGGGGACCAATCAGAGCCTGTGCTAGGATTGGAACCTGGGACCTACTTCGCTCAGGCTGACAAATTTACTAGCAAGCCGTGTCTTCTTTGGTGTATTACAAGTGTAGCATTAACTCTTTGAAGAGAACAAGTCCACCCTCTTGTGAAAAGGGGCACGGACGGATGCAACATTTCTGCTTGAATTGGAGGCGGACAAGCATAATTGGGATTTCACTCATGCGTGGATGGGTGTGAAACCCCCTTAAGAGGGACTGTGGGCATGCTCAAGGGTCATGGACGAACAAAAGATTGCCCACCCATGTCCAGCGCACGGCCGAGATGCGTTCCATGCACCATGGTGGTCGAGTGGCCATCAGCTTGGCTTGCCTCCCCTGGAGACGATCAAGAGGGCGCCAACCACAACAGGGCACGCGGCTTCTCTCATGGTTGCGTGGGGGGATGAGGTGGAGAGGTTAGGTCAAAGGGATGAGGTGGCGTGTGAGGTGGAAGGGGGGACGTGTGGGGGGGGGTAGAGAAGGGGGAGAGGGGGCAGGGAGAGAACTCGGAGTTGCAGGAGGCCAAGCTGCCTCCCCTCCCGAGAGAGAGAGAGAGAGAGAGCGCGCGTGTGTGTTGTTTGTTGTTGATGTTTTGTTGAGCACCATCATCCCCTTCACCACAGTGCTCTGAGCTCTGAGCTCTCTGCAACTGCATCCCCCCTCCTGCCTCAAAAATCCCAAAAAAATCCATCCTTCTCCACGCTTTCCCACCCCCCACCCCCCCTAAAAATCACTCCTTTCCCCCTTTCCCTCCCCAATTCCATCACCCCCCCTCCATGGCTCAATTGGGTCCTCCTCAGCCCCAGCCCCCCCTCATGGATTCCCCCCTTGTCCCTCCCAGCCAGTTCGTCTCCACCTCCCTCTACGTGGGCGACCTCGAGCCGAGCGTCACCGAAGCCCAGCTCTACGACATCTTCAACCAGCCCGGACAGGTGGTCTCCATCCGAGTTTGCCGTGACTTGATGACAAGGAAATCGTTGGGCTACGCGTACGTGAATTACAACAATGCCCAGGATGGTAGGACGCCTGTTCTTGCTTGATTTTGTAGTTTTTACATAGTTGAATGCCAATTCGTATGTCGGTTTCTCAAACGATCGTTGGCTCAAGGTACTCGCCCTTGATATTGTGAAATTTGTGATTGAGGGTTTTTGTGGGTGAAAGTAGAATAATAGGTTTTCTTTGAGTAATTGTGGCTGTGACCTTTTGCAGCTACCCATGCTATGGAGTTACTCAATTTTACTCCTGTGAACGGAAAGCCAATACGCATAATGTATTCCCATCGGGACCCTAGCATTCGCAAGAGTGGAACGGCCAACATCTTTATCAAGGTGGGTGCTGAGGCGTCTCCAAACTTTTGCTTCAAAATTTGTAATTTCGCATTCCAGATCGCACGTTACATCATGGTCGTTTCCAAACAAATGAACTAATAGCGTCTGATTTTGCAGAATTTGGACAAAACCATAGACAACAAATTCTTGTATGATACATTTTCCAGCTTTGGTCCCATCCTTTCGTGTAGAGTGGCCCTGGATGACTCTGGGAATTCAAAGGGTTATGGATTTGTCCAATTTGAACAAGCAGGGGCTGCCCAAAATGCTATTGAGAAGGTGAATGGTATACTTATAAACGAGAAGCAGGTTTTTGTTGGGCCCTTTCTAAGGAGACAGGAACGAGATTTGGCAAGTGCCGAATCAAAATTCAACAATGTATATGTTAAAAACCTTGCAGACTCGATTTCAGATGAAGATCTACGGAAAGTCTTCGGAGCATTTGGACCTATTAGTAGTGCAGTGGTAATGAAAGATGCCGATGGGAAATCCAAGTGTTTTGGGTTTGTCAATTTTGAGAATGCAGATGATGCAGCCAAGGCAGTTGATAGTTTGAATGGCAAAAGGATAAACGATAAAGAGTGGTATGTTGGCCGAGCTCAAAAAAAATCCGAGAGAGAGGCCGAGTTAAAAGCAAAGTTTGAGCAGGTCCGCAAGGAGAAGATAGAAAAGTCCCAAGGTGTAAACCTTTATCTCAAAAATCTGGATGACATGATAGATGATGAGAAGTTAAGAGAGCTGTTTTCAGTTTTTGGGAGCATTACTTCGTGTAAGGTAAGTGGTTGAATTCTATATCTTGGACTTGTGTGGATCCGTTCGTGTGCAATCTTTTTGTTGAAATTTTGCATAGCATGAATCTCACGCAGGTAAAGTCACTCATTTTTACTAATTGTTTTGTTTCAAAACTTTTCTTCAGGTTATGAGAGATCCACATGGTCAAAGCAGAGGATCAGGGTTTGTGGCATTCTCGTCGCCTGATGAAGCTATACGAGCTGTAAACACCTATTCTCTGTTTTTTCTTATGAACCCATTGTTGATTTTGTCTTTTCTCATGCCTATGGGAAAAATGGTTCAAAGCAATGTTTAAGACTTGCTTTGCTTGTCTATGGTGGGCTCTGAGATTGTGAAGCTGTGGTGCCAATTGAAACTGTAAGAGGACTGTCTTGTCAGCTTTGTCTGCAGCATTCCACCTTTTGTCGGCAGAGGGCCTTCCCTCCTCCCTCTCACCCTGCAGAAGCCTTTTCCTGCCTGCATAGGGCCCGCCCATTGGTGATGCAAAGCTTTTAAATGGGGCAATGCAAAGTCGATGAAGGGGATATGATATCAAGTCTAAAGGAATTTCATGTACTCATCGCCAACATGAAGTCGTTGCAGGTTTTGAGACAATTTACCAATGCAGAAAGTGGAAGTTCTTCAACTGAAGTAGAGACAGAGCGAAATGGTTGCAATCTTCTTGATAACACTGTGAATGTGCTAAAGCATTTACAAGTTAGTAACACCAAATAAATATATGGCTTGTCCATGTAGGAATGCCAAGCAAATTAAAGCATGTAATGGCGGAGGAGAGATTTTTGAATTTCTTATGAAATTCATACTTAATGAGTCTTTTGGCTGGTTCTTGAGCAAGGGTGGTGAGACTATCGATGAGGCAGCGGTGAACATACCTAGAGGCATGAGTTGGTTGTGTCCATGCATGCTTAGTTTTCCAAACGTCCATTGTAAGCAGTGGGATATTCTTTGCCAGGGTATTAGTGTCCCAAATGTGATGTTAGCCATTTCATTGCTAGTGAGGTGGAATTTGATGCAAGATATGAGCAAGAACAATGGGGAATGAGAGGGGAGGAGAACATTGAAAGAAGGCATAAGGATATAGAAGAAAACATGGAGGAAGTGCTGCATTAATATTACGGTGATCCTTTTGTCTATGAAAGAATTGTGCAAGAGAGATGCAAATGGTGTTAGAACACTGGAGTCACATGAAAATGAAAGATGTGGTGCTTCGCCTTGACTCTCCATGTCCTCAACTAAGCCATGGTACCAAGGCAGAATGATACAAGGTACAAGAGGCTTTGGTGAAGCAGAGCCTAGGTGATCTCCATAGAGTTGAGATGCAGGAGGATGACATGTGGTCCTTAAAATGTTCACTTCTTTGAGATAAAGGCTGCCTAAAACCAATCTTGTACTTGCTTGCAGGGAACGAATTGTGCTGTCCTGCTCTCAACCAATTGGATATTGTGTGAGGCGAGATTGAGATTCTGATGGCAATGGGATTCAAAGGAGAGTCCCTCTTTCTAGACCAGAAGCCACTGCACAAAGCTTTTTTTAAAAAGTCTCTCGGTGAGATGGAAAGTAGGGGGTAGGGGCAGGGTAACAAGAGGCGAATTAAGAAGGAGATGGGGGGTTTTAGGGGTTTGCGAAAGGGCAGCCAGGAGGGTGGCAGGGGAGGTAGAAGGGGGGCTGAAGGGAGGTGCAGGTAGGGGGAAGGGGTGACTGTGGGGCTTTGTTGCAGGGACAGGGGATACGGGTGGCAAGGGAGGAAAGTTCAGGGCGAACTTGCTGTCCAAAAAGCAGCAATCTGAAAACCTCTTTCTTGTCTGGATGGCTGCATGGATCTCAAGGGTTTCTAAATGAGTGTCAAGGAGCAAAGATTTGGTGGTGCCCAATTGAAGAGCTTCCTCATACAAAGCAATGAGATGATACTACTCACCAAGAAAGGGCGTTTCTTGCTACTTTCCTTTTATAGTGGGATACTTGTGAATAGTATGCCTTTTCCGCTCACACATCTTTATTTCACAAAATCTGCTCAGGTCCCCATCAACTGCATTAGATTGCCTTAGAATGGCACATGGTGCTATTAGATGCATGCTCGCTTCTTGTTTTAAATGCAGAGGTTCTAGTGTGATGCATGCCTGCCTTCTATTGTCATCTTTCAGCAATGATCGAAAAGCTTGAAAGGGCTTGATTCACTAGAAATATACTTTTGAAGGGAAACCTAGGAGAAGGTTGGTTAGCTGTTTGAAATAATACACATGTAGTACTATTGTGAAGGTCAAGATAAGTACCCTGATTAATTTCTGATCAAGCGTGTCTTGACTATAGGGAGCTTGTCAATGATGCAATTAAACGAATCGAAGGAATTGGTTTGGCTATCTAGTCAAGGGCTGCATTGCTAACTCATGTGCCTATGTAGACCTCCCACTTTTAGGCGTCTTTAGAGGTCTAGTCTCAGTTTTGCAATCGTTAGGTTTTAGTCTAGTCTCAGGTTTGCAATCGTTAGGTTTTGAATGTAAAGGATCTTAATATGTTTAAACTAAGTTTGTTTGGTATGCAGGTCGGTGATATGAACGGAAAAATGGTGGGAAGTAAGCCTTTGTATGTTGCTGTGGCTCAACGGAAAGAGGAGAGACAAGCAAGGTTGCAGGTCAGGCAGACTTCTTGTGGCAGCCTCACTTGTTTGCTTTATTTGCTATGCAGTGTTTATAGCCTGACTTAAACTTCTTTTCCAAGGTTGAATGGGTGCTATGTACATCTGATTTTTTATGGTTTTTTGGGGGACACGTTTGTTTGTTTGTTTTTTTGGTTATGGGTGTTTGTGTTGTATTTACTGCATCATACTTCATCAGGCTCAATTTGCTCAGATGAGAAACGTTCCGGGCATTGTTCCCCCCATGACAGCAAGTCCAGCACCCATGTATCCTTCTGGGGCCCCTGGAATGGCTCAGCAGGTCTTTTATGGTCAGCCCCCCCCGGGGCTGATTCCATCTCAGGTATGAGATGAGTGCTTTCAATTTTCACAGCATAGTGGCAGTCTCTCATACTTCTCTGCTGTGTGATATGCAAAAGAACGACTGTTACCAGTGTTTGCAATGACCATGGCTAGGATAAAGGCTATTACCTAAGATTGTGATTTTACTGCCTGATGCCTCTGCTGATAAGCTCAAGTGATGTCAATCTGAAGTCTGAACTGAATTCTTTGAACATGCATGCATCCATTCATGCAGGTATGGATACATATAAGAAGGTCCATACATACTTGCATGCAAACAACAATGCCTTTTAGGGCTTCAACATGCGTTGGTTCTAGAGATAAATGGTTACAAGTTGTGGTAATATCAACAAAGGTCGGTGTGATTGTCAAAAACCATAGTATTATCGTCTAATAGCATACTTTTATGAGGAGAAGGCCATCAAACGTACAGGAAGGCCACATGGCTGCCTGTGAAGATGAGATCATTGACATACAAAATGACTAGGGTAGCCAATCCTTTCTCTTGGAAGGTATGAGGATCAGCCACGGATCTCTGAAATCCCTTCCAAAGAATGATACCTAAGAAGTGTTGGAAAACACACTTATACTAGTCTGTAGCAAAGTTAATGCAACGTGTAGATGGATGAATGCCCTTGCAGTCCCCAACTGAGAAAAACAAGACATCTAAATGTGGAAGATTTGTACTTAGAAGATAGAGAGTACTTTCAGAACGTGTGGGGGGGGGGGGGCGGGGAGAGAGAGAGAGAGAGAGTATGCAGATGCACAGCCAATGATAGTTCTCATATCAATGTAGAAAACCATACAGAACAAGCTCCCAAAATGTACACACAGGTTCTGCTTAGGTAGGATACCACCTAAGGCTTCATATGTTGTACCCTTGTCTCAGATATATTCCAAACTCCAAACTCCTCTCCAAACTCCTCTTCAGTAGCTGCTTCTGGTGGAGCTCTACTTCCCGGCAGTCTTGTGCTCTGTAACATGCAACGGTGAATGATCGTGTAATGCGCAGCAAGACATTCTTTGGGCATCCACCCTGTACTTCGAACAAGGTGCAATTGGGCTTCAGGAGAAGGATGGACTTTTTGAGAAATCTTTTGAATTTCTGATTGATTTCAGCATTTGTCATTGCTTCTTGTTCTTAATAGAGCTAGAGAAACGGGTCTAGCTTTCTAATAGCCTAACCACTCAACAGAAGGCTTTCCAAGAAAGAAAGAAAGAAAGAAAGTTTATCAAAGTCTTCGGAAGACCAATGGGTCTATGAGACTGTGAAAATCCTGATACAATGAGCTGTGGTAGTGGAGCTACTAAACGAGCGTCCACTAAAGCAACATTCAGTTTTACTTGTAAATGACGTTCACAAGGATAACTCACCAACATACTCAAATCTAGAGAGAAATGAACATTGAATTGCCGCAAAATACGTCAGTATGTATTTTACCAAATTAGGCCGACCTTGTACAAAGTCTGCACTCTCCTGGACACCTACACCTGCAGCTAATGCTGCTGTACTTGAACCCCAGGTAGGTACTGCAAGGCTCCAAGTATGATCCTCTTCTCAACGTCTGCTGCATGTTAACGGTGAGTTTCAGTGGCTTCACCGAAATGATCTAGGCTGGGCACAGGGGGGACTTTATATAGGGGATGGGCTGGTGCACGCCCTCCCCCCTCCCATAAAAAAGCCAAACAAACAAGCAAGCAAACAAAACAAAAACAAAAACAAAAGAAACGAAAAAGAAAAAGGAAGAACTTCACCACCACTACATGAGCTGGCAGGCCTGTAGTCTGTAGGCAGGCTGATCTGCCCTAAATGTCCGACCATTTGGCTGACCACTAGTCTGTCCCAGGGCTGACCTAACCAGGTCCATGCGGCCTGGTCTAGACCCTGTTTGACCGTCCCCTTGCCAGGCCTATAAATGGCCTCTGCCAGTCCACTGTTAGGCCTTATTTCCCCCGACATGGCCTTCCATAGCCTCTGGCATGCATCAGATCTGCGTTGTTCCAGGGCCAGGCATATGGCATATATCTGCATCCTCTGCTGCAGCATACATGGCTGCTGATGCAGCCCACATGGCAGCCATCTCTCTGCTTATATGGGAGTCCTTTTGCCATGATTGTGCGCACATGTGGCACCTTGTTCTTGTGCCCACCCACATGGCACTCCACTTACCCATACGTTTTGTGTAGGTGACAAGCCTATGCGCTCTACTCATGTGGGAGCTTACAAGAGGGACATTGTCCCTTCTACCCCAACATGCAAGAACAAATAATCTAGAATCCAAACTGTCTATTAAAAGCCTGTTGAGATGGTTAGTAGTAGGAGAAAGTCTACAAAGAGAGTGGTCTCATCTATAGTAAGGAGAGATTTTTTACTGGAGGTCAGGGGCCATAGGTAGTGGGTGCAATAACAAACATGAAGATGGGATCCCTCACTCTCAAAACATTCAACAATCTACCTATGCTTGGTATGTCTAGGGCAAATTGTTAGTTCGCATTTGGCCTTATTCTCGTACATGATTCACAGGACACGTCTCGAGGGTCCCAATCAAGGACATCATTTGCTCCCAAACTGTTCCTACAAGGACCATGCTTTATTCCTTGCTGCTTCAAAATGAAAACCTTATTGCCATCCCTTCCCAAAGTGAACTGTAAATCATTGTGATCTCCAAATGTTTATAATAAGCAAAACGTTAATGCAGTTCCAAAGCCCAACTTAGTCCTCTTTATAAGGGGAATGAGCGAAGAGGTTATAGAAATCAGAGTGGAGAGGGAGGGAGACGCTGCATGAGAAAGCTGTCCTTCAGGAGACTTGGGATGAGAAAGCCTTCCTCTAGGGTAGGAATGATACTAGGAGAGATGGGCTTTGAATGAGAAAGCCTTCCTCCAAGTTGGGAGAGTACTAGGAGAGGGAAAAGAGTTGGAATGCAATAGATGGGGGGGGAGGAGCAAGTGAAGGCATGGGGGAGGGGAAGTAGAAGGGGGGGATGGCTAGGGATGATAGGGGAAAACTTACAAGAGGGATAGTTGGGGAAACTGGCACTAACTCAAGACCTGGGTTCGGGTTTGTCGGAGGAGGGAAGAGTAAGTAGAGATATCAAGGTACCTTTGGGGGGGGGGGGGGGGGGGGGAAGGGGGTAAAGGGGAAAGAACTTGTGCAGAGGCTAGGTTTTGGAGGACACATGAAGAGAGGACCTGTCCCCTCAAGATGTTGCTTATGGATTAGAAGCGAAGGGCCTAGAAGTGGTTGGCCTGGAGGCTACTCCAGATCTTTGGAAAGGTTGGGGAATTACCTGTGACCACTGAGCGAGGCCTGGTGCCTGTGGCTCCATTGTGGAGACAAGAAGACCTCTCCACTTAAGACTTACCAAACTGCTCTTCTGTGGGGGATCCATAAGAGGGATCCCATTTTGAGTAAGGAGAGATTTTGTGCTGAGGTTACAAAAGTAAAAGCTTTGATTGATTGTGAAAATCATGTAATTAGAGTAGTAAATGGAAGGGAATGTCATGCCCAACTGTAGAAATTCCCGCATTGCACCCTAAGACAGCAGCTAAAAAAGGAGAAAAACCAAGTATCGTATGTAATGAAGCTATCCCTTCAAGAAAAAAACAGGGACCAAGTGGAAATTTCGATATCGAAGAGGAAAAGAAAGCTAAGCCACTAATTTTGTCATGGCATTATGTGAAAAGGTGGACTATGGTCAGAGCTTTGGGATGAAGGATGAGCTGGCATCCAAGAAGCGCATTAATTGCGCAAGATATGCTAGTACCCTAGTCAAATTGATAATAGGCAAAAGATCATTTAGTGCCATGACAGGGACACTCGAGAGTTGCAGTTCTCGCGGACAGGGGTTCCGCTCAGGATTTGCTTTTTTCGAGAGTCTCTTGGTCCTCCCCAGTCTCGTTTCTAATGGGTGGGACGGGGAGGCAGCCAGAGATGGAGGAGGAGACAGAGGTGGACCTAGAGGACCTGGAGTGGCAGAGGGTCAGGATTCGCTTGGGCAGGACTGGTACATTGATCTCTCTTTGGATTTGGGAGGGCAGACCCTTATGTGACCTTCAGTGGGACCCATGGGGAGTGGTTTTGGCCTGCCGGCATAGGGCACTCCGACCGCATAGAGGTCTCCTCGTATGCCACTCACATCGGGCATCGTCTACAACTGGAGGCAGCAGCATGGTCCCCTTCGAGGGAGTGCCACTGGCTAGAGCATGATGTCCCGAGAGAGGTCATAGGCCAATTTTGGCCCCGCCTTTGAACGAGTTCGCGTCCGCAGAAGATCTCTTACTGCTTTTGGCTGTTGACGCATGGGGGTTTGCCCATTGGCCCCTAGCTAGAGCAGATGCGGATTGATGGCAGATGCACTGGTTGTGGGGTTGGAGTTTTGGAGACCATCCCGCACTGTCTTTGGGGCTGACTCGCTGCACCATGGATTTGGTTGGCGGCCCTCAGGATTGTTGCTAGCATGTAGAAGATGAGCAGGGATTTCACGTGGGGGATGGTGGCCTGGCTCACGGAGGGAGGCTACGCCTTTGCGATCGACCCTGTCACGCTGGCTTACAGGATACATGGACAGCAGCTTTCCCAGATCGGGTGGGCTTAACTACAACATGTATCCAGCGTGACAGGGTCGATTGAGATCCCTGTCACAGTTCGCAGATCTGGTCCGACCAGATCTGCCCCTTTTCCTTCCTGTTCCTCCCCAGAGATACTGCAGATCTAGGTACCTCTGTCCCAGCCTGCCTCAGGCCCTTTCCCGTGGTCTTTCCAAGCCTCTGCCTGGCCCAAACCTTCATCCCTGACAGCCACCTGATCTCCTGATCTCCTGCCTGTGTGCTGGACCTGCTCCAGCCTTGTTGCCTCTGGTACAGTTCTGTACAAGCATCTGCAACCATTTATACATACGCTGCATTGGTCCCTGCTCCAGACACCTCTGTTCCAGGACCTGTCCATGCCCGTACAACTGGTGAGCATCCTCCAGGGCCTGCCACATGTCATTACGGCAAGTCCTGGCAGGGTTCCATGCACTGCTGCTGCTCCTAAGCTGTTGCAGACTCTTCCAGTGGGTACATCTTTGGGTGCTGCATACATGGCTGCCTCTGCCTATGTGGCTTGTGCTTTGTGTGCTTGCTGCCACATGGCAGCCTTACTTTCCCTGTCAGATCAGCCCATGTCATGGCATCTAACACTTGCTGGTCCACCTCCTCCAGGGAGGTGACCATTCCAACATAATCCCCCCCGCCCCCGCCCCCGGTCCTGCCCCCCCCCTCTGTCCTCTTTCCCTGCCCCCAACGTTTGGAAATGTTTGGATAAACCTGTATGAAACACCGGTATTTGAAAATGCTTGGCAACATAGTTCCTCCAAACATCAAGCATTAATGGCTGCTGTTTTTTCTGTTGCTTGCTTGTATCTAATGAGTTTCTTGAAAGAGTAAATCCCTATTAACGATCGGCTTCTTTCTCTGCATGTTTTGGTTCCTCTGTATAATTTAAATAAAAGCGTTAAATCAAGGTTTCGTCTCTCCACATCTGTATAATTAAAAGAAAGCATTAAAATCAAAGTTTCTTCTCTCCACAACCGTATCTATAGCATCAGCCTAAAACATTTTTGGCACATCTTTGTCCTTGAGTATAGTGCACTACAAGACAGTCTTATTCTTCCTTGCAGCACTCCCATTTGGCTTAGGGGTATAGGTTGTTGTGTATTGTGGCTTAATCCTGCTCTTTTGTAATAAGCTATGGATGGCTTAGGGGTATAGGTTGATGTGTATGACCAGTTAATCCCATGTTTTTTGCAGTAAGCTATGAAAATGTTAGAATCATGCTTATGTGGAAGCGTGTTTTTGAGGATTTGTTTAATTAAAACAAGAAATTCGTAACCATTAACTGAAAATTAGACAATAACACATTCATTCATACGTATTCTCAAAACTGAAATAAGTGAGAGAATGAAACACAGAAAAAGCGAGGCCATGTGGGTGCGAACTAAAGCACCTGGCATATTTCTGTATTCCAGTGATGCTGAATCTTGATACCTTAGTATTCAAGAACTAAGGATGGGACCTACAACGTAGAACTAAAAGCACTCCTTGGGAGGGAATTACAATGTTTCAATAAATAGGACAATGATTATAGATGAAGTCCATGTAGCCATGATGTAGAAAGAACCCTTGAATCTCTATCAAGTGCTTAAAAAGATAGCCAATTTAACTGAAAGCGAAGTTCTCATGCTTTCTTTATTCTCCTTCCACGAAGAGACAGTCACAGTCACTTTCCATGTTAGATGGTTTAGAAACTTAATCTCACAATCAAACACTAGTGGAAAATAGTGCTTAATGTTTTAATATCTCGACATAAATTGATATAAAAGCCTTAACCTCAGCAATTAAATTGTGAAAAGAAAAGATTCCTGATTAATCGTCTACCAAAGAGAGGAAATCGTTAGTCAAAATACCAAATGGTATAGTCAAAATACCAAGTGGTGCAAGAATACATTCAAAAGACCGGAACAGGGCTCTTGATCAAATGACAATTGATCAGGAAGCAGTTCCTGACAATCGCAACGTGCCTATGTGCAATTGTCCACTGAAATTTGACAAAATTATCCTACCTCCACTCGTTATTGGGAAGCAGAAAAGTGATTACAATTGATCTAGAAGAGGGGAATTGTATGCATGCAACGTCAAGGAGATACTTTTCTAGTTCAAAGTGAAATCAGGTTCCAAAACAGCAGCAGCAGGCCGAAAAACTAGTCACAATTGGCTCGGGGGGTTTTCTGGTGAATGGAATAGGCGCCTATTGGTTAGCTGGTGGCAAAAATCCAAGTTGCAATTGCTGTTCTGTGTTTCAGTTGCTTGAAATGTGCGAGCAGCCAATGGCAAGCATGCAAGAATGAGGTAGCAAAAGCAACTGGAGCTTCATAAGGCTAGTTCTAGCTCTAAAACTGATAAAACGCTATGTTTACACTTGCAAGTTAATTAAATAATAGACATATTTATTTAACTAAATATTCCATTGTCCAAGCCTATATAATGAAAAATAACTTTAGTAATTTAATTAAATAGTTTTTATATCCTTTTAGAATAAGTGAAGGCTATAGAATCCCCATGAGTTGGGTACGGAAATGTGGTGGATGTGTGGAGCATTCTAATCTCGTAAGGCATGCTGGCAAGTGGAGGGTGATATGGTAAATAATCATCAAGTCATAAAGACTTGGACAACGCTATGGGTTGTGAAATAATACCATGTAGTGGAGTCCACCACATCCCATGTACTAGCTCCTATCAGGTGACTGCCTGTACATATAGAAGTGTTAGCTGTGGCTAATCGTTTTGCAAAAAGGTGGTAAATCATTGAATTGAAGAAGACCAATGCATTGGATTTGTAGAGGATGACCAGCCAAATGTGTACAAGTCCTGTAAGAAAGAACTCACACAAATGCGTGATCAGTAAGTACGTGCTCAAGAGAGAAATTAATAGCAGCTGAAAAATAGAGAATCTAGTAATAATGCCCAGTGTGTGCACAATAAATAGATAAACATCAAACTAAAAATAGACAATATAGTAACAAGATAGTTATTTCTCTCCACTGCTAGACCTGAGGATTGTGATCCTTTGCTTGTCTGATTCTCTAGCTTTGAAATGCTGGAGTGCATTGACTGCCCATTTTCTTGGAGAAATGTCTATGAAAGTATTGAGCAAGAGAGCTAGTCTCAATGGGTTCCACTATGTCGGAGTGACGAAAACCCAAGTTCCAGCACATCATTTACAGTTTTTGCTCGCCTTTTGTAACAGCCTGCTTGGCAAACTTAGTTGCTTTCAGAAAGCGTGGCATCCTAGAAACCGTCTGTTTCTTATACAATGTTGCCAAGCTTTCAATATTAATATGAGCATGTCATCAGTAGAATCCCTTGCATTTCCTGTTGGCACATCTGTATATGGCCTGTATAATCACCATGCCTTACTTCTTTGAAAGTATGCCATATGAGAAAATGGGCGAAGGACCTTGTTTCTATTGTGGGATGCCACAATGCAAACGTAGATGACAGAATTAATCTACAGGGAAATGCCACGGCAGAAAACCTTATGCCAAAGGCTGTGTGTGTTCAAATTGCCAAAGACGAACATGACTTCAAATATGGGAGAGACGACTTCTTCTAGATAGGATTATAAAACATGCCAGTTGTCCAATCAGTGGACTCAAGAGCCTCATGTCAAATCCCACCAAGGAAGGACATCTGAATATGAATATTCAGCTAGACAATTCCGAGGTCACATATGAGAATGCACATAAATTGCTCACACAGAGAAATTGCAGTTTTTTGTCTTCTTGGAGGAGTGGAAGGACATGAGGATGGACTCCTCTTCTTGTCTGAGGGAGAAGACTCTGTGTTCCCTTTTCATGGATATGGATTCTTTTTTATGAACTAAAGCTGAAGCCATTGAGCTTTTCCCTCTCCTTGATGGAGCACTCTTTGCTGGTGATGTGACGCAAGATGTTTCCTTGACGGAGCTGGGCTCCTTTCTTTAAATCTCCTCTCGCTCAGAAGTAACAAAATTGGCATATCAGCTGCAGATAAGTTAATAACATAGACCCAAGCTCTAGCCTTAACCGAAAGAGTGGGAATCCTTGGACCACTAATCAGGAGAGAGGAGGCCTGGAACCAAGTTCAATTTTTAACACATTTGCATGGATGATTAGAAGAAGAGTTCCAATTGTAATCGAATCAGACGTCGGCTGCCATCCCATAGAGCGATACTAATTCTAACTTGAAGTGTCTGGTTCTTTTGATAAAGGACCCGCTGTTATTTCAGACTTGAAGAGTTTGAAATATGTTAATGTTTCAGATTCACCGGGTACTATTTCAGAGTTCAAGACTCGAACAGTCTGAAATACCAACTGCTATTCTGAAAAAGATAAATATGTTTTTAATGCATGTTCATAATGTAATAATGCATGTAGACTAAAAAGCCCACGAGAAAGTTGCTGAAAATTGGTATGGAATAGGCCTGGTAACTGTCTCCTTATGCATCCATAACCATGAGTAGCAGTCTTAATGGTGAACAGGGGCTGTGGTGGAAATCATAGCAGGTACTCTGGGATAAGCAGTTATATTGATGATTGCAAGTCCTTTAGGTTTAGGAAGATTCAAGAGGCAGTCAATTGAAAATTTTCTCTAAGGCTGTGGCAATTTAAGGAGATGGGTTTGCTCTGGAGAGGTGGTCGCAGGTCACGCCGTGCATTGGCAATTTCAAGCATATGGGCTGCATCCCATATGCAACTTCTGAAAGTTAAAGTTGATGCTGATATTGGTGGGATAGACAAGCAGGTGGCTGAATTAGGAAACAGGCTTTTAACTTTTTAAGTTGTGTGTTTCTAGATATGCGGTTGGAGTCTAAAATGGGTCCCACAACGGAAAATTTTCTTGTATGTGCAATCATAATGCATCAGAGCATATGTTTATACTATGGTCTACACCCACTGTTGGGCGCTGATGACGTCAGTGGGGATGTCATAGTAGCTAGTCCCTCCTGCTATGCGTGATGGAGTTTATGGTTTTCAACCTTATGTGTGACTATCATGAGATTGAAACTGGACTATGTTGTGTTTTTAGAGGATGAGTTTGGGCATGTGCCTGAACTCATCTAGGTATCTGCATCAGAGAAATGAAAAAGCAATAAGGTGGATACATTTCTTGAGGTCATGCATTAAAATTATCTGTGTGTAATTGACATGTTGTAGACTGCTATGATGCACGTTTAACAATGTCGAAAGGTCATGGAATAATTTGAATATCTTGTTATTGAGAATGTTATGTATTTATTAACTTATTTTTTGTTTTTTTGTGATTTGCCAGCCTGGTGGTTTTGGATATCAGCAACCCATGGTCCCAGGAATGAGACCTGGCGGTGCTCAAATACCAAATTATTTTATGCCTGTTGTTCAAAGGCCAGGCCAGCAAGGTCCGTTCATGGGAAACAGAAGGGGAGCTCCTTTCCAGCCCCAGCAGCAGCCACCATTGCCACAACAGGTGTTGTTATCTACTAGCTATGATCCTTTGGGACTTGACCTTTTTGCATGAGAGTTCTTTTTGTAAATTTAATGTTACTTAGAAGAGGGCTTTGTTTTCCAGATGATCCCTCGTTCCAGTAACCGTGCCTTCCGATATTCCCAATCACCAAGAAATACTTTGGATGGATCTTTGCAAGGACTCGGTGCTCTTGAAACAGGTGGAGTTCCATTGAATGCTCCTGACATGGGCTTGCTTATGCCTATAGCTGCACTTGCTTCAGCTTTAGCATCGGCTTCTCCAAAGCAACAACGAGTGGTAACCACGAGCCTTGTCCATTTCAATTAAGTGCTTGATTTTGCAGGGTTAAGTTGTGGTATTTACAAGTGTCGGACATTGCTGATATAGAAAGATGAATGTGGAACAGATGTTGGGAGAGCAGTTGTATCCTCTTGTAGATCAGTTGGAACATGACCATGCTGGTAAGGTGACTGGCATGCTTTTGGAAATGGATCAGCCAGAAGTATTACACCTCATTGAATCGCCCGAGGCATTGAAAGCAAAAGTTGCCGAGGCTATGGAAGTTTTGCGAATGGCTCAAGCGGGTGCAACTTCCAGTAGTGCAATTGATCAGCTAGCAAGCTTGTCTCTAAATGAACCATTGGCAAGCTAGCATTTTTGGCTAGTCTACTTGGTGCTTACCTTACAATGAAAAGATTTGGTTACATATTTTATATGCTTTGTTGCATTATAGATGTGCGTAACATCAGGTGTGAGTGTGCTGAACAGTTTTGGCGGCATTGTGATTACCGTTTTATGCGACAGTGCTGTGTGCTTCATACATACAAGTCACACTAGTGTTTTACTGGTTGTGTGGTATAACTGGTATTAAAGGCTGACTGGTGTTTGTTACAGAGAACTTTATTTTGCTAGTAACAATGCCTTTCTACTATTTTTAGGTGTCTCACTGATATAACTTGGATTTTTCTACCATAATTCATGCGAGTTAAGTAAAATTCTAGCTTATTTTGAAGATATTAACAGCATTAAAAAGGGGACGAGATTTGCCTAGAGTAGTAGTATGTAGTGTCTCCTCGTGGGGGGCTTACAATATTGTTAGATTCTTTGTGCAGATGAAAGGTACACGAGGTATGGGCGAACTCTGCACCCCCTGGGCATGCAAAGTTGGCTTTCTATACGAATACAAAAATGCTTAGTTATATCTTATTGGTTTATATATTACTGACTATTTTAAACATTCTGATTTAGGGTTACTAAACATGTACATGTATATCAATACCAGACATTGTTGTATTTGTGTTTCATAGCTCTAGAGAAAAGCATGCAGAAGTTTCTGTTTGATCAAGCAGATTATTGGTGTTTTGTAGCTCTTGGTTTATTGCGGTTATGGTTCATCTACCCTATTATATTAAATGAAACACCCCTCTTGGCTTGGCTGATGGGAACAAAGAGCGGAAGCAAGAGGGAGAGGGAGAGTGGAAGGAGAGAGCACAAGTTTTGTGGGAAGCAAAAAGTCTATTGTGTGACTTCCCTTATTGCCTTTTATACAAAGAATAGATAAGGTGATGACGTGGCATTATAAGTACCACTTATACAAGGGATAGCACATTGTGCCTTTATCCCCAACAATCTCCCACTTAAAGGCAATGTGCCCAAAAAGAGGAAGAAGTGTACATAAGAACATATACACAAAATACAAGAAAATCTCAACATGAGAAACTCAGCCAACACCCATCTGTACTCTGCAATGTGCAAAGCATTGCGGGTTAAGACTCTTGGTCAAAAGATCTGTAGGATTGTCATGAGTGTGCACTTTGACAAGCCGAATGCGCTTATCCTCAAGTACCTGTCTGATAAAATGATATTTCACCTCAATGTGTTTCGTTTTGGCATGAAACACAGGATTCCGTGCTAGCTGAATAGCACTCTGACTATCACAATGCAAAATAGGAACCTCTCTCGATAAACCAATATCTCCCACTAGACGAGATAACCATATGGATTCTTTGCACGCCTCTGTGGTTGCAACATATTCTGCGTCTGTGGTAGATAAAGCAATGCATTTTTGTAGCCGAGAGATCCATGAAATAGCACCATCACCTAAGGTGAAAACATATCCTGTAGTAGACTTTCTTTGGTCTACACATCCTGTAAAATCTGAGTCTGTGAACCCATGAAGAACCAAGTCTTTCTTCCCAAAGCAAATGCACACATGCATTGTGCCTTTAAGATATCTCATGATACCTTTCGCGGCTTCCCAATGCTTCTTGCCAGGTGTTGCCATGTATCTACTGACAACTCCCATTGCAAAGGCAATATCTGGACGTGTAGCCACCATTGCATACATGAGACTACCAACCGCAGATGCATAAGGAGTCTTGGCCATTTCAGCCCTCTCATCATCTGACTGTGGGTTGTCTTTTTGACTGAGTTTCACATATGGAGGTAATGGAGTATTAAGAATCTTTCCTCCCTCCATATTGAAACGCTGCAAAACCTTGCCAATGTATTCCTTCTGAAACAAATAAAGCAATTTCTGATTTCTGTCCCGTATGATACGCAGCCCTAAGATGTGATTTGCATCACCAAGATCCTTCATATTAAAGGTCTTATGCAATCCCATTTTCAGTGCATCAATCTTATACCGAGATTTGCCTGCAATAAGCATGTCATCAACATAAATGATGAGCAAAATAAGGCTACCATCCTTTGCGTTCTTGGTATAGAGACAGTGATCAACATCACTTCTCCTAAATCCCTGAGATTGCATGAAAGTATGGAATTTGAAGTACCACTCCCTTGGAGCCTGCTTCAACCCATATAAGCTCTTTTTCAGCTTGCATACCAATTTTTCATTGCCTTCACTGACAAACCCTTCTGGCTGTACCATAAAAATTTCCTCATGAAGATCACCATGAAGAAACGCAGTTGTGACATCCATCTGACACAAGTCCATGTCCTCATGTGCAACCAATGCCAAAACAGCCCTCAATGTTGTCATTTTCACCACAGGGGAAAAGATTTCATCAAAGTCAATGCCCTTTTGTTGCTTGAACCCCTTGGCAACCAATCTTGCCTTGTATTTGTTCTCAGCATTAGGAGTGACCTTGATCTTATAGACCCATTTGCATGGTAAGGCATTCTTTCCAGTTGGTAGTTTCACCAAATCCCATGTCTTATTTAGAGAATCCATTTCTGAATGCATGGCCTTCTCCCACTTTCTCTTATCATGCCTTCTCATTGCTTCCTGATAGCATGAAGGCTCACCACAATCTGTCAACATGACAAAATCAGCCACATAGTTCTATCCTGGAACAAACCTATCAGGAGGTTTGGATACTCTGGTGGATCTCCTTACCCAAACATCTTTTTTGGCTGGCTGTTCAGCCTGCATATCAGCCATATTATGTGGTTGTACCACCTCTTCTGGCTGTGCTACATCACCAAGGTGTGGCTCTATCTGTGGCATATCAAAGGCAATTTGATTAGGCTGATTCTCAGCCTCTATTCCCTGTGCATTAGGGACATTTGCAGCAGCACCTTGCTGCATATTATTGGGCATATTTTGACCACCACAAATGTGCACAATCCAAGCATAAAGCAAATCAGCACCACTTTTGCAACAATGTCAATGCATCCAAGTGCTCCAAGCACTGTTTCACAAAGGCATAACCTCTGGCATTGAGCTCGAGGAATATTCTTGGAATATTTTAAATTCTTTGAGATTCCCCCTTCCAATGTGTCCCAAATAGAAAATTTCTTGCTTCAATGTGCAAGAGCAAGCCTTCCAATGCATAAAATTGCAAAAGCCCCAAATTTCTCTGCCTTATCCACTGCCACGTGTCCCTTTTTGACAGGCTGAACCCTAAAAGTGATGATATCTCAGCACCACGAAGGCGAAAGTCAACCAAACTTGGCAGACAGTGTCCCTTCAAGTAGGCGACCACTTTTATGATGTCAAAACAGCAGTAAAATGTGCGAAATCCACAAATCTGCAACTTGCCCTGTGGCTGGAAACTGAGAATCAGCAAGAGCTTCGCAACGGTCAAGCAGAATCCAACCAAACTTGGCAGGATTCCTCTCCAGGAGTAGGCGACCACTTTTAGTGCCAAAGATTGGAGAAAAAACCCCAAAAAGATAGGCGAAATTCAACTCCTGTGTGGCTGAAAGGTGTCACCCTGCTTAAACTGCACCGGATCTAATGTAAAGTACTACAAATGAAGTCTCCCTGCCGTAGGAGGTGTAGCAATACCAAGAGCTCTAACTGGAAAGTGTCCTTGACCACTTTCTCGCTGTATTTCGCTTGCTACAGCCCAAAAACCAGTCAAAAAATGCTGAAAAATAGCAAGTACACTCACCCAAAAAGTGTCTCCAGCTAGGAGCACGAGAATAGAAGTGATTCCCGCGATGAAACTCCACGAAACAGCTGGGGGCAGCGAGGGAGAGAGGCTAGACTGCGTGGGCAGCAAGAACAAGTGACTTCCCACGATGGAAAGGTCACACCGTGCGAGGGGAGGCTAGGGAACGAGGAGGAGGAGCTGGTGGGTAGGGAAGCTCTGATACCAATTGATGGGAACAAAGAGCGAAAGCAAGAGGGAGAGGGAGAGTGGAAGGAGAGAGCACAAGTTTTGTGGGAAGCAAAAAGTCTATTGTGTGACTTCCCTTATTGCCTTTTATATAAAGAATAGATAAGGTGATGACGTGGCATTATAAGTACCACTTATACAAGGGATAGCACATTGTGCCTTTATCCCCAACATTGGCAACTACCCACTGCCCAGCCAGATGCTTATTCAAGGATTTGAGGAGGAAGAGATTTGTATATAACTGCCTTGCTTTTATCAGATTTCGTGTAGATTAGAAAATATTGGCCCATTTTCCAGTCTTTTGTCCTTCTTGGAGGAGCAATCAACATATTTGTCAAAAAATGCCTTTGAAGCAAGGATGTTCTGAGTAATGCGGGAATGGTTCAGCAAACGGAGGATGATAAAATTAATATTTGCATAAGATGTGCTGACTTACAAGGAGAGTTTTTTAATTCTAAGGCAGACTGCTGATTGCATTTTACCTGGATTTGTAGAAATGATGGCCTATTGATTTACAATGGCAAAATGTAGATTCAAAGGTAGTTAAGGTATTGAAAGAAATGTCCACAAACAAGGCTTGGAAGAGCATCTTCATAAAGGCAATGGTATGTCATCAATCCCTTGCTCCTGCTAGCTTCTCCACATTAGCCTTTGTCTCTCCCTTTCCGTCGATATGCTCTTCTTCCTTTCACCCTAACTCTCCCTTGTCATTGTTGTTCCCACCCCTTCTATTTGTTGCTAGCCATTCTACTCGTCTCCTCCTACCTTCCCTTCCCCTCTTTTTTGTTTGGCATAGCAAACAGCTACACCTTAAAGCTCTAAATCTTAATGAAACATGCTCCTCATGTTAAGGCTCGTGGCAAACAGTGAAAGCTCTATCTTTATGAAAAATGCTCCTCATGTTAAGACTCTTGACTTCTCCAACCTATTGAATAGGTTGAGGTCCCCTTTACTTCTTGAATATAGGATTGGGGTCCCCTTGAATAGGTTGAGGGTGCCTTTTACTTCTTCCACCAGCACGTTTCTTGAACCTTTGTCTTCCCTTCCACTTAAAGAGCTCCCTTAGGAGGGGGGTATGGCTTATCATTTCTAAGATTGTGCTCACCTTAATAATTTTCCTATTTGGCTTACTTGCACTTAAATCGCTTGGCCGAGTAATCTTAAATAATGTGGTGTATGCTATGACATAAAAAGCATGAGTTTCCCAATTCTTGTGGATAAGTGGGTGTCCTCTAATAAACCTCCCACCCTGAGCATCAATGAGAAGTATGTGGAAAAGGTCCTATGTCAAGATATGTAGCCATGGATTAGTGCACGATTAAAAAATAATTCCTTCTCAATGTATGACCTCACCAAGACCATTGAAAAGCTTTTCTACATGGTTGCCGAGAGCTAGTGGAAGGTTTTAGAGTTCAACCTATATAGCAAGGGCTTTAATCATTTGTATAGAGAACAAGATTGAGCAACTCTCTCAACTATAGTGGTTGACCCCAAAATACAGGACCACCCACCCTTGTCCAAGCATTTCACCTGTTGAATAGTGAAAGATCCATGGGACCATGCAACCACTTAAGTCACTCTATCAAATTTGATAGTAAATATTTAGCTCATGCAAACTTAGCTTGAAAATTAGGGGAGGGTCCTCCATGTGTTTGGTTTCACAACTAGTTTGACTCCTTGCTTCATTACCACTTAGGGGGCTTTGTGCTACAATTTGGTCTTGACTTTTAGTTGAATTGTGGCCTCATGTGAAGCCTTTGCCTTGATCAGGGCCTTCCAAATGACAAAGTTTATGAGACAATTGCTAGCATCATAGCTTGGAGTTTGTGGGTTGCATGATGCAATCTTGTGATGTGGGGGCATTCGACTTAACTTGCACCTACCCTTGTCGAGATCTGGCATTAGATCACCTACAGCTTGCAAGCTTTCTTAGCGTAGGGCAAAAAGGGTTCTAGGAAGATTATTGAGAGGCAAGAGCAGTTCTACAAGGCCTAGCCCGTAGGTATTCCGATATTTTCATGGAATGAAGCATCAATTGGTTGTATAATCCTCCACACTATGGCTTGCACAAGCTTTCATATGATCTTCCATAATTTGATTCACCTCCTTATTTTTCTATCATATTGAGGATGATTAGCTGAGTTCAAGCTTCAAGAAGTTTCCAATTTCTCAAAAGTTCCTTTGCCCAAATTGTCCACTAAAATCAAGTCTTGGTCACTAACTATGTCACTAGGCAAACCATAAACTCTACAGGGTTTTTCAATAAATTTTTGTGCCAATTCTGGTGTGTTTTTCCTAATAGGTTTTAATCTTGCAATTTCGGTAAGTCCATCAACTATGCCCAAATTGCATCATGTCCTCCACTTGTCGAGGTAACCTGTGACAAAATTGATAGATTTGGGATCTATAGAGGAAGCAGCATGCCTCCAATCTTAAGTGCTCCACCTTATTAATTTCATAAAGTTAACATTTAACCACATAGTCTTCAATTCCAATAGAAGACCAAATCGTAGGTCCTTTGTATACTAGGATGACCTATACCAAGGATATCATGACATTTATAGAAAATCTTTTTCTATATGTCATCCCTAATAGGTATAGATTCCCTTCCCTTGTAGACTAACAATCCATCATAGATTGTAGACTTGATTTCAGACTTGATTTCTAACTTCATTCTCAAAGGTAACATTCTCACATCCTAAGAATCCTTATCCACTTTAGAGCTTCCATCTTGGATTTCCTACTAGGGCCTTATGCTTCAAAGTTTGAAACTATCCTTCAGCTCTTTATTCCAAATATCCTGATGATTCAAAGTCTCAAAACAATCATTCAACTCTTTATTGCAACTTACGGGTTCATTGCTTTTCTTTGTCAGTCCCTTGAGAAGTTTTATCAAGGGGAGAGCTTTCTGATCATAATCTCAAATTTGATTTCGAAAAAATATCATAAAGCCTAGGAAAAATCAAATCTATCTTACTGTCTGAGGGATAGGGTATGCCAACACCTTTCTAACCGTGGCATCATCTATACAAATCCAATCAATAAAGATACAAGATCTCACAATTCAAAAAGTCACATTTAGACTAGCATACACCTCCTCCCATGTTAGAATATCCAAAATAATTCTAAGATGGATACCATGCTCCATCAATATTTTACTATAAACTACGATATCATCCAAGAATACCACCACAAGCTTACCCAAATAAGGTATGAATATATCATTTGCTGAAAAGTGGTTGGGAGCATGTATGAGACCAAAAGGGAAGACTATATATTTGCAATGCCCATACCTCCTTCCAAACTCAAATCCCTTTCATGAATTTATTTGATGATGCCCTGTACATAGATCAACTTCAATAAAATGTGTAGCACCCGCTTATCAATCTATGAGGTGATCCATTCTAAAAATGGGATATTTATTCTTAATGGTAAACGTACTCAATTTCCTACAACTTATACACATACATATCTCGCCATCATCGTTCTTATCAAGCACTAGTACTAGTGCATCCCATGGGGATTTACTTGGTCTAATATGACCCATCCTCAAATAGTGTTTAATCTACCCAACTATCTCATCTTCTTCCTTTTAGTGGTCGGAGCATGTTTGAGACCAAAAGATAAGACTAATTTGTAATGCCGATACCTTGTTCCAAACCCAATTTTATAAACATCCCTTTCATGAATTTATTTGATGATGCCCCATACATAGATCAATTTTAGTAAAATACTTAGCACCTACTAATCAATCTATGAGGTCATCCATTCTATAAATGTGATATTTATTCTTAATGAAAAAAGTATTCAGTGGTTACCACTAATACACATACATATCTCGTCATCATCATTCTTATCAACCAATAATATTGGTGCATCCCATGGAGATTTACTTAGTCTAATATGCCCCATCCTCAAAAAGTGTTTAATCTACGTAGATATCTCATCTTCTTCCTTCTAACTCAATCAATAAGGGGTTCTAGGAAGTATATCAATCTCATGGTCAACGCCTCAAGTAGGTGGTAATCCATAAGTAAATTCTTTTGAAAATCCATCATTCATTATTATTATTATGAAGAATTCCTATGAAGAGTCTAAATTCTGTTTTTGTATGACAGAGAATAGAATACCCAAAAGGAAAAGGAAAGACTAATTTTTCAATAGTCATTCCTTTTGTGCTACATTAAATACTTTTGTAATGTATATAATATTCGATGGCAGAGCTAACTATTTGAATTTTGAGACAGCCAAGCTTCTATTTCTTCTTGAAAAACTTATCTTTGCTGCAACGGCGCATTTGTTTTCAGATGCAGCCTCCCTTGAGGACCCTTCTATCTCTGTACATTTTATTGGGATTCATGTAGTTTTCATATGCTTCATGCATGTGTTGAGTATTTTTGCACACGTTAGATATTCTTTAACTAACGTATTAAGCACACATCCACAAATCAATTGACACATAAAAGTATGCACACTGATGAATCAACCCACATTTACATGCACGTGCACTAGATCAATGAATTTGCATGCAAGTTATTACCATATCAAGTGTTAATACATAAATATTCAATTTAAGAAAAATGTCTATAGTAAAAGAAGATCTATTATTTTAATGGTCAAGTCATCAAGAAGCTCATTAGAAAAAATATACAAGGGTTGAATCAAGAGAGCCAACTGCATGCCATTCCTTTGCTTGTGACTTGCTGTCGATTGAGATCCTTGTGTACACACTTTCCGAAACTGCAATTGCCACACTATGGAGTTTTGTTTTTCTCCATAGGGATCTGGATAAACCTTATTTTTGACATGGCAATATTGGGATCCGCATACCAAAAGGCCACAAATTCCGTCAAAAAAACTTGCTCCTGTTAGAATGTGCCTGCTTCATAACATTTCCAGCTGTACGCAACACATCTGTAATTGCTTATCTTTCCAGACAAGTGTAAAACTGAAATCAAAAGTGGAATCTCAGTTGACACACTGTACTCCTAAAAAATAGCAGGAGGTGCCAATTGCATTCCCCAAGTTAGTAGTGCTATCAAAAAGGTGTTGCTCCACGATGTGCTGGAGTAGACAGGACTGAAAGAACCTCTATAACAGAGCCCATGGAGCTCAATGCAGCTTTCAGAACTTCTTCAGGGCACCCAGGCTGAACTATCTTTTTAACCTGCATTCAACAAGTGCAAAAATACTCTTTAGAAATTCGTCGAAGGAACTTCAATTGGTCAGGCTTAGAAGGTTGTATAGAATGGACCTCAACCAGATGAAAGCTACACAACATTCCAACTCGGTCAGGGTTTTAATCACCTTTTCCAAGTACGACCACAACTCTTGAATTCGACCTATATAGTCCTGATCTTGAACTGACAGTGTCACAGTTTTCAAATCGGCACCAGGACCACTATACTGAATAGGCCCTGGATTCCTATAGAAATCCTCCAAAAGCCAAGAGCTTGCATTCTGAGTCATTGTTCTGCAACATTAAAAAGTTTATGGGGCTTCAGATTTATATAACATGATTCTTTCACATTTCTTTAAGAATTGAAAGCCTCTATCAGAAAGGACCCCATTCTTCTTCAAGAAATCTGCAACAAAGCATCAAAGCACAATATCTGTGAGGAAATATGGTCAATATGTGCTTAAAAGAATCATACTCGTAAGGCTTCCCCTTGAGATCCACCTTTGCAGGATGAACAGCAGGCTTCCCAATCTGAGAGACTCCTGGTCCCCTCAACCACCTCTTGACAGTCATCATAGCCTGCAAGAAAGATCTAATACTTGGAAAGAGAATCTCTAATCAAGAAAATACATGCCATGATACCCCGTTTGAAAATTCTCAACAACTCACTAAAAGAGAGATGTCAAAAATGTCTGACAAGATGTACCGCAATGGGGGCAGCTCCACAGCGCCACTGTGAGACATCCTGCTTGAGGTTTGTTATGGTCGCCATGTATCCATTCAGGCCTGCTCCTACAAGATGGTAGCATATTTGACCCAAAGCCTTCAAGCACAAAAAAAATAAATCGTCAGCTCCTAGCTGGTATAGTGCACTTCAGACGCCTATCTCATACAGCCTTAGCCTGTCAGTTTTTCATTTAACCATTATGATAGCCATATATCCACTCAAGCCTGCTCCTACAAGATGGTAGAATATTTGACCTAAAGCCTTCAACTAATATTGAGCAGCATTTGCCAATCCATTGTGTGTCAAGCTTTTTTTATCTTAGCCATCCATCTTCAAGAAATCTTGTGCATCTCCGAAAATGCATTTCACAGCCGCGCACCTTCAAAATATTCTAGAAGTCAAAAAAGTAGAGTTCCTAACAGGAGCAGGGTTCAACATGACATGCATCTTTTACTTGTAGATGTGTTTTTCTCTTTCTCTATGAAAGAGATGCTTGTCTAAGGCTATAGGAAAAAGAACATCTTATATTATGCTTGCATTGATCAGCTAATTACAAAGGCACTGGGTAAAACGAAAGACCAGCTGTTCGCGGTCAGCATATCAGAGTCCCAGCTCACTGCCTAAGGTAAACCCTGGAGCAACACTAACAACCAGTCTCGGGGACTTAGAAAGTTGGGTCCGCAGTCCATCCATCACTAGGCTGCAACAATCAACCCAAAGGCGCCGCACTGTAACACTAACCACCAGAGTAGGACTTTCCCTCTCAACGGATCATTCTGACCCTCTGCCAAGGTGTCTCCTCCAAATAAGATCAAATGTAAGGAGCTGCTGCTGAAAGGGGGCGCTCTGGTTGACATGCTACACTACCCACCATCCAAACAACAGGAGGCTACCGTGCTGGTTTTATCTCTCTCAAAGGGACACCTACTCATGAAAATTATCCCTACAGCAAGCGTGGGGCTCATCACTAGTGTGGCCTTGTCCCACCAAGCCTCTAAGTGGTGGCTCTATCAAATCTCTGCTCCATCAACAGACTCCTCTCACATGTGACAGTCATCTGTCCTCCGGGGTAAGTGTGCATTCCTGCTCCAGGACCTTAGAACTGGCTGGGCAATTGTCCCATCCCACTACACCACCATCTTCCCTTTCGAGTTACATACCTCCATACGCCATACCATTGGTTGCTTCTCCCTATATAATGAGCTGGTCTCAGATAAACCTGTGGGAAGCTTCCACACCCTCATCAAACTCAGGATCATTTCCTCTTTTGGGGCAGCCAGAAACTGAGGGGGAAGAGCCCGCTGGGATGGGGAGGGCATCTCAAAAGTCATCTATGCGAGGGCTGCCAAACCCTCCCATGCCTAGGGCGTTCCAAAGGACACCTCAATGCAACAGCAGCAAGACACATTTCTGAATCAATAATGCCCAATCCTCCCTCAATCTGAGGGAGGATCATTGTCTGCCAAGCCTTCCAGAGTGGGGGTGCTACTGAGGAGGTCAGGCTACCACAAAAGCTTTCTAGACTTATTAGAGCCTAGGGTAAGGCCCCAAATGACAAGCTTGCCTAGCAAGCATTGGTTTTGCATTGCCGGTTTTATAATATCCAATCCTCCCCAAATCTCTGCCAAGCAACTCCAGCTCGAGTGTCACCATTGTCATTCAAACCAAAACACGGGAGTAGTGGGCCAATCGCCGGAGCTGGTCTATGCATTCCCCATGAAAGCACCAAGAAGACACGATGTACTAAGTGATGGCTATCAAAACCATGAGGGCTATCTATCAGATAGTGGCTAACAAAACCTTATTCACTACCACCAAAGCTCTCCCTACAAGTGAGATTTAGTAGAGCTCCAACATAGAAACTTCGGCAATAACTCTCCAATACGAGGACCACTTGCTACTCACTAAGATGTTAAATCCGCGTCACCTGAGCCACAAGGGATCCACTTGAAACAAAAAGAAAACCCTCTGCATCTATGAGGAAACCAACCAACTTGTTCCCTTTAATCCCTGCCTCCCTTCCTTTTCCTTTTTGTGGCAGAGACTCTGATTTATTACTTCAGGTCACAAGGATGTGCTTGCCAATTGCTAGGAGTAAGCTGATGCGACGCCCATAGATGAAATGTCATTTTTAGTGGAAGTAACAACCACGTAAGGTACATACTCTCCTAAATGGTTATTTCCAAGCCTCAAGTACTGACAAACCAATTACAAGAGGGGAAAAGGGCTAACCTGTGTGTCCCCATGACAAGCGGAGTCATATTGCCTAAAAATAGAGCTGAAAGTTTGTAATCCAACGTTTCAATAAGCCAAGGTTGCTCATGCTGCCCTCTATGAATACACAATCCACCCTATCATGGGCCTTCTTAAAAATCCAAACAAATGACAGTGAGTGGCCGGAAAAGTAAGACTGTGCATACCCAATCAGTCACCTCCCAAAAAGTTAAAGCTTTTTGTCCAAGGTCCTAGCACCTACACCTTAAATAAATCAGTCTTCGTATTGTGGGTGAAATATAGACCCTGACTAAGATCTTATATGAGATATCAAAAAGGGTAGTTGGTTGCCACTAGCAAACGCAGGCTCTCTCCCACCTTGAGATGAGGTATATCCAGCCATGGATAAGGGGGTTTACAATCCAAACATAAAAAATCCCTTGATACATTGAAATCGTCTAAAATGTAATGTGGAGGGTGGATACCCAACCATTTCAGAGGCATAAAGAGAGAGCCTAAGGCTATTGCTCAACACTGCAAATGGGCAGAGGATGGGACACTGCATGAGACCTCACCAAATTTCCACAGTGTAGGTATTGGACGGACCCTCTAGCTAGAGCCACTTGTTACATCCAAGAATCCTGCAAGTGTGTGATACTTTACGATGTGTTGGCATGAAAAGTACCATCCACAGACAAGTGCCTCAAGTGATGGTCGTTTGCTAAAACAACACAATCAGAGCAAAGGCAAGCTTGATGTCAACTCCGGAGAGGCCACCGACACATACACGAAGCAGGCTGTTCAAGGCCAAATCCAATCCCTGGGCAAGGGCATATATCTAGATGAATCCAGGAACATGCCCAAACTCATCCTCTAAAAACACAACTTCAATCTCATGATAGTCACTCACAAGTTTGAAAACCATAAACTCCATCACGCATAGCAGAACTAACATCCCCATTGACGTCATCAGCACCCAACAGTGGTGTAGACCATAGTTTAAACATACGCTCTCAAATATACAAATCCACACAGCCTCACATACTTGAGCATCCATTTATACAAAGTCTTCGTACTGAGTTTCTGTCGGCACTCTAGAGGTGAAGGGCAGACTCAACCATGATGAAGGCTAGCACTAAAGGAGCAAGCTAATCAAAAAGTGTCCAAAATCTCTTCATTCAATCTACAATGCTTGTGAAGACTCTCCGATTTCAATTTATTCTCTCCCTGGGCAAGGGCAATTCAGAATCCAAAAGACATCCAAGGTCCACTACTCAAGTACGTCACCTATAGGAGCGAGCCTACAAACTTCTAGTGTATGCCTTTTTTTAAAGTAAGAAGAAAAGATATCAAATCATTCTATAATCCCAAGCACAATTGAAACAATGACATCTTGAGCTCACCGCTCTAGAGATCTTGCAGATACGTGGATGGAGTGCCTCCTTGTGTTGATGCTCAATTAAATGTGTGGCGTCACTCATCAAGAACCAAAGTACGCTCCATAGCAGGATAGCCTTGAACTCACAGTCACAATTAGACAAAGACATGGGCGGAGGTCAGCCTGTCAAGGATGTCATGAGCATGTTTAGAGGGACCCCTACTGGGCAAGGTCTCCATATAGGTATAAATGATCCTCAGGTATCGTTCGAGGAGTACCTTGAGCCCAGCTATAAGGAAACCCTACCACCATAGAAGGGAAATATGATCATACATACTGTTTTAATCTCCTCCCGTGTCCAAGCTCCC
Source organism: Dipteris shenzhenensis (assembly GCF_047967505.1). Classification (NCBI taxonomy): domain Eukaryota; kingdom Viridiplantae; phylum Streptophyta; class Polypodiopsida; order Gleicheniales; family Dipteridaceae; genus Dipteris; species Dipteris shenzhenensis. The sequence continues at coordinate 22,456,423 of NC_141619.1, forward strand.
ATCCACCCTTGTTAAGCTTAAGACATGATACTTGGGAAGAACTCAAGAGCAGGTCCTAGCAATCGAGATGGATGGAGGACATCAAGCACTCACTAGTTTCAAAGCTGAGAGGCCAATCGCCTCTAAAGATACCCTTCAAGAGGGGAAGTCATAGATGCAGCGTAGTCAGCATCCCCCAAAATAAGTAAAGATATGACATCTTCTTTACTGAGCAAGGAATCCCAACAACCATATTTCTTGAGCCAATACCCAGGTAGACAAAGTGGTGGCACACATCTGGAAGAGGTGACACATTTTGAGGTGTTTTTAGAAAATGTTTCCTTCAGCATGCAAATGCGTTTAGTTGCAACTATGCTAGCCAGTATCATTGCAACTGTGATGGGAGCAGAAGTGTGGGTGCTTTTTCCCATTCATTAAGAACCAAAATGCATATATCATGAAACCATCCATGCATTCCTATTCTCTTGCCTTTAACCTGATTGTTATGCAGTTTCATGTCTTCATCCACTAAAAAATGCATCCAGTTTCAACCATAACGACTCCAATGATGGTGTTATACTTACATAGGCATAATCACAGTCAAAGTTAGATGGTAAAGATCCCCTCGCTTGATAACCAAAGAAATGACAAATGCCATTGAATTTCTTCCCTGTGTATGTCCCAAGTTTCTGAGGTTTCAAAAGTAAAGAGCTTTGTGAGCAACCATATTTGCAATTCAAAAGCAAAGATGGACAAATGTTAGATGAAGAGAAAGAGAAAAGTGCTTGATGCTTTTCGATTGTCTATTAGATATTCAAAAGATCTTGTGCTCAAACTAGAGTTGGGGATAGCACCGTTCTCCTCGTCATCTCTGTCTCTACCAACTGTGCGAACAACTTCTCTGTCTCAATCTGCTCATTAACAAAACAGAAGCTCAGAAGGAGGTGGCGGATATTGAAATGCAAATATTGTCCTCCATAGAATGAGTATTATACCTGGGACAACTGAACAGAGTCATCTGATTCCTTTTCAAGAAGAAACTGCGGTCAAGAGAACAATGAAGTGTAAAGCTAGTGTTGCAAACATCCTTCCACAACACTTTCAACCAGAACTTTCTTTAGTTTCTTGCTGAAAACAGGCATTTTCTCAGAATTGTAGGAAAACAGAGGCAGCAGCTTCACACGCTTATCAGTGTACCTGAGTTCGAATGAATGGAGGCAAGAATTCAAACAATGCAGATGCCCATGGTGAAAGCTGAGATGGGATTTCCTGGACGCTAACCCCCTGCTTCAGATGACCATGAATCTCCTGCACAAAATATGCCACAGCTCCACTCATCACCTCAGAACATTACAATATCCATGTGCAGGCACCGGTCTACACTGACACCATTGACCTTATTATCAAATTTCAATTGTCTTCTCAAAGGATGCATACCTCTAAAAGGGCATATACTTCAGGAATGCTCTCTATAAGACCTTCAGGTAGGAGAATAACGCCATGGTACTTATCTGTAAATAGAATATCAAGGAATTACTCTGGCTTGAACATTAACTTCTCCAAATATCCGGGAACACGCTCACCTCATCACTTAAGAACACACAAAAAGTGCAGTTTTTAACTTTTTGGCCCACATGGTAGCAACTATCAATGGCCCATATAGTGGTAGCAACTATAAAATTTAAATGTCGTCAGGCATGGCAAGGGGTAGGTACTATGGCATCCCTACCACTTTCATCAGTCCCAATATGACACACATGAGCATAAAATCATGGAAAGGTCTCGCAAAAGCGAGAGATGAAAGAAAGCCTTGATCGTGATGAAGGCTAAAGATTAGTCTGCATTTTCATCTAGGTCGCAATCTCTGAAGTCAAGATTGAACAACTGAGGTAGGAATGCTTGAAAATTTGGCTGAAAAAGCACATGCACAATACTAGTTGAAAGCAAGAGGACATGAGCAGCTAGGAACTCACTTTCTGTTACAGTTAATGTGTTATCAACAAAGATACACTCTTTTGCTGCCTGATACACAGCCTTCCAGGTAAATTTAGATGCATACTTCAACTATAACCAGAGTTAAACTGCAGAGACATGTGTCCACACATTCTTGGAGGATACGATCACTATAAATGTAGCAACGAGTGTTGAGACTAATCTTAAGAAGAGATTTGACCAGTGGCACGTTGCATATCAAGCTTAAGTATCTGTCGAAATGGATCATGCTGAGGTGGCACACAAGTATTAAATATAGCTGAGAAAACAGAGAAGGAACATAAGGGTTTATCCCACTCACCCAAAATATTATCTTATGTATTTTGTCCTCCTGCACCCAGGCCACCAAGCCTCATCAATCAGGTGCCTCAATTTGTTGAGTTCGTTACTACAGAGCCTTTTTGGTGCACCAAAAAGATACACCAGCATAGTGGACCTCTCGGTGTCTAATCTTCTGGCCTGGGAACCTTCAAGTTATACCTCTAATGACCTGCAATATTCACGGTCAAGCTGTAGTATTGAGTAGATAATGCCCTCATTCACTAATTTTTTAATCACTGTGTGTCCAATACCAGTGGTACTGGCATTGAGACACGTGAAGCTCGCGTTTAGGATCCCCCAGCGCTTAGTATTGGGGTCGGATTACGATTCGAAATCAGTACCCTCTAGCTTAAGGAGTCAATAAAAATATTAGAGCTGTACATGTGCTGTTTCGTCTTAGGTTTTCTTACAAAACCCTCACTTTCTCTATAGCATTGCCTAAATTTTCTACCTTCCGCATTCACTCCTCTTCTATATGCCATATGCTTTGCAATATGCAAATCCAGTACCAAAAATCTCCCTTTGTTGTCAAAGTAGATCCCTCCATATTTGGTTGATCCTTCAGTGTGATCAAAACAAAATTTTCATGCATCTTTTCTTTGTTTCCTCCACCAGGTTGGCTTGATGGTTCTCATTATGCATGCATGCTTCCTACGTCACTTCCTCTACACTGACTTCAACTTTCCCTCTCATCATTATGCATATGAGGGGTGTGAAAAGAGAGTGGACCTCATTGCCACTATTATAACACTTTTTGGCATGCATGTCTGTTCATTATGTTCCTCCACTAGTTTGCATGAATTTTTCTTCGAATACATTCTCTCTTACTTTGCCTCCATACCACAACAATAAACCTTTCTGCTATTAGCATATCACCATGCATGCTATCTTCACTACACCTTCAGTGTGACCATATCACCTTTAGTGTGATCTTGTCATCTCTAGTATGGCTCTACCATCTTCAACATGGTCTATTTCTTACCGTCTTCAAGTACGGTCTTATTTATGCCATCCACAATATGGTGATAAATCTTTAGTATCCACACACATCTAGTAAGAAGATGTTGAGTGCATGGGATGGACTTCACATCAGTGAAGTTACGAGTTGTTTGACTATTTCTATCAGATCACCAGGTCTATAGTACCCATGGTTTATCCATAACACATTCAGACTGACTTTGGGTGATGCAAGGCTTACTAAGGGCAGACCAAGATAATAACACTTTAACCATGAGGCGGATGTGATCTTCAGAACCTAAAATCTTGGAGAGTCAAGATTAGCACCATGATCACTCGCATTCACATTAAGTAGGACACATTCAGTTCTAATAGACGATTTCAGTTTGGGTAAATTTGGAGTTATCTACGTCAATTTATAAGCCTTGCAAGTCCAAGTTGGTATTTGTTCTAGGCCCATTGGTTGAATTCACTATGCATGTGGTAAAGGCGTTATGGGACTAAAATTATTAAAAGCCATAATTAAGTATTAGACTAATTAATTAATTAATTATAATAGCTTATAATATACCTTTGTCAGACTAGAATATATCCCATCGTACATATTTAGCTATTATAATAGCTTCTAATAGCTAATTAAATATTAAATTTAGGATCTGAATTTTAAAAAAGCCTAAACTCGATTTAATTTCAAGCTCTAGGCTGGGCCAAATGGTAATTGCGATTCACAGAATCTTCTAGTTCTTGATTTGCGAATTTATTTCAGTCTATTTTCTCATTTCTAAATTTCATTTTCACCTATAAGCACACCTGGAGTTAATTTTACCCATTTCTAACCTATTTTATCTAAGCTTTAAGAGTTTTGTGCAAGTTAGATTCATTTCTATAATTGCTGAGATTGGGCTCTACATGAGATTTTGGAAAACAACCAATAGCTACTTTTCTGTGGGTATTTAAGTTCTCATATTCCATATTCCTCAATGGGGAAAAGTATATATCTAGATAAATCCAGGAATGTGCCCAAACTCCTCCTCTAAAAACACAACATAGTGCAGTTTCAATCTCATGATAGTCACTCATAAGGTTGACCATAAACTCCATCATGCTATTAGAGGTCAGCATCTCCTAACATCACCCAGAGAGAGAAGGGCCTGTCTAGGCTCAGAGGGATGCCTCTATTCAGGGCTGTATGCAGCCCCTTTGTAGGCTGGAGGGAGTCGGCCATATAGGCCTGTTGGGTCGGCCAGCCTGCCCTACCCAACTAGGGAGGGGCTGGGGGGCTAGATATAGGCCCCCCCTCAGCCCTCATTTTATCATCTAGTGGAGCAGCATAGCCAGCTCAGTTGAGCAGTTCTGGAGCAGCATTGCCAGCCCTGTAGAGCAGTTCTAGGGCAGGGTTTTGGAGCAGTTCATCCACCCCTTTGTGCTTCCAGTTGATGAGGTTGTTGAGCTGTCCAGAGGAGCTCTCGAGCAGCCTGTTGAGCAGTTCTGGAGCAGCATTGCCAGCCCTGTAGAGCAGTTCTAGGGCAGGGTTTTGGAGCAGTTCATCCACCCCTTTGTGCTTCCAATTGATGAGGTTGTTCAGCTGTCCAGGGGAGCTCTCGAGCAGCCTGTTGTGCAGAGGTTTTCCCCCAGTTGTAGCGGGGCTTTTTCCAGAGATCACTTGCAGTTCTTGTGTGCCTTTCTCTCCTTCTCAAAGTGGTGTGTGTGAGGCGTGCTCTCTCTCTCTCTCTCTCTCTCTCTCTCTCTCTCTCTCTCGTCGCCCAGCCTCCCCCGTTCCTCGTTCGTCGCTCAGCCTCTCCCATCCATCACTCAGCCTCCCCCGTTCCCCATTCGTCGCTCGTCGTTGTCGCCGCTCAGCCCGTCCATCGTTTGTCTCAACCGCCGCCTGCCCCGCCTAACCTATCTAATCCTATCTAATCTAACCTATCTATCTACCTAGCTAATCTAGCTAACCAGCTACCAAAGCCGCTGCCAGCAACCAACAGCCGCCAAAAGTCAACAGCCCCCAACAACCGCCAACCGCCGGCTCCCCCTAGCCCGTCGTCACCAACAAACCCTCCAATCCCGTCGTCAACAACAAACCCCCCCCTCCAACCCTAGCCTAACCCTAATCCCGAGTTAGTCTTAACCCTAACCCTAACCCTAACCCCGAGTTGGGCTAAACCCCCAACCCAACCTGGGGGTTAGGTTCAGCTAGGGGGTTCTACAGACAGCCAAATATGGACTGGCCTATCCTCTCCTCCAAGTCCCCCTCAACTCCTTCAACCTCCATCAAGACTCAGTACTCTACAGTTGCAACAATGACACCCTCTCCGTATGCACGCAAATATCAACACGCAATTATCAACAAGAAGGCTCCAAACGACCCATCCTTGGGCAACAAGATCAGATTTTTTATCTATAGCAAGTAGCGAGAGAGCTACGATTGGAACTAGCAAAAGTAAAAGCTCGACTTCACATACTCGAAGAGCCTAGTAAGCAGGCAGTAATTGATGAGGCTGTAAAATCTTGTAAGGACTCCTCCCCTACCCACAACTAGTCTCTACACTCAAAGATCTTGTTCACATTGAAGTACAAACGGCTAAGAATGAAGTGATTGTGGAAGTGGATACCAAAGCAAGTAAGTCTGATATTCAAGCAGACAATTCAAGCAGACATTAAAGAACACGAAGCTAGATGTGATAATGCGCTGAAGATTAGAATAGGGGGACTTTCAGAAGATTGGTACAAAGAAGAGGACACTTATAGTGAAATATTGACAAAGATCAAAGCAAGCTTGCCCAACATTGAATGGACGGATGATGATGAGCAGCAGGATGATGACGACTCCAGGCCCACTTCTATTATGCACTACGAAGGTCAGGCAATCCTTACACTGAAGTCAAAAGATATGCGAATCAAGCTTCTTCGACAATCTTACAAGCTGAAGGGTACCAAAGTATGGATAGTTGAGGAGCTTACACAAACTCAACTCAAAAATAAGGCAACTAAATTAGCTAAAGTCAGGGCTGCCAGAAAGGATGGAAAATGGGCAGTTTACCGTGAAGGCATAGCCCTAATCAGAGAGGTTAAATCAAAACCAAAAGACTCTCAGTCTTAAACTAATGTATGGCTGATTACTCTTTCAGACTATTATGTAGGTACTCTAAATAAATGGGGGTTTCTTTTGCACTCCTTGGGAGCTGCCATGCGCCCTCCCTAAAGCAGTTGCACTAGAGGGTTTCTTGCTGTCCCATAGACCTTTTGGTCTCTAGTGGACGTTAATAGACTTTCTTTCTTTCTTTCTTTCTGCACTTCTCACACACGCATAGCAAGGACTAGCTACAATGACATCCGCACTGACGTCATTGGTGCCCAGCAGTGGGTATAGACCATATATATATACATATGCTCTCACACATACAAATCCACACACGCACACATACTTGAGCATCCATTTATACTGAGTTTCTGTCAACACTCCGGAGATGAAGGGACTCAACCGTGACGAGGGCTAGCACTAAAGGAGAAGACTAATAAAAAAGTAGTCCAAAATCTCTCCATTCAAGCTACAACTACTTGTGAAAACTAAACAATTTCATTTTAGTCTCTCCCAACATCGTAGCTGACAGGGCAACGTACCACTTGAGATAGAAAGAATTATCGCAATACCAACAAGCCGCAACATGGACGAAACCTTCACAAGGTGAAATTTGCATGTCCACTAATATGGCAGAAGCATATATCTAGATGAATCCAAGAACATGCCCCAACTCATCCTCTAAAAACACAACATAGCGCAGTTTCAATCTCATGATAGTCACTCATAAGGTTGAATACCATAAACTCCATCACGTATAGCAAGGACTAGCTACTATGACATCCCCACTGACGTCATTAGCACCCCACAATGGGTGTAGACCATAGTATAAACATATGCTCTCACACATACAAATCCACACACCCACACATGCTTGAGGATTGGCACTCCGAAGGTGAAGGGCAGACTCAGCCAAGACAAGGGCTAGCACTAAGAGAAGGCTAATCAAAAAGTAGTCCAAAATCTCTTCATTCAAGCTACAACTGCTTGTGAAGACTAAACGATTTCATTTTAGTCTCTCCTAGAAGAGCATCTGAATCTAGCTAATAGGGAAATGCACCACTTGAGATAGAAAGAATTATTGCAATACCAGCAAGACGCAACATGGACGAAAACTTCACAAGGTGAAATTTGCATGTCCACTAATACGGCAAAAACATATATCTAGATGAATCCAAGAACATGCCCAAACTCATCCTCTAAAAACACAACATAGTGCACTTTCAATCTCATGATAGTCACTCATAAGGTTGAAAACCATAAACTCCATCACGCATAGCAAGGACTAGCTACTATGACATCCCCATTGATGTCATCAGCACCCAACAGTGGGTGTAAATCCACACATATGCTCTCACACATACAAATCCACACACCCACACATACTTCAACATTCATTTATACAAAGTCTTCATACTGAGTTTCTATCTAAAGGGCAGGGGCAGACTCAGCCATGATGAAGGCTAGCACTAAACTTGTATCTTGTAATACTTCATGCAATAGTATTTCTATGTCTACCTTGGGTTCTGTCTGAGGATCTGTGTTACAATTGTAATTGAAGCCTTGCATTGTTGGGATAAAGAAATTAGCTTGGATAGGGAGTGTATCTCAGTCACACTCCATCAAAGACTGGATTTTCTCTACTCAATCTCTTGTGTGAATTTCGAATAATATGTGTGTAATTGTTGATTCTTGTTTGATGGCAAGTTGATATTGGAAGTTTGCTATTGGATCGTTTTCTCAATTTTCTAATAGGAGATTCTTTTCTTTTTGGGATAGAATTGATGCATAGCCTTAATTTGTTGATTATACGCCAGAAAGACGTGCAAGATTTAAAAAAAGAGATGCAAAAAAAAACTGTGGCAAACAAGAACCTTAAAAGTTCGCTAAAACCTGGCTGATTTTAGTCAGGTTGCAGTTGCTTTTATGTCCAATTGGACAGGAAAGGAGACTTATTGCCTTATGATGCCTTATGCCTTATGATGCCTGAGCCCCTGTTCTTCTTTCTATAAGAGACTTTGCTTCCAAACTTCTCAGCATAGATGTCAAGACTGATACAAACAAAAAGCACTAGCAAGCCACTAAGCCCCTTTTTCTTTCCCATACAAAAAATATGGCTTCCCATTACTGAAAAGAGCACCAGGAATGGAAACAAGCATAGCAGGAAGCATCAAATTCTTGGTTCAGCAAGCACAAATCAATAAGAACACTCTTCCAGGATGTTTCCTGGTTAACAATACTAGAGTGAAATGGTCTGCCACCTACATCCCGCTATATCAGCGCTTGTTCATAGCCTGGGAATCAAACAAATAACTTCACTAAGCCTCTAGCACCAATTCCAGACCATACAATTAAGGATACCTGTTTCAGCTCTTGCTTGTATGGCATCACAGATTTGCTTGGTGACCTCAAAGAGAGTCATTTTCAAAGTTGAAACCTCCTCCCCAAGTATGACCTGCAAAAGCGGCAGCATTGAAGCCTGAGACAAACATTTCTAACGTAACACACAGGCTAGTATGTACAGCCCTCTCTAATGTATCTGCTGGCCTTTTGAGCCATGGAAAGGACACAGCCATAAGACCAAAAGAAAGAAAAAATCCTATGGCAGCAATCGCAATCTCAAAACAGGGATCAAATTTTGCACTACTTCCAAAGATGATGTCGAGGACAACCACTGGCTAAATATGCAAATGTTGTTACTTATATATTTTCGAACTAAATTCTCCATAATTTAACAGCTACAACCAAATTTGCACTCGGTAACCATAATATTTCATGGGTGCCCATTAAAAAATGATGTTTCAATTACAATTTACAATTGACTTTGAAACTTGATGCATCAAAAGCAGAGAGGACCACATAGACGCGGTTGCATACATAGAACAATAGATGCATGCCCTAGGGGCAATGGGTTCTCCATCCATCACTATCCTAACCAACCCTTGGAAATCTTTGGCCTCTTCCTCACCTTCACATAGATCCACAACATTTAGGCTCAACTTAACTAAGCTAGCATGTCATCCATGCATGGAAGGATGCAAATAATGTCACCTTTGTGCTTAAACAAAAGGTGTAAACAGATAATTGTTTTATCCATATAATACAGACTGTGATTTTATCCATCAGGCAGCCTAACACTCAATACAAAAAGTTATCGCCTTCTTAGATCCATGGTTGATTGCTTCAGAATAATGAACTCAGCAACAAGCTAGATTAATCACTTTTGCTCATACACAATTTATACTTGTTCCCTAAGCACTTCGATTGTTGCTAAGATCAGTATAGATTACAGCTTAAGACAAAAGACATGAAACAATACTTTGCTTGTTTTTATTTCTTATTCTTCTCAAACAGACAATCCAAAAAATTGCATTGTCATGACATAGAATGCACAAGCCCTTCTTGCAACACCTTTGCAAAATCTCTTGATCTAACCACTTTCGTGTTGAAGCTTAAATGTTCCATTCTATCATCTCCTCGTGATTTGCCTTCCTAGAAGAATCTTGTCCCATTGTTGTCTTTCTTCCTCCTAAACTTAGGCCTATCTCATTCTGATCTAAATCTCCCTCCATCATTTCTCTTATCATCAATACAATTCACCAATGCAATCATCTTCTTCAGATCCGCTACATAAAAACACATCACCTCCTTCTAAGTGCTCTTTGACAACTGACTCAAAACCTTTTGAGGCTGCTCACTTTGAGTCAAAGGATGGAAGTTCTAAACTTCAACAAAATAGCCCAAAATCGATCCGTATACTTCCTCACAGATTCACCTATCTTTTGTGTGAGACTATCATCTCTACAAACATATCTCATTCGAAATAACAGAAAAGAAAGTGCTATCTAATATGTTTTTCTTTAACTTAAAAAGTATTCAATAGCATATCTTGAGACGTAAGAGCTTGATGCCAGTCAAGGGGTTTCGAAAAGGCAAGTTTCAAAACGGGGTTCAGGGTTTCGAAAACGTTTCAGGGCCATCCCGAAACGTCTGTAAAAATGTTTCGTGCACAATGAGGTATTTAAATATATATTTTTTCCCAAAAAAATTAAAACAATCTAGATTATTACCACCCGAACTCCAATACTTGAAAAAAAGTCGTGAAACATATAGAACTTGAAATTTTAAACATATTACCAATTTCTAAATCAAAAAATTAACACATCATTGAAGATTCAAGAGTCAATGGTCATATTTCAGAACTGAAAAAGATACATGAATCATGACAAGAGGCTCAATCTTCAAAGCTGATATCATGCTAATATGTACTCCAATTTGGGGGGTTTTAAGTGCTCTGAAATGCATGTTTTGGATTCCAAATGTTTCGGTGCGTTTTTGACGATTTGGGGGTTTTTAGGTGCTCCAAAACGCGAGTTTTGGATTCGAAACGTTTCTGAAACGTTTGGTACATTTTGGGGCCACCGTGGTCCTGAAGAGTGACAATGTTGAGAAAAGGGAAGTAGGGGCAGTAGGATTTGAAGGGTGTAAGGGATGAGTGAAACTTAAGGGGAATCCCAGAGAGAGAGATCAGAAACTTGGTAAAGTGCATTCCACAAATCACCCAGAAAAGTACAAGACTACACATTAACTTCAATGTAGTACCCCCCTAGGCTCAAATATGCCCCCATGCCTAAAGGTCTTAGTACTAGAATCTTGCAGGACCAATCTACAAGGTGCTCGTCCAGACTTAAATTTTGTGAGCTGATCTTGACCATAAAAGCTTCATCTGCTTAATTGACCCATTTTCAGATGCAGCACTTGACACAATCAGGCACGTAGATACCATAAGTAAGATTTTCATCCTACATTCTACAGGAGCTACGCACTCATGAACTTGGTATGCAGCAATAAGGCCTAGCTATGATAACAAGCATTGAAGCGTGGAAGGAAAAGATGGAAACATTTACCATATTTGGATGAGACTGAAGCGCACACTCCAACGCCACATGGGAAGCACGCCTCCCCATCAGCCGGATGAAGTAATAGTACTGCAAGTTAACAATGAGCCTCTGATTAGTAACACGTGAATCAGCACAAGCATAAACTCAGTTCTGGAGCTTTAAATGAATGCTTGGTGATACCTTCTCTGCAGATAATGCATCGGTGCAAATATTGCTGATCAGTTGAGAATTAACCTGTAAACAATCAAGCCAATTGAGTCGTCTACCACAGGGATATTGCATCTAAGCATCCATATTGCACAAGGAAAGCATGCACACCACTGTTCATGCAGCACATATGCCAGTCTTTATCGTAAGAATTAAATAAGCCTCAACAAAAGAACAATTACTCCAAAATATTATTTCAGAAAAGGAAGTGCATAAAATAAGCAAGCAAGAAGAAGGGCTAAGATATTAAGCCTTCAAAAATACTTAATTGTATTTACTTTTTCATAAGGCATACATGTGGAAATCTATAGAGACTTGCCAAAAAGTGATACTTGTCATACCACAAACCTCGTGGAAAGAAATTGTTGCAAAGTTCTTAATAAAGTATTACCACAAGCTATAATATCTTTTCTATCATTTTCCAATATATATCTAAATGCATCCAGGAACATACCCAAACTCATCCTCTAAAAACACAAAACAGTGTGCAGTTTCAATCTCATGATAGTCACTCATACTATGCCATCCCCACTGACGTTATCAACGTGCAACGGTGGGTGTAGACCATAGTATAAATGTATGCTCTCACACATACAGATGCACACCCCCACACATACTTGAGTATCCATTCATACAAACGTCTTCATACTAAGTCTCTAACGGCACTCCAGAGATCAAGGGCAGCCTCAGCCGTGACAAGGCTAGCACTAAAAGACAAGGCTAATCAAAAGTATATACCTAGATGAATCCAGGAACATTCCCAAACTCATCCTCTAAAAACACAACATAGTGCAGTTTCAATCTCATGATAGTCACTCACAAGGTTGAAAACCATAAACTCCATCATGCATAGCAGGGACTAGCTACTATGACATCCCCACTGACGTCATCAGCTCACACATACAAATCCACACACCCACACATACTTGAGCATCCATTTATACAAAGTCTTCGTACTGAGTTTCTGTCGGCACTCCGGAGGTGAAAGGCAGACTCAGCCATGATGAAGGCTAGCACTAAAGGAGAAGGCTAATCAAAAGGTAGTCCAAAATCTCTTCATTCAAGCTACAATTGCTTGTGAAGTCTAAACATTTTCATTTTAGTCTCTCCCCAACGAGCATCTAAATCTAAATCTAGCTGATAGGGCAACGCACCATTTAAGATAGAAAGAATTATCACAATACCAGCAGGCTGCAACTTGGACGAAAACTTCACAAGGTGAAATTTGCATGTCCGCTAATACGGCAGAAGCATATATAGATGAATCCAAGAACTTTCCCAAACTCATCCTCTAAAAACACAACATAGTGCAGTTTCAATCTCATGATAGTCACTCACAAGGTTGAAAACCATAAACTCCATCATGCATAGCAAGGACTAGCTACTATGACATTCTCTTTATTCCACAACTAGCTAATCAAAAGTAGTCCACATTCTCTTTATTCAAGCTACAACTGCTTGTGAAGACTATTCGTTTTCATTTTAGTATCTACCAGACAAGCATCTAAGCAACAAATGCTAAGACAATCTGGCTCTGATAAGGCAATGCACCACGAAATAATTTATAGCAATATCAGCAAGCCGAAACATGGAAGAAAACTTCACAAGGTGAAATTGCATGTCCGCTAATACGGCAAGAACATGTATCTAGATGAATCCACGAACATGCCCAAACTCATTTTCTAAAAACACTACACACAACACCTAGTAACCACTCATCCACTTTTCTATCATTGCCAAATTATGAATTTTAGGAGAGCCTCAATTATTCCCATTTCTTTCCTCCCACCCCCAAATTTCTCACTATAAATAGAGAGGCTCACCGTTCAAGCTAGATCCTTCACTTGCCAAGCAATGGAGGGCCAGTAATAGTCAAGGTGAGAGCTCAATGGCATCTGGGAGGGTCCGGCAATCAAGCACCAAGATTCCCTTCACAGTTTGGGACTCCCATTGGCCCCAAGAGCTATACAATCTTCTATCTTCCTTATCGTTATTCGCATTTATGTTGACCATACTAGTATTTGAGGATGATTTGGGAGGAAAGTGTGTCTCATTTCAGATCATCGCCTACCTCATTTTGGCTATATAGTATGACTAGACCAACAATGACATATGTTACCAAGAACAGCTCTCTCATCGTCCATGCAACTTGCAAGGAGGATGAGAATCGCTCGTACATGTATGCCAAGAGATGGTTTTACTCTCATGGCATATCCATTGATCACCCTCCCCATACCTGCATTGATGATATATGCCAAGTACAATGAGATCCAAGGTTGATATCGTTGCTTGTTTAATTGGGGATTTCTAGACATGAGCCACCCCACAGGCGCTACCTATCAGGAGAGTCACTTTGATCACAAATTAGCCCCCTCATGTGCTGCCTGCCTTTCTACTATGCTTGCCAACATCGATGATACCCTCCTACTAAAGGATAGAGCTGCCCTTATTGTCCACTCCCTCCATGATGATCTTTTCCACACACCACCAAATCCATTCGCCCAACACCTATTGGGTCGATCCCCTACAATAGCTGGTAGGATGATAAGTGTAAGGCCTTGTGTTGCCAACGCAAATTCAAGACCAAGCATCACCTTCTAACTGAGACAAAAGCCAAATGAGAATATCATCGTCTAATCTATCAGAAGAAGAGAGACTTCATCTACCAAAATGAAGAAGATTTACTAAACATTCTCTTTAGCAATAACTCCAAGGACTTTTGGCAGAAGTTTCTCGAGTAGAGGTCCACATCCCCATTCACAAATCCAACCATCTAGCACACCTTTTTTTTTTTTCAAAGAAAGAAACCTTCTATTAACGCTTGAAAGATTTCATACAAGACAGCTGCCCCGAAGGTGCTGAGTATGGAAAAGACCGGAAAAGGCTGAAAGAAACCGGCCTCTTCTAGAGAAACCCAGCTCACTGCCTAGGGGATCTCTGGAACTCGGGCTAACAACCAGGTGGGGGGACTATACATCCAGCAAATCCCTCGCGGAGTGAAGATGTAGAAAACACCTGCAGGCCAAGCCTTGTAGAAACGAGCACGTCTCTCGATAGTCGCCTTGGAGCCTGGAGTCCCGCACTCCCAAGTGGACCGTAGAGTGTAAATGATATCCTACCATATGGCAACTAGGGTAAGCCATGGGTGGAACCGGGTGCTCACCCATCACAAGACTACAGCGAGCCACCCAAATGTTCCAAGCTGTGATGCTGGCTACCACCTCCCAAACACTGTCCTCCTTAGGAGAAGGACGAGCTAGACTGTCAGGGGGGGCTGCCTCGTGGAGTGCAATCCTCTGGATGCTTTGACCCTGTATCCGGTAGGATGGGGAGATCTCATCAATCTGAAACGCATGTCCTCCCTCTGTCAACGAAGCCACCATCCCTCAAGTGAAGTCTCTATGAATACTATGCATACGTGTCATGATCCTGAGGGCTCCCATCCAGATCCTCACTGCGCTACGACAGCTCCACAGGCAATGCGGGGTAGTCTCCAAGACACCATCAGAGCAACAATGGCACTAACACTCCACTCTCATCTGCCAACCACGGTCCAATGGGCAAGCCTCCGTGGGCGGCTAGCTAGAAGAAGTAGGAGATCTTCCTCAATCGCAAGCTGGACCACAACCGCATCCAAAACCTAGAGCGCAGATCCCGAGGCACTCTCTGGATCACCCAGTGTCTCTCTCACGAAGGGATCCACCTCGACAAGTCCATCTGAAGCCTCTTGCCAATCTGTGTAATAAGGGCACCTCATCCACTTGCTCAGCTAGGCCGCCCCCGGAGGGCCAGAACCACACTACTCTCCCACAGCCAAAGGCACCACCTAGAGGCATCCTGCTCTGAGATACTGGGAGGGTCAATGTGCCGCTCCTTCCCTAAACGTCCCACCACTCTGATAATCTGCCAGTGTATCCTATCAAGACTCCCATCCATCTCAGGGTCACTCTCACTGAGTGACTGAATTAGGCCTCCAGGTCCTACACGAAAGAACTCGGGGTGCGTGCTGCCGCGCTGCATCAACATTCTCAAGGGAACACCAGTGCCAAAAAACTGCCCCAACCATCTACTGTCTCTCCAAATGTGAAGTCCTTCCCACCAGGACTCCGAAATGACTAAGTCAATCTCACCCATCCGCTACCCTGCCCCTCGCAGATGCGTTAGGGCGTCAAGCCTCGCCTCTGTCTCCATAAGTAGTCTGCTCCAGCGGCCAAAGGACCCTGCTGGACCACTGTCCCATTGTGCCCAACCAATGTGAGACCGTTGTCCGAGCATCCGTCCCTCCTGATCCCTGATCTCTAGGTGCCATAAAAGGGACTGGCGCTCAAACTCCTCTCTGCATCAGGGCAGAGCACGGATGAGACCCCCTACCAATCTCTGCCATACCCTGTGGAGACTCCTCATCAGGGGGGAGCCCTTCTCCGTAAGTGGGGGCCTCTGAGAAGATCCATCTATGTAAGGCTGCCACTGTCCCCCAGTGCGTGGAGTGTTCCTCAGAAGCCCTCGCTAAGAGGAGCTTCCAAGGCTCTACACCTAGGGTGAGGCCACGGACCACCAACTTGCCCAGAAGGACCCTGCTCTGCATCTCCGGATCAATGACACCCAAGCCTCCCAATGCCTGCGGCATGATCACTGTCTGCCAAGCTACTCAAGCCCTGAGCCTGCCCAAAGGAAGTTCCGTACTAACCGTCGGAGCTGCCCAATGCATCCTCTGTGAAAGCACCAGCAGGAGGCGATATACCAGGCCGTGGCAAGAAGGACCTAGTTTACCACTAAGGCGCGACTTGCTAGGGAGAGTTTGACCGAGCTCCAATAGAGAAGCTTGCGCCGAACACTCTCCAGGACCGGGACAATCTGTTGCTCTGCAGTGATGTCAATACCCACCTGGCAACCAAGGTATCTCGCTGTCTGGCCTCGCAGTATCCATCTTAAGCCAAAGTCACTCCCCCACTCACGGATCTCCTGTGTCTCCTCAAAGCTTGTGAAGAAGCCTATGGATTTTGTCCAGTTGATCCGTGCCCTCGAGGCCTCACAATAAATAGCCAGGGCGCCTCTGACTCTCCCCAGACTCGTTGTGGTGCCCTCAACATACAAGGCCGTGTCATCTGCAAACTCCGAGTCAAGTAGCTCCTCCTTCTGTCCGATTGGGAGCCTCAACCCTGTGAGACCCGCCACCTGTGATCTCAAAAAGTAGCCCAAAGCCTCCGCCACAAACAAGAAGAGTAAGGGAGCAAGTAGGCAGCCTTGACGGACCGAGCGAGAGAGAGGAAAGGCCTAGCCTGTGTGTCCTCCGATAAGCATCTGACTAGAGCTCGTTGCATATAGCGCTGAAACTCCTCTGACCCATCTGTCTGAGAAACCCAATCTCCTCATAGTGCCCTCCAGGAAACACCACTCCACCCTGTCGTAGGCCTTCTCAAAATCCAAGAGAAGGACGGCCAGCGGCTATGACTCCTCCCTGGACCAATCCACTGCCTCCCAGAATGTGAAGATGTTGTCCAGGATGCTACGCTCCTAGACAAACCCAGTCTGTGTGTCATGGATGATGTCGGTAAGATGGGGCCGTAACCACAAACTCAAGGCCTTGGCGAGGATCTTGTATGCAAGTATCAAGCAAGGTGATCGGCCTCCACTGTCGAATATCTGACCTATCTCCCTCTTTCGGGATCAAACAAAGAAAGAGGCGCCACCCTGCTTGTCTTCCCCAAACTCCAAGTTTTTTAAGCCCTCTTAACAATCCAAGAGTCTACATCCGAAAGACACTCTGATAGCCTCCTCCAAAAGGCCGGGCGGTGCTGCCTGCACACTGGGGCGTACACGTTCAGGAACCTAATCCTGGACTCTCCCGTCCGAACTCCCATCCAAACTCCCCATCCTGGAATGAGCTCGCCCTGATCGTAGACCTCTGAAGCCAAAGTCTGTGAGACTGTTGCAGACCCCTCCGCTCCGTCCTACTGCGAGAGACCACACCTCTGGCCCTCTCCCTGGGAGAAGGTGATGGCATCTTATGATGTCTGCGGCTGAAAACATGTGCTCCTGAATCATAAGGATGTCCACTGCCCGCCCTACCACTGCCCTCTGCAACTCTTACCGGAGTATCAGGTACTGCGCTAGCTACGAACACGATCGTGGAGCCCGTGTATGTTCCAACTCACTAAGGTCTAGCTCATTAGGACGGAGGAGTCGGGAACAAGGCTCTCCTATGAGTTTGTCCTCCGCGATCCTCATTGAACTAGCGTCTGCGGCTTCCGCCATTGCCGCATTTGGAGCTCCTGGGACTCGCTGCTGCTGCAAGGGTGGGTGCGGAGGCTGAATCTCCGAAGCTGGAGGATCGACTGAGTGGGCGGTGGTCCCTGCCGCCGAAGGAGGTAGCTCCTGTTGTACCTCCTTCGAGGCCTCTCGGTCAACCCTGCCCCTCTCTCTGCGATTGGCCCTCGACTTGTGGCGTTTACTGGCTTGCTTGCTTGGTTTCTTTTACTTTTCAACCTGTGTCCAGTCCCCTATTGAGGGGGTAACCCATGGGGTCTGAGACTCCTGTTGTTCCTGCCTGAGAGGGTGCTGAACTCGGGCCTGCTAACTCTGCCTACTCGGCAAAGGGAGGGGAGGAGGCACAGAAGGGAGGCCACCAGGGCAATCTCTAGCGAGGTGACCCATCTGTCTACACTGAAGACACTAGCCTGGTAACCCAGAGATCTCCACCCTCTGGCGAAGTGTGCCCCCTTCCAAGGTCTCGAGAAGGATCAACTCTGGGAGGGACTCTGGGCTCTCAATCACCAGTCTGATCTCACGGACTCCATCATCTGCTAGAACGAAGGCGGCCGTCTCTAGCGGGGACTCAAGCACTGTGTCAAATGCTCGACCAATGGAAGGAAGGATGGCTCCATACTCCTTGGGGAGCCCTGGGAAGTGGAGTGTAACCGAAAACCATGGAACATGGTGTGTTGTATCCATGTCCTCCACTGTGAACCCATGATATCAAGAAAAGAGAGAGACAAGGTGCGGGCCAAGGAGTATGGGGCTCTACTTCACAAGTGTCGAGGCGGTGTTGGGGGAGCTCAGCTGTGGATGAGAAAAATGCCTCTTCCATAGATCGTGACCTTCTGGTTGTGGTCTCTCTCTAATGCCAAGCTCACCTAGATCCACTCTTGCACCTGTCTCTGTGTAGGCATGAGGCCCACAATTCTGCCCACAAGCGCCTTGTCCTGGAGGGATTGAACTGCTTGCTATACCTATTGCTTGTTAGCTGGGGAAAGAAGAACCTTAACGGTTGTGGGATTCGAGGGTGCTGCCATAGAGCCCCTCTGGCCAGACCAAGGGTCACCACTAAGGTTTTTCTTTCGCCTTCACAAGCATAAGTGCTCCCGCTGCAAGGAGGAAAAAGAAAAAAGTAAAAAAAAGAGAGTTAGAGGGGGAGGCGGAGACGAGGCGGGGCGAAGGAGGGGGCAAGGACAGAAGAGGAAGAAGGAGAGCAAGAAGGGCGGAAGAGGCAAGAGAGCGAGAAGGCGAGGGGGGAGAGAAGGAGGGGAGGAGAGGCAAGAGGGCGGAGAGGGGGCAGAGAGAGGAGCCAGCGGGGGAGAGAAGAAGGGCGCGGGAGGCAGAAGAGGTGGAGGTGGCAGGAGGCGAAGGTGGAGGAGGAGGAGGCAGAGAAGGCGGAGGCAAGGGGAAGCGGGGTGGTGAGAGACGCAACAAGCAGAGGGGGACGCACCAAGCGGGCGAGGAGGCAACGGGGGCGAGAGAAGCAGAGGCGGGCGCAGGAAGGGCGATGGGAGCGAGACGGGCAGGAGCAAAAGAGGGGATGAGAAGGACGGGGAGTGCAGAGGCGGCAGACGAGGTGAAGGTAGCGGGGCAGCCAAGGGCGGCGTGGCGTCACGGGGAGCAACAGCTTACCCTAGGAAGCTACTTCGCCAATGGGCACTCCATGCATATACCATCTAGCACACTTATGCACGCACCCTCTATGACATTCCCAACCAGCCGACACCAAACTTTCAACATCTACCCTACCCTCCCTCCGATTCTCTCTTTATCACCGGTGACATCAAAACATGCAACTCTCAAGTTACATGATGGCCAAGTCAAAGATCATGAGTGTGATACGAAAGCAAACTTAAAGGGCCGCTTGCAAATTGACCACCTTAGCCACGAGGTCGACAGAGCTCTCCGTGCGTAAGAGCATCTTCCTCTTCTCCTTTGTCTTTTCTCTCTTGTCTCATACAATGACTCTCCTAACTTCCTTTTTGTCACTTACATGAAAAACTGTATATACTCTATATCCTTTTAGTAAGCTAATTTGTAGGCAATGTCTCCAATTCTCTTAGGGTTTCTAAAGATTCGGGCACCCTAAGATAAACATTCTCATTTTCTTTGAGCTTCAACCTTTTATGGTGTGGGTCTGCATAACTCCTTGCTCTATCTTGAGCCTTTCTAATGCTATCTTCAGCTGATTTAAGCATTTGATTCATAACCTCAAGAAAATCTTGAATCTTCTCTATTTAGAGTTCCAACACCAACGGGGACTCTAAGCTGAAATCCATACATCAACATGAATGGACTAATATATATAGTTATATGTTTGGCACTGTTATAAGCAAATTCTAACATGGACAAATACCATTCCCAATAGTTTGCCTTTTACTTACGTATGCTTGAAGTATGTTCTCAATGACCTGATTGACCCTTTCAGCTTGAACATCACTTTGTGGATGATCCTCAATAAAGTCTTCGATACTTGAATCTTCTCTATTTAGAGTTCCACAGTCAACTAAGACTCTAGGCTGAAATCCATACATCAACATTAAGGAGCTAGATTTCGTAATGGACTCTTAGTTGTGTCTGCACTGCACTTAAATAGGGAGAGAGTTCATTGAGCCCGACCTTCTCAATCTTCAATCTCATGTTAGTTTGGTAATCGAAATCTTTGAGTTCATTGAGCCCAACCTTCTCATTCTACAGTCTCATGTTAGTAGTCTAATCGAAATCTTTTGTCTGGACTAATATATATAGTTAAATGTTTGGCGCTATTATAAGCAAATTCTAATATGGACAAATACCATTCCCAATAGTTTACCTTTTACTTACGTATCTCGAGGCATATTCTCAATGACCTGATTGACCCTTCCAGCTTGAACATCACTCTATGGATGATCCAGAGTGCTGATATTCAAAGTAGTTTCTAACCTAACAAATACAGCTCTCCAAAAATGGTTGTTAAATTTGCTATCCCGATCACTAACAATACCGGCTAATAGCCCACACAATCTATAGATGCTTCTTATATAAAGTTACTATCCATTTTTGCCTCAGCAATGTCATCATTGATGTCCCAAGCCCTCTTGAATATTTCTAACATAGATTTCTACTCCTATCATTCTCCACTCTTCCATAATTTAATCATTCCACCTTCTTGAATATTGCTGTGAGAACAAGCAGCCACCAAGTCTTATAGAACCTTAGCACCTCAACTGTATGCTATTTGAACGTCATTGATACATCGTTCTACAATGTGGAAATTAATCACCATTGATTGAAAATTCTTATCTCAACAGGGTTTTGAAGCAATCTCACCTAATAAATCTATCTTCGCATCATTCTGCAGGACCCATGAGGTTATTCATAAAAATCTCTAGGAATTTTTTTAATCCATTGTACTCGTCATACACAACCACTACATCTAAAAGCTCCATTCCAAATGCTAGATGCTATTGTAATAATCATGTACCACTTGAATAAAGAAGTATACCAAGATTTAACATCCTAGTAGGGAGTAGCCATCTTTTACAAGCCGTTACACCAAGATAGAGGGCTCCAAAACTGTTCACCACCCAGCCACAATTTCGTAGAGTGCTCCCTTGTGATGACGTACGTGAACGCCCCTTGAGTTCCCTTTTTTTGAATCCTTCCTTTGTGGAGCCTCTCTCTAGAAATCTCCCCTGAACCCAACACTTGCCAAGTGGCTCCTTGTTTGGTGCCACGTGTCCCACTAGGAACCTTATCATTCAAGCCCTCTCACGGCTCCCCTTTGCACCCCTCATTAATGCTTAAGCCTAGACCCAAGCCTTCGTAGCCACGCTAAAAAGTAAGTGTTGTCAAGCCCTTTGGTTCCCCGCCTCATCATAATCTTACTGCATGGTTCCAGGATTATGGCTGACGTAACAAGTCTCACCACTCAGCAGGAGCGACATGAACAGGACACTAGTGCATCATTCCTACCCGACACGGGACTGCCTGGCCCTTTAGACCTATTACTTCAATGAGAGTAATCATACACAGCATCTCGTCGCTCAAAGAGGGACAGGGAGAGGGAGAAAAGCATAAGCATAAACATTCCGTGCCATTGTTGTTACAGTTGTTACATCAGCATGTCTCCCCCCCCGCACAACACACAAACACGTTTTCATATATATTTCAACCACCTACAACAAAAAGGCTCTCAGATGAAACTGTTAAAAGGGTCTAAGAATGTGATCTACACAGCCAACATTGCTGATAATATCCTAGGTAAGGGAGAAAAGCATAAGCATAAACATTCCGTGCCATTGTTGTTACAGTTGTTACATCAGCATGTCTCCCCCCCCGCACAACACACAAACACGTTTTCATATATATTTCAACCACCTACAACAAAAAGGCTCTCAGATGAAACTGTTAAAAGGGTCTAAGAATGTGATCTACACAGCCAACATTGCTGATAATATCCTAGGTAAGGGAGAAAAGCATAAGCATAAACATTCCGTGCCATTGTTGTTACAGTTGTTACATCAGCATGTCTCCCCCCCCGCACAACACACAAACACGTTTTCATATATATTTCAACCACCTACAACAAAAAGGCTCTCAGATGAAACTGTTAAAAGGGTCTAAGAATGTGATCTACACAGCCAACATTGCTGATAATATCCTAGGTAAGGGATCAGTCCCAACAAAAAATTACACACAAAAGAAAGGATTCATCAATGATGTTCTAAATGCTTCAAAACTCAGCACAAAATTTATTTCAATTGACCAAATGACACAATAGAACTGGATCTATAATAAAAGACATATATCAACATGTGCTAAAAAACATCATATATGATAGCTTCAATGCCAAGCATGCACGCAATGTCAGCCCGCGGAGTCTCTTGTAGGGAAAACATAAAGAATATCAAATTTGTAGGGAAAAACATCAAATATGGTACATAATTCAAGCTAATAGCTTCAATGCCAACCATGCATGCAAGATTGCAATGTCAGCAGAAAATACACCAAAGCAGCTTGTTTAAAAAGTTCAATCCATCAATCATATTCTTGACAGCTATCTACACAGAAAACTACTATCATTGTTGCATTTGACCTCATTTTAGACTTGTAACGTAAAGCCCAAAGTAGGGAACAAAACTTTCGTATGTCCTTACTTATATATATCGTGAGGACTCAAACATGCCCAATCTCGTCAATTTAAAAGCAAACAAAGGGCACAGGTTTCTGGCTTTCAAGCTCCTGATAATACTCAAATCTCTCTCTCTGTTCTGCCCCCATCATTCCCAATTTTGAAAAGCAAGCAATCACAACTTTTACACAGGAAGCCCGCATAACTTCTAGACTTTCTGGAGCGCGCCAGAGAGGCACCTTGCAAACGGTGTCAAATCCAACATCAGCCTCCACAAATTGATTCTTCAAATCACCATTCAACGTCACTGGAACTCCAATGACCTGATCATGTCAACATGACAAAAGGTTTTTGAGATTTTCTGACCAGAACAGTCCGTTCATAAGACAGAACTGTAAAACACAACAGACGTGAATTCAGAAAAGCTGAAACAGTCTCAAGAGCAAAAAAGAAAACATAATTTGACCGGGTGACCTTTGTATGGCAAGCTGTGGCAGAAAATGTCTCAGCCAACTGAGCTGCATCAGTGCTTGTTGTACATCCTATAATTCCATAGGAAATTAATATACTTGTCCCAAATTCTTGTCTAACGAAACTGCTGATCATGAGAATTGAATAATGCCTTCTTCAAAAGAACAAACTAAGTGAAATCAGTGACTAACAGACCTACATCACCTCAATGCCTTAAGAACATACCACCTATTAGGACGAGCCCATCCAATTTGAGGGCTTCACAAGCTGCTCTAGCATCATTTACTTGCTGCACTGACCTTATCTGGTCCTTTGTTCGACCCAGTAAATCATAGCCACCTGCATTAATACATGGCTCCTTGAGACCAAAGGGTTGCACTGGGAATGGATTAAGTCTTACATATAGCAGCTAAGACATGCAGCAAATTGACTAACCCTTCACACCATCAGCACTCTCGAGCATCAATGTATACAGGAATCGGTGGAAATGCTGACTGCAGGTAGCATACAGGCTAGTAGAAAGTCCAAGTTGATTCCAAATCTCAATAAAAAGAGACTGCGCAATGTTTCCTTTATCAGGCACTACATCCAAAAATTCTAGCCACCCGCAACTTCCACGCATCACATCCATCATATGCATGCAATGGCATCACTACTGGCTCCATCAATGCCAATAAAAAGGGTGCAAATCATTTACAGACTAGCATGCATAATCTCTCTCTGTTCTTTGGACGCAAGAGGAAAAATCAACCACATTTTTTATTTTAACACTACAAATAATGCCAATCAATAACAATGATAGGTTAAATTGCATGCAGTGTCCTACAATTGATGTGAATTGCCTCATGAAATTCAAGAGCCGTACCAGACTTAGCACACTGATACAGCCCAAGTTTGTAAGCTTATCTATGTGTCAAGTTGACAACTACATAAGCAGCAACTGTGATGGAGGACTGAATTCTGACCAAGCTGTAATTAATCAACAAAGGACAGTCAGCATCAAGCACTCAGTGGAATCAGTGTCAAATGACTGCGGGCAAGAATAAATGTACAGCCCCAGTTTGTGAGCGTATCTATGTGTCAAGTTGACAACTAAATAAGCAGCAATTGTGATGGAGGACTGAATTCTGACCAAGCTGTAATTCGTCAACAAAGGAGAAACAGTCCTGGAGCTAAGAGAGAGTAATGACATGAAAAGGAGAGAATGCCATGTATGTACTGTCTTATAAGCAAATGTCTCACTATACACCTACATGACAGCAGCAAACATACCCATAGAGTTTCCTTACATATGAAGAAGCCCACTCATAATTTCACCTTGCATTTTTGGTTTCTTATTTTAACTCGTAGAGGCACACTACAGACGTAATTAATTAAGTCAAGATTTAACCTTTCACTATCTACTTGTTTCTGTACAAAATTGAATCCCAACTTGTCAACGACAAAATATCCAGTCTATACTTTATCATAGCCACAGCAAAACTTCCAGCCATCCACTTCAACACGCATGGCATAGATTGAATCCTTACGGGCCCCGTAATGCCCATTACCAAGCAGAGTTTCTATAGCTCCTCACATGTAAAGATATGAATGATCGACATGATTTACCTTTACGCTTGAAATAATGCCAATCAAGAGTAAACCTTACTACTTCATCACTAGCAAAGCCATACAACAGCTGTGAATAACATTGTGACATTAGCTTTCCCTTCTCTTTCCTTTCAACTCTAGCAAAGTACTCTCAGAGAAGTTCATGACAACCCCTCTACTCAACCACTGGTTGCAACTTGAAACGAAAATCTTTTGCAAGGAACTTGATAGTGCATAAAATTTCCTTGGAAATTAAAGAGCAATACTAAAGTCTGAAAGGCAAAAGCAAAAAGGTATCCAAAACATCACTTATATTACTCATAGTTTCCGCTCAATTGCATATAGTTCAAATAGACCTAGTATATAAAGCTTTCTTCGCAGATGACTGCCAAGATTCTCCATTAAAGGGTAAACTGGGAATCCATAAGTGAAAGCTATCAGTCGAGCAAATCCAGTTTACTCAGTGCAAAGCTCATTTTCCATCATGTCAGCCACTCGACAGAGCATAAGTCACACAGCATTTTGGGAGGAATCGTGTTTGAAGATTACTAACAAAACCTTGAAAGAAAATGCATACAGCCTTAAATTAAATTGCCACTTAACAAACTTCAGAAAATTGATGCCACCATAAATACTGGAACAGTATGCTATGACAGCCACTCTCTCACTATGGGAATCACAGTGGCCTTGCATGGGAACTCTCGTTGGGCTCAAGACATTTGTAGTTTCATCAAGATTCAACACCCAGAAATGGGTGTCTCACACGTAAACCCAGACTTCACCTTAAAAATTTTAATCCTTCTATAGAAAATGCTGAGCTTTCAAGATTTTCAATTGTAAGGGAATAGCAATAGGGAGTACATGCACATCCTAATAGAGAGCAGATTATGTAACTCATGGTTTGTCATGTATGATTGTATACTTGTTTTGACGCACTCTAACATCTGTAGCATCTCAACATGGAGGTAAATAGCATTTTTAGCTTTTCCAAACACCTAAACACTTTTTATAAAAAAAAAGCAAAGAGATGTTCAAAAGTATGGAGGTGTACCTTGATTGCGAAATGAAATAAGATGATCTTCAGTTATTTCAATAGTCTGCTGAGCAAAAAGTCCTTCAGTTCCACCTGAAAGTAAAGAAATAAAAGGCAAAACAAAGGCTGTTAAGTTGAACATTTAAAAGGATATCTAAAAAGACATAATTTAAGATAGTATTTAAGGAGTTCAAAAAGTCATCCATCCACAAAAGACGAGATAAAATATTCAGCGATGTCAATCCCAAACTTAATACATATCGATACTGCCTTCATATGATGAAAGTCAACTGTAAAAGCTGGTATGTTGACTCAAATTTGCAGAAAATGGACTAACGACAGTTTGTTGTCAAGCCTACTATGGGGGGAAAGAGTTCTCCATGAGATGTCTCATGGGTGTAAGCACCTCACACAGCAAGGCCGGCTCTCAAAACAAAACAAAACCTACTACACACAAGAGAATGTGAGATCATTGTGGGCATGCTTGCTTCTCCTTTACATGATCATGCATCTCCACTGGGAACTTCACTATTGAAGGTGCCTGGCTGGCAGATTACTTTTCAGGGAGTCAAGCACAAATTATAATGATATCCCATTGTCAACATGGGAAAAGATGCACTCATTGCTCAAACCAACTTATGATTTGCAATGTATTATCGATTTCTGATTTATAAAATGTCTTCAATTTATGAGATACACAGGTCGAGTAAGTAAAGTTCTCCATTCCAAAATTCATAAATCACGTCCATTAGCTTACTCTGAAATTGAGAAGCATGGTGTATACTTACCAACGAAGCCCAACAACACACTATCCCGGTTATGTGACTTCAATGCATCAAATAAGCCTGCAATAATGTTATGACCACCAGGAGATTGCCGTCCACAGAACACCACACCAATTCTGCAGAAAAATATCATTTAAGGGAATTTAAACAGAAGATTGGCATATGCTCTCTCTCTCTCTCTCTCTCTCTCTCTCTCTCTCTCTCTCTCTGTGTGCTGAATTTGCCACGACATGCCAGAGTTTGGAGATTTTGTGATTCACAGACAGTCGAGACAGAGGCACGTGTAGCCCTACAGTGCCCCAGATATATACATATCAGGGATGATTGCCAGCAGATACTGGTAGATACCACACAGCTCTCATCAGTTCTCTCCACTGCCTCTCCGGCAGCGTTGGGGTTTTTTGTCACTCGTCTTTTTTCATACCGTCAAGAACTTGAAAACTCTTGACCCCTCCACTTCAGAGGAGATTTTTTTGTACTGAGGATTAGGTCCCATGGGTCATTTTCGGCCCCCCAAGGACGATAATAGATTCTACTTCTACTTCTTCTCTCTCTCTGTGAGCAGCAGGCATACCAAAGAGCAGCGGATCTGTATGCTATGCACACTAGGAGTGGCTGAGACAGAGGAGCATTTTTTCTGTAGATCAGAGGACGTGCCTCTACCGGCTTTGGCCCACTCTCACGACTGATCCACTTCCATGACCAGGTCTGCATTGGCCTATATCTACTTGAGATGTGCCGACACAGGGAGACTCTGCTACGACAGATTAGAGAGCAGCCGGAGGCAACCAAACCACAAGATAGAGAGGCTAATAGAGCACAGCGACACGTCATAGACTTTTATGCATTTGAGTCAGCCCCAAGAGACAACGGGATGGAGGAGGAGGAGATAGCTGACACTCGATCACTAAGAGAGGGATGCAAAGACCACTTGCAGCACGGAGAGTGACTAGAGCACACTCTATTGAGGTCTGGCCTATCACAGCTTTCACTTGAGTCAAGGGGTCACTCTGAACATAGCCCAGAGGGTCCAAGGGCTAAGTTCATGGGGTCCCTAAGTGACAGAGTTCCTAGAGGCCATTAAAGAGTAGTGGATCTAAACTTCATCCATGCTAGCGCAAGTCTCAACCTTAGGTTATTTCCTCGGCCCATGTTAGACTAAGTGCTAACCCTTGGCCACAACCGATAGGAAAGCCTAGTCTCAACCCTAGTAGCTTCCACGTTAGACCCTCCCTAAAAGCTAGATCTAACCAGATCTTCGCTTTAACCCTAGCTCTTCCAATCAAGTTAACCCCAAGTTGATCCTGTTAAAGATGTAACATTCTTCCCCCTTACAAAAGATCTATGACCTTGACCTCATAAATCAAGGTGGAAAATCTCAACAAGAGATGTAATCATCCGATGTCCATTCAAAGATTCCTCTTACAACACTTCTCATAAATTGAATTTCTTACATGGCATCTGTAAGACAGTGTCCCTAGAGGTAGGAAATCCTTTCAATACCCCCAAAGGTGTTACAAGAAGTATTAGATATGAATCTACTCATTAGATTCATTTACTCATACTAACTCTCTTACCTGAGAGTTGAGTTAACAACATAACCGATCATGATTTCCAAGATCAACTAGAAGGTTCAATACATTGCACCTAAGAGCTACAGGCACTGCTATGATGAGTACTTCTAAGGCATTGCTATGATGAGTACTTCTGACACAAGCATAAGTGCCTTAATGCCATCCTACCACTTTGGCTTAGGACTACTGCGCAGCAGAAAAATAGCCCCGAGATCACAAGATACTAATGCGTGAAATACAACTCAAACACGTGCTTAACTTAAAAGTAGGAGAATAATCCAGGCCTAAAAGAATACTTAGATGTACAACCAAAAATAGAAAGAATCTAAACTTGTGATCCAATGCACCAACACCTTTGGATAAAACCTCTGAGGTAAGGTACCTCTAGGTTGACATCCAGTATTGCTTCTTGGAACATCCAACCACTAGTTAGCTAATCACTACATCATATACATTTACAACAACCTTTGGTAAATTCAAGTTAAGGACAATTATCACCAGCATTTCAGCGTGGCATATCTAGAGAGTGAGATGCACAGAGGCCTTAGACCATTCCCAAGTCCAACCCTCTCATACTTTGATGGCTATTGGGATGAGCATGTAGGGATCCGAGCGACCTCTGCTACAAGGGTTACTTTCCTTAGGGAATGGAGAGGCTCCCCTTTCTCGGAGTCCTCTACAGGGTTGCGGTGGCTCGAGCGGCCTCTGCAGGAGGGTTACTTCCTTAGGGGATGGAGAGGCTCACCTTTCTTCTCGGAGTCCTCTAAAGGGTTGCGGTGGCAATTTTCAGCCACAACCTTGGATTTTTTCTATATTTATAGAAGTGTTTTTCTTTTTTTCTTTTTAATAATAATAATAATAATAAATGTATTTTACCATTGGCAAATCTCAAGACTATCCTCAAGCAACTCCCAACTAATTCAGCACCTTCAGCAGGCTGTGGGGTTGAGCTTTGGTGCCTGGTGCGCAGCCTGCGTTCAGGCAGCCATATAGGACAAGTTCAACTGAGGAGGATGAAATTGTGCGGCTTCAAGAATATGTCTGGCTGGGTCAAGTGAGACCTAGCAAGTCATCTTCGGGTGCACTGGTTGTAATATTAGTGAATTCTAGTTTAGTAGTTAGTTAGGTAGTGGGCCCTGTAATCCTAAAAAAGGGTCTCACTCATACAAAAATAGAAAGTAATGAGCCATACCAAAGGTCACAAAGGAGTCTATTAAGATCATGTGACAGAACCTCTGTGGCAGACCTTACCATGAGTGCTGCATAGACAGCTAGCTTTTCCTAGGCACTCCACGGTCACTGAATTAAGCAACTCCCAACTCCATGGTCAAAGCTTGAAGTAAAAGCAGTTTTCTAGTGAAATATGTGAGCCTTAGAAGTCCAGAAACCTTTTAATTAAATACATAAATGAATAGAGGAATCAAAAAGGAGACCTTAAAGGTAGGGACCAGGTAAATCACAGCTTAACCATATAGATAGTTTTATTGTTCCTTGAATCTAACCATAATCTAGACTGACAGAAGTCACCACATGCACGTATTAATCTCTTAACGTGAAATGTCACATCCTCCTTTATGCTCACACATTTCTCTCAGGTATGTGCAAGAGAGATGCAATTTTCAGTCTACTCTCCGATGCTCTATAGCTGAATCTCGTTTTGCTCATAGAAGCATCATCCAAGCTCTGACTCCGCTCTTATCTGTCAGTCGCTATCCATCCTGCAACCCTGCATTAAATCAGTGAATCTAGATTAATCTTTGCCTGAAATCATGGCTTGTATCCTGCCGATTTCACTTTCCAAATGCATAGCAGCACCATGCAACTCCGAATCTGCTCTCATCTGTTCCTGCTAGTCATTTGCTATCTGACCTACCACCCATCTAGATTCCTCTTTGCCTGACATCGCAGCTTATATCCTGCCAATTGCACTTTCCAGATTTGTTAGTAGCACCTTGCAAAGATTTTCCATATTTCACGTTTGCATCTGCACGTACAAACACTGTCCAGATTTCGTTTTTGCAGTACACCTAGAAACACTGTCCAGATTTCGAAGGGGATGGACTCCAATTCAGTTCTAGGATGAATTACATTTCCAAATATTGATCCCACATTTGGATGATAATGTGCACATAGAAAGCTTGGTCCAGTATTGGGACATTCCCACAGCTTCCTCTGTACAGTCTTTTGAGCTTGGCATCTTATAGTAGCAGTTGTGGAGATTCAGACTAAGGATATCAGATGCAGTCTTCTCCAAGGCCACCTGTGATGTCCAAATTGGGAATGCTTTTGTGTAAATTACACTTCATACTCCCATGGGCCGGACTGAATCTTAGCAAACATTGCAAAGCTGAGCTTACCATAAATCGGATGAACCAATCAAAAAGAGGGCATTAGAGTGCATTCACGGGATGCAATTTCTACGATTGAAATCTGTGGAAAGCCAAAAAATAGGCTATGCGTTCACGGGATGCAATTTCTACGATTGAAATCTGTGGAAAGCCAAAAAATAGGCTATTCCCAGCAAGTTCACCTTGCTGATCAGGGCCAGAGAAGCTCCCACTAAAATCGCAAACATGGCAATGTTAAGCTGATAAACAGCCACTCCTCATGTTTCGGACGCTCCTGCTACTGCCTGACAGACTCTTCTTGCAAGGTGAAACGGTGCTCTGTGCAAGTCGTTGCAGCGCAGTTGCAGAACAGGGGTACACCTGCAAATCACTGACGGTTTTGGTAGATGTATTCAGCCGCTGTGTTTTGGGCATGCTGTTTAGCCGCTGTGTTGTATAATTTGTTCCTCGATACAGACAAAGCCACTAAGAAGTCATACCATGTACCACCCTTACCAATAATTTTAATACCTTTACCGGCAAAGACTAAAACGTATAGTCTGAACTCTGTTCTGCCATTCAGGAAAACCGAATAATGAAATCTTCAACGGTGAGTCACTGACATGATCAGCTGTCCATGCCATTGTATTGACAATTCTAGGAATGTATTCAAATTATGTTTGCTTCTTGCGTCTACGCGGTGACAGCGTAGGCAAAGTTACGTAGCTTTCAGATAAAAGGTGCACTAGTGCACCCTCCTGGATGTCCTTAACCTTTCTCCTTGTAGAGAGATGACAACCTTTTCCTAAACTACTGCTTTTATCACACTTTACCTTAGCTTATCAGAGGGCAATCCAGTTTTCTCATCACGAAGAAGTTGCACGAGTGGTTGGCCGTAGGTAAGAGGAAAAGATCTACTAATTGCCAACGCATCAGACGGGTCTGCAGCAGTTGTAGATTCTCCACGCACCAATTGTACACGTTCCCCCTGCAAGGCAGTGGAAAACAAGTCCTCTCAAAACTTCACTACTATCCTTTCTGCTAAGTGTCGTAAGTTCCAGAAAAACTCTGTGCAAAAGAACTACCTAGTAATGGAATCTCTGAGCAAACGAGCAAGCAAATTTCTTAAACAGCACCTGATTTCTATAGATCCTGTACTAATCCCCCTTGATAACGGATGCTTGAGCTCAGGAAAAACGTCATCACTAAGACAGGGAAGCAATACACAAGGAAGCTATACCTGCAAAGCAGGCGGCAGCTGCGGCACGTACTGGCTCCTGATCTTCTGGAGGCCAGATAATTGAGTCGAAACCCCCATTCTTCAACTACAAAACGGTAACAAACACATTAGCAGACGAGAGTCCAAATTCCGCTCCAGCATGCAAAAAAATCCAGACGACTTATGACACTAAAACGATGAACAAAACTCGACAAAGGAGCACCACCTGAGCTGAAGAAAGAATGGATGAAATGAAAGAAGGAAGAGGAAGGGCACGGCAAGGAGAAGGCAAAAAAGTTCTGATAGCTTGGGAAAGACTCGATCAGGGAGACAGAGCGGATGGACTATCAAGGACTAATCTAAAGCAAAACGGAAACGAGAAAGAAGAAATGCAGGAGGGAAGGAAAGAAGACATACCGAGTGAGGACTGAGAAGAGATGGGGAGGAATGAAATGGAGATGAAGATGAAGAAGATGATGAAGATTTTGAACTCTGATGAAGATGGGATGAAGATGTTGAGGTTGAAGTCTCGTGGGGTTGTTGGATGGATCTCGTGGGCAAAAAGACAGAGACCGGCCTCCTCCCTTTGTCTTTGGTATTACCTCCTACAAGCTTTACTTTGCTTTGGTATTAACCCCCCCCCCCCCCATTGGTGGTGTTGTTAGCTTTGTTTGTTGTCAAATTCTATGGCCCCATCTCTCTCGCCTAAGATCACCTTCCCCCCACATGGGCCACCGACCCATTGTCCCACATCATTTTATGATAGATTTCCTCTCTTCTTCCAGAGCATGTTGCCTGGGCCACCCACCCATTGTCCCACATCATTTTATGATAGATTTCCTCTCTTCTTCCAGAGCATGTTGCCTTAATTACTTTTTCGGACAGACACTCTCTCTCTCTCTCTCTCTCTCTCTCTCTCTCTCTCTCTCTCTCTCTCACACACACACACACAATTTTAGCTTCTAATAACCTAAAGCAATGCTCGTATACTAACAATAGACAAATGCATGCACACATACACCCATGCAGGTGTGTCTTACACACACATGCGTGCATGCATGCGCACATGCACACACTTTTTTTACTAAAATGAACACGGCGCATGCGCACATACACACACACACAGGCAAGCAAAGATTTCTTTAAAAATCAAAAATTTTGGAAATTTACTATAAGTAACTTCCAAGTTTCCATTGAAGCACTCGTTTGACAATGCAATGCTAACAACACAAGGCATAAGATATTAGTTAAGTCCCAATAGCACAACTATTCTAGAGGATAGGGCCCACTACAAATTGTGAAAGTAGTCTATTATACATCAAGAACAACATCTCAATCCACTTTATATATGTGGTCCCTTATGTCTATAAACTCATCCATCGTACATAAGCTATGTCCATTTATTCCCCTATGTGTGTACTTGATCCAGGTCCATTCGACCTCCATGGATACTTATTATACATGTGCATCACATACAATCCTAGCATGTTTTTTGTTGTCATCTTTACATGAATAGCTATTTGCCTTTTAAATGGAATATTATTGGAACATAGGGAGATGCTTAGAGGTTCATGAGATAGAGGATTGAAAAAAAATAAGTAGAGAAGGGGCTCCACACAAAGAAAAGAAATCGTGCATTATTCCAAGCATATGCTCCTTAAGGAAATTGTGTGATACAAATATGGTAATCATCAACTTTAACTAAGAAGCAAACCTCCTATTATCTTAAAGTTAGAGACTAATGAAACCCATAAAAACCTAGGTTGATTCCCTCACACCCACATGCCACTAGTGTTGAAAATGTATACTTGGGTGTGGTGCCACTTGAAAAATTTTGACGTGTGTCTTTAGATCTACTATGTTTGGCAAGACCCTCATGATAAATTTGCCATGGATTGACTAGTAATACATCCTTGTTTTAAGACCCTTCACTTGGCACTTTTTCAAGTTGCAATGATGGACTAGTCAATGTGCCATGCGTAAGACGTCCTTAGCAAAGGGTATATATCTATTCACTAGTCTATCAAAGGAGCAATCTCAATAGCTTTGAATAATTTATTAATCTCTAAAATTCCATAGTAAAATAAAAGTGCTTGATTTCAAACCAATCAAGTAGTAAAAGACTACATTTTATCATTTATGTGATATCTTTTCCCAAACTAAAGGTCAACTACATATCAAAGTTTTATCTTTCATCTTACTAATAACCACCCATATATAGATAGCACTTCTTGTTCTCTTATGTGGACAAGCATAATTATGGACCTATGGTATGATCAACTTAAATGACATTTTACATCTACTTGAAATGGATAATTTGGCAAATCTATAAGGCTCGATATATTTATATTCTTGACTTGAATATATTAATGAACTTGTAACATGAAAATATCTAATCCATCCATTAGTAAACAAACTAGCTATCTTATGTATTGGGCATAATACCTTTAATATATATACTTAATTTTTTAATGGTCAATAAGTTAATATGGACTTGTTTAGAATTATATACTATAAGTTTATGCATAAATGGCACATACGTGGTTCCTAGAAAGCCAACTATGAAAATATGATGCATTTAAAACATACATTCAAAATATTTATTTAAAACCATGTGGTATTTCCTAAGCAACACGGATAGGAAAGATTGATAAGCATTGATGGTGCAATGCCCCAAGGAATCTTCTTCATGTTGTCTTATGTGGAGATTGATTAATCACTTCTAGGAGCACAAATATATACTTTCATTCACAATTTTCTATAATGGTGAACTTCACACAAAAGGATATGATAGGGCAATAAGTTTTGTCCTCTTTGTCTCAAAAAAAACTCCACATAAGAGGATATGATAAGGCAATAATGGTGTCAATTTGTGTACTCACACCCTTGACTAGCTTGATCGATTTGACCTATAGCTCCCACTAAGTTAACCAAAAGTGCCATGCTTTTTTCTTTTTTTGGGCCATGCTTTTGAATCCATTAAGATAAATAGTTAAAGTCCTCCAAGCATTATATTTGGCTTAGGAGGCCAACCATTAGTTTTCTACTACACTACCTCGTTTTTTACAAGCTCAAAGCTAACAATGGCCAAACTTATTAGCTTTCTAACTCTTCCCCTTATTTTCACATGATTATCACTCTTACATCCATTTAAAGGTAATCTCCCCAATTTCTTTTTAAATGATGTTATCTCTGTTGAGAAAATATCAAATTTGAAATGGATGATAATAAACATACCATTTAGAATGAATGCATTGTCGAAGATAACAAACGTGACAAGAGAGAACATGTGAAAAAGAACAGTAATGGTGTACATGCACTAGGGTTGGACTTGCATTAGATACATTTCTATGGCTTGAGCTAAGGAAGATTAATTGATACAAGAGAAAGTACACAATAGACTATCACCTTCCATCGTTGATATTATCTTCCATAAGACAATGAGAGCTATTGTCATCCTAACAAACCATTCAGTCAAATATAATTAAAAGTCATCAAAGGGCAAGCTAATGAATGGTAATTACTACAAAAGTATTCTCTAATAAACATTTAAAGAAGACGCATGCCTTCAAATAAAAAATATTGTTTGTAATATGGTCATGTCCATGTAAAAATAAGGGTGCCACATCGCTCAGAGCCATAATTCCTTTTATTTTCTCCTCCATCATTTCTTGAGTTAGTCTTGCTTCAAATCCATATTTTTCCCCATTAGATAATTAGATATGTTTAATATAAAGTTCAAGGGCAAAGACATCAATATCTAATTAAATCCTCTTGTAATAAGATCGTGTTTCCTTTGTTGTCCTCGTAAAGGCAGCAAATCCATTCTCTTTATGGTAGTTCCATTTCTTTGTCATATTTGTTTATGTAGCGAAAATTTGCTTTCACGCTTAGATTTATGACTTATTGTTGGGCTACTTTTCAGTGTCAAATAATAAATCCAAAATTAACTCATTAAACAAACCATTTCTTGTTCTACATGGAGGCACAATTTCCTACTTTCTTTGTAATGTGATTTAGATGCCCCCTTTTGAATGGAGGCTATTTAAAACAACGTTCTCTATAATGTGGTCATGATTAACACCTTTTTAAACCGTTCTCTATAATGAATGGAGGCTATTTAAAACGTTCTCTATAATGTGATTATGATTATCACCTTTTTTTTAAATGCAAGAGATGTCTCTCCATAAGTTTAAATTGATGAGATATTGGACAATTTTAAGAAATGCAAGAGCAATACATTGAATGATAATATTTGATTTTTGTGAGTGGAAATATGCCTTCCCATAGAATTCTAACCATATATGAGATGGAATTGACAATAAGGGCATACAATTCATGGAACCACATGGGTACATCTAAAAAGGGACATGAGCTAACATGTGCACACCTACAAGCTCAAATTTGGTGACAAATGAGCATGATTTTAGCTAAAATCTTGTCAATAAGAAAAATATGATTTCAGATAGGTTTCTTTAATTCCTCCATGCATCCACTTAATCTCACCCACGTTCAAGTGTCAAAGCTTTATGGACTAGAGATTTGCAAAGCAAGTGTGTGCTTCAAAACGCATGCATTGCTCAGAATTATGGACTAGAGATTTGGAAACCAAGTGTGTGCTCAAGCTACATAGTAGCTACTCATTTAGCAAATGAGAAAACCACACCACTACTTAGTGAAATGACAAAGGGACTAGGTAGTAGTGAGCAAATTGTGAAACATGTATACAGACCATCATTATAAATTTTAATGTTAATAATTTACACAAAGTTTAACAATACCCGATAATCATATGTAGCATTAGTACTATGCAAATACAACTCCAATACAATTTTCATCATTTGTTGCAAATAGAAGCTTTCATTGTCCTCTTCGATAAGGTATATGATACTTATATCTACATCCAACCCATCATCTTCCATCCCCTAGCCCAAATTCCCATCTGCATTAGCTATACTTATATCTACATCCAACCCATCATCTTCCATCCCCTAGCCTAAATCCCCATCTACATTAGCTATCGGAGTCCATTTTTCAATCCTCTTTTTCTTTCAACTAGGAAGTTTCATTTGCTTTAGCTCCATTTTTTGATAAATGGTTAGCATGGCATTCTAAGAATGCAGTTCAACTTCAACTAGAGCTTTGCATTTAGTTTGATTATTATGAAATTAGTGTTGCTTTTCAAAGAAATTGAGGAACTTGTAATGTGGATGTTCCACTATA
This sequence comes from Dipteris shenzhenensis, assembly GCF_047967505.1. Taxonomy (NCBI): domain Eukaryota; kingdom Viridiplantae; phylum Streptophyta; class Polypodiopsida; order Gleicheniales; family Dipteridaceae; genus Dipteris; species Dipteris shenzhenensis. The sequence goes on from NC_141619.1 coordinate 22,493,452, forward strand.
TTTCATAACTTGTATTTAATTTCATTGCAAGATTATGAAACATATTAGTTTTCGATGCAAAAAAGATTATTTTGAAATATTAAATTGACATAGATTATGTAAAACTTTTTGCATATACAAGGCTAGGCTTGCAACATAACTAGACCATAACATGATCACCCTCTTCCTTGAATCTACTAGCTATATAATATCTTGGATCTATCACCCCCTCATCTCTCATATCCCATCTCCCATCCTTGATCTCCCATATCCCATATCCCATCCCTCATCTTTCATATCCCATCTCCCATCCCTGATCTACCATCCCTAAACCTCGAGCCTCTCATCTCCTAGTTTCCATCCATACTCCCATCCATTACCACCTCTACTATCACCAAGTCTTCTATCATTAATGTTGCTATCAGAGTCCTCAAGGTCATCCTACTACCTCTACTCAGTTGTTACAACCTCCACTTTTAGATCATACCTCTCCCTATCCACTCTTGCATCCGTACAATGCATGGTTCATTTTGATATATTTTCTAAAATTATTTTTGTCAAACCATTCTAGTTATATTTAAGCAAGACAAACCAAAATACTAGCTCTAGAAAAGGCCATTATAACAAAAATTAATTGCCAAAGGCAATATATTTAAAACCAAAATAACACGATGACTGGACAAATAGACATGGCATAGCTCCACCAGAGTCCCCATGCCTCAAGTGTCCTCTCTTGAACAAAAAATTTCCAAGTATATCTCATGCAAAACTTTAGATTGGATAGCTTGCAATTCAAGAGCATATACTACAAAGTTATGATCTTTATATGTTTATTACAACTGCTAATACTCAAGAGTCTAATTGAAAATTTACATAATAAAACTTCCAAAGAATAGCCTTAATGATCAAGAAAATGAACAACAAAAGGTAATGACTTATTATGAGAGCTTCAAATAGCAATACATTGTGTAGGGTGATGTATTTGTAGAGAGGCATTATGATAATCATGGTGAGCACATTGAGCATTCTCACTAATGATAGTCACTATTACCTTTAATATAATTGCACACAATAGCAAAGAGAATGCATCCATGTGAAACAATGAAATAGATGCACATGCAAGTGCCATTGAAGGAGATTGAGATAAGGATACCTATGGAGGTGTGCTTGCATGGTGTAGGACTCTAGTGTAGATGAAAATCACAAAGGGTAAAGGACAACGACTACCTCTCCAAGAGTTGATATTAGATGGCATGATAATGCTACATCCTTGTTGGTAGGGCACCATAGGACCCTTGACACATGGGGGTTTTGTCACAAACACTAAAATGACACAAAAACCATCAACATGAAAGATGTGCATTACACTGGTACGTGACTTCTTCTTTAAACCCCCTTCAAATGGTCCATGTTCCCCCTCCCCCTTTAGCATGCCTTCTTCTTTAATGCCCCCTTCTTAAATGGTCCCTCTTAATTGAACTCCTCCCTCCCCCCTTTATCCCTTAGTTTAATCATGCCCTTCCCCTCTTCCTCCCTCCCCCCTTTATCCCTTAGTTTAATCATGCCCTTCCCCTCTTTCTTTTCACCCCTCTTCTCTTCCCAACAACTAATTAATGGGAATTTCCCATTTTTCAATGTATGGGGGAACATACTTATCACTCAAGGTAGATGGATCGTGGTGGATATGTGTGGACTAAAGGGGACTAAAGGCAATAAACAAAATAATTATAAAGAATCGTGCTCCAATCCCTCGGATTTATGAGATCATAGATAGTTTAAAAGAAGCCAAGATTTTTAGAAGGATAGATCTTATGAGTGGATACCATCAGGTACTAATTGCCCCTCAAGACATCCACAAAATGGATTTAAGGATAAAACATGAATATTTGGTAGTCCCTTTTGGTTTGAATAATGCTCTAGCAATATTCAAATGAATGATGAGCTAGATTTTTAAGAAATAAAGCGCCCTTGTAGGAACATTCTTTGATCATATTATAGTATTCACTAAGGATGAGAAGGATCATAGAGAACATTTGAGGATCATGTTTGGAGGAACATGAGCTTTATATAAATGCTAAAAATAGTGATTTTTTTCTTTCAGTGATAGGATTTTTAAGGCATATTGTTTCGGATGGTGGGATCAAAATGGATCTTTATAAATTGAAGGTCACTCATGAATGGCTTGATTGAAGAAGGAACATGAAGTAAGATCATTTCTTGGGTTATGTTGATATTACATAAGGTTTATATACCAATTTTCTCACAAAGCATCACCCTTACATGATTTAACAAGGAAGGAAAAAGCTTTGCCCAAGGGTATTCAACCTTTAAGGACAACATGGTGGCTGAAGTTAGTGATGATGAAGAAGAGTGTTTCCTTCAAAGAAATCCATCATTAGTCACTATCTTTGAGATTTATGTGCAAAGAATTATACACAACTCTACTAAGAAGCAAGTAGATGATGGTTTGGGTGGCAACAATTCAGAAAGATCCGAATTCAGTGAGCGACAGAGATTTCAAAAATAGAAACGAAATAAAAAACATAAGTCAGATTAAAAGCAGTCTAAAGAATGGGATGCTGATGAGGAGAAAGAAGAATATTATGTTACACCAGATATTCAAGCGTTTGTTCCGAGTAGAAACAATTGTAGCGGGCCATGAAATGTATAGCTTTCTTGACTGCTTCAATGGGATACAATCAAATTAAAATGGCTCCAAATGATAGAGAAAAAACAGTGTTCATCATGGAGTGGGGGGTATTTGCGAGCAATGTCATGACATTTGGGCTAAAGAATGCTCCTCCCACATTCTAGAAGTGGATCCAGGAAGTGTTTGCTCCTTATTTAACTACATTCATTTGAGCTTTCTAAGATGATTCTCTGTTTTCAGAAAGAAAGATGACCATTTGCCATATCTGAGACTTTGTTTTGAAAAGTGTAGAATTGCAAGACTGAGTTTGAATCCCGAGAAATGTGCATTTGCTATCAAACTGAGTGTGCCAGTGGGGACATATACCACTAGAGGATAATAAAACATTAAGATATTACTTTTGATCATGATATAGATAGATAGGTCCAAATACTAATATAGAAGCTAGTAACTGCAAGGGCAGCACCTATGCATGTAATTGCAACCGTTTTGATGCATATTTGGACGATGCTAGAAACATTGTAGACATTTCGAAGTTTTGAATGTTCAAAACTGTCTATTTTTTTATTCTCAGTTCTGATATGGATCTTCAAAGTTAAGAATGCTATCTTTCTGCTTTCAAATGTGAAATGCTAAGTCTAATTTAATGTTAGGAGGAATTGTAGGATATTTCCATGCCTATCATACCTCAAAAATAGCTTTTGAAGACCACCTTAGAAAGTGTGCGAGAGTTTAGGAGGATGAACTTCAAGAAATAAACAAAGAAACTAATCCAAAAATGGTGCAAGTGAGTTCTTTGTTGGAAAATCCTTTTAAGGAATCATTAAAGGACTTACTACTTGGATGTCTTTGCTTGGCAGTATACATATATGAAAGGAGCTGATCCATCCTTTTGTCAACATCGAATAAATTTGAAGAAAGATGCAATCCCAGTAGTCCAACAAAGATACCAAATGAACCCAAATTAGGTGGCAAAAGTAAAGGAGGAAATTGATAAGCTGCTAAAAGGGTAGGTTCTATCTACCCTGTGGACAAGGTAATATGGTTGTCATCATCGATAGTCATCATTTTGAAAAAGAATGGTAAGCTTCAAGTTTGCTAATTACCACAAGCTAAATACAGCCACAATAATGGATCCCTTTTCGTTACCATTTTGTTATACAATGCTGGACGCTGTGGCGAGCCATGAAATGTATAGCTTTCATGATGGATTCAGAGGATATAATCAAATTAGAATGCCTCGAGAGGATGAGATAAAACAACGTTTAGTGGGGGTATTTGTGAGCAATGTCATGACATTTGGGATAAAGATAGAACGCTCCTCCCACATTCCAGAAGTGGATCCAGGAAGTGTTTTCTTCCTATTTAATTACATTCATTTGAGTTTTCTTGGATGATTTCTCTGTTTTTGGAAAGAAAGATGACCATTTGCCATATTTGAGACTTTGTTTAGAAAGATGTAGAATTGCAAGACTAAGTTCAAATCCTAAGAAATGTGCATTTGCTGTCAAACAAGGTGTGTTGTTAGGTCATATCATTTCCAAAGATGGCATATCTATTGATCCTTGGAAGGTTGAGGTGATTCAAAAAACTTCTACGCCAAAGACATTGAAGTAGTTATCAAGGTTTGTGGGACAAATAAAATGGCATAGCCGATTTCTGAGGTATTTATTTGATGTGTGTGCAGCATTAACAAAGTTAACTAGGAAAGGAGAAGTGTATAAGTGGGCAAATCAAGAACAAAGAGCTTTTGAGATACTAAAAAAGATCCTGGTGGCTGCACCCATATTGAAATCACCTGATTGGATGTTGCCTTTTCATATATTTGTGGATGCATTTGATATAGTAGTTAGGGCTATGTTGATGCAACAGTTTATGAAGGGTTGGCACCAAACAAATCTATTATGCTAGCCAAGTATTGGCAAGAGCTCAACAAAACTATAGTGTAAGACAGAGAGAAGCACTGGGTATGGTTTACTCATTACAAAAATTTTGACATTATTTGTTGGCTCACAAAGTTGTTCTGCATGTGGATCATCAGGCTTTAATTCATTGGGTTGGTAGCATGCGATAGCCGATTATCTCAGTAGATTGCCAAATGGAGAGGAATCGATTGGAATCAAAGATGATTTACCTAATGCAAGTTTGATCAAAGAAAGAAATTTGTTTTACGAAGAAAACCATTCCTGGTAATTGCTAGAGTTAAATATAGAAGGATAGATCAGGTGATAAGAAGGTGTGTGCAGGATCATGAGAGAAAGATTGTACTCTAGGAAGCACATGCTGACACTATTGGAGGACATTTTTCAGGAGAAATCACATAAGGTTATGATAGGAATGACACCATTTAGATTGGTATATGGTTGTGAGGCAGTAGTTCCCATGGAGTTTGTGGTTCCCAGTCTTTGTTCAGATTGGTACATGGTTGTCAGGTAGTAGTTCCCATGGAGTTTGTGGTTCGCAGCCTTCAGATTGCAACTGCAAATAAAATGTCACATGATGATTTAGTCGATGATAGGATACTCCAACTTTTGAAGCTCTAAGAGGATCGAGTGGTAAGATCCTATAATTCAGATATAATTCAAAAGAGGAGGCGAGCTTGGACACATCAAAATATCAAGTTTAAGCATTTCAAAAATGTGATTGAGTCTTGATGTTCAGCTAGAGATTAGGGCCGAGACTAGGGAAGTTGAGATTACAGTATGATGGACTGTACAAGATCCTCAAAGTCTTGGAGGGAGGTAGATTTCTTTTGGAAGATATGTATGGGAATGAAGTACCAAAGTCGATGAATGGTTTCAGGCTAAATCCATACAGTGCACAAATATTAATGACTCAAACAACACTAGGAAGGTCAATAATTCAAGGAGGAACATCAATGGTGTGTTCTGTAATGGTTTGTGCAACAACAGAAGTGTGGAGGGAAGATCGAATGTTCAAAAGGATGATTGTACCTAAGTCTAAAATTCCGAGAGGCATCAACAATATCAAAAAATCGGATGATCGAATCTGCAGTATCCGAAAATCCAAAAAGTGAAGCAATAGTGTCCAAAATTTAGAAAAAGCATTCACGGTTCTAAAAATAGCATGGATGGAAAGATGCAATAATGGTTGGCTAAGGTGGTACGATGAGGAGTTTGATAATGATCATGTCGGTACCAGCTTCAAAAGGTACAATCGACTAGTGTGGATTACCGTGATGTAGCTGATGAAGGGGGAGGAGCCGACTTGGATCACAATAGGTCATTATAAGGCGATGCATGTTGTCACTGATGCTGGGCATATCACATGTGTGAAGGGGGGTCTATCAAGAATTGTACACTTTGACTTTAGTGGAAATTTGCATATGATGTTTGTGGCATATAGTTGGGGCATTACCACCATTACCATTGCAATGTCTATTGCTCAACGAGTCGATCGCCAAACCAAGCAAAAGGGGTGCTCCGAACTCGACCTACTCTCATAGAGGTAGCAGCCAGTGTCATGCAGTGTAAGGAGAAGGTGACACTAGTCAAGAAAAGCAAGAGAGCTTTACAGGAGGCATCGACTGAATTTGAGATTCAAGAGGTGACGATGGACTCCGCCACAGATTCAGATGTGTTGCCAAAGAAATGCTAAGGAGCAAATGGCATGAGCCTGGTTCATGATACGACAGTAACCCTTGAGATTTTGGAACATAAGAAATGGTTGATGCAAATTGATTCAGACTTCATTTTTTGAGGTATTGGAGATAGTTTCTGACAAGAATATAGAGTTGCAAGCAAATAATTTGCTGCTATAAGAAAGAGTGGACTCACTAAGATATTTGGAATATGAGCTACGACACACATCGGCGGAGGACACAGAGATTGATGGCATCTTCATGGGGAGTGGGGCAGTCAGTAAATTGAAACTTGATCTTGTGACTTTGAGTCAAAATGCATGGGAAAATTTGCAAGAGAGGTTGTTGATTATAGCTCGAATCCCATATGATGCTTATGCTTTTGAGGAATCCACAATTCAGGTTTTGAAAGATAAAGTCATGGAGCAGGAGAAGTTTATCCAAGACTTACAGATGAGGAATGAGAAGCTCACTCAAGAGCTCCAACAGGTCAAGAGAAGCTCACTCAAGAGCTCTAACAGGTTAAAGAAAGAGAGCTGCAAATGCAGCCAGGTTCGTCATCAAGGATTTTTACTAATAAAAAATATCATGTTTCTCATTGAATGAATATTTAGGTTGTTAAAGATAAAGAAGGAATCAAGCCCAAAGAGCCAATTGAATTGGATCATATGGAAGTACTGAGATCGACGAGGAAGATGGTGTTGTGAAAGTTGAAGAGGTACTAGCGGCAATGAGGACTGTAGAGGAGTTGAATTTCGAGAAGACTAAAGCAGATTTTTGTATGGCAAGCAATGCCAAGATGTTCGCGGAGGAAACTCCTACCAAAGAGACTCCAATAGTGCATGTATGCACTATAGATACTCAAATTTCAATTACGGAGTAGATTCATGATAACCCAGCAGAGCTATTGATGTAGGAAACTAATAATTCTAGCAACATTCTGTAGAATCATCCTGAAGGAGTCACTGGTGGGATTGAACCAATTCCACAAAGGGTTTGAGTCACAAATGTTTTGGCAAATCATTTGAACCACTAGGTGTGCCAGTGGGGACATATCCCACTAGAGGATAATAAAACATTAGGATATTATTTTTTATCATGATATAGATAGATAGGACCAAATACTAATATAGAAGTTAGTAACTGCAAGGGCAATGCCTATGCATGTAGTTGCAACCATTTTGCCATATTCGAATGATGCTGGAAACATTGTAGACATTTCAAAGTCCCAAATGTTCAAAAATGTATATTTTTGGATTCTTAGTTCTAATATGGACCTTCAAATTTAAGAACGCTGTCTTTCTATTTTCGAATGTGAAATGCTAAGTCTGATTTACTATTAGGTAGAATTGTAGGATATGTCCATGCCTATCACATTTTACACAAATGCAAAGTGGATGGATTGCCATTACTTAGCTGAATATCCTCATCTCATAAAATTTTATGAGGAGGACTTACAATTGAGTACCCTCACCTAGTTGTAATTAGTTGAGGACACCTGATTTGGTGATGGAGGAAATGTAACATATCTACACCTTTATCCACTACATTTTTGGATCATTATCAGATCTCCTATTTCATTTCTGATGATTACATGTTTACTGACCACACGTGTGAGTGTTCTTTGATTGAGTTCTTCTAATTGGACATTATACCCCAGGCAGTTATCTCCTATAAGTCCTGATAGTTCTTTTGATGGGACATTATTGTAATAGGTAGAGATTAAATCCGGAAATCTACCTATTGGTAGAAATACATCATCATCGAGAATACATTCAGAACTTTCGAAAGAGAATACATCAACTCAGAATTTAGTGCAACATAGATAGTCGATTAAGGCAAACAACTGCATATTCCTTGTATTGTAAATGCTTCTGTCACAACAGCATATAGAGAATAGGCATAGAACTAGACATAACAGAGTCCAATCAGAAATATCATATCCGCATTCGAAATACTGCATGACAGGCATATGAGCCAAACAACTAACTTCCTACACATGGGAGTTTCTTACTAACTTGCATACGCGCCTCATCAGCGGTTGCACAACTACTTCCTATTAAGGTTTTCCATATGTCCTATATCATTGCTAAAGATAAAGAGTTCATAAATGTGTTTGGGCTACATTCGCCCACACTGGCACACCTGGTGGAACAATCATTTTTGTGCCACAAAATTATTGAGACTCGAACCCACTCATTTATTTGTTGTAGTAGATCCAATACAATGGTCTATCGAGACTAAACTAGTTGGAATCAATTCATGATCAACATCATGCTCTTCGTGCTAAACTCCCATAAAATGCTCTTCAAATTGGGATCGTCAAACTATTCTGTTCATTCTGCACCGGTTTCTTTGGAACAATACTGGTTACATCCTCATCTTTCTTTTGCACTATATTGAACATATCCTCTGAATGGCAATTGAACAACAATGCATCCTAGTTTCCTCCAGTCAAATCATGAACAACTTTAAAAGCTTGAAGTATTTCTTCTAGTTGTACCAAATCCTCTTGAAAGTCTTCTTTTAGCTCCACACGACTCCTACTTTGATTACTTGGCCCTGGTGCCATATCTTTAGGTACTTGTACAGACAACAGTTTAGAAAAAATTTCAGCCGAATTAGTACCCTGAAGTGTTGCTGATGTCACCTGAGACTGTTGCTGGAACTGCAACAGTTGTTGCTGTAATTCTTGAATCTGGTTTTCCTATTCTTGAACCTTATCTTTCAAGATATTTGCTGTATGTTCCTCTGAAGCAAAAGCTTTATAAGGCCTCTAAGCTAAAATAAACAATCTATCTTTTAAGTTATCCAAAACACCTTGAGATATTACTACCAACTCAGTCTTAAGATTGTCCACTGCATCTGCTACCATAAATACTCCCTCCACCTCTGTTTCATCTAAAATGTCTTTCAACTGCTACTCCAAATTCTTCAATGCATCTAGTCTTGCTTGTAAACATAAATTATTGGTTTGCAGCTCTGTGTTGCATTTAGACACTACCTCCAAAACATTAAAAAATTGATCTTGCATTTCTTTTAACCATTTAGTAACAATAGGTAGACATGCCTACTGCTTTTCTATCTGCTGCATCAGCTTCTACTAGTCACTTTCCTTCTGCTCTTTGTAAGCCTGCAAATTTTTTTGTAACTATGCTATGTCTTGTTTGATCTTCTGCATCTGAGTACTTTCTTGGACTTGCTATAGCAATTTCTTATAGATCAAAAATATTAGTTGCAGCTTGACGCTGAGCTGCCTACAGTTGACTCCCAAAACTACGTATAATTTTAACTGCATGATTGAATTGCTCAAATGAAACATTAGACATAGAATTCTTATTGACAACTAGTGTATCCATTTCATCTACACCATCTACATTCTGTTCTTGAGACACAGCCAGTCTATGAGATCGAGCTTCTACTTCCATCCTACACATGATGAGCTTGTGAGTTCCTACCTTTACAAGACGATCAAACCAAGACTCGTTGCTTGTGCCTCATCATGGAATTTGATATCTACAAATTTGTTAGTATTCACCATTTCACTCTTCATTCTCCCATTAGGTTTGAGATTTCGAAGTTTTTTGTGTTGTGAGACTAGTAATGGATTTTCAATAGGAGTCTCACTCCCAAGGAGCGGTTCTTTGGCCATACGGGCACCTTCAAGCCCTTTAGGATCCCATTTGAAATTTGGGGACTCAGATGCTTTTATGGGCTTAGTTAAATACAATTCCACCACTCTGGTTTGCTGGCCAATGCTTGTATCCAATTATTGATGTCACTTTGTGTATACCCTTCTATGAGTTTTAGTATATTTGTAGAGGTACGGGGGATTAGTTGTTGTGGAGGAAGTGTCTACAACATTTCTAGGAATAGTGGGTTTGATTTCCCTTGTTCCCAAATTTATCTTGATAGCGGTTTCTCTATTTTGGATTGTGATTTTATGAGTGCCCCAATCATGGAGTACCAAAGACTCCCGAAGCCATGGTCTTCCCAACAATATTTGGTATGTTGTGGATCCCTTGGGAAGATCCAAGATAGTAAACTGGAGAGTGAACCTGACTCCAGCAATTTTTATTTTGGCACATTTTCAACGATACCCAATGGCTTCATTTTAGGGTGGTCGGCTAGGCGGATGTTGAATGTGGCCTTCTACATCAGAGGTAGGCCCCATTCTTCACATAGATCTCTTGCTAGAATGTTTACTCCGGCTCCGCCGTCCACTATTGCAGGGTATTGGCCAAAGGCTTTATGCTCCAGTGGGATGATTACATTTTTTATGTCATCCCTAGCACCAAATTTTACTGAAATACCCTTTTCTTCATCTTCAAGTGGGGGGAAGTATCGTGAAGATTCGATCCATCCCTTGAAACTCTCCCATATTATAGGGCAATTTCTTAGTAAGGTGCCAATTAGCATCATGACGGGGTAGCTTATCAAGCTTGCTAGTGCAGCACCATCCAATTGGGGATGTTTTGCCTGTTGCTCCATTACCCTTTGGAAGTTATTGGGATCAATCACTGTGTCAATGCTGGGTGATGAGGGTGCTCTAACCTCTTCTGCTGCTACTATCCTATCTATCTCAAAATTTTATTGCTCCTGTTGTACCATTGCTTCAAGGCTTAATAACGAGCCTTCTCAGTTTCAGCATTGGGGTATGCTTCCTTGGCTTCTTGGGTGGCACTTGATGTGCTAGGCATGGTGTTGTGGGATAGGCATGGCTTGTTTTTCTAGAGGGCTCTTTGCTATTGCCGTGCTGCTTCTTTCTGCTATCTTGTTATGATCAAGACTGGTTGTGATACCACTTTGTGTTACCACACTATGTTTTTGCCGTGCCGCTTCTTTCTGCTATCTTGTTATGATCAAAACTGGATGTGATACCACACTTTGTGTTACCACACTATGATTTTCCACACTTATCATCACTAGGGGTACATTAGGTTTTTAGTGGGCAGCAGTCCATGTAGGCATGCCCAACTCCGCATTCCCTACACATAGGTTGGAATGTAACCGAGTTACCCTTGTGTGGGCATTTCGCTATGCGGTGGTTTTCTCCATAACCATAACTCTTGATGGGTGTTCGATATGTGGTGGGCCTTACTTGATTACCATACGTCGGAATGAGTCCTTTGGCACCATCCATATAGTACATAGGGTATTTTGTTTCATACTCATAGTGAGGTTCCAGCTCTTCAGGTTAAAGTTGTTACACCGAAACTATTGGATCAAGATTGGGAGCCGAGGATATTGGGGAGGATTGGGATTCCTCATTAGTTGAGGCACTTGTCCTCACCGGGAGGGGGTTGAGACATGGCACTTGTGCATTAGGTGCTAGGGCTAGTTGCCTGTACACTGGGATTAGCGGCTATTGATTTTGTTGGGGCCGGGGTTGTGCTACCCTCATATTATAGAAATAGGTATTTACATCATGCCCTGCAACATTGCAAATGGAACACCATAACCATGGGAGTTGAGCCACTTCTGGTGGGTTTAGTTTGTTTCTCAGGATTGGGCATTCATTGGTTGTATGGTTGGCCATATAGTGTAAGCACCAAACATTTCTCTCTGTGGGTACTGTGGTAGAGACATGCAACTTTTGTTGGATGGCCTGCATCATTTCATTTTTTACTCTTAGGGGTATGGCTTCCACTCTATCCTCATCGATGGTGTGAATGATTGATGGAAGCTCTCATTCCCATGGGAGTTGAAGGGTTTAGAAGGGGATTTTAGGGTTCGAAAGGGGGACAGGGTTGAGAGAGCTATCTAGGAGTTCTAGGTTCATAGGGGATTGCAGGGTTTAGGAGGAATCCAAGGTTGAGGAGTGGAGAGCTAGTCTCCTTCACGGATTCGAGGGGTAAGGGTTGAGAGGAGGAGAGACAAGGAAGGAGGAGAAAGAGGGAGGAGGGTGAAGGAGTAGAGAGGAGGGAGGAGGGAGGAGGAGAAGGAGAAGGAAGAGGGGGAGGAGAGGAGGGTGGAGGGACGAGGGAGGAGGAGGAGGGTGGACGAAGAGGGAGGAGGAGGCAGGAGGAGGAGGGTGGAGGAAGAGGGAGGAGGAGGGAGGAGGAGATGGAGAAGGAGGAAGGAGGAGGGAGTACAAGGATAGGGAGTGCAAGGATAAGGGCATGCTAGAACACGATAGTGTAAGAGAGCATGGACGCAATGGAGATCAATCACATGAACACAATAGTGAGCTTGAATAGTGAACCCCAAAGAGTGGGAGCTTCATTCCATTGAGAGATATTTATACATGTTTGTCTCTACACAATCTGTAGGTACCTCCGTGGTGGGACCTCTTTTGTAGGAGACCTTTTGGACAAGAGTCCCTCCACTTTTGGGGGGGACCTTTTGGGTCTCTACACAAAATGGGCGATCTTTGAGTCCCTACACAAAGTGGGGGGATCTTTTGGGTTTCTACACAAAGTGGGGGGACCTTTTGGGTCTTCACACAAAGTGGCAGGACCTCAAAAAGTGTAGGCTTTTAGTATTTCTCTCACTAAATTTAGTATTTCTCTCTCTAGATCCTAATTTTGTAAGTATGATTGGATTTTTTCTAGAGAGGATTTTGGCTATCCTCGTCCTTTAAGAGTCATCATACCATCTTTCAGGATTAAGATATTACAAGTAGACCTTTGCCACTACTCTACACACACAATGCTCTCGTCATTGTTGTCCTAGACTGCGCTTCTAGCCCTTGTTGCCATAGGGTTAGCAAGGAGGAGGAGGAGGAGGAGGAGGAGGGAGGGAAAGGGAGGAGAAGGGATGTGGAGGGAGGAGGAGAGGGAGGAGAGGGGTTCCAAGGTTGGAGGAGAGGGGAGAAGGAGTTGCAAGGTTAGGACATGCTTTTGGACATGGAGTGCAAGGAAGCATGGACACTTGGAGACAATTGTTTGGAATACCAAAGTAGAACTCAGCACAATGCCCTAAAGCGTGTGGGATTCATTCCATTATGGGGTATTTATGCAAGTTGGAGACTCTCTCTGCATGTAGGAATTGTAAGACATGTAGGACTTGCATCTAGGATGCACATATAGAAGTTGAATGTTGCATGTAGGAGTTGCATGTAGAACATGCATGTAGGAGTTATTCTATGTGATATGGCAACCCTACAGCTCCCACCAAGCACACTTTAAATATAGTGCCATAGGTCCATAAGCCGATTTTCTCACCAACTTGTATATCCTTCTCTGTGACATGTGACAAGTGTGACACATTGCTTATGTTACTAGCCACGTGTTGTGCCCTGTGAACCTCATCTCCTCTCAATGGCTAAGTGGATCTAGCGGGTGCATGCTCTTCACCTATAGCTAGGGATGTAGCTAGACCATAAGTGACTCGAGCCTTCTTGTCCCGACTCTTAGCCATTGTGACCCGTTGATTTGATGCAAGCACCTTACTCTTGTGATTAGCCCACACACCCATCCATTGTGTTAACTTTAAGGCATCAAACTCTTGTCCAAGAGTAGGGTCGACATTGCATGCTTCGATGAAGGAGGTTTTTACATTCCCAATAAAGCTGTCAACCCAAAGCATGGCATTTGTCTCCCATTGCACTAGGCTGACAAGGTCATCATGACCTTCAAAATACAAACTACTCTTATCATCATGAAGAATCCTCCTCTTCATAGTGCTGATTCTCTCTAGACTAGACATGGTTGACTCCATCTCACTCTCCTCTATATTGCATACCCTAACAAAAAAGGTGTCTCGAATGCTTTTCATCACTCTTTTTCATTGGCTCTTACTCAGCTCTTCGCCTACTTTTCACTTAGTGTCGACAGTTGAGGCCATGCTTGCGAGCATACCTTGTAATTATGTTTGTAGAAAGCTTGATCACTTAACACTAGCAAAGAGTTGCATTTTGCCACACAGTAGTGAGCAGGTAGGCATGTGATAATAACGAAGCACTATTTATAGTCTCTAATATCTTGCATACCCACCCTATGCATTCTTTTTTTTTTTAAATTACATGAAATGTAAATGAATGATCATGCATCAATGCAAAAGTTTAAAGATTTCCTAAAAGCTAATAATTTTCATGCACAAAAAATTCTTTCAATGCATGCATGCATGCAACAAATGTTGTGTAAATCCTTTAAAAGAATGACACAACAATCCCCCCCTTTATGTGGAGATCCGAGGGAAGCTAAATCTAGGTCGTGGCTCCAACTAGCCCCCCATCCTATTCAAGATGCGGGACCAAGAACCACTTCCCGGACTAGGCCCCTCGGCCAAGACTTGGAGAGAAGAGGAAAATTTACTTCTTCTTAATCCACTTTTAGTGAAAATGAGCCCAACGATGGACATATATATTGGGCTAGTAGTATTATTGACGATAATTTTGCATTACCATCGGTAATATTAATTATACTAGATGTAGTATTAGCACTACCACCGGTAACATGAAAATTGCCGGAGGGATTATTACTACTACCATCGGTAATAGCACTACTGCCGGTAGTGTTATGTGAAACTATTGATGGTAGTGTTAATACTACCACCGGTAGTGTTAATACTACTGCCGATAGTTATCTGAGTGCTAGGTCAAGGCCACCTGATAGCGCAAAGGCATGATTGTGTATGTGATTGCGTGAAATACGTCATCACGACACATAATCACAAGAAAAATGATGTGACTACGTAAATATACAAACTCAGGACAAGGTCCTTGATAAACACATCATTAGAGAATCATTAGCAAAGTTTGTGGGCCTTATACCCTCCCTCTTCAATAAGGACAAACATCATTATCATAGTGGGATGGCTGATTTGGATATTGGTGTTGTGGAGGAGCATGTTTGTGAGGGAGAGCATGATGAGCTTGTTTCAAATGTTGTTGCCACTATGACAACTTCTTGAAAGCCAAACACCATTGCGACCCCAAAGTGTGGAACTACCAAGCCAACTTGGCGTTTAGAAAATAAAGACAATGATGATCGAGGAATTCAATAGACTTTTCACAATAGATTTTGCAGAGCACGTTGGAGAAGATTCAAGGGTGAGAAAAGTCCTCCTCTTTAGGTTCCTTTATGCAAAAACATTACAAATCCATGGCTTAAAACTATTAGAAAGCAACCAAAGGAGACTAAATTTACTTTGTTTCGTTGTTTCGAGAAGAAAAGCCTATTTGAAAAGCCTCATCTATATACGTTATTTATGGCACTTGCAATGCAATGAAAACCTCTCTGTGGAGCGGGTTAAGATCTGATCCATATTAAAAAGTAGTCGGAAAATATGCTCTTAAAACCCATATTCATGTGGCATCGGTGCTCTCCCGAAGAGATGGATATATTGAGCAGGAAGAAAGTTTCATTGCAGCTATGGATATAATGGAGGGTGGATCAAATCAAAGGTTAAATTTAATCATCTCTCTCTCTCTCTCTCTCTCTCTCTCTCTCTCTCTCTATTTCTCTCTCTCTCTTCTCTCTCAATGAGCATAGAATGAAAAGCCTTCTTCATAGCAAAGTAGCAATAGGCGTGGTTGACCAGCCTCAAACCACAGACACACCAAATTCATAAAAGCAAACGTGCTACAACTAGACTCGCAAAGACCATGGGCATAGCCATCAAGCGAGCACCTTATCATGATTGAGATAATTTCTTGGATTTGGCATGTTTGATGGCTAGGACAATGAAGATCAACTGTTTCTACTTCATGGCCAAAACCCAATCGACATTGTCGAGACACTCGTGAATTTACACAACAAATATTGGATGGTGTATGACACATCTATGGAAGATGAGCAATCAAACACGCTTCGACTCAATGTTACACCATTTCCTTCCAATAGTTGATCATGTTTTGTCTCGCTTTCGTGTGATGTTGTGTTGGTAGAAAATTTGTTCTCTTGATGTTGTAGAAGATCAAGAATTTTGTGTAAGAGGAGCAACCAGCCATAATCTCCCACAAAAGTTCAACTATGGACGAAGATTGTGACTAGAAAGGAATCGAAGGACAATTGAACCCTTGGGGCAAGAAGCATGGAGTTGATAAAGGTATTTTTGCTAAATATGAGCACACATTGGGCTATTTATTTAGTAATATTACAATGGTTTTTTGTGTTTAACATTTAAAGACTCTCTCAATCTTAGGAGCCCTCATTAAGTTGAGTTTATGTATAGTACACTTAAATTGTAGTAGAGAACTCCAATAATTATAGGTCATTGACCCTTGACCCTTCCCTCCATTGATTTGAAGTCGAATGTGTCCCCATTGTGTAAAATGGAAATTTGAACCAATAATGGTTGAGGATAGATAGAGAGTGAGGCAAAGGTTAATTAAGAAAGTTCGTTAGTAGAGTACATTTTCTTTTAAAAGGCTTGTATGGGGATTTTCATATGCATGAGTACCACCATGAAAACTAGTTACTTGGTGATAAGTTAGTGCTACTTTTGAGGCATAGATTGAAGAAGGTGCATTAGGTACCCATTTGTTTTCTTTAGCTCATCATCATATGTGTCTTGTATCTTCTACATAGGTATCAGCTATACGAACTAAATTTAATTGTGGTGGACTAAAGAAGAATTGTTATTATCTAGAATAAAGCACAATAAACTCATCATAGGAACCTTTTATATCTCAATTACATAAAGAAAAACATAGATATGACCTGAAAGCATAACATAAAACTGAGCTAAATGCATAACTCAAAACAAAAGCTGACGAGATAGGGGTACGCTCTCTCATATTATAAATAACCAGAGAGGAAGTGTTCCACCTCTCCCCATACGATAGTGATTGTATTATCTATTGTGATGGAGAATACGAGTGTGTATGTGTGCATTATTTATCTAATCTGACTGGTAATCCCCTAATACGCCGCTAATGCATAGATGAAATAAAAGAACTAGCTCCATGAAAGCTCAAGGGAATTCTCATATTGACGGCTATTATGAATCCCTTGTTTGTATGTGCATCTTTTGTGTGAGCAACGAGAAAATCATGATGTAAATCAAGTTGACACATTCTCCTTCACATGCAGGTGTCAAGTCAAATATCAACATTAGCTACAAAAGGACCGCACGAGCAACTCATCAGAGATAAGCCTTTTATATCTAAATTACATAAAGCAAAACAGAGAGCTGACCTGAAAGTGGAACAAAGAATTGTGTTGAAAGTAGAGCTGAACACAGAGCTGAAAACAAAAGTTGACGAGAGAGGGGCATGTTCTCTCATATTATAAATAATTGGAGAGGAAGTGTGCCACCTCTCCCCATACGTCATGTATGGAACTTTTTTTAAAAAACTTTCTCAGTTTGTGCATACAATCCTTGCGTAGGGGCCATCCTGATCTTCCCTATATTGTTCCAATTTTATAAGATGTCTCCAAGGAGACTTTTTGAAACTTTCTCATTATACGTTTCCTATAAACTTACGATCTTACCTAACCAATTCTTTATTTTTTAATGCATGTTCTTGACGGTGAGCAAGCATTATGGAATCAAAAGAAATGATCATGGTGGATGTAATTGATGAACTATAACACCAACATTCACACGGTTATAATCCATTGCATTATATCTTAAAGGTCACAATTTCATGCTATTGAAAAGAGAACTCATAAGCTCATGCAACCAATTCCTCACCCGTGTATTTGTTGGGATACAATTTTTAGATCACAAATAATAAAAGTACTACCACTGATATTTATAGAGACCATCAAGTCCAATGGACTTGATGTCGTGTCTCATCTCCAAATTCTAACTTCTTTTTCTACCTCCTTTAACAAAGTGCTAAAATGGAATTATTGCTCTAAATTACATTTAAATATAAAAGATTAGGTTTAGAACAACATTATTTGATACCATTGATGATTTGATTGATTCCTCCAAGATTTCAAAAAAGTTCGTGAGGATGATAACTTGGTCATATTGGTAGTGGGCACTAGTATATAGCAACAACGATGCATTTGAGCCAAAATTTCAACATAGTACAGGAAGGGCTTACCTCAAACGTGGTCTCATGTTTTAAATGCTCACATGTGCAAAAGAGGCAACTATCTTTTGTACCTAAATAAAGTAGGCCCATCTCACAACTTCATTGTATTGAACCTTCCTATCTGAGTTCACACACAACTTCATTGTATTGAACCTTCCTATCTCACACCATCTTGTTTGGCTCCTTAAATGGCATCACCTCTACTCTTGTATGTTGCACATATATAGCATTATTTTCATGGGCCTCTTGCATCTTGGGTCATGTTATGACAACCTTGGATGCTATTCTGCATTCCTCATTTGAGTCATGATATGTAATTCTTCATGTCTTAAGGCTCCATCGTTCTTCACCCTCAAATCGTAGTCACTCATTGCTCTTTCACAAAGCTTGTTCTTGAGATGCTTGTGTGGTTTGCTTGGACTTGTCATCATCTATTCTCATATGTGTGTGTGTGCTCTTTGAGAGCCACCTTGCTAATGTTGGCAGTGGTTGTCTCACCCTTTCTGGCTTGCCATATATGGAGGCCTAAGTAAAGCCGATGGCATTGAGAAGCTCATTTTTTTGAGGGATTTGAGCCACTTGTTAGAAATCTAGAGTCTCCTCTCTCTCCACATTTTTAGCCCCCTCCTCTCCTCTTCTCTCTCTCTCTCTCTCTCTCTCTCTCTCTCTCTTCGAATTCGGACTCCCTCTCTTCCTTTCTCTCTCTTTCTTCCTCCTCTTGGGCAGGCCTATTTAATGATACATATCATTCATCTTGTTTTTTCACACTCACCCACCCACCCACCCACACACGGTCCACTATGCGGGGCACATCTGATGCTGCCAAGCAGTAAGGATTCAAATGAGGTTGGGACTGCATGAGCTGTTGTTGCTCCTCAGTCTCACCCTTTTTTTGGGGACGGGGTTTGCAAGGGTGTCTAGGCCCCCTAAGAGCAAGCATTCCTCTCTTGTGTAAGAGGGTTTGTCTCGCCTCTCCCTACCCATCCTCTTTCATGCAACCATTAGAAAAAATTTGGAAGCCTTGAAGGTTGTGATACAAGCACTCTCCGAGGGCAAACCATAGGGTATTGCTAGAATGGAAACTGTTGGTAGTGGGATCGCCCACACTCGTGCCACCCCCAATGGCAAGCATAGGCTCTCTCTTTCTCTCTCTCTCTCTCTCACTTGTGTCTCTTCCCTCCCCCTCTCTCTCTCACACACACACACGCGCACGCGCGTGCACACACACACAACCCCACACTCCCAAACACAGAGCGCACACACCCCCCCACACTCCCCCAATACACTTTTTTTTTGTGGGAAGACTCCCCCAACACACACACCCTTGTTGGACTTCGTAAGGGACGATGCATAAGCATGGAAACGTGACTCAATTGTGACTGTTTTCTTCCTCACATTGTTGCATGTTCTTCTGCATTGGTGAGCTTAGAAGGACTATGGCTTCCGCGGGGCAAACAGCTAGGCGCCTCTTCATCACCTCTAAGCATCGATTCCACCAGCTTCCCCGCGTGTCCAATGCAATGAAGAGTTCTTCCATGGGTTCCTGCCCATCTGGCCTGCCGTCGGAACTGAAAATCACGTTCACTTCTTCATCCAGAAGGTGCCATTTTCATATTCCTTAACCTTTTCTGAGGTTTAGGGTTTAAGCCAGACACCTTGTAGGCGTTAAGCGCCTCTGCAAATTATCGTGGGTCTATAGAATTTGGAAGTTTCTTGATCATGCTTGCAGGCTGCGAGGAGCTGCTGCCTTGGGACAATCTCTCATGCCATGGCACAGTGCAACTGCTGCGGCGTCGTTAGTGTCAAGGCTCTGTATTGATGGGACTCCTCTTGAAGGTCTGATTTTGAGTTATCTACTCTTCTTCTAGCTATCGATCTACACTAGAAAAGAACGTAGAAAGATGGTGAAGTTCATTCACAATATTACACGGCTCTGTTTAATTATGTATTGCTGCCTTACCAATTGTAAGACATTGCAAAGAATACGACTTAGTGGAACTACATCACTGCCCCTTGCTATGACGACTATACTAATTCACACTACGCATTTTATCAGTATCCTTTTCTATGACACGCTCGCAGAGGATACCGAGATGTTTCAAGTTTGAGTAATGGATCTAATGGTCACTGCACTCTTTATAGACTATTTACTCTGCCACAGTTTCCCTGAATGCCTAAAAAGTATGAGAAATTCACTGTGCTGAAGTCAGAAGAGTTCCAAAAGCAAGCATCCTAGTTCTTGTTGATGATCGAAGCAGGCAGAAGTGAATAAACAATAATTGTAGAGTCTTCTTACAAAATTGTACTCAATCTATGATTGATCTATTCGAAAGAAGATTTCATGAACAAAGATCCAATTCCTTTGGTATTAAAATTAATTGAGAGTTTAGTATTCAAAAGGAACCTGAAGCCTGCATCCGAGTGGTTGTGCACTTGCCACTCTTGCCTTTCTTTTTGCCTTTTTCCACGACTGAGAGTTGAAAGCTTCTTCACAATCTCAGTCTCACCATCCTCCTGATTGTATATCTTATTGCCATATACTTCCTTTTTGATTGAGCGTTGAAAGCGTTCTCCTCACCCTTTGTGGGTTTAGAATTGAAATAAAGGAAAGCCAATTTAAATGGTATATTGGCATATGAAGTTAAATGCTTTAGGAGATGACAGTTGTAAAGTGAGGTTGAAGTCCAGGGTCTAGGGGGTAAGTCTAGAAGTTTCTGGACGTGTGATGAAGAATGTGATATTGATTGATGCATGTAGTCTGGGAGGAGGCGACCATTGTAAGCCCGTGATAGTTTGTTATCAGTTTAGAGGTATTTGTAGGTAGCAACAAAGGCATGGCTACTTGTTCTTAACAGTTTGGTTTCGGAGCCAGGTTTGCGTGATGGGCATGGTGATTTAGGTGGGTTGTTTTTCGCTGGAAGCTATGAGAGGCTGTGAAAGAAATGAAGGGAGTGCTTGTCAGGTGCATGATCAGCAGGTGAGGATTCACTGTGTGATTGGCAGAGTCGTGATAGATTGTGACTTGCTGGTTGAAGGAAAATAGATGATAGGTTGGGCAACATGGCTTATGCGGAAGAGGCGATTTCCTTCAATGGCGCGTGAGGCGATTTTGTTCAATGGCGAACTGCATTGACAAGATAATACCAGCAAGTTTCAACTACAGCAGCGCATGTCGCTGAGTGACTTCTCTTGAATGAGTTGCCGTACTGACGTGGGGATTCAAATATTGTGATCATCAATGTATTGCTCAGAGGATTATTGAAGCTAGCACCAGAGTTGGTTGGCTGTGTGGTTGTAGAGATGGTTTGAGCATGACGGAAGGGTCTTCTAGTAGATCTTTGTTTGAATAATCCTTGCATTAGGTGGCCATCCCATTTTGTTCACATTAATCGTTTCACATGCCATTTGGACATTCTATATGGTTTAATTGCATAAGGAAGAGCTAGTTGTCAGTTCATGAAATGCTTCCATGACTTTGGCAAGAAGCTAAAAAGATAGCATTTGACTTAGAGAGCATTGGAAGGATTTGTAGGTGTAGCAAAGTCCCAGCAGAGGAGATATAAAGATCAAAGGAGCCAAACAAGTTTCGAAAAGGGTTTAAAGTGAATTGATGTGATTTGAGTGTTTTATGCAGCATATGTAAGAGATAGGCCTACCCTTTGTCTCCTTTGTGGACATATTGAGTAGGTTTAAGGTTTTTTGGTTCTAATGCACATTTGCATGTTTACAAAGATACCGAAAGTAGGAAGTGCATCTTTGTTGGATACAACGAAGAGTAGACCAAAGCTTACCAGCTATACAACGAGGAGTCAAAAACTATGGGTCTTTAGGAGAACGAGTCTTATCTTGACGTTGAAAGAGCCTCAACTCTAAAAAGTACCCTCCCCTGTGTCCAAGCTAACAATAGAAGCAAAGGAGGTGGTAGTAGTTTTAGAGAATGAAGACTTAAAGTCAGAGCCAGAAGAGCTAGGACCAGAGCTGTTGAGGAAGATGTTAGATGGAGAGAGAGAGAGAGAGAAGTAGAAGTAGAATTTATTAGCGTCCTCGGGGGGCCAAAAATGACCCATGGGACCCGTCTCGATACAATGTAAAAAGAGTCTCCTCAAGGAGAGGGGTCAGGAGTCTATGAGTTCCTGACGACAGGTAAAAAGACGAGTGACAAAAGATCCCAATGCTGCCGGAGAGGCAGTGGAGAGAACTGATGTCAACTGAGCGGAGTCCCCCAGTATCTGCTGGTAGTCCTCCCTGATATGTGCATATCGGGGGCACTGTAGAGCTACATGTGCCTACGTCTCAACTGTCTGCATGTCACAAAGGGTACAGACTCTAGCATGTCTAGGCTGGTGTATCCAAGCTCCCTGCTCAATGGCAAATGTATGAGATCTGGTACGGAACCTGGCACAGTAATTAGAGAGAGAGAGAGAGAGAGAGAGAGAGAGAGAGTGCAGAAGTGTAATTAGAGAATTTGAGAGAGAGAGAGAGAGAGAGAGAGAGAATGGCACAGTAAAGTGCAAGAGATTGCAAGAGACATGTGCTGGAAAAAACTCTACTTAACTGCTGAGAAAACTGCTCTGGAAGATACCACCAAAGGCTGAACTGCGCCCTCTCAAAGGTACAATACAAGCGGCCAAATGTGCACACTGGTTGGCTGACCTGGACAGGCCAACTGGCCTGAGCTTTTGCCATCCCTTAACCAGCCTCTTCTTCTTCAGCCTTTAACCAGCCTCTTAACCAGTCCCTACTTTAGCCTTTAACGAGGCCCTTTACCAGCCCTACCCTGGCAACATGCTAGTAGAATTTACTACTATCCTCGGGTGGGCACACAGGCCTCACTCCCTATAGTACAGACAGGAGATGACCAGAATTCTAACAGAAGAAGACTTTTGCAAAGGAGAGAAGGTACCACAGACCCTGGAGCAGCTGAGTGTAACAGAGATCTTTGAGAGTAGTTTAGAGGTGGACCGCCATGAACTATGCATGCTGACGGCTTAGATTTGAGAAATGAAGGAGCCTAAAAATGGGATCAGAAATGGAAGCTATTGAGAAAAACTACACATGGGATTCGGTGCCCAGACAGCCAAGAGAAAGGTTATTGGGACCAAGTGACAAAGCTACGTACACATCAGATGAAAGCCAGGTTGGTGGCCAAGAGCTACACACAGGCATAAGGTCTTGATTATAAGGAGACTTTTGCTCTGACAACTCAGAGGATTATAGCATTTGGTATGGGCCAATATTTGAGATGGACATCAAGTTCTTAACGGAGACTTGGGGAGTATGTGGAAGAGCCACAGTGTTTTCAGTGTTGGAAAGGTCACCTCCCCATCTGTAAGCCCCCATATGAGGAGAGCATGGGGGGGGTGGACCTAGGATCTGAGAGATGGTCACATGGGCAACATGATGGTTGCCATGAGGGCAGGGATCAGACAACAAAAGAGAGAGGGAGGGGGCTGCCACATGGGCAGCACCTCACAGCCAAGAAAAGAGGGATAAAAGGGCTGCCACATGGGCAGCACATGGGCTGCCATGTGGGCAGCACAACAACCTGGCAGAGGTGCAGCAAAGCAGGCGTGTATGGGTGGGAAAAGGTGCCTTCAGAGAGCAGCACATGGGGCTGGCAAAGGAACACAGGTAGCAACATGAGCAGAGCCAATAGGCGCCTGCATGGGGGACCTGGAGCAGCAGCACATGGGCCTGCAAGAGGCGCAGGAAGGGGCAAAGGCAGCAGCCCAAAAGGGCCTGCCAAAGGCCCTTTTATATGGCTGGTTGGACCAACCAACCCAGTTGGTTTTTACAGACCAGTGTGGTCGGTTCTAGTCAGCAGCCCTTGGAGGCTATAAAAGGAGGCCCTCCAGGCCCTCATTACTCATCATCTGGAGCAGCCAGTCCACCAGCAGCAGGAGCAGAAGCAGGCTTTGGGCCTATAGTCAGGAGGAGAAAGAAGTACCTTGTGCTGCAGACCTAGCTTGCAGGAGGCTGCCCACCTAGGCTGGTTTCCAGACAGCAAGGTGGAGAGGATCATTCCAGGACTGCATAGGCCTCACATGTCAATGTTTTAAGTCTAGGGTTTTGTAATGAGGCAGTGGCCACTTATGGCTTCTACCAGGGTGGCAAGCCTTAAATGTTAGTGGGTGTTTCCTTCTTTGCAATGAAATACGCTACAGTTTTCATTTTCATGTAGTCTTGCTCGAGTTATCAATGTCTCATGTGTAATCTTTCATCGCTCTTTCCTTTTTATTCCCTTTCTTGACCTGCAAGATGTGGGCTGCCCAAGCACTTATGCTTGTAGCAGTACGCTAGACTTTAATGCTTTACATGTATTAAAGGCCAAATTTGGACCAAGCTACTTAGGGTTAGGACTAAATTGGATAGGGGGTGTTTTTAGCTTTGAATGGCTAAAAGGCACCATGGAAGGCATGATGTGAGTCTCCTCCCCCTCACTGTACATCACGTTTTTATGTGATATCTCCACTTTCTAATCTACTCTAGCTCTCATACTATCCAATGCTATGTGTGTGTATCTTTGACTAACATTTTTGGCACCCCTTGTCGATGTGGTTGCAAAGAAAATCATTGTGTGTTTATAAAATTTCCCATTGTAAGCTTGTTAAAGAGCGTTCGCAAAAATGTTCATACGTAAAATTTGCACGTAGGATATGCAGTTGATGAGGCTACGGTCTTTCTTATTTATTGTCGATTATTCATGGATCTATCTTGTCAACACTTTGCAACTTACATGGTAACATTGCCTGCAAAGACATTGTGTTTTTCTTCAAGGAAAATCAATGTGCAGAGAGGGACTATGTTAAGCATTCCAAGGTCTCTTGTGCCATGAGAGCATGGCTAGAGCTTCAGCAGGGAGGTTTGAAGCTATTTCCATGCTATGGCCAAAAAGTATGAAATCACATACTACATGTGGCTAGATTGCGTAAATACTTATTTTCCTAGTCTCTAGGTTCTCACATTGCGGTTTGCTACTTCTTTCCATCTATGTCTGGTGATGTTAGCTACAAGAGATCTGCCATATCGAATACTTAAGGTCGTGTTGGGATGTTGGAGAAGCCTATGGTGTATCACTAGCTCAAAGCACTATCTCTGATGCCATATTGGAACTGTCCCACTGGCTTTGATATCACGTGAGGTGTCACGATCTGTGACGTATTCCTTTCTCTATTTCTAGACTTATGGATGGTTTGATGAATGAACACTTGTGGAAGGGTATGCCCTTTCGACGGGACACTTCCTAAGAGGCACAACTCTTGCCCTTTCGACGGGACACTTCCTAATGAGGCACAACCCTTCACAAGAGACATTCTAATGAAGAGACATTCCTATTGTAATGTACCCTCTCATCAAGGGTCACACCCTTCACAAGGGGTACACACCTCTTCATGCACACACCCTTTGGAGTACACACCTTTTCATGTGTGGCTCTTCACTCTCTATATAAGAGAGGCCCAATTGTATGGATGACACACAACATCCACCCTACAGATATTCAAGCAATACAATTATTCCTTGTTCTTTGCTATCTCAGTCTCTTTTTTGTTCCTTAGCACATTTCTAAATATAGTAAATCTAGGATTTCTTACAGTGGTATCAGAGCAAAATTCGCTCCTGCCTGTAGGAAATGCCCCCCACCTTCTAGCGCTGATCTGATACATTTTTGCCGCTAGAAGGACATCCGTGCACATTGTGCATGGAAGAGATGGAGAGGATGAGCGTAAAATTTTTAAACGCCTACCCGGCCTAAAGTCATCCTGGCCTCTCCATCTCCCTCACATCACAAGTTGATGTGAATGGACACGACAAAAATCGTGTCTTTTCAGGTGCTTGGGCTGTCCCAAAACCAAGGGAGGCACCTTTTCCACCATGGGACACACCTTTTGGTGACGAGTCTCGACTCCTCACTCATGGGACACACCCTATTGTGGACAAAAGGACATACCTATTCATGACCCCTTTTAACAATAGGGACATATCCCTTCATGAACAGGTGCACCTATTCCAAGGGTCACACCCCTTCGAATAGACACACCTTTTAGGCCCCAAGTACCTACAAAAAGGGTACCTAGAGGGGTAAAAAGGGAAAAAAAAATAAACCCATTCCCTACCCCTAGGATTACCCTAGCTACCTAGGGTTAACTAAACCCCCCATTCAATTTTTGGGGCAACTAACCCATTAGGCAGCCCAACGAAGAGTCGCAGTCTTTTCCCCAACGAAAACTGCAACGTACGGAATTCTTGGCAGCCTGCGCAGCACCAGCCTTGCACCGTACGGATTTCCTGCAGCCTGCGCCAGCCATCGCAGCCTGCACCGTACAGTCCTGCGCAGCCCTTGCCGTACAACCCTGCGCAAGCCCTGCAGCCTGCCCTTGCCTTGCCGTACAGCCCTCGCCAAATCTGCCTGCCCAGCCTGCGCCGTACAGTCTGCCAGCCTGCACAGAACAGTCCGCCAGCCCTGTGCCGTACACTCTATCAGCCCTGCGCCGTACTACCTGCAGCCCTGCGCCATACTGCACGCCAGCCCCTTGCGCAAATCATTGGCCTCGTCAGCCCCCCCCCTTCCTGCGCAGTCCTTGCCAGCCAAGCCTCGCTTCTGCCTTTTTCCTGCGCAGTCCAGCCCTGGGCAATGCTCTAAGCCTCGCCATTGACAGCCCGCAGCCCCTTGTTTTGCCATTTTTGGTCCTGCCAATTCAGCACCAGTTGCAGCTCCTCGCGCGATGAAGACCGCCTGTTAACAGCCCGGACCAGACAAGCCTCGAGCGCTCTTCGCAAACCATTGCACCATGGATCTCCGGACACCGACTTGCAGCCTTCTTCTATGCAATAACTTGGCAGATTAAAGTATTGCCAGGTGGAGTCTTTCCAATCTGCTTTTTAAAGATTCTCTTTAACAAATTACAGCAAATGAAAGAATCCACATTAAAGCATGGAAACCCCTGGTAATTCACCCGGCATTTCAAGGATGCCTCAGGCATCTGCTACTACACAATATCGTGTTCAAATTGCACAGCCAGCCCATTTTGGAGCCTTTGCATCTTGGGTCTTCTGTGTCACGTGCCCTTCGAGTGACTTGGACCACATCCTCTACCTTCTACGTGAGGCACCTCAGTTACATTATTTCCTCAGCACAGTACAGGTTGTGTTCCACGAGACACGAAGATATCCGGAACACGATATTCCTCAGGAGTTTGCTGTTCATTTTTGGAGAGAATTTTACCCTTCACCTTCGGCATCTCCAGGGTACTCTCCACCTCCTTCAGCTCCCAGATATCCTCCTCTACAGGTTGTACCTTCTCCAAGTCAGTATTTACACTCTGAAGGCACTCCTTCTCTTGGATATCCTCCATTTCCGACAGCAGCTCCTTGTCCTTTTTCAGATCCGTGGACTCTGCTACCTACCCCTGTCCTATCACGAGCAGTAACACCACTTTCAGCATCTCCAGTGTTACCTCAGACAGGACCTCCCTTACCAGATTTCCACGGGTGGTTCCATCCTGCCTCGCCTGCCCCCTCCAACATGAGCAACCTCAGGGAGCAGCCCGAACCCTCTTCCAGGAATGGTATAAACTAGAGCGCAAGTTCGCGCTTTTCTCACAGGGATCTCCGACATGTCGCACCGCTCGCGTGAAGCCTCTCCAGAGATTAAAGAATCAAGTCCCAAAAAGACCCCTGAAGGCAACGTCCAAAAATCACTATTGCAACTTCAAATATCTCAGCTTCAGGACAACATCTCCGACTTGGTTCAAAAAGTTCAACAACTTCAAGATTCTCGAAGTCCCGCACATACAGAGGATGACGTGACGCAACCAGACGACGATGCGGACTCTTTCCCACCAGAGGTAGAAAACACTGAACTACGTGCCCTCTACCGATTACTTCAAGCTTCCAAAACTAAAAGACTTGACGTCAAACTTCCGGAAGCCTACACTGGTCAACGCAATCGCCGAACAGTTGACCAATGGCTCGCTAAAATGCGCATGTATTTTGACACTGTTGACCTCATTGAAGGCAAAAAGATCGCCTTGGCAACCTCCCTCTTGAAGGATACAGCATTTCTATGGTGGCAAAGACGCTTAAAGGACGGAAAAAGTGTGTTAACATGGGAACGTTTTGAACACGTGCTCCGTAAGCAGTTTGTACCTGCCAATGCGGGCTTCCAAGCACGTTCAAAACTCCGACAGTTGGAGCAAACGGGTTCCCTGTCTTCCTATATCTCTCAGTTCACCACATTGGTGCTGGAGATTGATGGTTTAACTGAGGATGATCGCCTTCATGCTTTCATCTCAGGCCTAAATCCCTCGTTACGCATTGATGTTCTTAAAGCAAACATCACCACCACAGATGGCGCTATTGCTTACGCAGAGCGCATTACAGATTTCCTAAACATAGGGAAGCAGAGTGCTAATCGCACACAGAACTCTCCTCTAGCCAAAGGTGCTCGCTCTCATTTGCTGGATTCCAACAGAAGCACTCCCCCGAGGATCGTGTTTCTTCTTCTTCACAAAGTCATTACCGACATCCCCAACATAAAGGTGCGGCCATTGACAAGAAGAACAACTCCAGCTCAAAAGGACTTTGTACCATCTGTACAGGCGACCATAGATGGTTCGATTGTCCCAAGCGACCAAAGCAAAATTCTAATATGGAACCTAGCACTTCTCCAAAAGAAGATGCTACCTCAGCACAAGACAAGAAAGGCAAAGCTGTTCGAATGGCGAATACCATCCACCTGAGCCTTGCCAGCAACCCTGAACCTTCCCTGGCTACTCAAGTACTTTGTGTTCAAGGATCGATTCGTGGAACAACGGTCACCATTCTCATCGACAGTGGCTGTTCTCATAATTTCCTAGCCAGTTCGGTGGTCGATAAACTTGGTTGACCACCAGTCCTAGTCTCATGGACTATCAGATTGAACTCGCAAATGGAACGACTTTCTTGTGCAACACCAGAATAAAAAACTTGTCTTTTCGCATCCAACATTATACGGATAAGTTGAACTTCGACATCATGCCTCTTTCTCGGTACGATGTCATACTCGGACAACAGTGGCTCTACGACTATGATCCATCAATCAGTTTTCGCAGCCATACTATCCAGTTTGTCCACCAGGGAAAACTCATTGAGCTAACTGGTTCTAGGGACTCTCCTTCAACCTCAGTTGCCTCTGCCCTACAAGTAAAGAAGTGGGTTCGTAAACGCCAAGCAAAGACTTCACTTCTGTTGGTTACTGCAGTAGAGGAGACACCAACAAAGGATCCTCCTGCGTACCTCAACCAACCTTTTTTCCAGCCTTACCTGGATATTTTTCCACAGGAATTGCCAAAGCAGTTACCACCTCGACGACCAGTGGATCACCCAATCGAACTTATTCCCGGCAGTAATCCACTGTCGAAACCTCCTTATCGGGTTTCTCACACTCAAAATGAAGAAATCCAAAGACAGGTCACCGAACTCCTCGACAAAGGTCACATTCGGCCCAGTCGCAGCCCTTTCGGATCTCCTGTACTACTTGTGGAAAAAAAGAATAAGTCAATGCGCCTCTGCATCGACTATCGAGCCCTCAACAAGCTCACTATAAAAAACAAGTATCCATTGCCTCGCATCGATGACCTCTTCGATCAACTTCTACATGCAACACAATTCTCCAAGATTGATCTTCGTTCAGGTTATCATCAAATACACATACGAGAAGGCGATGAGTACAAGACAGCTTTTCGAACAAAGTATGGACACTATGAATGTTTGGTCATGCCTTTTGGGTTAAACAATGCCCCGGTCACATTCATGACATTAATGAATGACATTTTCAGGCCTTTCCTCGATAAGTTCGTCATCGTTTACCTCGATGACATCCTCGTTTTCAGCAGATCCCTACATGAGCACAAACAACATCTTCACCAAGTTTTTGAAGTTCTCCGCGTAAATTCTCTCTACATCAACATTGAGAAGAGTGAGTTCTTCAAGACCCAACTTGAATATTTGGGACATGTTATTTCAGCTCAAGGTATCTTTGTGGATCCCAAGAAGGTCGAGGTAATCCGAAACTGGCCTACTCCTAAGAATGTTCATGATGTCCGCTCTTTTCTCGGATTGGTAAACTTCTACCATACAAAGGTCTATCAGTTTTCCGAAATCGCAGCTCCTATGTCCGAATTATTGAAAAGCACAGCAATTTTTCAGTGGCTTCCCGAAACAGAGTATAGTTTCCAACAACTCAAGCAAGCACTCACTACCACACCAGTTATGGCTATTGCTGACCCCAACCTTCCATTTGAGGTCATGACCGACGCTTCCGACATCGCTACAGGAGCAGTCTTGATGCAAGAAGACAGAGTTATTGCTTTTGACAGCCATAAACATTCTGATATCCAAACCCGATATCCGGTTTATGATAAGGAGTTCCTTGCCGTTGTACATGCTTATCGCTCTTGGAAACATTATCTCATGGGAGCCGACTCTGTTGTCAAAATAGACCATCACTCTTTAAAGTATATCTTTACTCAGCCAGTCATGAACGCTCGAGATCTGGACGACTCTGACGCTACTTGGCAATCTGATGAAGACTTACAGCAATACCCTGACATTTTACAGCAGTATTTTCAGAATTTACAGTGATATTTTCTACATCAGTTCATTATCTCCACCACGGTCTTCTTTTGAGTGGGAGGGGATGTCACGATCTGTGACGTATTCCTTTCTCTATTTCTAGACTTATGGATGGTTTGATGAATGGACACTTGTGGAAGGGTATGCCCTTTCGACGGGACACTTCCTAAGAGGCACAACTCTTGCCCTTTCGACGGGACACTTCCTAATGAGGCACAACCCTTCACAAGAGACATTCTAATGAAGAGACATTCCTATTGTAATGTACCCTCTCATCAAGGGTCACACCCTTCACAAGGGGTACACACCTCTTCATGCACACACCCTTTGGAGTACACACCTTTTCATGTGTGGCTCTTCACTCTCTATATAAGAGAGGCCCAATTGTATGGATGACACACAACATCCACCCTACAGATATTCAAGCAATACAATTATTCCTTGTTCTCTGCTATCTCAGTCTCTTTTCTGTTCCTTAGCACATTTCTAAATATAGTAAATCTAGGATTTCTTACATGAGGAATCTCAACATGTGTCCCTAGTTCACAACTCATACACCATTTAAGAACAACAATGACCTTACATGTCACAACCTTGAACAGAAGTCATCCAATGTGGAAGTTGAATTGCCAGGGTTATACAAACCACCTTATCTCGCCTCACATGTGTGCACACAAGTAGATAAAGAAATACTTCGGATCTGAAAAGAATACACACACAGTATTACATCCAAAAAACCTCATGTATTGATAGATGAATCAAGTACAAAACATGCCACAATAGTTTATCACTACTTTTTGCAAGGTACAGCCAAGTATGGCACAACTATAGGCACTGTCTGGCTGTAAAAACCTTCCCTCCTGCCACATGCCTCTTCATAGGCTTCAGTTGCTGCTCAAGCATGAGCTCTTACTGCACAATATGCTCAATGTCTATACTCCCTGTAGTGTCCTGTTG
This sequence comes from Dipteris shenzhenensis, assembly GCF_047967505.1. Classification (NCBI taxonomy): domain Eukaryota; kingdom Viridiplantae; phylum Streptophyta; class Polypodiopsida; order Gleicheniales; family Dipteridaceae; genus Dipteris; species Dipteris shenzhenensis. The sequence continues at coordinate 22,525,186 of NC_141619.1, forward strand.
GCTGAACTGCTCTTGCACTGACACTTGATCCTCAACTGTGTGTTGACATGCACACTGGAGTGCCATTGTCTGGCGGCCAAAATGACCCAAACGGGTCTTCTCAAATGGCCAACTGGGGCCTAGGGTTCAGCCAACCAGATCTGGCCTCCATCTGCCGATCCTATTTAGGATTCTGCCGACTGGCCATACAGACTGCTGACCAGCTCTTCATTTGGGCCCTGACCTATGCTGTCAGGCTGACCTGCAGCAGGCCAATATAGGGCCCTGCCCAGGCAGGGTGGCCATATGCCCTGGACCAGGGCGTATGCCAGGCTCCAGCCCTTAACTAGGGTATATTCTCAGTGCTAGTTGCTGGTCTGGGTAGCCCATGTGAAATAAACCTAAGAATGATGCTCTGTTGCTGGCCATGTAGAAAAATATCCATTTAAAAGCCTGCATATAACTTCATGGTGGTAGTGGTAAACTTTGCCAAAACGACCTGGGGTTGCAGTGTGCACTGAGTGCTTGCTCCTAGTAACTTGAGAACATAAGGACCTGGAGCCTCTCAAAATGCGTTCAATGCATCCCAGTCCGAATGGGCCCAGTATGCCTAGGGCACTGGTCTCACAAATAAATTAAATAGAACACTTCAGTGCTGAGGTGGCACAAATGATGTCAGTAAGGTGACATGGCAATGCTGATGTGGCACTGATGATGTTGTTGATGACGTGACATTGATGATGTGGTAGATGATGTGGCTTGATGATGTGCTGACATGGCAAGAGGATAGGGATGACACATGGCAGCTAATGTGTGATGACCTGTCCCTATTTTTCTTGATTTGTATGTATGTGGGAGGCACTTTTTCCATTAGGCGGATTCTAACCGAAGTTATAGCAGCCAAACAATGTGTCATTTTGTGCTTGACATCAACATGCTCTTATGGATTCTTGGTCATAGGTAATTCCATATGGGCATTTCCTCCAATTTGGATCAGCAATTAACATTAACCTCTTCTGTGCGCTTGCGCACACACACACACACATATTGTAAGGTTTTTTTTTTTTTGCAAAGAAAGGAACCTTCTATTAATGCTTGAAAAGCTTCATACAAAACAGCAGCCCCGAAGGTGCTGAGTATGGAAAAAAATGGATCAAGGCTGAAAGAGGAAAAACCTAGCCTGTTCCAAAGAAACCCAGCTCACTGCCTAGGGAATCTCTGGTACAGGGGCTAACAGCCAGGTGGGGGGACTATACAGCCAGCGAATCCCTCGCGGAGTAAAAATGTAGAAAACTCCTGCAGGCCAAGCCTTGCAGAAACGTGCGTGCCTCGCGACATTCGCCCTAGAGGCCAGGGTCCCACGCTCCTAGGTGGAGCGTAGGGTGTAGATGATATCCTGCCAGATTGCGACCAAGGTAGCTGAGGGTGGAATCGGATGCTCGCCCATCACCAGACTATAGCGAGCGACCCAAATGTTCCATGCCGTGATACTGGCTACTACCTCCCACACGCTATCCTCCGGAGGGGGATGAGGATCTGGGCTATTAGGAGGGACCGCCTCATGGAGCTCTATCCTCCAAATGCTTTGACCTTGTATCTAGTAAGCTGGAGAGACCTCATCAATCTGGAACACGTGATCTCCCTCGGTCAACAAAGCCACCATCCCTCAGGTGTAGTCCCTCTGAAGGCTCTGCATACGCCTCAGGTCATAATCTTGAGGGCTCCCATCCAAATCCTTGCCGTTCTACGACAGCTCCAGAGGCAGTGATGGATCGTCTCCAGAAATCCAGCAGAGCAATAGTGACATTGCCCCTCCACCCGCATCTACTCCAACCACGGGCCAATGGGCAAGCCTCCGTGGGTGGCCAGCCAGAAGTAGGAGATCTTCCTCGGCCGCAAACTGGACCATAAACGCGTCTAAAACTTGGAACGGACCTCTTGGGGCACTCTCTAGGCCAAGTGCCTGAAGTAGGCCTCTAGGTCCTACACGGAAAAAAACGGGCTGCGTGCTACCTCGTTGCATCATCATCCTCAAGGGGACCCCAGTTCGAGAAAACTGACCCAACCATTTGCTGTCCAATCCACATGCGAAGTACCTCCCACCAAGACTTAGGGATGGCTAGGTCAATCTCCCTCATCCACTGCCTTGCCCCTCGCAAATGCACTAAGGCTTCAAGCCTCGCCTCAGTCTCCATGGGTAATTTGCTCCATCTGCCAAAGGAGCAAGCCGGGGGCCATTGTCCCATTGTGCCCAACCAATGTGAGTCCGCTGCCCGAGCATACGTCCATCATGATCCCTGATCTTCGGATGCCAAACGAGGGGCTGACGCTCGAACTTCTCTCTGTAATGGGGCTGAGCAACGGATGAGGCCCGTGCTAATCTTTACCAAACCCTACGGAGGCTCCTTATCAAGGGGGAACCCTTCCCCGTAAGGGAGGCCTCTGAGACGATCCATCGGTGTGAATGCTGTCATTGCCCCCCAGTGCGTGGGGTGTTCTTGAGAAGCCCTCGCTGTAAGAGGAGCTTCCAAGGATCTGTGCCCGGGGTGAGGCCGTGCACAACCAACTTGCCCAAGAGGGCTGTGCTGTGCATCTCTGGATCAATGATACCCAAGCCTCCCAATGCCAAGCGACCCAAGATCTAGTATTCCTCGTGCCCTGCTCGTCCTCCCTAAACTCCAACGATCTAGGAGTCGACATCTGGAAAACGATCTGTCAGCCTCCTCCAAAAAGCCGAACGGTGTTGTCTGCACGCTGGGGCATACACGTTCAGGATCCCAATCCTGGACTCTTCCATCCCGACTCCCATCCAAGCTGCCCATCTTGGGATAAGCTCGCCGTGATCATAGACTTTTGGGCCCACTGTTTGTGAGACTGAGATGTAGACCCCTCTGCGCCATTTCACGGCAAGGGACCACACCTCTGGGCCCCTCCTCATAAGGAGATGGTGTCGTCGTCTGGTGTATGATGCTGAGAACATATGCTCCTGTATCAAAAGGATGTCCATTGCCGCCCTACCACTGCCCTCTGCAACTTCTGCCGAAGGATCGAATACTGTGGTTGACTACGAGCACGATCGTGGAGCCCGTGCACATTCCAATTCACTATGGTCCAGCTCATGAATGGGGAAGCAAAAAACAAGGCTCTCCTGTGAGTGGGTGCCTATTCCAGAAAGACTGCCTTTTGTGACTTTGTCGGGGTTTGGAGGGCGAGTAGTCCGTGTCCGTACGTCGGCATACTAGGGTGGACACCGACTCAATTTCAATCTTCCGTGCCCACTTCATCACGAAGGAAACTTCCACCCTGAACAAATCATCACACTTCTGGAGTAGTCAGTAGTATGCCTGATCAATCTTTGCCTTAGGCGGCAATCTATTAACCCCTACTGCCAAACCACACATTGGCTTCTCCCGCGTGAAGCTCAACTGAAAATTCACTTAAGCACCATGGGCGTGCCAAAGGTTGAGTCTCTGTGGCCCCATCCACTCGTCCATAATGCTTGAAATCTGATCTCCCAACCTAGCATCAAATACCACTGGGGACCACTTCTCCAACCCTGTGGAGGCGAACTAGAATCTCTAAACTGGGTGTGTCTGGGAGCCCACTACGCTGATCGAACCCCCTTTCCGGGGATGCATGATCACAAGCGCTACCTCCAGGGGTAGTGGGTAAGAGTCCGGAATCTCTAGTTAGTTTCAGGGCCCCAATCTCCAAAAGTCCCACGGTAGGGGAGGCCCAGGCTGAAGTTTGGGACTGGGAGGACAAGCCCCTTCCCTCTGGCTCCCCCCCCTGAATGGACGGAGGGGACAAGATACTGCGACGAGGAAGCCAAAGGGGCGCTGTCTTACCCTTGCCCCATGTCAATGGAGTCGTGGCAGGTCCAAGGGAAGGAGGGGAGGAGGGGGAGGCTGAAGAACCTGCTACGGAGGGGGAAAGGGGGGGGGCGGAGGGAGGGGGACGGGTGGTGAGGATGACCAAAGAAGGAGGGGCGAGGGGGGGAGGAGGGGGCGGGGGGAGCTTGGGAGAAAGGGAAGGGAGTGGAGAGGGAGAGGGATCTGGGGGGAGTAGGGGCAACCATAGGCCCACCCCGCTGATCAAACTCGCTGGGGCTGTGGATCCGCTCCTCCTCAACGGCTGCCGTGCTAACCTTCGTAGCTTCTGCCATCGCAGCATCAAGAGCTCCTGGGGCTCGTTGCTGATACAAGGGTGAATGCAGACGCTAGACCTCCATCATAGAGGATCAACTGGCTAATAGTGGCCCTTGCCGTCGGGGGGTCTCTAAATATGGGCTCCAGCTGTTGCTCCTCCGTAGGTGCCTCTCGAACTACTCCCTCACTCTCTTCCTGCGTCTAGCCTGCTGCATGCGGCGCTTTCGAGCCAGTTTCCTTGGTTTCTTTTTCTTTTTAACCTAGGTTGAGTCCCCTTTTAAAGGTGTCACCCAGGGGGTCTGAGACTCTTGCTGCTCCTATTTGGGGGATGCTGGGCCTTGACCTGTTGACTCTGCCTGCCCTGTAGGCTGTGGGTGTTGGGGGGGGGGGGGAGCCCAGCCTTGGCGGCGAGGACAGTCTTTAGCTAAATGACCCATTTGCCTGCTACGAAGACATTGCCCTGCTAACCCAAAAATCTCCACTCGTTGGCAAAGTGTACCCCCCTCGAGGAGGATCAACTCTAGGAGGGACTTTGGGCTCTCAACCACCAGCCTGATCATAGGGACCCCATTGTCTGCTACCACTGATGCGGCTGAATCTGGCGGGGACTCCAGCACAGTGGCAAACGCTCGACCAATGGAGGGAAGGATGGCTCTGCATTCCTTTGGGAGCCTTGGGAAGCGGAGCGTAACCGGGAAACGGGGAACATGGTGTGTCGTGTCCATGTCCTCCATTGTAAAGTTGTGGTAACAAGGGGAGAATTCGGGCCAAGGAAGATGGGGCTCTACTTCACAAGGCAGTAGCGGGGGAGCTCAAGTGGATGAGGAAGATGCCTCTTCCGTAGATGGTGACCTCCTGAATGTGGTTTCCCTCTAGTGGCAAGCTCGCCTGGATTCACTCTCGCACCTGTCTCCTTGTGGGTGTGAGGCCCACAATTCTGCCCACAATCGCCTTGTCTTGGAGGGACTGAACTGCTTGCTGATCTATTGCTTGTCGGCTGGAGAAAGAAGGACCTTAACGGCTTTGGGATTCGAGGGTGCTGTGATAGAGCCCCTCTGGCCAGACTCAGGGTCACCACCAAGATTTTCTTTCATAGAACAAGCACAAAAGCTCCCGCTGCAAAGAAAGAAAAGGAAAAAACCGGTAGGGAAGGAGGCGAAGAGGGGGCGGGGTGAGGCAGAGAGATGGCGATGGAGGAGGCGGAGATGAGGTGAGGGGGGGCGGGAGAAGGCGGGCTGAAGGAAGGAGGGAGAAGGCGGGGAAGGAGGCAGAAATGAGGTGGGGGATGGCGGGGAGGAGGCGGAGATGGCGGGGAGGAGGAGGTGGAGGTGGCGGCAGAGGGGGGAGGCAGGAGGGACAGCGGAAGGAGGCGGAGGGGCAGCGGGAGGGGGCGGAGAGGGGAGGTGGGATGAGCAGTGGGAGAAGGCGGGAGAAGATGGGGAGGAGGCAGAATTGGCGGGGAAGAAGATGGTGAAGGAGGAGATGGCGGGGGAGGAGTCGGAGGAGGGCTGCGGGAAGGAGGAGATGGCTGGGGGGGGGGCAGTGGGAGCAGCAGCCCTTCGTTGTTATTGTAAGGGTATTAGTAGCAGTGTGCTGGCTTATAGCATGGGCCCACCCACCCTTTATTCTTGAGATTTTTCTGAGCATTCGGGGTATCGGAGGGTTCTTACTTGCACTATGAATAGCCATGGGGCATTTTAGAATCTTCTCATTAACCCAGAGACTAGGCACAAGTAATGAGACTCTGGTATGGGACAATGAGAGTCGCTCTAAAGGCAACCACCAAGCACCATTGGCGGCTTACATGGGGCCAGCAATAGGCCGAATAGGTTGGCTGGCTGGCTGACTGAGCACCTGGTTGGCTAAGTAGACTAGCTAGATGGCAGTCCCAAAAAGTGGTAAGCTGCCCTTGTGCATCCCTTGGTCTGTGAATAGGAGGCTTGTCACCTTCAACCACTGTAGCTCAGAGAGTGAGTGTGCAACTTGGAGGAATAGTCGTGTCTTGTATTCAGCTTTGGACTACCAGTTTAATCGCCCACCTTGGGCATAGTATATAAATTTGATTTGAGCATCTCTCTCGATTTGTTCAAATATATATCTCTGTTAGTTGGTGGGAGAAGCATCTAGGTATTCCCCTCTGGATCTTTTATATTTTGTATGGTGTTTGGTCTCATAGGCTCTGTTTTTTCAACGATGGAAAAAGAGTGTGTGCATGTGTGTGTGTCTCTGTGCACGCACGTGTGCATGAGGGAGTGGGTGCTGGATTGCTTATTGAGAATCCAGCAGGGCCTATAGCAGAGAACTGAACTTGTAGCACTGCAAGGTTTCTTGTTTGTGGCTGTACCGTTGTCTGCTAGATCACGTTGTACTTGTTTTGACAATTTGTTTGCTGAGATGCATTTCAAATGCAGAGCACATTAGAGTGCTACTAATTTCTGCATCAAAGTCTGTTGAAATGAAAATCATGATTGATATTATGTTGCGTGTCTGCTCCCCACCCAGGGATTCATGAATGGAAAAATATACTTACGGTAATGACGTAGCTAAAAGCTGTTTTCTGTATTTTATTGGAAGAGTGCAGGCTACTCTCCAGCAAAATCCCTAAATCTAGCTAGCTGTCCATTGATGTAATGATTTGGTTTGGCATCCACACACACTCATCTATGTTAGCGTTGAAAAAGTTCAAATTCCACAGGTCTATGCTTAAGTTAGGTGGTCTGCAGTTGGACAAATTGAAGACTGGTGACCCTATATGTAGATAGATCTAATGTTTGTTGGTCTGGTTGTCTGGCTCTTTGATGTTGGCAGGAAGGATGAGGGATTACGTGAGTCCTATCTAGGCAGTGTTATAGGGGCACAGTTTTGCATTATTGGGACATCTGCCTGTGATCCATGTTAGCTGGTCTGCAGAGAAGAAATGGTGTTTCCCAAGGATGGCACAGAATTGAATTGTTCGAGAATGGAGAGATTCAGATTCCATGTTTAGATACCTAGAAAGATCACTGCAGAGAAATGTTTGTTTAGATTAGAATCTTCCCTCTATGCTTCTTTAAGGATCTTCAAATTCTGACAGGTTGGTTCCATAAACAAAAATAGGTCCGAAATTTGCGCTGGCTACAAATCTTTTGGAGTGTCTACTGGAGCCTCTGCTTCTGTTTCAACCTTTGTATCTTTTTCTGTCTACGTGTGTCCTGTGAATCACTTGCGATTGCCATGTGTCATCGGAATCATATGCATAAAAACTTCTATGCTGGAGATTCAATGCTTGGTTTTGGAAGGATAAAAAATTTAGGCGAGCTTTTTCCAAAAATATTCAAATTAGGTGATCTTTTTGTAGATTTATCACAGTTTCTAACCGCCTTAGGCGAGCTTTCTGATTTATTCCTCACATTACCATGAGCAGAGATTTTCTGAACTCTTCATGCAGATGGTCCTGTTGGATCAATAACAGCACACACAGGTACAAATTTATCTCCCATAGATGCAATCATTCATTAATATCATTTGTATCAATGTTGGATAGGTGGCAAACTGACAGTAAACCAACAAAAAGTATTGTATTGTTGTCACCCACTTATGAAAATAACGTCTTGCGAACAACATCATCTAAATTCCTACCACTACCTTTGAGATATATCCTTTCCTTCCAAAAAATGCACTCCTTTTTGATCCCTTAGCTTGAGGGCATAATACTTTTAGAAAGTAATAAAATGTAGGATGAACATTGCTTCAGGGTATAATACCTTTAGAAAATCAAATCATCACTGGATTGCATAGCTCTGTCACATCAAACTGTCATTCATGGATGTCAATTGGCCGTCATGGACCACATAAAAACATATCTAGGGTGAAAAAGCTAAAATTCACAGCCTACCCACCCTCACCCTTGCTCCCTACAATTGCCCTAGACATGGGCCGTAGAAATACATCGAGCAGAGTGTCATCCCTCTCAAGCGAGACACAATGTCTCTCCAATTTTGTACATGCACCCCACATATTTTCAGTCCCAGCCACGACATCGATGACCACATCTCCTTTTTTTGTGAATGCGTATAACAAAAAATTGCATGACAACAATAAACAAGGCGGCTTAGATTAGCATGCACGTTTTTCGCATTGTTAATTGACATGAAGAAAGATGTCATGCATTATATGCCAAGACCAACTTGCCTCTCTGCACCACCGTGAATGTATCGACCACCATGTGCTGTTGAAAGCATGTGTACTCCCCACTTGCATTCACATATCCATTCGGCCCCAGGATGGCAGATGTCCTCTTCCATGATCCTCTCTGCTTTTCTCAGGATAAATGTGCAGGCCACACGATCCTTGCGAAGAAACATACACAACACCAAGAACATTACCTGCATCCATTACGTGGAAGACACATACACTCAATTGTCAGCTATATAATTGTTAGTAACCTAATCGGTAGCAATCTAAATGTATGCTAGCTTCAAACTGTTAGTAAGACAGTTGTAGGTTAAATGTAAACTTACTAATAATTACTAACTAGCAGGTACTAATCCAACCATTTGTTATACAAGTGTTAGTACCAAGTAACTACTGTAATAGTCGTGCACTAACTTTCCAAGAATTGCAAACTAACAGTCACTTATAACTTTTAATTATAATTAGCTAATATTGATTGACTAAATTGAACTATTAGTAAATAACTATAGTAGTGCAACTTTCTAACAATTACTAACAATTACTAGCTAGGTAATTTACAAACGATTTCTAATCGGATTGCGTTTTTTGTAACTGTCTAGGATTTAATAACTAAATGTAACTCTTGCTTTGTACTAGTTGTTAGTGATGATACGACATCCATAGATAGACAAGATTTTAATTGGTACAGTATGGCTCTTATATTTGCCTTCTCTTATATTTACATCCGAAGTCAATGTGCATTATCATCGTTCTGATCAGACGAAACCTTGCATGCTCTGTTGCTGCTTGGACGACAGCTACATGATCAGCAATGCATGTGGCAACATACTAGCCTCCATTGATAAGAATGGAGCTCACAAATGTGCCAACACCCTCTGTCAGCTCCTTGGTAAAAATATTCCAGTGAGGAACCCCTTCTGTGCTGCCTCCTTCGACATGGGTTGATGTTAGGAAATCAGCCCACACTAGGTGCGTAGTACCAAGTGATGGTTGTCCACCAATCAAAAACTCCTCAAGATTCACTCTCAGCAGCAAGTTTCTCACCTTCTGTAAAACTCTACATAACAATGCACAGAATAATTGCCATACCCATCCTATTTCCAACCCCCCATCTTGCATGATAGTAGGGTTTGAAACACATCCACCTGTGATCTTGGCCTTCTCGCAGGGCCTTTTCCACAGCTACCTAGTTTTCCTTCATCACTCGATGGTATGTAGTGGGCTCAACTTCTTCCTGTCCTTCCACCTCCTTTTGCTTCTGTTGAGGTGTGGGTGTGCCACCCAGTTTTAGTTTTCTTTTCGTCGAGGAGTCCACCACATCGTGCAGCTTTTCCTTCCCCTTCATCTTCTTCTTTGTAGTTCCTTTGTCCTTAGTTTGTTCGTTGCTTGTCTCAAACTCTATGGATGGTACATCCAAGCCTACTTAGAATCTGGAGCGCACAAAAACACCCATCACAAATCCTTTAGAAGAAAAAAACCTTACCCTTGACCAAAGCTTCCTCTAAACTGTGCATACGCCCATTCGGGTAGTCTAGCCATCATGGACAAACTTTGTTTTCCCACTGCATCATGCCACGAGAGTGCCATCATTCTGGATACATGCAAGGACTGCCCTCTTCAAGCCAAATATCTATCTCAATTGGGGCTTCCAATATCTTCTTCTCCCTCAGCATTTGGGCAAAGAACCTTTGTAACAAAACATCTTAGCTTCAAACAACGATTGCGAATATCTACAAAATAACAAGGACTACAAACCGCAAAGATAACGTCCCTTACCGGTAGACAACCCTTCTCATTGATTTGTCGTGTTCTGGTTGTTTATTTTCAATGAGGGAACTTTTCATGTCTGGCTGCAAGGAGATGAAGGCATACTGAAAATGCAGATCGTGACAGGTCCAAAGGTATTTCATGCACTCAACATGCATGTCCACACCCTCCGTTGCAACCTCAACGTCCATGGCATCGGCTATGTCCAACACACGTGCCATCAATTGTGTCCAGTACATCTCCTCGCTATGTACCTTCTCCACTCCTTGTCTTCTTTTGGCATGCCCAGCTCTGCTTGCACCCTCTCATCACCCGCTAGGATTCGCAAGACTGCTTTTTTCCTAGAGAAAATTCAAGAGAACAAACATTATTATAGATATACGGATCACGGATGGATAAGATATCAATGGAAACAACTTTACCTACCTTTCTGGCGGTATTTTTGCAATGCAGAGCATGCCCAACTTGTCTTTACTCACAATCTTGCCCTTCACCGCAAAGTTGATCGAGTACAACACCTACATTCATGACCATCATCCATAACTGCAAATTATCAGGATGGGAGTTCAAGCCTCAAATCCTTAATCCATGACATGTGTGTCAAAAGAAATACCTAACCTGGAAAAACTCAGCCCCATTGGCAGGATTAGCTATGTAGCCAATCTCGTAGCCCTTGGCCTTCACCTTCTCCTTTGCCTTTCTTATGGCGGCCACATCACTTCTCCTTTGTGTTTCTTATGTCGGCCACACCAAACCTAGATGCTCAAGAAGACTGCCCCCTTTTGTGAGGGTACAAGGCTCCGTGGCATGGGAGTAGGCATGCTAGTGCTAATCCATGACATAATGCATGAGTATCGCATCCTGGAGTGCATCATCAAGGTCACCTAGAAGGTATGGAGCAATTGGATCCATGTCCATGGAAGAAGAAGAAGGATAGGAGAGGGGATTGGAGAAGGGAGAGGAGGAGGAGAAGAAGAAGAAGAAGGGAAGAGGAGAAGAGAACAGGGCAGTCATGAAAGGCACTATGAGGGAACAAGAGACAACTCCAAAGAGGAGGGGGAGAGCTTGTATTTCAAAGTGTGCAATCAACACGTGAAGACCAAAATCAACCATTTGGCCTTTTATACATGCCACCTTTTGAAGGGAGGGCCAACCATATTTCCTTTATATCACTCTCTTTCCTCATTCTTTAGAATCATCCTGGGCGCATTTGACTCCAAGGCACACTTGTAGCTCTACGGACTTGCCATCATCCATCCCAAGAAGGTAGCAACAATCTGGAGCTTTATTTGACCGAGTCATCAAATCGAGAGGAGTCTGATAATACACCATACAAATTCCTAAAATGAGGACTGTGTATGAAGAAGTTTATAGCATCTTAGGTTCTAGGAAAGTCCTCTAAATTAAAATTGATATTTAAATGGGAGGCTCAAATGGTCAAGTCGGTACTAGTGCTAAGAATAAAAAAGAAGTATAAAGAGGAGGGAGAGTTGGAGCTAGCTAATGAAGGTGCGGAGTTAGAAAATAAAAGTAAAGAAAAATCTTTGAGGATCATAAGAAACTCATCTAGCCCCATTTTGATGTCATCAGATTCACCTTGCAATCAAACTCATTCTGTAGAGCTATTGGTGAGTTGGATCACTTGTTCTATATGTGGAGGATTGCCTTGGGATACTAGGGGCTGATGTGTCTTTGATTGGCCCTAGACCTTGATGAAGTAATTAGGGTTGCATACCCTTTGTTGGTGAGAGTTTTTGTTCCATGGTAGCAACATTTCACTAAGGCCTCTAGTATCTTCCGTTGTATTAGGTTCTTATGGATCTACTCCATTTTTAAGAGAAGATTCTTGTAAAGGAGCACACCAAGAGCCTTCAAGACTCTTTCCGTTGTCCTCTTCCTTATAAGCGTTGAATACATTTATTGATGTCAACCTATTTTTGGTGTCAGATTTAGCTACAAATAGATTCTATGACATAGGGTGAGCCTGCCACGTTTAGAGATCCACCCTCATGAGTTGCTCATCCTTATGTAAATAAATTATATTTGAGCTCCCAATCCTGCAATTCACATGAAAGTTATACCCAATACGATGTCATATCCATCTGGTTGGTTGGGGAAGTCCATTACAATAGATCACACTTTGTAGATGAGACCAAAGGTCTTAATCTTGATGCCTCATAGAACTCCTACCAAGTGAGATGTTGCTCCATCAGAGCTGATTTGACTATGAGGTTGGTGCTATCCATCTAAGGTCATCCCCACTTGGCCCAGTGTGCTATGCTTATGCCAACTTCACCATCCAAGATTGCAGCCACACTCTTACCTTGGTAGGAAATGGGAAGTACTGCGTTGGTTTCATCATTTTCAAAGCATTGGCCTAATTTATTGGTGGTACCTGGGGAAAGTATTTGGATCATTTTGGGGGTTTGAATATCTTAGGGTCGGTGGACTCAAAAGCTACTATTTGTCCATTCATCTAATCCAAGAGGTCTCTCCATAGAGTAGGACTATCTCGTAATAGTGTTGCGATGAGCATCTGTACTTATGTGGATAGGAATGAGGCTAATATTGAGGCCCAAGTACTGCGTTGGTTTCATCATTTTCAAAGCATTGGCCTAATTTATTGATGGTACCTGGGGAAAGTATTGGGATCATTTTGGGGGTTTGAATATCTTAGCGTCGGTGGACTCAAGAGCTACTATTTGTCCATTCATCTAATCCAAGAGGTCTCTTCATAGAGTAGGACTATCTCATAATAGTGTTGCGATGAGCATCTGTACTTATGTGGATAGGAATGAGGCTAATATTGAGGCCCAGTGATAGGCTCCATTCCTATCGATTCTGGCTCTTCTAAGCCATAAAAGGACATGTTGTCATCCTTGTTTAGTTGGTACAAGGTGGGGTCTTCTACAAACATCCGCCGCTGCATTAGTGTGGACCCTTCTATCGAAGAGCGTGAGGTAATTTCCTTGTCCACTCTTTTGGGCACTTGCAAGGGTTTAGAGGTTCAGTTGATTTCTTGGTGCCTCGAATAGATTGTATCAGCTCTTTTGCTTGCCTTGGGTCTTTCCTCAAACCTTTTATGGCACGTGCACACCAAGTTTTGCGCCTCAATAAGGCATTGTTTCTAAGTCTACCAAGGTGTTTCGATATTCGTCATGACTTTTGGTCACTGTGGCACTACTTTGGATAGGGGTTCTTTGTCATTCCTTAACTCCTTTGGGAGGAGGATTGATCAAGCCTTTATTTGGGGAAGTACCACCAGAAGAAGATGATGTGGCTAGAGTGGTAGTGTCTTCATCATACCTGTCTTGGATGATTACCTTATCATGGCCCTTTCCAATATTAGTGGCACGTTTAGCATTTGCACGTGTAGATGGAGTTGTCTCTCTAGGTTGCGATGTACTAGCCTTATCTCTTTTGGATTGCTTACAAAGTTCCTTATTGAAGGCCTTAGCCTGGGCCCTTGTATTTGCATTTAAGGGTACCAAGGACACTTGGCCTCTCTCAATGATGAGAAATTAAGACTTGCATTCTTAGGTGCAGTAGCTGGCACTACTGGTCTCTACCTTGAGCAATCCTCATAGGGGTGGTCAACTCCACACTCAATGCACAATGTTTCTTCCCAGTGACTAGGCAGTTCCTCTACTCAAACTTGGTTGATAGGAGTGATTCACAGTAGAGGTTCTTGATCAAATTGACCACCAAAGTGTGTGTTATTTCTCACACGACCACTTGTGAGAGAGAAGCACATGAGCTAGGATAATTTTCTAGCTGCAATTAATTTTCACCAAAGTGTGTCTTATGTTCTCGCACAACCACTTGTGAGAGAGAAGCACACGAGCTAGGTTAAATTTCTAGCTGTGTTGAATTTTCAAATTAAGCATACACCCCAAAAGGAGCGCGTGATTATCAATGACCTATCTCAAAGGTCACATGTTCATGCTATTTCACAAGCCCATCATGAGGAGCTATCAATTATGAAGGATAAATGCAAATATGATCTTGATTTTTCTAGGATATTTGTCACAAGGGGTATATTTGTCACAAGGGATATATTTGTCACAAGGGATATGAGGTAGAAGGTGACGAGGTAATGGGAGAATTTGAGCCCTAAATTTCCCTTGGATAGTAGGAGTGGCTCCATGGATAGCTAATTGTCCTTGGTTGGACAGATTCAGAGGTGCAGGTAAGGTAAGAGGCACCTCTTATTCGTGGGAAATGGCCCTGGGATAATGGAACTGGGATGTATCATGGTTCCCCCATTGTGCACAATGCGCACATTAGAGTGTCGGCCTTGCCCTAAGACAATTGCCCTAAGACAAGGGTGCTTGTTGGTTGGATGGTTCCGATACAGATCCCACACCATATGTTGTCATGCCTTGGGAATAAGTGGGGATTACTTGGGAATTTCCTTATCCATCCTCCCTAAGTTGTTACCTTACTGATTCAAAAAGGTCGGTGGTCACCTCATCTCTACTTATGCCCTTGGTGAGTGGAGTTGACTCCTTGGCTTCACCTACATTAACAATCTTACTAGCATGGGACGCATGAGATGAAGCCACATGTGATTTTTCCAATTGGGCCTTTTCTTTCATGTTGTCATCTAAGAGCACAACAGTCTTAATGCACAACTCAAATGACGTGGGATTCATGTAAAAAGATGGTTGTGAAGCTTTGGATCATGTAGTCCGTTGAGGAAGCGTGGTAGTAATCGTTCATCTCTCATCCTCTTGGGAGGCTTGCAGCAGCGAGAGTTTAAGTGTTTGATTCTTGCAATATAATCCCGCAAGCACCCGATGTCTTTGTGTTTTACCTCATACAATTAGTGGTTGATGAGGATCCACTTGGGTCCAGTGGGGCAAACCCTACTATGAAGGAATTTTGCAATGTGTCCCAATTAATTTCATCCTCTAAACTCAGTGATCTAAACCATTTGCTAGCTTTGCCATCAAGGTTTAAGCCAAAAGCATTGACCTCATCTAGATTCCTGATATCACCAAATGTCTCGCAGATTTGTACAAAACACTCAAGATGGGAGACTGGGTCTCCTCCTCCTACCAACTCGGTGATTAACTTTGATATCACGATAGGTTTTGGTTTCTCCACGATAATATTGCAGGCGGGCCCCCCCTCCTAGTGCTTGAATTAGGATCCTCATTGCCTCATCAATAAGATAGAGCTTGAGGATATGGTGACCTTGCTCTGTACATTGGTGGTATCTATGGAGGGTTCCATGTATTTGGTTGTTGTACAAATGTAGGATTCGAGGATCCTAACCCACTGGGCATTTGCATTGTAACTTGGGGGTTGGGCCTATCAGGTTGGGATGGAGGTCTTCAGGGGATTGGCATGCTCACCCAGGCCATAGGCCTATAAGGTTTGGTTTTTGGCTATTCCCCATAAAGTGATATGATGCCCCTAACGGTAATATTAACTGATCAGCCTTTTGAGAAATGGGGCATAGATTTCATTGGTACTATAAGCCCAGTAGGCAGCTAAAGGAATAGGGGTGTCTTATTTATGGACCTTTTGAACCACTCCTTTGTCCACTTTGTTCTAGCATTTGAAACTGTTGGGGGAGTTTGGAACCAAATTCATCCCTTATGATTGGCTTTCATTAAAGGATGGATGTGGTGGTGATTAGTTGCCAGTAGATACAATGGGACTTGGTTCCCTAATTGCTTCTGGCATCGATGGTTGGGCTGATACATGAGCTTCCACTGGCACCCCATTCTCCCAAGCAAATGGGTTTAGCATGTCTGTTGGTTATGTTAGTCCAAGCCTACCCATAAAATTGGAAAAGGTTTCACGTAATCTAACTGATTTAGATTGGTAGGAGAAGTTGCTGCATTAAGAGTCATCACATTACTAAGTTGTTGCGCTAAGAAGTCGCTATGTTGAGAGTCATCCCGTCAAGAAGTCATTGCATTAAGAGGTCGCTGCGTTAAGAGTCATCGCATTAAGAAGTCGTTACATTAAGAAGTAACCTCATTATCAAGTTGTTGCTGCTATATCTAACCCATTGCATTATCCAAGTCGATGCTATATCTGACCCGCTGTGTGATCAAGTTGTGTTAGTAGCACTGACACAACCAAAAATCGGCAATTGGCAAGCTAGGCCATTTTTTTGACAAATCGCTGGGGCGTCGCCCTAACACCCCATCAGGATGCTGTCCCTAGACCCTGCCCGTCCGACTGTGGTGCAAGGAATCCACAAGGGGATTCCACCCCTTTGCGTTGAAGTGGAATCAACTTAGAATTGGGGCCTCAATTGCACTTACCAATACATGCACTAAAGATTAGGATTTTAAGAGTTGATATTGAGCCTAAGGATAGTGCCTCAAATATCCTCTTATCAACCTATACACCTAGCTCTACATCCTTAGGGTCAACCAGCTCAAAAGTCGGTTCTTACATCTTACACCGACCACCACAAGGTGATTGGTCTAGCTCAGAAGAGTCCATGAGCATGGCCGAAGGCATGGGAAAACCCTCCAATGTTAGAGCACCATGACGCGGCAAATTCTTAATGCAGTGACTTCTTAATGCAGTAACTTCTACTTCGTTACCACCACAATAAAAAATAGCCAGTCAATATGCATTGGAGCCATCTATCATTGCCCAGTCTATTGTGGTACCTCATGTAAATCTCATGCCACTCTTTCACGAACAGTCCAGAGCCTATGATTATGATATAATGTTGAAATACATGGACATGTGGTGTTATCTAGTGGACCCATCTATTGAGGGTGCCCCAACCCTCAGCCACCTAGCCACTCTAAGAAGGCTCATTCCCAAAAGTGGATCTGAGGTATTGACGTCTTCAATCACCAAGGCATTATAGACCTTGACATTGGGCTATCCACTTTGTATGTGAGATTAATCCCTTTCACATTTGGCACGTGTAATTCCATGCACTCATGATTACACACATTCTAACATGTCGATGATGTGAACATTTGTCACACCACTTCTCACTAGCTCTAGGTTTTCCTTGAATTCCCGGTTCTTGAAGAGATCTTCTTGAGTTGTGTTGCTAATGTATCCTTTTTTTGTTGGATTCAATCTATCTTCACCCTGCTTGATCATGTTCTTTGGCTTGGGTTTTACGATCATACTCTTCTCTAGAGCAATGGCTCGATTGAGAAGTTCTTCAGAGCTCTTTGTGCACTATCGCCAATGAGCAAAGACCAATGTGCGTACCACTGAAGAGCCAAATATGCATTGTTTTTTCATTTGGCAATATGCTCAATTGATTTATTAGGGCCCTCATGTAGAGCACAAAGTCGTGTATTGCCTCTAGTTTCCTCTATTTCAAGTCATTGAGCTTGGTGTGGACGTCCTACTCATTGACCTTTGTCAAAATTGCCTTAGGAAAGCTTTCGACACATGGAGCCAAACTAAGAAGTATCCAATTGGGAACTGATCAACCATCTCTATGCAATCTTGACCAAAGTGCATGGGAACTAGTTCAAGTACTCATCTTTGGTTATAGCTCTATTGATGGTGCACTCCCAAAGAAAACTTTACAATTGACTATAGGGGTTTTCATCCTCTATCCCTTGGAAGTTATGGACTTCACCTTAATGAGCTGGGTGGCTTTTGTTTGAGGTCTTGCCACTCAGGATTTCTTGGACATAGATTTTCTAATTCCTTGTGATATGTTCTCCTAGGCAGCTCCCTTTGTTCATCAAGAAAGCTTCTAGATCTGGAGTGTTTCCTCAGGCCGGTAGACTTCTTTTTCATGGCTCGCCTCTTCTCTGGACTCCACGTTGCCTTTGGTCATGCATTCTTGCACTCATGATCGTGTGCATGCCTTGACCCTTGGATTTTTCTAGCTACCTCTAGTCTAACATGTCATTCTCAACAATCAAAGCCGTGTTGTGACTTGAGACTCTTTCTTGATTCCTTTGGTCAAATATGCTGCTTGTGATTGGATGCACATCTTGGCTTGATGCTTTTGTGTTCCTCTAATCTCACACATTGCTTGGAATTAGAGGCACATCAAGACTCTGGGCTTACTCTTAGCTCTTTTCTCACCTACCATTCTCAATTGGAAACACATCTCACCTCAAGGCTTGATACCCGTTGGAGTTTTTGATGGCCTTGCTTGTGGTTGGCTCATACATGGGCTCCTAGAAATAGTTAGACTGCTTTCTAAAGATGAGAGCTAGGGGTTTTTGCCACACAAAAGTCTCGAGGGCCGTTTGGGTTTGGACTCCTTGAATGCCTGGTCCAATAATAGTGATGGGTTCACTTCAAGTATCTACATAGTAGTCAAATGGTGCCCCTCTTCTTGTGATGTCGATTCTTCTTACGTCTCGTGCTCATTGCTATTAGGAGAGACACTATTCCCATTCTTTGTCATGGGTTGTCCACCCTTAGTTTCGAGTTCATGTATGGATTTATGTTGGTTTGATCCTACCAACTCTATTTTTCTTGGTGAAGGTGCTCCTCTCAGCTAGCCATGTGTACCTTTGTTGATGCTTTGAACACATCTCAGACATCTACTATGGCCTCAAGTATTCTATCGATGACTTGTTCGCACTCCACTATCCAAACACTTGCAAAGCATCATCCTTGAGACACCACATATTTTCTTTGACATTCATAACACCTTTTCCTTATAGTAGTGTACCACTCAAAGTAATGTTGCAGCCCATTATTTCTCTCAAGGTGTAGGCCTTGAGACAGCATAGATTTTCATTTTAGTTGTACCACTTGCTTACATTAGTGTACAAATCCAAATAGTGTTGCAGATCGTGAACTCGTGTGCTCTATGAGTACTATTCATGTTTACACCCTTCTCTACACCCTTATCTATAACATTTTTGGATCATTATTCAATATCCAATTTTCATTTAGTATGATCACACGTTTATTGACCACAATCTATAATTTTCTTTGTGTGAGTTTTTGTGATAGGACATATCTACACCCTTGTCTACTACACTTTTGGATCATTATTGGATATCCAATTTTCATATCTTCTACAAATTCTATGTGCATGGTTGTTCACAATTTAGAGATCTTACCATGGCTGATCACCATGTATGCTATCTTCAATATAGCTCTAGTCACCTTTAGCATGACCATATTATTTATAGTGTTATCTTCAATATAGCCTTTGGAACCTTCAGTGTATCTATGTTGCCTTCAGCATTACTTCATTCACCTTCAGTGTGATTTTTCATCTCTAGTATGACTTATTTATTTTACCACCTTTAGGATGGTCTTGATTATACCATCTTTAATATGGTGATGGATCCATATTAGTCACATCTAGTGACAGGATGCTAGAAGCTAGTGCATGAGGTGGACTTCACATCAATTAAGTTACAAGTCATTTGACTCTTTCCCACTAGATAGCCCTCTGATCGCATACTAGAAACAAGGAAAGCTCTCCCTAGATACTCCACCTAGCCACGAATTCCAATGCTATACTCCTCCCCCCCAAGTACTCGTCCCCACGATCTTTTGTCTATAGACCTTTCTTCCACTCTTGAGGTTTCTTTGGAATTCTCCCACCTAGCCCAATGCCTGCGATGTGGCTTCTTCTCAAGATGCCATGTGTCCTTGAATGGGACCTTTACTAATATCCTATTAAGGGCTCTCCCCTTGCACCTTCCAATAAATGCATAGGCCTAGGAATATCCTTAAACCCTAGCCCTTTAACCCCACATATGCAAGTAGTATTGAGCCCTCTCGTTTCCTGGCTCACCATAGCCGAGCCATTAGCTTCTATGATTATGGTTGATATAACATTCCCTTCACCTTAAGAATGGTTTATTTCCTTGAAAACAAATTCGAAAACCTCCTCACTGCTTACCCTTTCCCATGTTGAACTCTTTTTGAGTCTATCTTTCATCTTAACCAAAGATTCTTGATATATTGTATGTCTTATTTTTTTTCTTGATATACTATATGTCTTATTTTTCATCTTAACCAAAGATTCTTGATTTACTATATGTCTTATTTTTTTTCTTATCTATCTAAAATTGTATTTGGTTCATGTGGTAAAGTAGTTCAATGAGCTCAATTAGGACTTCATTTCCAATGAGCTTTTCATGTTCTTGCTCTTTTTTCTTGTTTATCAAAAGTTCTTGATGGACTACATGTTTTGTTCTTGGTATGTGTCTTATTCCTTTTTCTTGTCTATCACTTTCTAATTCATGTAGTAAAGTAGCAAGTTCAATGAGTTCAACTGGGACTTCATTTCCAATGAAATTCTCATCATCTTCAAACTTTTCTTTTAGCCTACTTATATGAAAAACTAGATGTACTCTACATCCCTCTGGTAAGGCTAATTTGTAAGCAAGTTCTCCAATTCTGTTAAATATTATGAATGGTCCACAATACCCATGACACAACTTTGGACACTTACCTATCTTTAGGGATTCTAAAGATTCAGGCACCCTAAGATAGACTTTCTCATTTTACTTCAAACTCCAACCTTCTACGGTGTGAGTTTGCATAACTTCTTGATCTATCTTGAGGTTTCTAATGCTATATTTAGCTAATTTAAGAATTTGATTCATGTCCTCAAGAAATTATTTAGCTACTTGAATCCTCTTTTTTTTTGAGTCCCACTATCTTTAGGTTGAATCCATACATCATCATGAATAGACTAAAAGCCAATAGCTGCATGCTCGCTACATGCTTGGCACTATTATATGCAAATTTCAATATGGGAAAATAGTACTCCCAATTAGTTTGCCATTTACTTACATATTCTTACAACATATCTTCAATGACCTCTTGACCCTTTCAGTTTGACCATTACTTTGTGGATGATCCGCAACACTCATATATAAAATAGTTTCCAACCTCATAAATACAGCCTTCCAAAAATGGTTGTTAAATTATCTATCCCAGTCACTAACAATATTGGCAGGTAGCCCATTATAATCAATTGATATGCTCCACAAATAGCCTAGCTAATTCTAGAGTTTTAACCTCTTCATTGGTTGTAATTAAAATGAGCCATCTTGGTCAACCAATCCATAATTACCCACATAGACCCATACCCCCTCTGTTTTCTAGGTAATCAAACAATAAAGTCCATGGAGATACTTTCCCATTTACTAGATGGAATTTCTAAGGCATATAGGAGACCTCCTACCTTATTGACCATGCAATTTTGGCACTTTAATACATAATCTTGGACATCCTTATCCACTCGAGGCCAAAAAAATTGCCTCTTCAGAAGCACATATGTCTTCTGTCCAACACTTGAACTACCATGACACTCAAAAAGAATTCGGCGCCTAATTTCATTATTATTTGGGATGCATATTCTAGCCTTGTAGCGCAAGTAGCCATCTTCAATACTATACTTTTTCCACTTGGGTCCTTTATCACCACAATCTATGGCGCGTCACCATTTCCATGTGAGTCCTCAGTGAAAGCTCCTCGATTTGTTGGATCCCTCCTTAGTCCACCATTCGAGATATAGAGGCTAGTATTTGATTATCCAAAGCCCATATTAGAGGGCTCTAGTAACCATCTAGTTTTCACCAAGGGCTACCAATGGTTACTTTTTCTACAACTTCCTAAAGCCTTATGTATTGAGTTCTTCCATTTTTCATTCATTGGGGAGATCATAGTACATGTTTTGGACTACTTATTCATGTCCTAGGTTACCTCGTTTGTGTCCAAGGGTCTGCATTACTATTGTAATTGAAGTAGAGCAACATTGTAATGAAGAAATATACTTGAGATTACCCCAGGTAGGGAGTGCATCTCATTCACACCCCATCGGGCACCAGACTCTTTTTTCCCCTCTTCCCAATCCTTTGTGTGAAATTTGAATGATATGTCTACGGATGTTCATCTCAAACTAATGGCTATTGAAAGTTTTAAGTTTATTAAGTAGTTTAACTAGAAAGCACTTTCGCATAAGCACAACTGTGACAGATATCAGAGTGTGGTTTCCTTTTAACAATAGGTCTCCTCCATTATCGCTAAGTGCTGGTGGTCTTTTTCCCTCGCCCTCGGCTGACAAGTGCTCAGATGATGATGCCCTCTCTTGCAATCCTGAGTACCTTATTTAATCTAATGTTAACCTAAGTAGCTAGTCTAACGTTAATCTACTAATGCTTAGATGTTGATGGTCTCTCTTGCAATCCTACGTAGCTAGTCTAACGGTAACCTACCAATGCTTTGGTTTGGGTATGCAAGGAAAGCAAGGGTCGCTAGACTAAAGTTTCCTATAACATGGATAACAATGTATGAAGATGTGAGGAGTGAACATAAGGTAACTTAGAGGGAAGGAAACACAATGCTTGCATTCAAAGAAGGGGCTCAAGGAACATGATCCAGTAGCTATCTATCTCTGGGACAATATAGTAACTTTTTTGCTAATCACCAAATGCCTTTAGTCGTTTTTGAGCAAGTTGGGAAATACCGTTACAAAAGATTCAATTCCAGGCTCCACTTCTCTGTATTTAGGACTGCCCAGCTTCAGTGTGTTGTGTTGTAGCAATGGCAACTAAATGTTGTCAAGCTTAGAAAAAACATAGGGCAAAAGTTGCCTGGGAAGGGGAACGATGCCTTGCATGGTATGCAACCCTGAGAAAACGAAGATGAGGCCTTGCTGTTATAGAGTCTAGCTAGTTGTTGTAGATCTGAGACAACCCCGGAGGTACTACAACGTGTCTCAGTGCAAACGATGCAGTATTTCGTGCAGGCGCCTTCAGTGTGAGTGCAAGGTGACTACAGCAATGCAATATACTAAGTTGGAGCAAAAGGGCAACTACAAGAATCGCTCTGGAAAGTGTATAAGATCTTACTTAAAGAGAACAACCCAATCCTCATGGACCTCTTTCTGGGAGATTTTCAGAGTTGATCCTGGCTTTCTTAATGCTTGTCTCGTCCGTTCTGAATTAGTGTGAACGTTGTTTTTGCATTTCTATATCACTCTGCAAGAGCTCTGCAAGTTTGCTGATCTAAGAAGCAATTTGCAATAGTGGGCGTCCACAATGAAAGAAGTGAGCAACAGAGTTACACTACTGGATGGAGTTTCATTGACAGCTTATCTTTGCAGCCTCCAAAAATTATGTCTAAACTCCACGTTTTGAGTATAGGCTAGCCCACAAATGCAAACTTGGACGGACAACTCCTCGAGGAGCTCAAACAAGGTACCATCTAGCCAGCAGTCTGAATGTGGCAACAAACAGCTTGCAGAGATCTTCGTGATGCTGCAGAATCAAAAGCAAATCAATGCGTGTGCTCGCAAAAGTTTAGAAGGAAATTCACTCAACGAAAATCTTGCAAGCATCCACTGTCGACGAGGATAATGTTGCTATTATTAAAAGTGTTGTTAAAATATTCAATTTGCGTCATGAAGAATAATTAGGAATCCACATGGAGAAACAGGTTGCTATAGATAGTAGTCAGGTGCTACCAAAAGCTTGTTCGATATAAAGAAACATAGTAGTGTGTTGTAGCAGCCCGATATTGTTGACAAAAATCATGCGCCTTTACACAGCAAACCGAATCAACAGACCGCCATGGGAACCATTGCTATGGTATATGCTCCCTTGTGGAAGCCAATCCTCATTCTCTTTCTAAGAAAGCTTGGCTAATAGTGATGAGACTCGGGTGAAGATGTAGAATGCAACACACCATTACCTGCCTTGACGTAGGCGGCCTCAAGTCAAGGTAGGTCTTGAGTGAACCCCTACAATCAAGGAGATAGCTCCTAGGAAAGGGGAAGTCTCTGATGTTAGGTAAATGAGATCAATTGGTGGATCAATGAAAGTCCTATGTCACACCCATTTAAGATCGGCTTTTATATGGCTATGTATCCTAAATGCTTATTGTTATTGTGGATGTAATGGTGCAAGCCACCCTTGTTACAAAGGGTGAGGAATGTAAAAGAGTGGGTGCATGTGAGTATCAACCTAAGGACTCGAATCGACAAAGGATGGCAATGTTGTCTTATTACACTCATGAACCATATGAAAGCTTGTGAAATTATGAATCCAAAGATGGGTGGCACATCATTACCCAGCCTCCCTCAAATGATTTGAGCTATGGTCGGGGTGCACTTCATTTTCTCCAATGAATGTGTATCCCAACGACACAACTCACTCAAAGAAGCTCTCTTAGACTCAAAACAACAGTATAAACCTTGAGTAGAATTAGAAACAGAGGAGGCAATCCCTTGATACAAGCTAGGAGGACACATTGGCATCAACTAGCTAAGGAATAAGAAGAGTGTGTACACCAATATGAGTCATCCACTATATAGGAAGTTGAGAATCTCTATGACTCCCTCAGCTGAGGTGAGAGGACACTAATATAGACTGCTCAATGTGGGTACAAACCTCCTCCACAGTAAGCTGTGCAAAAGGTGGGAGGACATTTTCCTTCCAATCTAGCAACAATCAGGCCCAAAATTTGCTTGTCTCTCCAAAATAATGTGCTACTCTCATTAAGAGACTAGGGATATTCCATGTCTTGCTACTTTATCTGGCCTCTACCTCATCCTTCTCTTTAGATATGACCTCCTTGGCTATAACCTCTGTTACCATCTTGGATGCACCCTCAGTTCTAGCTATTCCAACATTTCCTACAGGTCCTCTACAAGTTGCTGCCACCTGTGCTCATGCTTTGTCTATTCCTTTTATTGCTAGTGCCACATCCATTCCTTTATTTATTGCTGCTCCCTAGACAAACATTCTACTACATTCTGTCCTTTTGCTACAGATATTGCCAACTCTACTAGTATGACTAATGCTACTATTGGTACCTCTGTTGCTACTGCGAGTACATCTCTTCATGATGTTGTTGTCCACTCTATTACCACTCCAAATGTTGTTGTTGTTGCTGATCCTAACCATGCTATCGATGATGCTCCTAAATGTGTTGCTGCTATCACTTCATGTTCTATTTGGCCTTCTATCCAAAATGTTTCTTTTGCCCCTGTCCACAAGGCTCCTAGTGCTATTTCTAATGCTAATGCTACTGCTATTATTTCATCTACTGTTGCTCTTGTTAGCCCATCTGCTACTCCCACTATTGCTACTGGTTCTATCTCTTCTATTATATTTGCTGCTACCTTTGTTTCTCTTTCATGCTCTGACATCAATACTGCCATTTTAGTTAGCATCCCAACTACAACATCTGAGGTCCAAATGGGGTATACTGCAACAGAGAAAGTTCAATTGTTGATGGAGAAATCTCCTCACACTCTAAGGGGACTTCTTCCTCCCATGTCAGTGGAACATGCCATGGATTTAATTCTAGGCTATTCTCTTTTACGTCAAGTCTTCCTCTTCTTTTTGTTTTATTTTGAGAGCCGGCTTTTCTGTGTGAGGCACTTACACCCACCAAACATCTCATGGAGAACTCTTTCCTCCCACCTTATTTATTTGGTGCCACCTCAAGTGTGGACCCTCCAGCAGAGAAGATACCAAGACACTAACGGACCCAGGCATGGGGTATATATTGGTTTTCAAATCGGAGGGCTCTTATAGGTTGTGCATTGATTACAGAGCTTTGAACAAGATTACTGTAAAGAATAAGTTGTGCATTGATTACAGAGCTTTGAACAAGATTACTCTAAAGATTCTTATAGGTTGTGCATTGATTACAGAGCTTTCAACAAGATTACTCTAAATATTTTTATAGGTTATGCATTGATTACAGAGCTTTGAACAAGATTACTCTAAAGAATAGGTATCCTCTTCCTAGGATTAATGATTTATTGGACCAACTTCAAGGAGCAAGGTTCTTCACCAAGCTTGATCTCAAAAGTGGATACCATCAGGTGAGAATCAAAGATGTTGACACTTGAATGATACCTTTCAAGACTAGATGAGGGCTTTATGATAGGTGGTTCTCCCATTTGGAGTTAACCATGATTCAGCCACATTCATGAGAGAAATGACATATTTAGGCCTTTTCTTGGATAAATTTGTGATTGTTTATGTGGATGGCATTCTTATCTACTCCAAGACATATGAAGAGTTCTTGGATCATCTCCAAAAAGTCTTTTCTCTACTGGAACAACATTCTCTTCATCTCAATCCCAAGAAGTGTGAGTTTTCCTCAGTCACTGAAGTATCTTGGTTTTTAATTTCACATGAAGGAATTGCCATTGATGATGATAAGATTCAAGCAATTACGTACTGGACCACTCCCACTAATGTTTGTCACCTAAGAAGATTTATTGGATTCACTAATTGTCATAGGAATCATATAAAGAATTTTGTACAAACCTTTAAACTTGTTCCATCTCACCAAGACCGGCCCTACTCAAGGTCAAACTATGGCCTCCTTGAGGAAAAGGTTGACTTCTCCTCTAGTTCTAAGCTTCCCTAACTTCAACAAAGTGTTTGAGATTGAAGCAGATCCAAGCAATTATGCTATTGGAGATTTTATTTCTCAAGAAGGTAAATTATTTGATTATTTTGGTTAGTTCTCTCAAATGCAACATTGAATCACCCTACTATGACAAAGAGTTGTATTCGTTGCACCAACCCCTTCGGCGTTGGAGACAGCATGGGCTACCTACATGCAATTGTCTCATCATCAAGTACAAACCAAGCTGCCAAACAAACATGCTGACTACTTATCTAGGCTCCCATTTCATGCTATGTTCTCCATTTTTTCTCTTCATATTCCAGCCTTTCATAAGTGGCCAGATTTTTATCCCACTGACTAACATTTCTCTCATATATATTGGTTAGTAACTCATCCAACTTTTGGAAATAGAGAGCCGTTTTTGGACTACACAGTAAGTTAGTCCTATCTCTATAAATTGGACGAGTTGTGTGTCCACCAGTGATCTTGAAGACTCCAACTCATTAAGTCACATCACCCCTCTCTTATTGCACCACATTTCGGAGTCATTAACATTGTAATGAACTTGTAGAGGCATTTCTACTAGCCACATCTCAAGCATGATGTGGACAAATTCATTAAAGCTTGTGGGTCCTACCAAAAAACAAAAATTAGAAAGTTAATCATGGGTTTTACACCCCTCTTCTAGTTCCAACAACCATATAAATGCAGTCATTAGTTATACCTTTGATGTTAGGAAGTTATAGCTCCAATCTAGCCATCTCTTCCCTTTGATGTTATACCAAATTTAAGCAACCCCTTCTAGAGGGCACATTGTTGGACCCGACCTAGGACCCACAAGAAGAGGACCCAAAGGACTTATACTTGGTGGGCAAAAAAGGATAGATTCCTTCCAAGGCACTCTTACCTCTAGGTTCCCACACTTTCTTGAGACTATCTCAAATTTAGAAAGGGAGGTAATGATGTGGACCCATAATTGGATTCATGATTTCACAAGGTTGTAAGGAAACATTGCAATTTCCTTTGTTAATTCTGAGGCACTTTTATCCCGTAGGTTGCTATGGCTTGCATTTGAGATTGTGCAATCAAGTGGATGCTTTGTCATGTCTAATGTTATAGGTCCTTGCATAGAGCTACTATAAGTACTTATATAGGTCCATGCATGTTTGGACCAATAGTTGGTTCATTGGTCTAGCCATAATAATGCTACTCAAGTTAAGTGGTCTAGTTAGCTAGCTGCAAATGCTTCTATGGACCCACCTATAATGGAGGCTTTGCCACGTGGTCATAATGATGATCCAAGTCACGCCTGCTTTGTGGTAGGTGGTCCATGACATGATGAAGTGGCAAGTAAGAGAACTCCACCAATTGAGCTCATTTACTTGACATTGGAGACTTCCCCCTTTCTAGGAGCTATCTCCTTGATCGTAGGAGCTCACTTGGGCCTATCATAACTGGAGGCTACCTACCTCCAAATTGCACCATCATATTTGGCTGTTATCTTCAAATGAAATGAATCTTTTATTGCATCCTAAATCCTCATTCGAGAGATTTGGCCGATGGCATAGGAATATTTTGGAATCCACCAAAATAGACTACTATAATCAAGGGTTTGGTTAGAGAGGTGGTGGCTAACTATTGGACCAACTATTTTGCAAAGTTTTGTTTCCTTGCCATGAAACTATAGGGGTCCTAAAGGTTATCTTTTTTTGGTATGACCATAAAGCACCTGCTTGCTAATTGTCCCCTTACCCTAGATTAAGAGAATCATAGGGTTTTGACTTCAAGTGTTCATCTTAGGACATTGCCATGATCATTGGTGTGCAACCTTCCAAAATTTTCCAAAATTCTATCAGGTCTGCTGCTATAGCTCTGTGGGAGAAAGGACAAGCTCTGCTAGGTGACTTTACTTGCATCTTGGTGTGCAGAGACCTTGTAGATACATTTGGAAAGTTCTCTGAGTGGTTTTTTTGCAAGCCAGCAAGTGGTTTTGAAAGCAAAAGACAATCCATTTTAGACTTGAGAGTCTTGTGATGAAGATATATTTCTCTAAAAGCTGAATCTTGCCCTAAGATCAAACACAAAGTTGTAGAAGACTGAGTACTTCAATTTTTGTTTTTAAATCTCTGTCGTCCGAGTTTTCAGTGAGAAGTTACAGCTTCTACAAAAAGTGACGAAATTCAAGTTCTTGCACAAATTTCGTGTGTTGGATCTCTATATTTAGGCCACCATTTGCACTTCTGACACTCCTAGTGGATTCAAAGTGATCCAAAACTTCTACTTGTGAAGCTGCTTTCGATTCCTTGAAGTTATGAAGCTGTGGTGAAGCTCTGTCTACTCCAACGTCTTCATTTTGCCATTTCTTGTGTGTTTGGGATCTCAACATTTAGGCCTCCATTTGCAAAGATGTTTGTCCCATTGGATCCGGGACTACCTGAAACATCTATCTACAAAGCTGCTTGCCATTTCGTGAAGAATAGAGGGAGTTGTGATTCTCTGTGTTTTTTTGTCATCTCTTTGCAAGAAATTTCTCAAAGTTTCCAAGACCTTCTCATTGATTGCCACATAGCATTTTGGCTAAGGTTAAGTTTCCTAAGGTTTATTTTTGCAAGTAAATGCAAGGGTTAACTAGCTCTTACTCCATAATTGGATGAGATTTTGGAGTTGTGGCAGAAGAGAGATATTTGCAGATTTTCTTGCTGAGTCTAATTATGAAGTGACAGCCCATATTTTGAGGCATCCCAAGTTCTATTTTCACTAGCGGTCATTGCCATGGAGCCATGATTTTTTGGATATACCTTATGCAGATTACTTTGGTTGTAGTCTGAGCCGTGTGTGCTCATTCGTGGTTTGCATTGGGTTGTAGTGGATGCTTTACAGACCATTTGGATGCCTTTCAATCCTTGTTGGATGCGCTGATAGGCCAAGATTGCCTAGTGGGATGCTTTAAAATTGGTTTTTTAGCACACAGATGCTATTTTATGCTGAGAGACAGCTTTGACATATTGCAGTGGATGCAGAGGTTGTGCTATGATCTCTTGGATGAGATTTTGTTGATGCATATGCTCATGGACAACATTCATGCTTGAGGCATTTTGGCTCTTATTGGCATTGGGTTTGCCATTGCAGTTGGCAGTTTCTTTTGGGCCAGATTTGCTCATATGGATGCATAGTATATGCACATGATTCAGATGCATTTTAAAAAAAAAGAGAAAGTGATATATTCCATAGTCAAATGCATTTTGATGCTTTGAGCCTTTGAGTTTGGCGATATTACCTTTCATTTTGGCATACACATTTGGGTGCACCTGGTATTTGGTGTGATTTCTCTCTTGTAGTACTAGCGTTTGGGATTTTGTTTCATTTTGTGATTTCTCTCTTGCAGGTACTAGCATTTGGGATTTTGTTTCATTTGCTTCATGGCATCCTCTTCCATGTCTGAAAATGAGTTTTTCAGTATTAAAAAGTTTGATGGGACAAACTTTTCTTTATGGAAAGAACAGATAAGGGATGTGCTTATTCAAAAGAAGTAGATTAAACCCTTGCCCAGGATTGGATTTTGGATTCTAGTGCTTCATTTCATGCTACTCCCCATAGGGAATGGTTCTCTACTTATAATAGTGGAAAGACAGGTTGTGTGCATCTTGGAAATAACTATGCATGTGACATAGTGGGAGTAGGTGACATAAAGTTTTCTTTTGCAAATGGGTCTGCATTCGTTTTGAAAAACATGAGACATGTGACTAAGCTGACCAAGAGTCTTATTTCAGCGGGTGAGCTAGATGACGCTAGTTTTCTGACCACTTTTGGCTTTCAGAGTTGGAAACTTCAGAAGGGCTCTATTGTTTTGGCAAGGGGTGCCAAGTGTGGGACAATGTATCCCTTACATGTATTAGGGGTGTTTGATCATGTTGTTGCAATAACTAAGCAACCGAGTACTTCTTTGTGGCATTGCAGGTTGGGACACATGAGCTAGAATGGAATGAAACTCTTATGTCGTTTGGGTTATGTATTGCATTTGAGTTTTTTTTATTTTGAATTTTGTGAGCACTGTCTCTATGGGAAGCAGACTAAATCAGCCCATAAAAGAAGGGGAAAGAAAAAGCTTCAAAGGCTTGATTTGGTGCATTTAGATGTATGTGGTTCCATGCCTACATGGTCATTAGGTGGGGCTGAATACTATGTCACATTTATTGACGATGCAACTAGGAAAGTGTGGGCTTATGCTATAACTCGGAAGAACGATGTGTTCCAGGTATTTCAAAAATGGTTGGCTTTGGCTGAAAATTAGTCAAGTAGAATGCTTAAAAGCCTACGGACTAATAATGTTGGAGAGTATATCTCTCATGACTTTCAACATTTCTGTGATACATGTGGGATCAAGAGGGAGGTCATGCCTCCTCATACTCGAGAGATGCAGAATAGATGAACTGCGCCATTCAGGAAAGGTTGCAATGTATGCTTTCCAATGCAAGTCTTTCTGGTGGTTTTTGGGATGAGGCAATGAAGATTGCATTACATGTGATCAATAGATCACCTAGTAAGAGTTTGGATGGTGGTATTCCTGAAGAGCCATGGAGTGGCAAGAAGACCTCTTACTCTCATTTGCGTATATTTGGGTGTGATGCATATGCGCGTGCCAAATGAGCTTTGGAAGAAGCTAGATCCTAAGTCTAGGAAATGCATCTTTCTGGGTTATGGTGAAAGTGGAGAGATGGGTTATTGTCTCTTGGATCCATAAGCAAAGAACATCATACGAAGCCATGATGTGGTATTTAATGAGAAGAAGATGCATAAGACACCCATGAGGGATGTGGAAATGAGGAGAATCAATTTCCAGGATGTGAATCCACCTGAATATGTTGATAGACAACAAGCTGTCCATGCACCGAATGTGCAGGAAATGGTGCCACCAGGTACTCCCACAGGTACACAATCAAGGGCAGATGATGGATCATCTATTTGTGGAAATGATGAGCCAAATGTGACTGATATGTAGGTGGGACAGCAAGGTGAAATACCCTTGAGAAGATTATCTAGAGTGTTTAGACCACCTGAGAGATTTGTTCCACGGGCAAACTATGTGATGCTTACTAATTGCGAGGAGCCTTCTTGCTATAAAGAGGCTATGATGCACGAGGATCAGCGTAAGTGGGAGTATGCTATGGAATCAGAGATAAATTCACTCATGAAAAGTAAGACTTGGGACTTGGTTTCTTTGCCACATGGAAAGAAAGCATTGCCATGTAAATGGGTCTAAAAGATGAAGGTCACAGGTGGTGATATTCCTAAGTACAAGGCCCGTTTGGTTCCTAAAGGGTTCAAGCAAGAGAAGGGTGTGGACTTTAATGAGATTTTCTCTCCAGTTGTGAAAATGACCACACTTAGATGCGTACTTGGACTTGTGGTAGCAGAGGATATGGAGCTTATGCAGATGGATGTCAAGACAACTTTTTGCATGTGGATCAAGAGGAGTTTGAGTGGATAGTCAATCTTGTGGTATGTAGAGGCCCAAGATCTAGATGGATGCATGCTAGGACAATGGTCTCATATTGGCTAGGCATAGTGGCCAAGTGAGGTCCTTTGGGATATGGAGATGCCTTCCTCTACAAGTAGATCATAGTGTGTGGGTACTCTCACATCCAAGAGGAGCTTGCACATGGATTGCAGAGATTGATGTAGTGATTCTCGACCCATGATGGCAAGGACTGAGCACTACCTCGACCCCCATCATTGACCTGGACAGTTCTTGAGGAGAGGGGTGTCTCTTACGATTTAGCTTCTTCAACAATCACGTGTTTATTACCACCATAGATACTATAGGGTGGGGCCAAGGGGCCTCTATAGGCCAAGACAGAGACAGAGCTTTGGGATGAGGAGGTCTTGGATGGGCTAGTGTGGAAGAGGATCATGATAGTGGGCTGCTTCAACAAGGTTTGGACTATCAACCCAAACAGTCTTATTAGGTCGGGAGGAAGCTAGATGGCACTTATGGTTACGGAAGGGCCAACTCTTTGAGACATTTAGTGGCACTTGGGAGAGTTGTTTTGAGGCCTTATCAAGTAGGGCATAGAGATAGGTGGAGGAGGTGCCCTTTTTCTCCTACACGACGTGCATTGGCCATTGCATACAACTAGAGGTAGTAGCCTACAACCCCCCAAGGGAGTGTCATTAGGTTGAGTAGGAAGTTTCCCACGAGATTATATCACACTTTTGGTCATGTATCTAGACCAGCCTTTGACCATGGAAGATCTCATACTTGTTTTGGATAATGGCTCATGGAGGTTTTCCCATTGGCCCTGGAGCAGAAGCAGGTGGATGCCAGCTGCCTTTGTGCACAGACAAAGTGCTAGAGTTTATACACCACTATATTTGGGGTTCTGTAATAGTGAAAAGGATATGGATAGAAGCATTCAAAATTCTAGTAGGTTGGCATATATGGGATAGGCATATTCCTCCTCTAGTTGAGCTCCCCCGATACTACCCTGGCCCTTGTAGAGCAAAGCACCCTCTTCCTTTAGCCCACACCTTGTATACTTCATCCCCTAAGATATTGGGTTCATATTCAATGACATGGACTCGACCCATCATGTGCCCCACTTCTTGGTGACACCACCTTCCAAGGCCCTCAAAGGAGTCCTCCATTAGGAGACCTTTCTACATGGTGCGCAAGGTGCCACCTGAGATTGCAACTTCAGTGGTAGTCTATGATGAAGTCTCTTACCTCAGGTTGATAGCTAAGAGCCCAACAGCCCTACCAAATGAGATCTTGCTTAAGACCCTTAATGGGAGAGAGAACAAGCAACACATTAACATCTTAGTGCTACGAGGGCAAGCCTACAAAGCAAATAGTTGGAACCACTTGGCCCGTGATTGTCAGAGAGGTGTGGGTAGGGCTCCTCCTCAAATTTGCCAAAAGTAAAGGGTATCTCGTCTAGAGAGACCAAGTGTGAATCTAGATAGTGGAAGGAGTCCAAGCCATATTGAGTAGAGCCTTCCAGTGGTCCCTCAACTAGGTTAGAGCTACTTGCCCCCTCTCCCATTGGATCTCCCCCCCCCCCCTTATCCCTCTGCCCTCTTCTTCCCCCCTTGCTTGCTCCCTCGATTGCAGTCATTCTCACTACTACCCCCCTTCCACCTCTACATCTCTCCCTTCTCCCCTTTCCCTCCATAGTAGAGCAACGACAGCTTTGGTTTCCTCTTTCGCCTCCCATCCCTTCCCTTGACATGGACCAAACATGAATCCCTCCATAGTAGAGCAACGACAGCTTTGGTTTCCTCTTTCGCCTCCCATCCCTTCCCTTGACATGGACCAAACATGAATCCCTCAGGTAAGGGTGTAGAAGAGTCTTCTACCCCCAAGGCTCTCTCAGTTTTGTAGTCCTCTGCTTCCTTGAAGAAGCCAGATTCATGTGGTATGTTTCCCGAGCTTCCAAGTGCCCCGTGTTGGGCAACTCTTTTGGAGGATTGGACCATGGAG
Source organism: Dipteris shenzhenensis (assembly GCF_047967505.1). Classification (NCBI taxonomy): domain Eukaryota; kingdom Viridiplantae; phylum Streptophyta; class Polypodiopsida; order Gleicheniales; family Dipteridaceae; genus Dipteris; species Dipteris shenzhenensis. The sequence goes on from NC_141619.1 coordinate 22,559,047, forward strand.
CTACCTTGAGATTCTAGATGAGTACTCCTTTCCTTAGAGATGATAGGCATGATCTTGTAGCCACCAAAAAGGGGGCTCCATCCGGGTGGTTGGTTCTCACACCCACCCTTTTTGGGCTTTCACATTTCCTCCATGATAAAGGAGAAGTGGACTCTCTCTTTGTTTGACTATTTGATGAAGGAGTAGTTTGTTTCACATGATGGAGGAGTGGATGAGCCCCTAGTTTAGTTCACACATGGTGACTTAGCTACCCTTTATCTTGGCCTTTCCAAGGAGAGGCCAGTCATAGGCATGGCCATGCGGGTGATCATTTGAGACTGGAGATGCAGCTCACATAGGCCACATAGTGAATGCTTCACCAATGCACTGCCAATATTGATGATAGAGGTATATTTCATGATTCAATGGGATCCAAATTTAGGCGTAGGGCTGGTTAGGTCATTGGTTCCAGACTACTCTCTGTCCAGACCCCCCTCGAAGTTGCAAAAGTTTGAGGTTTTTGTATAGGATCCTACTCATAAGCGAGCCCTATTCTCCCACACCTACTCCCCATAAGTTGGACCATAGAAGAGTTGGAACATGCACGAGCTCCATGACCACGTGTGGTAATAGCCATAGTATCTAATACTTTGCCAGGAGTTGTAGAAGGTTGTGGTAGAATGGACAATGGACTTTCTGTTGATCAAGGATCACCAATTATCAGAAGCAAATGTCAGACTCCAACACAATCTTCTCCTAGGGGAAGGTCTAGAGGTGTGGGCCCCCCTAGTAGTAGGAGTGGAGGGGTTTTCATTTCAGCCTCTTAGTCAATGGCCATGGATGTTTATGGTCAAGGGAGACTCATTTAGTGGATATTATTCATGACATGTAGATAGGGTTTATTCAGGAACGCCTTATCCTAGACAACATCTTCACTTTTTGGGAGGCATTGGATTAGGATCAGGAGGAGTCTCAGCCTTTGGCTTTGCCTCTCTTGGATTTTGAGAAGGATTGCGATAAGGTGGAGTGGTCTTTTCTGGAGAGCACCATGCAGAGATCAAGCTTCACTAACAAATGAATCACATAAATCTTGGCCTTGTATGCAAAAAGTTATAATGAGATGCTTATTGGTGATCATATGCGCAATGATTTCTTGCTCTTCTAGTCAGTTTGGTAGGCCCTTGTCCCCTTTATCTTCCTATTTGTAGCAAAGGTGTTTGGATATTTTTTGTATTCTCAAGCCACAAGCCTTATAGGGATGAGCTTCTAATCTGGTAAGAGAAGGAGCTACTAGATTCAGAGTTCATTTTCTATGTGGAGGGTTTCATAGAGAGACTTGAGGCAGCTAGGAGGGCCCTAGCTACTTACTGCAAGGCCTGTAAGGCTAGGATCAATTGGACCAAATTAGTGAATTTCCTTACAATAGCAGAGGAGGCCCAGGAGGTCAGAGACTAGGGGATTGCCCTTGGTTTGAGATGGGATGCCATGGGGAGATACATGGACATGGACATATCAATAGAGCAACAGGGCATGGACATATCAGTAGAGCAGCAGACACTGCTCCAATACTAGAGAGTGTATGATGCAAGCTTCTTTATTGGAGCTCGGGAAAACTCTCTTAGCAAGCAAGCCTCAGTGGTACCAATTACCTCCTCCTCACCATAGCATGGTACATAGCCTCGTGCTGGTGTTTGCATATGAGATGTATGGGTCAATTGAGGCGGCACATGGTGCGCAACTTCTTATGGGGTAAGATCAAATGGCACATAGAACACTAGAGCCAGGGTGGTTTGGTGGATAGTGTTTCTACCACAAGATCAAGGAGGAGATGGCATCATTCACCTCAAGATATAGAGCATAACCCTCTTTGGAAAGTTGGTGGTACACGGCCTCACCCCAAGCTCCAAGTCTGGAAGCTCTTGCTTTAATGAGGGTTTCATCCCATATAGGTAAACAATGGAGGCAGTCCCATGATAGGTTTTTTTCAAAGGCTCCCCTCACAGGAAAGGGCTCCCCCTCAAGATGTGGAAGCACTCGCACAGGGAAATCACTCAAGCCAGCCCCACATTCCAAGAGGATTTTGAGTGGATGGCCAATCTTGTGGCATGCAGAGGCCCAAGCTCTAGAGGGATGCATGCTAGGACAACGCTCACATATTGGTTGGGCATTGTGGCATAGTGGACGAGTGAGGTCCTTTGGGATATGGAGATGCCTTCCTCTACAAGTAGAGGATAGGGCATAGGCACTCTCATCTAAGATGAACATGCACATGGATGGCAGAGATTGACGTAGCGATTCTCGACCTATGATGGCAGGGACTGAGCACTACCTAGACCCCCCCATCATTGGCTTGGACAATTCTTGAGGAGAGGGGTGTCTCTTAGGATTTAGTTTCTTCAATAATCACATGTTTATTACCACCACCATAGATACTATAGGATGGGGCCAAGGGGCCTCTATAGGCCGAGACAGAGATAGAGAATTGGCATGAGGAGGTCCTGGGTGTGGGCTAGCGTGGAAGAGGATCACGATAGTGGGCTACTACAGCAAGGTTTGGAGTATCGACCCAAACGACCTTATTAGGTCGGGGGGAAGCTAGATGGCACTTTTGGTTATGGGAGGGCCAGCTCTTTGAGACATTTAGTGGGACTCGAGAGAGTTGTTTGAGGCCTTATCGATTAGGGCACATAGACAAGGTGGAGGAGGTGCCCTTTTTCTCCTACACGATCTGCATCAGTCATTGCATACAACTAGAGGTAGTCACCTACAACCCCCTAAGGGAATGTCATTAGGTTGAGTAGGAGGTTTCCCATGAGGTTATATTACACTTTTGGTCATGTCTCTGGACCAGCCTTCGACCACGAAAGATCTCATACTTGTTTTAGATATTGGCTCATGGAGGCTTTCCCATTGGCCCTGGAAGCGGGTAGATGCCAGCTACTGCTATTGTTGTTGCATGTCGCTAGGTTATGATACACCACTATCTTTGGGGTTTCACACCAGTGCAGAGGATCTGGATAGAAACTGGGCAGCACCTAGAGGATGCAGGGAGACTTCACATGGGGGATGGTGTTGCTACTTATAGAGACAGATCAAGCCATCTCCATTGATCCAACCTCTCCAACTTATAGGTTTAAAGGCTAGCACATCTCCAGGATTGAGGCATATGATGCATCGCCTCTGTCCCATGCGTGCCCTCCATGTTTGCCAAGGGATAGTGTTTGGAAGATGGTGTCTCACATCATTGCCCATTGTAGTTTGGTGATGGGAGTCCATCAAGTTTCATTGCCATCTATTAGGACATCATTTACACCCTATGTGCAAATTGGGAGCATGGGACATTAGGTTCTAAAGCTTGTTGAAAGGTGGAAGCATTTCTATAAGGTGTGGCCTATAGGCATATTTTTACAAGGTGTGGCCTATAGGAATATTTTTATGCCCTCCCCTTGCTGGATGCATAGTCTGCCACCTTGGTTGTTGTCCCCTATTATAGAGATTCCCTAGGTGGTGAGATGGGTTCTTAGGATCAAGCTGGTATCTTTTTGGAAACCAAAGGAAAACCAAGTCCTTTGTTCTAATTTATTCCCATGATCAGCACCTTTTGGATTATTGATTTGTATATCACACACGTGCATGCGTGCACGCGCGTGCATACACACACACACACATGGGGAGCCAAACCCTAGATAAGAGATAGAGGAGAAGTGTTTGCAAAATACTACACGAAATAAATGCTAAGACTTTGGGAGAAAACAAAGCCAAGATTGCCAATGGACACATGGGAACCAACTAATACCTCACATAATCACTTCTGATGGATGACTAAGGTGATGGCACAATTAGATGCACCAATTGTAATCCACCATGCCAAATGGAATTGAGTAAACATCATGTGCCAGAGTGAGGTTGCCCCATGAACACAATGTAAATGTCATGATATTCCATAGAAGGACAACTCCTCCACATGATGATAGATACTTTACTTGGATTCATATTACAAGTAAATCCATCAATACAAGGAAAATCTTATATGGTTGCCAAAAACTCATGGGATAGAATTTAGCCATGAAAACGAATCCTAAATTGGACACGAGTGCGTCAATTTTACGAGCAAAAACCTATGAGCAGGTTTATCCGAGTGTGTTTTTCAAAAGGATTTAAAAATTTGTATTTCTTTAGGAAACATGGTTTTTACACTTTTATTTTCACTAGAACTAGATCCCTTTATCATAAAAATATACAGAATTGTCACTCATTCAATTTTACATAACATAAATTTTCTTCTTCATAGACATCCTTTGTACGCATGTTATTACATAAAAAAAGTGTTGAAAAATAATTCCTTTAAGAAACATCCCTCATAATCACTCTCAATGTAATAATTGAGAGTGCTCTCAACGAAAGCAAGAACGGAAGAAGGAGAGAGAGAGAGAGAGAGAGAGAGAGAGAAAGAGCCACAAGTTTTGGTGGGTGCAGAACCACCCTAATCTTCTTTTTCATTCATTTATATATGTGTTGGAGTATTGTATATAACTGGGGTAAAGGCACAGTGACCTTTAACCCCCACAACCTCCCACTTAAAGGACAATGTGCCTTTAAGGGAGAACAACCAGTGAGCATACTATCCAATGCCCATCAATACATGACAATACTCAAACCGCTGACGAGGTAGACTCTTCGTCAGCATATCTGCAGGGTTATCATCTGTATGAACCTTGACAAGCTCTATGCGCTTGTCCTCAAGTACCTCCTTGATGAAATGGTACCTAACCTCAATGTGTTTGGTCTTTGCATGAAAGACCAGATTCCGTGCTAGCTGAATAGCACTCATGGAATCACTATGCAATGTCGGTACACCTGTATGAATCCCCAAATCTCCCACTAGCTGATCAAGCCATATAGCCTCCTTGCAACCCTCTGTGGCTGCAACATACTCAGCCTTTGTGGTAGACAAAGCAACGCACTTCTGTGCGCGAGACATCCACGACACTGCACCACCTGCAAAGGTGAACACATAACCAGAAGTGGATCTCCTACTATCCACATGCCCTGCATAGTCTGAATCTGTGTACCCAAGTACACGCATGTCTCCTTTACCAAAGTAGATGCACATCTCCTTGGTACCCTTCATGTACCTCATGATGCACTTAACTGCCTCCCAATGCCTCTTTCCTGGATTAGCCATATACCGGCTAACAACTCCCATGGCAAATGCAATGTTTGGTCTAGTAGCTATCATAGCATACATAAGACTCCCAACTGCTGATGCATAAGGAACCTTGGCCATCATGGCCCTCTCCTCATCTAATTTGGGACTATCTGTATGACTCAGTTTCACATATGGAGGCAATGGAGTACTCACTACCTTCCCCCCCTCCATATTGAAACGCTGCAATACTTTTGTAACATACTCTTTTTGTGAAAGCCAAAGGAGTTTCCTACTCCGATCACGCGTGATGCGCATACCAAGAATATGACCTGCAAGTCCCAAATCCTTCATATCAAAGGTCTCATGCAACTTGGCCTTTAATGCATCTAGCTCATAAGTATTCTTGCTAGCCAATAGCATATCATCCATATATAGTGCCAAGATTATCAGGCTATTATCCTTAGCCCTTTTAGTGTAGAGGCAGTGATCAATTTCACTCCTTCTAAAACCCTGGGACCGAATGAAAGCATCAAACTTCTGATACCATTCTCTAGGCGCTTGCTTAAGACCATAGAGACTCTTCTTTAGCTTGCAAACTAAATGCTCTTTGCCCTTTTCTTCAAAGCCTTTCGACTGCACCATGTAAATTTCCTCATGCAAATCCCCATGCAAGAAAGCTGTCTTGACATCCATCTGCATAAGCTCCATATCCTCTGATGCCACTAGTCCAAGCATGCATCTAAGTGTGGTCATCTTCACAACTGGAGAGAATATCTCATCAAAGTCCACACCCTTCTCTTGCTTGAACCCTTTAGCGACCAAACGGGCCTTGTACCTAGGCACATCATCACCTGTGACCTTCATTTTGTAGACCCATTTACATGGTAATGCTTTCTTTCCATGTGGCAATGAAACCAAGTCCCAAGTCTTATTCTTCATAAGTGAACTCATCTGTGATTGCATAGCATACTCCCACTTGCGTTGATCCTCACGCATCATAGCCTCTCTATAGCAAGAAGGCTCCCCGCAATCAGTAAGCATCACATAGTCTAACCCTGGAATAAACTTATCAGGCAGTCTAGACACTCTAGAAGATCTTCTCAAGGGCATTTCAGCTTGCTGTCCCACCTGCATATCAGCCACATTTGGCTCATCATTTCCACCAATAGATGATCCATCATCTACCCTTGATTGTATACCTGTGGGAGTACTTGGTGGTAGCATTTCTTGCACATTTGGTGCATGGACAGCTTGCTGTCTATCAACATATGCAGGTGGATTCACATCCTAGAAAGTGATTCTCCTCATTTCCACATCCCTCATGGGTGCCTTATGCATCTTCTCATTAAAGACTACATCATGGCTGCGTATGATCTTCTTTGCTTCTGGATCCCAGAGACGATAGCCCATCTCTCCACTTTCACCATAACCCAGAAAGATGCATTTCCTAGACTTAGGATCTAGCTTCTTTCGAAGCTCTTTTGGCACATGTGCATATGCCTCACACCCAAATATACGCAAATGAGAGTAAGAGGGCTTCTTGCCACTCCATGCCTCTTCAGGAATACCACCATCCAAACTCTTACTAGGTGATCTATTAATCACATGCACTGCAGTCTTCATTGCCTTAGCCCAAAAACCACCAGAAAGACTTGCATTGGAAAGCATGCATTGCAACCTTTCTTGAATGGAACGGTTCATCTTTTCTGCAACTAGATTTTGCTCTGGAGTACGAGGGGATGTGAGCTCCCTCTTAATCCCACGTGTATCACAGAAATGTTGAAAGTTCTCCTAGGTAGGACTTTGATTTGTTGTTAGCCTTCTGTTGAGGTTTCTAAACATCTATGAATAGTTCTCAACCATGAGATCTGTCTAGTTCATTGTTCTCGACTTTTTCAAAATGTCATCTAGTGTTTTCTCTTTTCTAAAATGACTTAAGAATGCAATCTTCAATTCATCATAAGTGTGAAAATGTGCAATACCATACTGCATAAACCAATTCATTGCTTTACCATTGAATGTTGTAGCAAATTGCTCCTTCTTGGGCTCATTTAGTAGTTGTCCAAATCCACTAGCTGTCCACCTTGTCTCAAATTGCCCAACATGGCTGTCATGGTCTTGACCTTTCTTGCAATTAGACTTTGCAGCTTTGACCAATGGGTTCTGCATTTTTTGCTGAGCATGAACTTGAACTTGAACTTTGACAGGCTTCTTTTTCTTCTTCTTTGGAGGTGGTGGGAGAGGGTTGAAATTCAATTGCTTCCTTGCAGTCACAAAGACACTGGTTGCAATATTAGTGGCAAGTGTTCTTTGGAGTAATTCCTATGTTGGAGTGGATAGCATTAATCTTTCTAGCTTAGTTTTTGCTTCGTGCACCTCCTGGCTATGTAGGGAATCATTAGAGGAACTTGTCCCACTAGGAATATAATCAAGGTCGTGAAAGATATCCTCTGGATCACCTATTTGGGAAGCAGCCTCTACCCGAGCTCTATTTCATGTAAAATATGCTATACCAATATGGCGAGGCGACGTTTCCTCCGAAGCTATCCGACATGGGCTAGCCGTTCCATGAAAGGAAAAGGAGAGAGGTAGGATTACAGTAGCTTACCAGGTGGTAGAAATGTGTTGCTGCCAGCTAAGCTTTGTGCTATCTTCATAGTTTAATTGTAATGTTGATGTTGTGATCTTCTTTGCCTATCTTGATGTACTGTGCTTGTTTCGGTGTGTTGTTGATGTTGCTGTCATATGTCTCTTTTCCAATAGGAGTCTAACTGTCTGATTGTTGATGCAGTTGTTGGGGTCTTTCTTTGTGAGTTGTGGTCTGAAGCCTTGAGCCTTTCTAGATTCAAACAATTGCTCCTACACTTGCTATTGAATGACAACTAAATGGAGCCTAGTCCAAGTTCGCTTTGGCAGAGTATTGCTTTTCAATATGGATATGCACGTATGCTAAAGTAAAACTGTGAGATCCTCCTCTACTAGTGTATTCACTAGGATAGAATTTCCTATGTTTTTCAACATTTGCTACCGTATGCAATTTCTAATGTCGTTTGTAATCATTGGCGTATTCGTCAGCTTTGTGCACGCAAGTACGATCCTACGATGCAATTGGGGGCTTTCTGTTTTTTAGAGTTGTGGTTTGTATGTTTCTCTATTTGTTGTTTCACGTCATAATCGATAGTGGTGCTTGTTGTGATTTGAGCAAAAACTGGCAATTCTGGGTAAGAACGCTGATAGGATCATCAATAGTGTTTAGAGTGTCTTCAAATAAGTGAAAAACACAAACACATCTCCACTCCTGACAACAAGGTGCCAGTGGTTGAAGTATAGTAAAAAAGTAAGCGGATTATAAAAGACTCACGAGATGTAAAGAGGACAGAGAGGAAATCTTGCAAAAGGTAGTATGCTTCTTGTATATTATGTTTTGATAGAGAATACATCAACTCAACAACTCAAACTCTCAATAGAAGCTGATATAAGGTTTTATAACCATCCGAGATCAGTCCGACTATTATAAGGCAACAATAAGTTTTATAAGGTTTTATAACCATCCGAGATCAGTTCGACTATTATAAGGCAACAATAAGTTTCAAAATGTAATAGTCCTAGCCAAAAATATTATGTGGTGGATCAGGCCACTAAGGAGTGCTGTTAGGGATAGTTACAACTGTCCCTATAGTTACAAAATGATCCCACTACCTTGTTGAGAGTTCACGCTCAACATCATGTGATCATGTGTGCATAGCACCATCACGTGATCATATGTGTATAGCACTAACCCAATAGAGTGCTATAAAGGAAAGGGTTAGATCCCCTAACCCTAACCCTAAATGGGTTTGTATATATTCTATTTTTTCAACTAAATCTAGTGTACAGTTAGTCATTTGTGGTGTGCTCTCTAGCTATGCCCTCTCTCCTCATCTCCACTCTTCTCCTCTCCCCTCTTCATATTTTGTCATGGTATCAGAGCTCCCTTGCCTTCCGCTGAGGCATTGCAATCCTTAAGAGTGCTAGAGAATTTGTGAGATTGAGAGTTCTCTTGAGTGTTCTCCGTGAGAGTCCACTTTCGATAAGAGACCACCTTCCATTTATTTGTTTGATAGAAATTTCCGTCATACAATTCCGTTCATGTGAGAGAAATTTTCCATCCATTTCCTTCTTTTCTTTATGAGAGAGAGAGATTCTGCTTACTTTGTGAGAGAGAGAGTTAGTGATAGAGTCTCTATTCATTCTGAGAGAAAGATTGAGAGAGTTAATCCTATTCTAGGTTCTAGACTAAGAGCAAGAGAGATATGTCTAAGGCTCGATACAAAGAGGGATAGGTCCACGGCCCTCACAACAATTTGAGCAAACCAAGCATGGCTCAAGCTTCTCTTCACTCAGTCGCTCGACCCTGCAAGCCTCTAATGACCAATTGCATCAAGTAAGGCGTTGCAAACGGACTCTCCAAGACGAGCTCCTACTAATGCTCCACCAACAATTGCCTTCAGATGAGCTCAAAGCCCATGCAACCACCATCCACTCCAGCTCTTGAGGTGAGCTCTTGGCTGACTCCTTAGCTCATTGGCTAAACAACAGCCACAACAGCTAGGCTCCCTGCAACTCTACCAAGCGACTTCAATGGCATAGCAAACAAGCTAAAGCGCCTCTCTAAGCATCAAGGCTTTAGCGAGCTAAGGGACTAAGGTGCAAGAACAAAAGAAAAGGAACTATGTGCTGTTCTTTAATCAATTGACAGTTGGTATAGATCTAGATGAGACTAGACTAGATTGCCATAGAGGGGACGCTTTGAATTTCCCCAAGTTGCCAATCTAAGCCATGCTCGAAATTCCCGACTAGTACCTACTCGAAGTCAATCCATACGCTCACATATAGTTTCACATCATTACATTACCTGAAACCTTATGTTCATTAGTTTAGTGAGCAGACTTCAGAGAGTACAGAGGCATTGCAAATTGTTTCAGTGGGCAAATAGCGTTTGATTTTACACACACATTCCACCATTGTAAAGCCTATTCAGCTATCTCATGGCATCGTGCACATCATTTCAGCCTTGTAAAGCCTCTTGGCTATTCTCAACATCATTGCCACAAGCCTTGTAATACAGATCAGATTTTATATATATTGCAAATCTATCTTCACCGACAGTTTAGAGATTTCACCTACCACAGTCAGTGTATTTGCAATTGATTCATACAGAGATTCTCACGACACTTTTGAGTATATTTCTTGCACCATGTTTATGACTAGCAACCTCAATCTGGAGGCATCTGCTAAGTTAGACAACTCCAATTACGGTACATGGAAATATCGAATGGAGACCATTCTTTTACTTCAGGAAAAATGGGAGTATGTCGATGGGTCTACACCTAGACCATTGGATGATCTAGCCACCAGTAGCTCTACTCCACCTGTTGTCACAGCACTAGCAAAACAGGATCTACAGCTACACAAACAATTTTCGCACCAATAGCAAATCTTGCCATTGCCCGAGCTCAAGCAGAATGGGATAAGAAAGACAAGTACGCCTATCATTTAATCAAGCAGAATGTGCAAGATGTCATGCTAGGACAGCTCAACACAGTCAAGACATCGAAAGAAGCATGGGATATGTTCGCAGCTCTCTATGAGTCCAAGAACACATCTAGGATTCTCACCCTGAGAAACCAGATCAACTAGAGTTTTCGCAACAATAGTGAAACCGGTCATGCTTATGTACTCCGCATAAAAGACTACAACAATGAACTTGCAGCACAGGAGAGACTATGAACCCGCAGAAATGGTTCAAGTAATCCTGAATGGACTAGGAGAGGGATACGAGAATCTAGTCTAGAGTATTACCATTCAACGGCAAATTTCGACACTGGAAGAACTTGAGTCAATTCTACTTGGTGAAGAACTTAGGACTCAAGCTATTCAAGCACAAAAAGGTCATTCTAATGATTAGGCATTCACAGCTTTAGACAGAAGCAGAGGCAAAGGAAAAGGTAGAGGTAGATCATATCAAAAAAGTGGTCATCATCAGCAACAAAATCAAAGTCAGCATCATCCTTAGCGACATCAGAATTAGCAAAGAGGAAATCATTCCAACCGAGGAAGATTTCAAGGATGAGGGAATGTTGAGATATCGAGCTCCACTCGTGATATGCCAGGGTGACCGTTGTGAATTTATGTCACCGACTTGTTAGCTGCAGATGCGGTTGGCACACCACCGATGAATAATAGCTGGATGACAGCTATCTTTATGTACTCTAGTTAGTGGCTCAGTTAGTATGCCACCTAGGTTAGCTAAGTTTGGTTTGAGATCCACATATAGGGTTCACCTATTCCTTTTGTACTAAGAGAGAGTTCTTTTGGCTTTCACAACTAAGAAGAGGAAAACTATTTTTAGCCTCCACCTTTGTGTGTATTCCCCCATTGTGTATGTGAGAAAGCTGCAAGTGAGACTCCTTACTTCTCTCCCACTCTCTTCACATGGTATCAGAGCTCGGTTCGTGGTAAGGAGCTCAAGAACGAAAACCAAGTTCACAGTGTCTTGGTAAGAGGATCAATGTTGCTTTCCTTTTTCGAGTTTAGGAGTAAATCTCTGCAGGTAGCACAGCCGGAAAGTGCAAGAGTGCACTGTCTCAAATTGGGACGCCCCTCGCGGTGTGGTGAGAGGGCACTATATGCTATGGGAGAAGGGTGATGCCCTGGGTGACATTATTTTTTTGATTCAAGGCCATTTCCGTTTTGGTGGCGGAAATTTTCCACAGGCACTTAGAAAAGTGCCCTGTTTTTGCTGTGCGACCATTGTTCAGCAGGTCGATGAAAAGTTACCGCAGAAATTGCATAGTATGCGTATGCGCAGAGCTATTGGGAGTGACAGAATCATTCTTATTGCCCGTTGATGCAAAATTGTCACTAGGAAGTGACTGTGTGGTCAAATACCACTTTCGTCAATTTTGCAGATTTGCTCTTGTGAGGCAGAAGTGTTTTTTGCAGTGATTGAATATTTTTTGCAATGTTCTGTAATGGCGTCTGATGCTCTTTCACAGATAGTCATTGAAAAGCTTGACAATAACAACTTCCAAGTTTAGAATGACGAATTTCCTTAAGGGAAAAGGCTATTGGGAGTTCATTACTGGAGCTAAACAAGAACCAGTTATTCCTAATGTTCCCAATCAATAGGAGTTGCAAGCATTTAAAGGCTAGCATGAGAGAGCCAGAAAAGTTATGTACTGGCTATCTATCAGCATTTCAGATTCTATGATTGTGCATATTTAGGATGCAAGCACGCCGAAGGAGGCGTGGGACACTTTGACAAAAATGTATAGCACAAATACGCAAGCCAGAAAAATCCAGCTTAAGCAAGAGTTGTATAATGTGCAGAGAGAAAATATGAGCATCAATGACTACCACATGAAGGCGAAGAAGATTGCAGATGCACTTGCTTCCATTGGGTCACCAGTGGAAGATGATGATTTAGTTTCTGTGACCTTGAATGGTCTAGGAAAGGATTATGCACAATTTCGGACATCCATTGCCATCCATGAAAAATTTCCAGATTTTGAGGAGTTGATTGCTCTTCTAATTTTTGAAGAGCAGAGAAATGGTGGTGCATCTTCTTTAGGAGGAACTTCAAAAAAACTGTCTACTACTCAAATGCTGGAAGAGGTTGAGGCAGAGGTAGAGCAGGCTGATCTGGAGGCCATGGTAGAAATCAAAATATGTAGTAAATTCAAGAAAACCAGTCTTATGGAGGAGGACGTGGTAACTTTAGAGGTAGGGGGAGCCAAAGAGGTCGTGGTGGATGGCAGAGAGGCCAAAATGCAAATAGCAATGTTGAATGCTACTATTGTGGTAAAATGGGTCATATGGTTAAAGACTTCTATAAAAAGCAAAATGACATCATGACTAGAAAATTGCAGCAAGGCAATTATGCATCCTCCAGTAGACAGGGTGATGACAGAAATGAGCATCTGTTTATGGTGCAGCACATCACCAATTCTGTGACAAGTGTAGAAAAAAGCAATGATGTGTGGTATGTTGACTTAGGTGTGTCAAACCACATGACAAGTCATGCAGAATGGATGCAGGATGCAAGGAAAATGGAAAGACCAAGATTTGTGGAGACTGGTGATAATACTGCACATTCTATTGTGCAGATTGGTAAAATTCCTTTGTCTATGCAAGATGGAAAAAAGAAATACCTCTCTGATGTATTTCATGTCCCAAATATCACCAAGAACCTGGTTTCTGTTGGTCAAATGGTTGAGCAAGGCTTGCAGGTTAGATTTAATCCTCATGGATGCTTTGTTGAGGATATGAAAAATAAAGGTCACTTGATAGCAAAAGGGAAGAAGAAGGGCAGGATGTTTACGTTGGATGCGGACATGCCTGGATTGAGTGCAGCAATGTTTGTACATGGGACCGGTGTAGTTGCAGATATTGATATCTGGCATAAACGCATTGGTCATTTTAATGTACAACGACTTAAATTAATGCAGGCCCAAAATATTGTTATAGGATTGCCTAAGTTCAAGGTTGCAGAAATGCATAAGGTATGTGAAGCCTGTCAGTTTGGAAAACAGGCAAGGAAACCATTTCCTAGACATGTTCAAGAGAGTAAGAGGCCATTGGAATTAATCCACTATGATGTGTGGACTAGTAAAGTTGCATCTATTGGAGGCTATCATTATTTTGTCACTTTTATTGATGACTACAACAAAAAAGTTTGGGTGTATTTTATGAAAAAGAAAAGTGATGTGTTTGGGAATTTCAAAGCTTTTAAGGTATGGTTAAAAAGAAATAGGCCTTGAAATAAAATTCCTAAGGTCAGATGGAGGGGGAGAGTACCTCTCAAATGAGTTTGCAAGGTCCTGCAAGAGCATGGCATAAAGCAACAATATTCATGCAGTCATACCCCACAGCAAAATGGACTTGTAGAAAGGAAAAACAGGCATATTGGAGAGGTATCTCATGCCATGCTCAACGAAAAAGACCTGCCATATTATTATTGGGCTGAAGCAGTTGCTACAATAGTCTACATAATGAACAGGACTCCCACTGCAACAATACATGGCATGACACCAAAGGAGAGCTATACTGGTAGGAAACCAGATATTTCTCATTTGAAAGTTTTTGGTTGTATTGCCTATGTTCATGTGCCAAATGAGTTGAGATCAAAGTTGGGGATCCAAGTTGGATCCAAAAGCTGAGAAGTGCATCTTTATTGGTTATTCTTTGCAGCAGAAAGGGTATAGATGCTATAACCCTTCTACTCGTAAGTTTACAGTGAGTAGAGATGTTGTTTTTCATGAGATGAGCAGCTGGTATAAACCAGTAAATGTGATTAATGATGTAGATGCACAAAATGGTAATGCTGCACAGAATTCACAGCAACAATCACAAAATATTAGTGGACCTGTAGTGTCCTCTAGCAGTGGTTCACATACTTTGCCATGGATAGGCAGATTGAGATAAGGAGGATCTCCTCAAAGTAATGCAGATAGTGGTATGCAAGTACCATGAAAGGGAAAAGTGAAAGTAGATCAGCCCATGGTTGATGTGAATGCAGGTCACTCTTATGTGGATGGTGAATCCAGTGGCTCAGAACAGAGCCTTGATGATGAGTTGGGTATTCCTTCTGTTGTTACACCTGGAGTAAGGAAGACAAGGGATGTTTTGAGAGCATTGGTAGTGAGCCTATTTTGCGCAGGTCTACCAGAGTTAAGTATCCTGTGGATAGGCTAAAATATGATAAATTTATAGCCATTCACTATGCCTATATGGTCAAAGTGATACATGAACCAAAACCCACTTCTTTTGAGCAAGCCATGGGAAAAGAAAAATGGTAGAAAGCCATGGATGAAGAAATGGATGCCTTGGAAGCAAATGCTACATGGGAATTGGTGTCTATGCCTAAAGACAAGAATGCAATTGGCTACAAGTGGGTTTATAAGGTGAAGCACAATGCAGATGGTTCTGTGAACAGATAAAAGGCAAGATTAGTTGTCAAGGGGTATGCACAGACATATGGCATTGATTATGAAGAAACATTCAGTTCGATTGCAAGGATGGCAACTGTAAGAGCAGTCATTGCTATGGCTGCATCAAAGGGATGGCCTTTACATCAGAAGGATGTAAAGAATGCTTTCTTGCATGATTTGCAAGAAAGGTCTATATGGTTCACTTTATGTGAGAAAAACATAGAAAGGCATTATGCTGCTTGTCATTTATGTTGATGATTTGATCGTCACAGGTGATAGTGATGAAGATATCCTTCATGTGAAAATGCTATTGAAGTAGAAGTTTGAGATGAAGCATTTTGGAGAGCTGCGTTACTTCTTGGGCATTGAGGTGATTAGATCCACAAGTGGGATATGGCTCTTGCAGAGGCAGTATGGATTGGACATGCTATCCAAATATGGGATGATAGGCTATAAGCCTATTTCAATTCCTTTACAGCAGAATGTGAAGTTGAGCGCAGCTGCAGGTGAGCTTCTAGAAGACCCTACCATGTACAGATGCATAGTAGAAAGTTTGATTTATATGACTATTACCAGGCTAGATTTGAGCTATGCTATTGGGTTGGTAAGTCAGTTTATGCAGGCTCCAAGGAAACCGCATTTGGATGCGACTAGACACATACTGAGGTATGTGAAGTCCACATTACAGTATGGACTATTTTATGAGACTGGGGTTCAGATACAGTTGATGGATACACTGATGCTGATTGGGCTGGTAGTATTTTTTATAGACGATGTACTAGTGGATATGTGTTCTCTTTTGGGAGTGCTACAATCACTTGGAGCAGCAAGAAATACCCTACAGTTGCCTTGTCGAGCATAGAGGCTGAGTACAGGGGTGCAGCAATGGCTGCATGTGAGGTAGCTTGGTTGCATAAGCTATTTTATGATATGCATCAGTCTACAGATGGGCCAGTTGTCATTTATTGTGACAACATGAGCAGTATACACTTGGCAAATAACCCAGTCTATCATGCTAGAACAAAGCACATTGAGGTGCATTATCACTATGTACGGGAGAAGGTTCTAGTAGGTACTATTAATCTAGTTTATGTCAGCACAAAGGATCAGATAGCTGACATATTCACAAAGGCATTGGGTGCAAAGAAGCTGTGCAAGTTCAGATACCTACTTGGTGTGCAGGAATTGGAATTGAGCTCGAGGGGGAGTGTTGAGATATCGAGCTCCACTTGTAATATGCCAAGGTGACCGTTGTGCATTTATGTCATCGACTTGTTAGCTATAGATGCGGTTGGTACACCGCCCATGAATAATAGCTGGATGACAACTATCTTTATGTACTCTAGTTAGTGGCTCAGTTAGTATGCCACCTAGGTTAGCTGAGTTTGGTTTGAGACCCACATATAGGGTTCACCTATTCCTTTTGTACTAAGAGAGAGTTCTTTTGGCTTTCACAACTAAGAAGAGGAAAACTATTTTCAGCCTTCACCTTTGTGTGTATTCCCCCATTGTGTATGTGAGAAAGCTGTAAGTGAGACTCCTTACTTCTCTCCCACTCTCTTCACAGGGAATGCATCCACCAACGTGTCAAACATTCAACGCAACTACTGTCACAAGTTTGGACACTATGAAAGAGATTGCCGCAAGAAGCAGTATGACCAAGGCAGTCAATCCAATAGCAATCGAGGGAATTTTCGAGGCAGAGGAAATCATCGTGGTGGTGGACACTCTAGTCATAGTCATATTGCAAATGAACATGGGAATATGTTTCTTGCAAGCGAGGAAATGCATCAAACTGATACAGTGTACCCAAACACTGATTTCAATCCCAAAGAGGATTATAGCTATCAAGACAATCAAGTGGAACAATATCCTTGGTACATTGACAGCGGTGCATCATCTCACATGACAAATCATCAGGAATGGTTCATAGAAATGAAGCCATTAGAAGGACAGAAGAATGTCATCTACACAGCAGATAATACACCGAATCCAGTTCAAGGGACATGCGTTATCCCTATGAACAATTTCGTTGGTACGAAAGGATTGGTGAAAGATGTGCTCTATGTTCCGAAGCTCAGCAAGAACCTTTTGTCAATAGGTCAAATGACGGAACACAACTACAGAGTCATCTTCGATGGTGATGAATGCACTATCAAAGATAAATCCAAAAGATGTCAACTAGTAGCAAAAGGTGTCAAGGAAGGACGCTTATACAGAATGCTAGCTATAGTACCAGATAAGCATGCCATGTCAGCTCAACCGCAATAGATGCCACTATCTGCAAAATGGCACAAGAGATATGGTCATGTCAACTTTAAGCACTTGTTAGATCTCATGAATCAGAATATGGAAATTGGAATTTTGAAGCTATAGTTTCTTGGAAAAGTTTGTGAAGCATGCTGCTTCGGCAAACAAAAGCGAACCAACTTTGGCAGAAGTACCTCTTGTGCACGAGGTATTCTTGATTTGATACATACATATGTATGGGGTTATGCCCAGACCGCAGCATCAATGGTTCACTTTACTACTTGACTTTCATCGACAACTACAGCAAATACTGTTGGGTCTACTTTCTGAAAGAGAAATTTGAAGTGTTTTCCAGATTTCAAGAATTCAAAGCCATGGTAGAAAACCAGACAGGCAGAAAGATCAAGGTCATGAGATCAGATAGAGGAGGTAAATACATGTCTTTAGCATTCATGAACTTTTGCAAAAATCACGGCATTCGAAGACAATTCACATGTGCAGATACTCCTTAGCAGAATGCAAGAGCTGAAAGGAAGAATGGGACTTTAGCAGATAGTGCTAGAGCAATGCTTAGTGAAAAGCATCTTTCGAATCAGTATTGGGTAGAAGCAATAGCCACTGCAAACTATTTGCTTAATTGGCTTCCTACCGAACCGATACAGGGTATCACTCCTTATGAAGCATTCACTCGACATAAGCCACACATTGGGCATCTCTGCATTTTTGGTTGCATAGCATATGCCCACATACATGATGATCATTATAGGAAATTGGATGCAAAGTCACGCAAATGCATCATGGTTGGCTATAGTGAAGAAAGCAAAGCATACAAATTGTATGATCCCATCAACCGCAAGGTCATTATCTCCAAAGATGTAATCTTTGATGAGGAATCAAAATGGAAAACCTCACCTACATAGGAGATAGAAGCATCGACTTCACAGTCATCTACAGAACAGGTTGATGAAGAAGAGCAAGAATTGCCAGCAACACCCCAAGCGGAGCCACAGCAGCTCAGACAGTCTACTAGGGAAAGCAAACCACCAGCCAAATTGACATATGCTTAGAAAGGCAAAGCAATTTAGGTGGAAACCACCAATTATGCTCTTATGACTACCATCATGGCTACAAAAGAGCCAGTGTACTTCAAAGATGTAGTAGACAAGCCAGAATGGCAAACTACTATGAATGAAGAAATGGATGCTTTGCATAAGAATAATACTTGGGAATTATGTGACCTTCCACCAGGAAAGAAGGCCATAGCAAACAAATGGGTATACAAATTGAAGTATAATCCAGATGGAAGTATTCAAAGATACAAAGCCAGACTAGTTGCAAAAGGATTTGCATAGCAATATGGTCAGGACTATGATGAGACTTATGCTCCAATAAGCAAAGATGGATTCCATACGGTTCTTGATATCACTAGTGACACTCAACATATGGAATGTGTATCAGCTCGATGTCAAGAGTGCATTTCTCAATGGTTATCTAGACAAGGAAGTCTACATGCAACAACTAGCAGGTTATGTTGAACCAGGAAAGGAGAATAAGGTTTGCCATCTCAAGAAAAGTCTCTATGGCTTAAAGCAAGTACCCAGAAGTTGGTACAGTAGAATTGACAAGTATTTTGCTAATCTGGGATACATGAAGTCCAATGCAGATCATACTCTCTACTACAAAGTTCAAGGGGAAGACATTACTATTGCACTTTTGTACGTAGATGATCTGATTGTGATAGGAAGCAAGGATAGCTTCATCAGAAAATTGAAACAAGACTTATTTGCAGAGTTCGACATGAAAGATCTTGGACTTATGCACTATTATCTTGGAATTGAGTTCTGGAGAGATTCAGATAGCACATTCATGAGTCAGCTCAAGTATGTTGACAATCTCCTGAAGAAGTTTCATATGGCATATTGCAAGATTACAGCCACTCCCATGGAACAGAGTTTGAAACTAAAGATTTAGAAAAGCCTATAGTCAATGACAGATACTATAGGCAGCTCATCGGATCTCTTATATATCTGACTATCACATGGCCAGATATTTGTTATGTAGTAAGCTCACTAGCATAGTTTATGGCAAATCCAAAACAGTCTCATTGGAATGTAGCCAAAAGAGTCTTGAGATACATTAGAGGTACAAGACAATTTGGGATAGAATACAGAGGAAGTCATCCACGGTTGCATGGATACTGTGACAGTGACTATGCTGGAGATCATGAGACTAGGAGATCGACACAAGATATGCATTTTTCCTTGGTCAAGGTTCTATATCATGGTTGTCAAACAAACAGCCAGCTGTTTCTTTGTCTTCAACTGAAGCAAAATATAGAGCACTCACTACAGGTGCATGTGAGGCTATAAGTCTCAGAAGACTATTGTCAGAAAGAGATTACTTTGATGAGTCACATGGTTTTACGTAGAGGAAGGATATTCCCATCAAAGGGGTGTGATGGAATGTAATGCTCAGTCCTTCTTCGATTCCCCAGAATCATCATCTTGAGGGAAGGCCTACTTCATGATGTTGATCTTGAGGGAAGGTGTTGAGAGTCCATGCTCAACATCATGTGATCATGTGTGCATAGCACCATCACGTGATCATATGTGCATAGCACTAACCCAATAGAGTGCTATAAAGGAAAGGGTTAGATCCCCTAACCCTAACCCTAAATGGGTTTGTATATATTCTATTTTTTCAACTAAATTTAGTGTACAGTTAGTCATTTGTGGTGTGCTCTCTAGCTGTGCCCTCTCTCCTCATCTCCACTCTTCTCCTCTCCCCTCTTCATATTTTGTCATACCTTGTTCCCTCTTACCATAGGTATATTTAACCTATCCCATGGTTAGTGTCCACGTGGGTGGAGGCTATGTGTTCAACAACTATCGTGTTATACAATGTGCATAGGATTGTCCTCCTTGAGAGTGGGAATGTGCCGATTCAAATAGGTCATCAGGGGAAAGGACGGAATGGAGGGAGTGATGGAAAAAGTGAGGGGGTGGGATGGAAAGAGAGGGGATGGGAAAATGGACGAAAAAAGGGGTCGTGGTAAAGAGGAAATGAATGGAAAAAAGGTCGGAGAAGATGGAAGAAAAGGAAGGTGATGGAAAAAACAAAACTTGATGAAAATGTTGCAATGTCGGAAATCTTGACAGAATTAGAGGAGGCAGTCACCTTTCCAAAAACTTTCAGGATGGTTGAGGAAGACAATGGATGGTGGGTGGATGGCTAGGTCATTGTTGCGAGAAGGGCTTGATGTATAGCTCGACAAATGCAGATGGGAGTAAGGTGGTGTTCGATGTAGAGGGAGGAGCGACTTGTATGGGGATTGAGAATTTAGAACAGGCAGGAGGCTAGATGTGGAAGAAAAAGAATGAGGGGGGTGAGAGAGGAGGTGGGAGATGTGGATTTAGTCAACACTTCTAGACCTTAGAATTTCCTGAGAGATCTCAACAACGGAAGAGAGGGAGAGCCAGAAGAGAGAGCCCCATAAGTTTTGGTGGGTGCAGAACACGCTAATCTTCTATGTCATCCATATATATATGGGTTTTGACTATTGTACATAACCGAGGTTAAGGCAAAGTGGCCTTTAACCCCCACAACCTCCCACTTAAAAGCCAATGTGCCATTAAGGGAGAACAGCCAGTGAGCATACTATCCAATGCTCATCAAAACTTGACAATACGCAAACCGCTGACTAGGTAGACTCTTTGTCAGCATATCTGCAAGATTATTATATGTATGAACCTTTATGCAATTGTCCTCAAGTACCTCCTTGATGAAATGGTACTTGACCTCAATGTGTTTGGTCTTTGCAGCATGAAAGACCGGATTTCGTCCTAGCTGAATAGCACCCATGGAATCACTATGCAATGTTGGTAAACCTGTATGAATCCCCAAATCTCCCACTAGCTGATCAAGCCATATAGCCTCCTTGCAACCCTCTGTGGTTGCAACATACTTGGCCTCTATGGTGGTAGACAAAGCAATGCACTTATGTGCGTGAGACATCCATGACACTGCACCATCTCCAAGGTGAACACATAACCAGAAGTGGATCTCCTACTATCCACATGCCCTGCATAGTCTGAATCTGTGTACCCAAGTACACACATCTCTCCTCTGCCAAAGCAGATACACATCTCCTTGGTACCCTTCATGTACCTCATGGTGCACTTAACTGCCTCCTAATGCCTCTTTCCTGGATTAGTCATATATCGGCAACTAACCAAAAGCAATGCCTGGTCTAGCAACTATCAAGCTATCATAGCATACATAAGACTCCCAACCACTGATGCATAAGGAACCTTGGCCATCATGGCCCTCTCCTCATTTGATTTTGGACTATCTTCCTGACTCAGTTTCACATATGGAGGCAATGGAGTACTTTACTGCCTTCCCCCCCTCCATATGGAAACGCTGCAATACTTTCATAACATACTTCTTTTGTGAAAGCCAAAGGAGTTTCCTACTCCCATCAGGTGTGAAAGATCCGAGAGATGATAACCCATCTCTCCACTTTCACCATAACCCAGAAAGATGCATTTCCTAGACTTAGAATCTAGCTTCTTCTGAAGCTCTTTTGGCACATGTGCATATGCCTCACACCCAAATATATGCAAATGAGAGTAAGAGGGCTTCTTGCCACTCCATTCCTCTTCAGGAATACCACCATCCAAACTCTTACTAGGTGATCTATTGATCACATGCACTGCAATCTTCATTGCCTCAGCCCAAAAACCACTTGAAGGACTTTCATTTCAAAGAATGGATTGCAACCTTTCCTAAATGGTGTGGTTCATCTTTTTTGCAACTAGATTTTGCTCTGGAGTACAAGGGGACGTGAGATCCCTCTTGATCCCACATGTATCACAGAAATGTTAAAAGTCATGAGAGAGATACTCTACACCATTGTCAGTTTGTACGCATTTAAGCATTAACCTGACTGATTTTCAACCAAAGGCAACCATTTTTGAAATACCTAGAACACATTGATCACTCTTCCGAGCTATAGCATAAGCCCACACTTTCCTAATTGCATCGTCAATGAATGTTACATAGTCTTCAGCCCCGCCTAATGACCATGTAGGCATGGGACCACATACATATGAATGCATAAAATCAAGCCTTTCAAGATATTTCTTTACCCCTTTTTTTATGGGCTGATTTAGTTTGCTTCCCATAGAGACAATGCTCACAAAATTCAAAGTAAAAAAAACTTTATATAACCCAAATGGCATAAGAGTTTCATTCCATTCTGGCCCATATGCCCCAGTCGGCATAAAGAAGTACTTAGATGCTCAGTTATTGCAACAACATGATCACACACCCCTGATACATGTAAGGGATATAATGTCTCACACTTGGCACCTCTTGTCAAAACCATAGAGCCCTTCTGAATTTTCCAATTCTGAAAGCCAAAGATGGTCTAAAAACCAGCATCATCTAGCTAACCCGTTGAAATGAGACTCTTGGTCAGCTTAAGCACATGTCTCACATTTTTTTGAAATAAATGCAAACCCATTTGTAAAAGAGAACTTTATGTCCTATGTCACATGCATAGTTATTTCCAAGATGCACACAACTTGTCTTTCCACTATCATAAGTGGAGAACCATTCCCTGTGGGGAGTGACATGGAATGAAGTACCAGAATCTAAAATCCAATCCTGGGAATATGCATCATTTGAAGTGGTAAGCAACTTTGTAGGTGACTAGACATGAAGAGAATGTCCTTGCAACTATTATCAATGACTGCATTGATCTTCTCGATCTTCACTTTTCTTTTGTCCTCCCTTGAACTCTCTTCCTTCTTATTTGCACCCCAATTTGCATTCTTTTTCTTATCCTTTTACTCTCTTTTCAGCTTGTAGCAATCCCCACATTTGCTCATGTTTGGATAGAAGGATATTTTGAATATTTCAAATCCCTAGGTGCACTTACAACCTCTAACCTTCCATTGCCCATAACTCCCCATGGGTATATCGGATCGCTCTTCTATAAAAAGAAGAAATGTTCAGAATTTTGAGCTCTATACATTGGTACCCATCTTATGGCCTAATTTGTTCTTTATGTGGATATTTTTTAAGAAACATAAAATTCCTAAGTCTGTAACCAAAAGTCTTCATTAACGATTTTTGAAAGAGAATAATTGACATGCTAGAGATAATGATGCCTATTTGGTTTGCCATCTATAAACACAACATAAAAGTCCAAGCATAGGAAGTGTATACATGGCTTGGTGGACTACAGATTGTGATGTTTGAAAGTAAAAATGTCGAGTTGGTGAAATTGTTACCCCTTGAGTCGATATACCATGTTGAGAGAATTTGTACAAATATGACGTGTTAATTTCAAAATACTCTTCACTATGTTGGCCATCGATTAGATCCTGCATGGTTGGAATATCATAGCCTTGGCATGGGATCTTATGATCCTTCTTTGAGGATAATGAAGATATACTTGGGCCATTCATGAAATATATACTTTAGATCAAAAGAAAGAAGGATTAGTTGCAAATCCATGAAAACAACAATTGGTGAAAAGCATGCCAGTGTGGAGGTGGTGGGAAGATTGTGGTGCATGGACACCTTGTTTGCAAGCTCTGGCTATGAAAGTTCTCTCATAGCCTTCTAGCAATTTCTCCAATGAACAAATTTGGAGTAACTAAAAATTTGTGCACTCAGTATAATAACAAGGAATCACTTGCAACTAGATAGGGCTGAAGAGCTTGGATGATGTGAGGAGAGAGTGTATTAATGGGTATCATCTAATCTTCCAAGTTCGTTAGATGACAACCCTCTGGTTCTACAAGTACAAAAGAGTTCCAATGATTGAGATGTTGTTGAGAAACAATAATTTGAAGTTAAAATTTATCACGATTATATGCATCATTTGGCTTCTGTTCACTTATATTTCTTAGTTTATTTGCAATCATTATTTTTAGGTTGCAATGTGTAGTGCTAAGTCTTCCTATTCTTTTAAAATTGATGTGGAACTTAAAATATGGTTGCAATGTGTAACTCTTCTAACCATAACTCTCCTTCCTATGTTTTTAAGTGAAAGTATTTATCAATTTACATCTTCAAAAAGAACATGCACCATTACATTATGGAGGACTCGGGATTTTCATCTCTCTTAGTATAAAAAATGTCACATTTGGAAGAGCTTTACATATACCTTTGTATAATTATATATCTGGTGTTATTTTAAAAAATGTAATACATGGTTTGAGTTTCTTTATACATTAAAACTAATATATAAAATGACCCAAAAAATACACTCTTGCCTCCCACTCATCTCCCTCAAATTCTGGGGTAGTATGAATTGAGTGCATTCTAGAGGATCCTAATGTATCACCAAGTGCAATGCTAAAATGCAACTAGAAAGCACCCAAGGAATGCAATGAGGTCAGGATAATCTGACTATCATAAATGGCAAAGCTTAAAGAGAAAATGACAATGCATAGACCACAACTTTTAACTTACATAATGCATGAATCATTTCAAATATTTGATTGCAATTGTTTTTGAAACTCTCTTATTTTAAAATAAAAAGCATCGCTCCAAAAAGTACTTATTTATGTATAAGAAAATACATAATTCTTCAAAACTTTTGAAAAGACTTCTATTAAGTATGAAAGAAGCTCGAAGAGCAAAGCTCATGAAAGAAGTACAACATGCAAGGCATGAGAAAAGGCCAAAACCAAGCCCATGTGAGAGAACTAGAAAAGTCCAATGTTGAGGCTAAAAGTGCCACCTCCACCCCATCGAGAACTTTGAGAAAGATGGGGAGCCACTCCACTCCCTAAAGAAAATAGTCCTCTCGATAGAAGTTGCCTAGGAAGATCTCTACATGCTCACACAAATGGTCATAACGGTGTGTATAGTATATTTCTATATAATGGCCAATGTGTGTTTAGGGTGGAGTAGGAACCATCTAAGGTCTTTGTGCATCTAGATCTCCAAATATGACATATTGAAATGCTCACCGAAATCTCCCACAAAGTATCCATAGAGGCATGTGCAGGTCTATAAAGGAGAACTGGGAACATCATCAAGAGAACACAAAAAGAGCTAAAGAAATTTCATGTCTCTCATAAAAAATCTAAGTTCCTAAAAGAGAGATCCAAGCCATTAGACCCTAGGTCATGAAGAAGGGAAAATGAATAAGGTGCTCAACAAATTAGCAATCCCCTTTTAGACGATCCCTGCCTATCTATAGTCCCATAGTCAATGCTGAATAGACTCTTTCAAGCAAAAAGGCAACAAACAAAGTAGCATTTTCCCCAAACATAGATCTCCACCACTCATTCGGTGCAATCCTTGCATGATTAGAAAGCCAAAAGAAGAGACTGATTTCTAGATTTATGTAGGATTTCCAGAGCCTCTTCCAAAAAAAATTCTATAGATCATCAAAAATTTGAAAAATCTCCCACTGATGAGCTCCAGTGGGCTTCCAACCTATAAGGCTAAGCTATCTTCATTGCATTACTAAACTATGTATTGAAATAAGGAGAGGCCAATAAAATTTTGTTCCTTCAATCCTCTTTAATATATCTTCTCATATTTCATGTGTGAATTCACTTTGAGTTTTGGTCATGAATTGTGAGTATTAATCAATGGCAGACAGAGTGTTAGGACACGTGTGGTTTGCAATGTTGGTTTTTCATACCCATGTTGGGAACCGATGGCCAAAAATAATGATTGTATAAATATTATTATTGCATTTTAGGATCGTAGGGCCTTGTTTTAGGCTTCATAACCCTAAAAAATTTTTTATAGGGTAAAGTTAAATCCATGGCTCTATGTCTTGTAATGGGACACGAACTAGTATATCTCTAGGTCACTATGGGCCTAAGCACCATACAAAATCCTATCCCATGTATAGGTCTATACATGCACTTTTTAATGAAAAACCCTAGGTGCATGCAATAGGATGCATGTAGATTTGTGACATTGGTTTTTCATACCCATGTTGAACATCGATAGTCAAAACAAGATCAGAATTAGTGGGCCTCTAAATAATGATAGTATAAAGATTATTGCTAGGTTTTCTTGCATTTGGAGGAGCATGTAGCCATGTTTTAGGGTGTGTAACTTTTTTTTATTGCACCTTGAAGTGATAAAATTTTTGATCCTAGGGTGAGGTCAAATCCATAGTTCTACATGTATCATGATAAACCCAGACTTGGTATGATTTGAAATAACTATGGGCCCAAGCACCATACCAAATCTCTCATCTATACATGTGTTACTTTTAAAACCCTAGTGGTATGCATGGGGCCGCGTATGGATAAGAACAAGGAGATCTAGATTTCCAATGGTGCAAATGATATGAGATGGGTGTCATAATTTTCATAGGAGTTAAGATGGGTTACAGGTAGAATTAAGGCATGTACAAAGTATCATACCCATCAGAGACAAGCGTGTAGGGTAGAAGCACACCTAGGCATATTTTTTAACACACATGCATGATGTGTTCTAAAAAACAAGGAGATATGCATTCCTAACCACAGACTGATATGCTATGGGTGTGATAATTTGCATAGGACTTTAATTGAGTAAGATGAAGACGTGTGAAAAGTATGATACCCATCAGAGATGAGCACATAGGGTAGTAGCACATTAAAATGCATTTTGTTTAACACATATGCATGATATGTGGTAAAAAACAAGGAGAGATATATTCCCAAGCATGCATATCATATCTGATGGGTGAAATACTGTGCAAAAATCTTAAAATAAGAAATATGGAGGCTTGTGCGAAGTATTATACCCATTGGATAGGGTAGGAGCGCACTATGCATATTTTTTAACACATCCATGATGCATCATAAAAAACAAGGAGATATGCATCCATGACCATGCAAATGATAGTTGATGGGTATGATACTTTGCATAGGCCTTAAAGTGAATAAGATGGAGGCTTGTGTATAGTATCATACCCATCAGAGACAAGCACATAGGGTGGAAGCATACTAATGCATAGTTTTAACCCTCAATCATGATGCGTGGTTGAAAACAAGGAGATATGCATTTCCAAAACCATGCAAAGAATATCCGATGGGTGTGACATATTGCACAGGCCTTAAAATAGCTAACAAGATGACCCATACAAAGTATCATACCCATTAGCAATGATGACAAGCACATAGGTAACAAGAACACCGATGTAGATTTTTTAGCAAGCATGCAAATGCTTGGTTAAAAACAAGGAGATATGCATTCCTAACTGTGCAAATAAAATCAAAGAGGTGTGATACTTTGCACAAATCTCAAAGAGAGTAACATTAATTCTTGTGCAAAGTATCATACCCCTCGTAGACAATTAGATAAGATAGGAGCACATCGATGCATCTGTTTTAAGACACCATGATGCATGGTAAAAACCAAAGAGATTTGCAATCCTGAACATGCAAATAATATCACACGTGTGTGATAATTTTCATAGGACTCAAAGATTATAAGATGAATGCTTGTGAAAACTATCATACACATCGGAGACAATCACATAGGGTAGGAGCACACCCATGCATATTTTAAAACACGCATGCATGATGGGTGGTAAAAAACAAGGAGATTTACATACCTAACTATGCAAATAATATCAGATGTGTGATAATTTTCACAAGCCTTAAGTAGAGTAATATTGATGCGTGTTTGAAGTATCATACCCATCAGAGACAATCGCATAGGATAGGATCACACCGATGCATATTTTTTAACACCCATGCATGATGCGTGGTAAAAAAGAAAATGGGGAAGTAGAAGTGGGAATGGGGGAGGTGGGAGTGGGATGAGGGAAGGGACACCAATGGGGGAGTGGGATAAGGGAGGGGGAGCCAATGGGGAGGGTGGGAAGGAGGGACCATAAAATTTTAACCATAGTTTTCCTTATATATACCCTCCTCCTCTCTTCCATTCTCATTTTAACAAGCAAGAGCAAGGAAGACCAAGAGCAAGAGGAAGAACAAGGAAGCTCAACCACTTTCCAATCTTTCCAATCTGAAAACTTGTCTAGGTAATTCTTTGTCAAGAATATTTTACTGTCAATTTTACCTCAGTGTAGAGAGAGAGAGAGAGAGAGAGAGAGAGGGGAGTGTAAAGAGAGGAAAATAAAGAGAGACAAGAGAGATGAGAGGAGAGAGAGGAGGGTGGAGAGAGAAAGATGGAGAGGAGAAAGAAGAGTGAGGGTAGGGGGAAAGGAAGGGTGAGGGTGAGAGAGGGGAATATATACATGCATACATACATACATGTGTGTGTGTGGGGGGGGGGGGGTGCAGGGGTGCAAGCAGCCACTGTCAAGGCAACACGAGGGCGAGAGAGGCAGGAGCGAGAGGGGGGGCTACTCACGATCGCTACCGCTGTAAAACACATGAGAGAGAAGCATAAGGCTGAGGGAAGCGAGGACGGCATGGAGAGAGAGGCTACCCACACTTGCTATTGCAGCAGTGCATGAAGGGAGGGGGAGGGGGACACTACGGGGGAACAAGGGGCTGAGAGGGGGGGGGGGCTGCAAGCAGCCACTTCCAAGGCAACGCGAGGGGGAGGGAGGCAGGAGCAGGGGGGTCTCGTGATCGCTACCATTGCAGCACACGAGGATGAGGAGGGTAAGGGTGAGGGAGGCAAGAGGGGGATGCTCACGCTCGCTACTGCAGCAATGCGCAAGGAGAGGGGGGCACCACGCAGGGGGGGCTTCTCGTGGCCATAGCAGCTGGCATCACGAGGGGTAGAGTGAGGGTGAGGGTGAGGGTGAGGGAGATGAGGGGCTAGGGATGTTTTTATCGAAGCTATGCTTATTTCCTTTTACTCTCCACACCTCCATGTTTTAATCTCTACAACATAGATGGCATGTTACCTTTTCTAGAGGAAAAAGTTAACTTCTCAATGTTTGAAATCCTTATTGTGGATAGTTTTAGAAAGCTATTAAAGGATAGATTTTAAATATGCCTTCTCCAAAAAGATTTGACTTGGCCTATTCATAACGAGAATTTGGAAGAAGTTACTAGGTAGAATTTCACTTTAAAGCTCAAAATCTCCATGATAATCTCTTGTTTTCCCTAGCTTGACTAACAAAACATAGATAGTTACTTTCCTTAGCTCACAACCTAAGCCCAAAACTATTTTGGACATGAATGCAGTTCAATGAAGAACCTTTGGCAACCCTTTGCCAAGGAGAAGATTTGGATTCAAACCCCTATTACCCATTCAAGTTAGGCATGTACCTTTTTCCTCTATTTTTTGGAGTCCTTTTCTTGAAATGTGGACTTCATCATAATCGAAAAATACTGCAATAAACTAGAGGGAGGCAATGAAGAGAAAGAGAACTTACAATCTAGATGTAAAACTGTAAAAGTGCAAGGCCATCCAAAGCCATGGAATAAAGAAACTAAGAAGATGAATGTTATGAGATTATCGTTCCAAGTAAGAGGGATGGAAAGAGAACGCAACAATGAGAATCACATTACAAAAATTGTGGATTGAGAAAGGGAAACTATAAAGGAGCCCTTCTTATGCAGATGAGGATATCTAACTATAATACTAACTTATGCAAGTCTCAATATGATACCATTTTTCTATTTTTTTTATTAAAGGGCCCAAAGTAAGTGTACTCACTGCCCTAATAACTTGTTTGACTTGGAACAAACGTTGCCAACTTTTTAAACCAACCCAAGCCATTTCTCCTAAAGAGAATCCTCCTAGTCCTATCCAACTATGGTGTCCCTTTATTGTGGGACCATGTTCCAACCATCTCTAGATCTAAATATTAGGTTGAGTGAGAATGTGAAGGTGAGGAAGGGTTTCCATGATTAATGGAAATATGTTAAGTAGGCCATCCTTCATATCCTTAGAATTCAATTTCCATTTACAAGGAACTGGTATAAACCCTGGTACTTCATGGAACTCGGATCAAATATTGTGAATGCGAACATTATAATCAGAAAATCTTGATTTTTGTATTTACCTCTTTCCCTCTTGCTATATTGCATATGCAAGCCTTAAAAGCCTACACAATTTCACCTCCCAACGAATTCATGATATTGTGCAAATGCGGAAACCGAGCACGAAAGTTTCCCGTGGAGAACCAAACATTCGATGAAATGTAGTTGGACACAATTTAATGACTTAACGATCAATTGAATGTAGAATTTAGTCCCTTTGACAAGATGACAATGCAATGATTTTCAATTATTACAGTTCCGCCTTATATTCCAACAGTGCAATTTTTATTTCTGAATTTCAAAGTCAGCTCTCAGTATCAGGTAGCTCTAAAATAATGAGTCACCAGACAAATGCAATGGAAAATTTAATATACCCCTCAGCTTAGGCAGGGAAGAGAAATTGAAGAAATACTTAACAAGATATTGACAAAAAGTAATAGCCATAATTGGATTCCAAAAAGATACCATGCAATAATCAGTAGCCCGAACAGCTTTGTCCACAAAATATATTCACCCCAAAGGTTCATGAAGGCCCCGTCCAAAAACTCAAACATGCAAACAAAATCTCCGGGCAGCCTGAGACACTTGCCTTTGCTCTCACGGGCTCATGGCTAAATGCAGCCTTCTCGTTCACATTAACTCCTTGGCCAGCACATGATCTTCACAGGATTTACAAGGTCAAAGAAACCCCAAAACTTCATCAATAGCATGCTGTACCCTGGAGGACATCTTCTCCAGGCAGACATTCTTTAACCAACTAATTCGACTGCATTTTTGAATGCCATTGAATCACAAATCTTTGAGGATCTCAATGATTTTCGTAAGGAGAGAACTCTGGATGGTCATTTTGCAGTAGTCATCATCCTTGTTGAGAAAAGAAGATCAAGACGTGCAAACATCATGTTGTGAGGAGCATTCTTTGAGCCAATCCATGTCTCTGTTCATGTCCATGTCCATGTCCATGTCTACCACTCGGCCAGAGGCCCTGCTAGTAGGCAAGAGCCGAAAGGAACCCTTGCCCACCAATCCCATAAAACCACTACTACTGCTTCCTTCTGCATGTTTCTTAGATTTATTTGCTGCAGTCATCTTGCCCAGGTCCTTGTCCCCATCTTTTTCCCCTTCCTCATGGTGATTGATCTCCCTGGGCTGAGCCCGTTTCAGCTGTCCAATGTGGCGACGACAGAAAGGGCAGGCTGGAGCAGGAGAATTGGGCATTGCTGGGTTCGGCTTGTTGTGGCAACAGAGGGCCAGAGTGCAGCCAGCACACATTTGATGCCCACAATCTTGAACTTCAATTGTACATGCATGCTCAAAACAAATGCAGCACAGCTCGTTCTCTTCCTGGTCATCATTCTGAGCACCCATGCATACAAGAATATCCAATTGGTAGAAGCACAATCAGCCAGATGTTCACAGAACGTTTCAGACTACAAATTCTAAACATAAATATGCAGGTTCCTGTATCAGCACTCAATTAGGATGGCAAGGTCTTTGGATCCTCAAAAGTTCTTTATAATGTCAGAATCACTAACCCCAAGTTATCATGAACACACATGCATTACAATGAATTTTCTTCTTCGTTTGGGTCAGTGACGCACCATACAAAGGAAAGATCCACAACTCTGATTCAAGCTGGTTACCCAAAGCGAGCTTAAAAAGGAGAAAGCCTGACCTGAATCTCATTGACCATCCCTCCCAATTCCCTTTTCCAATCAATTCCGGGACTCTCACTGTGAGAACAAAAGATCCCCTTTTCCCAAGCATCATTAGCTTGGGCTAAGGCTGCCTCCAGAAGAAGTTTAGCTTCAGGATCGAGGTCTCTCATGAACTTCCAGGGAGATGGCCAGACCAAGGGCTCTGCTGTGAGAGGATTAAGTAGAGCTGCACATGCTGTATTGCTGTACTTCATTGCTATGAAGAATGGAGTGTGCCTACAAAAACGTTCAAAATTGGTGAGGCGGCCAAAGGAGATAATGATTCAACCCACAAACACTGTCTTCAAGATTTAGCAATTTTGCCCCTCTCAAAGTCTCGCACATTCTCTCTCTCTCTCTCTCTCTCTCTCTCTCTCTCTCATGAATCAACTTGGCCCCTTTGCATTATTGCTACGAAGTACATACTCCCTCTCTCTCACTGGATAAGCCATCCTTCCCATCGAGTTTTGTAAAACCCATGTGGGTCTTGGTGGTTGAGGTTCTGGTTTGTGTCGTGTGTGAGTTCGATTCTTGGAATCGCTTCAGATGAGTCAAACTTGGCTCATTGGCATTGTTGCTACGAAGTAAATATTGTCTCTCTCTCTCTCTCTCTCACACACATTTCTCACACACATTTTGCTACTACCTGGTAACAAAATGCAGTCATAAGCCTAATATACGGCATATAAGTATTCTTCATCAGGAAGAAATGTCAGAAAAACATTAGCACTTATGTAGCATGGCAAGATACAATTTCACCCGAGTCCTACGGCATGCAAGCGCGAAAGAAAATTTAGCACTCATGTAGCAGATACAGACACACAGTACCTCTCCCTCTCTCTTCCTTTTGCTTGCTGTTTGGCAATCTGCAATCACACCCCAAGTTATGGCATACAAGCATCCTCATCAGACACCAAACTTATGGCATATAGATAGAAATGTGCCTCACCCCTGCGAGTTCCTCTGCATCCGATCTGCTCCCCATGCCAAAAGCTCCTTAACACAGTCTGTTGAGCCTCCTCGAGCTGCGAAATGCAGAGGTGTGCTCCCAAATCCTGGGCTGAAATCGGTCCGACAGAGTAAATTATGGTGCTAGTAAAGCTTTTCACTCTGAATTTGATTCTATTGTTCCAGTAACGGTAAAGGATGAAAGCCTGCAGTAGTACCCGCTTCCTCCAGATCTTGTTGTGGTTGCGCAAACGAGAGCCCCACTGCTCAAAAGCAAGCGGACTACTGCCGGATGGCTGGATCGGGCTGCAAGGTGCAAGGGAGTTGCCCCACTTCCATCGCGGACATTCACAAATCGGGCGAATCCCCTGCCGATAGGAACCAAGCACAAGGGGAACTGAAGCAATGCATGAATTTTGCTGAAATCGACACAACAATGCGATTTGAACTTCACAGAGCAACTTACCAAGTTTGAGCCACGGCAGGCAATCTTGCGGCATCCAGAATTCTCTGAAGGCAGTCGAGATGGCCACCCTTGGCTGCGTAATGCAGGCAGGTCCTTCCGTTAAGCGAATCGAACAAGAGGACCTGAGCAGAACCACGGCAACGGGATGAGGACATGCAATGCCTGCGCAGAGAGGATTGGCAAACGTAGCTTTGCTGAAAGAGAGACGCAAGAAAAACTCACATTGGCTTCCCATTCCACCAATCGTTCGATGCAAGCGACTCGTCCGTTCTTGCAAGCGAACATGAGAGGCGTCTGCAGCAGCAGAAGCGAGAGATGCGAGCAGATGACGAGCAATCGTAAAGCATTTTGATGGAGATGAATTCAGAAGCGAGAGATGCGAGCTATCGCAATGCATTTCAAGGAGAAGAGTTCTACCTGTCCGTGGTGATTCACGCCGTTGAGCAGGGCGCCTTTCTCGAGCAGAAGCGAGAGCACCTGCGCTCGCAATCGCAACGAAAAACTTTATGAATTCAACAAGGTCGAGGACGACAACGAAAATTTTATCGATTCATGAAGGAGGACGATCGCTGCTAGTACAACAGATTGTTGATTTCGAAAGACCGGAACGGATCGAAGATTGAAGAGAAGCTTACATCTGGTTGGCCGTGGGAAGCAGCGTAATGCAAGGGGGAGAGACGACTGTGCGAGAGCGCACGGAGCACAAGCTTGGGATTGTCGTGAAGGAGGACCTTGACGAGCTGCAGGTCACCTTCGCGGATCGCAACGAAAAGCTGCTTCTCTACGTCCAATCTCGTGCAGCTCACCGTCATCCCCATCGCAACCCGATCACACAAACTTCAATCACTTCTTTGTTTTCTCGTTCCGGAAGCTTTCCATCTCCGTAGATCATCCGCCGGAAATCATCTTGCTCTCTGACCTTGCTGAAATTTTTCTGCCTCCTCGAGACCTTCCATGGACTGCTGCTTTCTTTTTCTTCCCTTTTCAATCTCGCAAGCAGCTAGCTACCTTCCTCCATGCAGCTTCTTCGCTTCTGCTCCTGCTTCAATCTCGCAAGCTATCTTCCATGTAGCCGCATCATTTGCTTCTGCTTCAATCTCGCAAGCTTATCTTCCATGTAGCATCATTTGCTTCTGCTTCTGCTTCTGATTCTTCTTCCGGAGCTGGTTGCCGATGATCCTGATATCGCCACCTCAATCGGCATCCTCTGCCACCGAATGGTAACACGAACGCGACAAGCGCTCACCTTCCATGGAGCATCTTTTGCTTCTGCTGCTGCTTCTTCCGGAGCTGGTTGCAGATTATCCTGATATCGCCACCTCAATCGGCATCCTCTGCTACGGAACGGTTGCACGAACGCCAACACTAAAGCGCAAGAGCTCCATCAGGAGAAGTCACGAAGAGGCGACTTTGCAGAAAATCCGACGCAGAAGCAAAGGTGCCGACGTACTGCTGCTGATCAGGTCCAAAGCTATGGTGTCGCCAAGGGGACATCACACATGGCAGCGATAAGAGCTTGGATCCTCAAATGGAGCTCCTATCCCGCCATAGCCGGGGTCTCATCCATCGCCAGAGGAAGCCACCGGCCCTCCTCCCCTAGCGTTGCCAGCACCTTCAATGTCGTCACGACCTCTGTCTACCGAGCTCTATCGCCATAGCCACACTAGCTCCACCCCGATCTCTCCCTCCCGGGACCACCACTCCACTTCGAAGCTCGCATCGATATCCTCGCACCGAGCTCCGAGCTTCGCGTGTCTATAACAGCTCGCATCTCGCCACCTCTAAAACCATAACCAGCTGAGTTTCATCCATCTCCAGCTCCCTATCAGAGCTCCGGCTTCAGCTCCATGCCTCCATCCGTCGCTGTACAATCATGTCTCTCTCTTCCTCCGTATGCTCTCGTAATAAGAGCTCCTCTCTGCTTGCCCTGAGACCACAGCGGCTTATTCCCGCCACCTTCCGCGCTTCAAAAACATGGTACTGTTGCTCGTTTACTGTCACAATTCCCTAGAGAGTCTGTCGCGGGCTCCCCAATCACCAAGCGAGACGTTTCGCAGCCGGCCACGAAACTCTGTCTCCGACAAGAATCCATCACATCAAACTGCCATCTCGTGCCGCGCTCTGGCGCTACGTACCCCTCTGCCCAAAAGCCCCTTGTTTATTTCACCCCTCAACGCGCTGCTCTGCAGCTGCAGCTCTCGAGTCTCAATCCTCTCACGTCTCATGTGCCTCACTTTTGCGACGATCGGTCGAAGGCTGCATTGCATGCTGCAAAAAATTGCAAATTCAACTGCTTTTTTCTTCTTGCAGGCGCTGCTGCGCAATCCGAATTCCAATGCGCACATCTGACCGTGAACTCTTTTCCTACGTACTTCAACCAGACAAACTCCCGATCTACACGCAGCATGTGAGTGCAGCGCTGCAAGTCGCTGGTGCATAAAATTGCAATATGGAACATCAGCAAGCCTTTCTGCTATAAAGATCATGCACAAGCAAGCCAAATGCGTTTGAATCTTTGAAGGAATAGTTGCATTTGGCAAAGAAATTTGGAATTTGCGATGCGTTTCGGTGTCTGCAGACCGGAAATGGATCTCACAACACATCAAAAACTTAATCCAAGGCAGACTTACTAACTGGAACGAGCTGCTTGAAGCTAACAAATCGGCAGCTGCAAGCTCCCAAATCATCACAGCCTTCGTTTGATAATCTTGCAATGCGTTTCTATGTCGTTAGATCGGAAATGGATATCACAAGTCCAAAATGTACATCAAAAACTTCATACAATGCATGATCACGATATCAATCACTAATTCTACTGTCAAGGAACAGTCCACAAGAACGATCTTGCTCGCAAATTCTTTACTGCACTTTAGAAACTTTTTATATACCTTTGGTTCTATAGATTTGTCCAAAAAAAGGGTTTGCCAATTTTCTTATCTTGTGGAGCTGTGAATTTTTTCCCAGTAGTACTTTATTTATTTTTTCATCATGTTTGTCCTACAATACTACCAAGCTAGTGTTTTTAGAAGAGTGGCCTCGGGGTCAACAGTAAGTCCCGCATGCCTCATCCATTAGAGTCCTGGTATCTTCTCCGCTCTCTAAGTTTCCATTTAAGACGGAGGGTCCACACTTGAGTTGGCACCGAATAAATAAGGTGGGGGGAAAGAGTTCTCGGACCATGAGATGCTTGGTGGGTGTAAGTGCCTCACACAGCAAAGCCGGCTCTCAAAACAAAACAAAAAAGTGGCCTCATGATGTGTTGTTTGCGACAAGGTACCACTTATCAGAGCTTGACAGCATTCAAAATCGTTACCTGCTCTTCATGATCTCAGGAGGAAGGTTTTGCTAATGTGCTGATGCGAGAATCTTTTCATGATCATCACAATGATGAGTTTAAAATCATACATTCTGTTGAGGAATCCTCAAAGGAAGTATTGCTAGAAGTAATTTCTGGTATGGGCTCCTCTGATGAAGAGCAAGTGCCCGCATTGATTTCAAGTCCCTTAAGTTTACAGAAGTTTGAGAGCAAGTGCTCTCTAATCCCTTACATGAAGTTTCAAGTCCCTTGAATTTACAAACATCAAAAGATTTCATGGCTTAGCATTAAAAACTTTGACTCAAAATAGTAGTGTAAGAATAGCCTTGTGTCTATCCTACAAACTATACTTTCTACACATTCTAGTTTGAAAGAATAACAAGTATCACAAATATGTGAAACATCACAAATTATATCCCCTAGGGTGAGGCACATTAAAACTTGTGTAGGAAAAAGGATGGGACAACAATTTTTTTTTCAAACTAGGAAATTCACAAAAACTATATATGTAAGGGGTGTTTTAATTCACAAAATCAAATAACTTGAAGTTTCCAAGATTTGGAACTAGCATGTGACTACTAGTTGGGACTCGTATATGAGTACTAGTTCTAGTACCATCCTTGAACACGAGTTTAATTTAGATTATTAGTTTTGAAAGCTTGGGTTAATATCTTATGATGGTACCTTTCCTTTTAAGCATAGGTCAGGTGGGGCAAGAGTATGTAAACTTAATAAGTAATCAATATAATGACGGTATAAACAATCACTCGTTGAACTCAAATGTTTCTTTTTATCTCTACAGCACTAAGAAAGGTAAGGAAGGTCTAAGGAGAAGTTAGTTTACACGTGACATAATGAAAGTATGTCTCCCAAATTCTAGTTTGCATATGTAGACACCCATTTACATAGTAAATGTATTTATGAGTAACTAAGTGAGCACACTAGGAATAACGTGACGTAATGAAAGTATGTCTCCCAAATTCTAGTTTGCATATGTAGACACCCATTTACATAGTAAATGTATTTATGAGTAACTAAGTGAGCACGCTAGGAATCATGGAATAAGCCTAGCCTTTGGAGGCAAAGGTGGCTTTACAAACTCTCCTCAAATGAGAAACAAGAGATGTCATAAATGACACACTAAATGGACTTCATGCACACTCCTTTTTCAAGCGTGAACATTGCTAGGTACTTGGTGATTTTCTAGAGCTAGCCTATAAAGAATATCTTTATGCCACATTCATGATGATTTGGTATGTTTTCCTTCTGCTTCTACTTCAAGTTAATACACATTTTTCACTTATAATAGACGCAACATTTTTTGACATCCTCCTTTCAACACGATATGTTCTTTAATATAGATTCCATTATTATGCTTTAATATAGGGAGATAATATTGGGAAGGTTGTAAGGCATTCATATTTCATATCCATTGTTGGTACGTCCCTTCCCGAAAATCCCAAACTTCAACATTAGGGAGGGTGGGGGAAGCATTTTGTCTAAAAATGGGGTTTTTTACCAAGAGTTCCTAATCAAAATGGATACTAAATGAATGTGGCCTACCTTTTAGGCTCTTAACATTTTCAACTAGCACTTTGTCTTAATGTGCAAGGTGTCTATTTGTCCCTTTTCTTACAACTAGGACCGCCTCACTTAAGTTCCTTCCATCCTAAACCTAGGTCATCCCCTTTCCCACAAACTACTCACCATTTTTCCTTTGCCAAATTACCCTTGTTTAAGATGTTGAAATAGCAAACACCTCCTCCCCTCTTTTGGTGGATCACCTTTGATTATCCCTTGTAGAGTACTAGGCATAGAGCTACAAAGGCTAATATGTAACACTTTGAATTCCAAGCACATTTTCAATGCACTTTCTCTATAAGGGGGAAGGCTTATTTCAAGGTTGCCCTCCAATGGGAATATAATAGGCCTCTTCTTACTAGTTTCACCATTACATAAGACAATGCCAAATTCAACATCATGCATTGCAAGCCCCAAGAAACTTCAATGGAGGTTTTGTTACATATTCTCTCCGTATTCTAAATCAATTGGTAGTATTGTAATAGATCTAAAACTATAATGTCTCAAAGCTACGTACAATTCTAGTGCTCCCAAAGAAAAGGGAAAAATAAACTATTATAAAACATATCCTTAATCATGATAAATCTCAAGTATTTGTTTTGCAAGTGGAAGATTGTCCAATCAAAGTAAGGTCTAATTTAGTGCTATGATGTAAAAATCAACTACTATTCCTCAGCTATTTACTCTCATCAAATGGAGGAATTGATGAGGCTGCTCATTGATTATCGTAAATTATCTATTATTGTTTTCTTTTATTCATAATTTCACTGAATGGCTTCCATCCTTCAAATTGGAATCCTTAGCAGAGAGAGAAGTTTTTTTTTTTTTTTGGGGGGGGGGGTTATGCCTAAGGGTAAGGGGTGAAATTATTGTTACTTATTGAGGGGATGATTCAAATCAAACGAACAACTTTCAAGAGCTACAATGAGGCAAAAAAACAATCACAAAGGTGAAATTTCAAAAAATCTTAATAGATGGGGCAAGAAGAGGGAGTCTCTTGAGCCATGTTCAATATTCTCCAATCTTTGTTTCAAGCTGGGCAAGGGCAAGGCATAGGTCAACATGCAAAGGACAACATACGGTGACTCGAATTAGCCAAAATCCTTAGACCATCTTCATTTCTTAGCTCTATCATGTGCCTTTACTAAGGGCACAGAATGAGGATGATTAAATTCAATGAATCTTGCAAGGAAACCCTACTTGCAGGGTATTGTTTTATTTTTTTTAATGAGGCTACCTATGTTTTCTTGCTTGCTTACTACATTCCAACACACAATAAAGTCAAAGGTTTGATAGAGTTCTCGCTCGACCAAAACTCGTTCATTGATAGTTTTCCCAAAGGAGATAGGAAGCATGACAAATTTAAGAAATCTCTACTTGGCCTTCTACCAGATGAAATTGACAACTTGAACTCTATAATTAACCTAGATCTCATCACAAATTTCCTTGCATGGCCTTTCAGATTCTATAGAAGAACTATGCCAAGTGCACTTGAAAATATATCTTGAATTTGCACATTAAATATATATTTTCTCCTTGATTTTGTACAAGTAAACTCAAATGGAGCAAGGGAACATGAGAACTACCTTTGGGATATCAACCATAGCAACAACAACAAAAAAACATTACTAACAATTGAGAAGAGAGGCAATACAGATTTATTTTGTATTCATTTCTTTCTTTCTTGCCTAGTGTATGTTTAGGAACTCTAGCAATAGATGCACTAGTCCCTCACCACCAACGAGGAGGTGAGTGACTCAAAAGGGCACAGAATAAGCCTAGGGCATCAACTCCCTTTAGTAAGAATATCTGTCAAAATTTTGAGTATGAGATGAAAGTAAAAATATGCCATGAGTTAAAATTACTTAAACTAGCATGGTTGTGCTCTATGCTAAAAGAGCTTCAAATATGTCTTTACACCTTGAAATTTGGGTAAATCATGAAAAAGTTACATGATTTTTAAAGAAAGTTGGTTTTCATATTATAGTGTATTTTTTGTTTTACCCCCCCCCCTCATCCAAAAGACCCCCCCCTTAGGTCTCACATATTATGAAAAATATTTACAAATCTTAAAATCTTGCATATTTTTTAAAGTTTATACCTTATCATCTATTGGAGGGGACACTTGATATTTTCATCTTTTTCCCTTGCATATTTATAGTTTTTGTAAGAAATCCATGCATATATGGAACTTGTCCCCCCATACCCTAAATTTTGGATGAGGGTAGTAACATAATACATATTGAGTTGGTGGCCCAGGGGAATAAGACAGGACCCCTCGACTGCTCTGGGCAATACAGAGGACCCCTCAAGTGTTTTGGCTAATGTGGAGGAGGTGTGCAATGGGAGGAGATTTTCTTGCCAATGTCATTTGCAAGCTGCCACTATGAACTTGCTGCACTTCATGGGAACCCTTTCTCCAACCACATTTATGCCTATCATTGTGTCTTATCTCTCTCTCCGCCACCTCCTCACTCCAATTCGACGATCTTAGTAATAATAATCTGATCGGATTTGTCCCTTCCACCATTGTTTCCTTCCAATCCTTATCACTATTCAACCTTTCCATCAACCAGGTTGATGGTTCTATCCCCTTGCATCCTATGTCAGCCTCCTCCAAATCATATTGAGGAACAACCTTCTTATTGGAAGTATCCCTTCCACCCTCAACTCTCTTTGGAAATTTATCTACCCTTGATCTATCCCTAAATCACCTCATCGAACCTATCCCGCTTTAGCTCAGATCGAAATCATCTTAATAAACAAACTCCTCACTAAAACCATTCCTTCCACCATCAACCCAAGTCTTCAAGTAAATGTGTCAAAACTCAGGAGCATTAGACCACAATGCATCCAACACATTTTGGAGCATCTTGCCATTATCCAGATAATTCTTCTTTGCTACTAAAACTCCCCCAGCCCTGGTTGACCAGCCCTGGTTGAGACTTATGGGCAACTCCAAAACTTTCCATCACTACTACCTAGGTAGAAATGGCAATAGGAAATGGCACACAATTTCCAATTTTGCCATTTCTTATGTACGAAATGGCAACAGCTTCTCAAATTGCCATATTTTTTGCCAAAATGATAGTTAGAAATGGCACCTAGTTCTTGAACTACTATTTCTTTGGAAGAAATGGCAAAAAAAAAAGGCAACCTTTTATTGTTTGCCATTTCCTAACAATAATTGGCAACACCAAATGGCAGCCAATTCTTGAATGCCCTTTCTTATGAAGAAATGGCAGCCAATTCTTGATTGCCATTTCTTATGAGGAAATGGCAGCAAATTCTTGACTGCCATTTCTTATGAGGAAATGGTAGCAAATTCTTGACTACCATTTCTTATGAAGAAATGGCAGCAAATTCTTGATAGAAATGGCAGCCATTTCTTCGTAAGAAATGGCAGCCATTTCTTTGACTGCCACTTTGTTCAAAGAAATGGCAAGCACTTTCTGACTGCCATTTTCTAAGAAGAAATGGCAGCACAAAATGGCAACTATCTCTTATGAAGAAATGGCAACCATTTTTTAACTGCCATTCTTACCAAGAAATGGTAGCACAAAATGCATATGTGGAGTAAAATTACACAATGGTTGACCATTCAGTTGCTGCAAAGTATCTTATTGTTGCCAAAGATTCAGTACTACCATTCACAACATTGATATTACTGTCACTATTTCTGTATTCTCTAAGTGTGAAAGATTAATCAAAAGTCTTAAGTGCATCAGTACTCATAGTACATAGTGTGAAGAAGTCATCTAAAATTCTAAGGAATAACTTTTACCTTTTATAACACACGCATGTTACTTGATAACAAATACTATTCAATAGTTGATTGAGAAATAAATAATACAATTTTTACATAGTAAAATAAAATATAAAATTATAAAGACATTACATGAAGAGTTTTCCAAGAAACATTCAAGCCTATGGTTTGACCCAATGTCTGAATCTCATAATTTTCTTTAAATATACAAGCATCCTTAATGATTGCATCATCAACTCGTACTACTACATAACCAACTCCCGATGGGTATGATACTTTGTATAGGCCTTAATGAAACTAATAGAATTGTTCTTGAAAAAGTTTTATGTGGATCAGGTATCTTTTTCATGGCCGGAAATGTGTATTTCCACAGTTCTTATCATGCAACGTGGATGAGTCTTAAAAATATGCATCGGTGTGCTTCTGGCATATGTGTGTGGGTTTGATGGGGATATGATACTTTATACAAGTCTTAATACCAATAATACCCTTATCCTTGCAAATTTTTGAGTTGATTGGATATTATTTGCACGATTGGGTAGGCATATTTTCACAGTTCTTAAACATGCATCATGCATGAGTGCTTCTAGCATATCTATGTGTGATAGGCATGATACTTTACATAGCTTCAATGAGATAAAAACCTTTGTGCTAAGGCTCATGCAATCTTTGCCCAAGGTTGCTCACTCCCTAGTTGGTACATAGCATGTCATTTTTTGCCTTTATGTTCACAAGACAAATACCTCCTTCCTATTTGGGGGTGAATAACAGTTCTAACTTGAACGCATGCCATCTTCCTTCCCAGATCATGTTTGCAATGCGTCTATCCACTTCCTTCACTTGAGAATGACAAAATGGAGAGAACAGAAACCATTATTGATTCAAGCACATGTTTTGCGACTGTAATCCTCCCTGTAAAAGTCAGAGGTTTCCATCATTTGTGAAATTTGGCACTGAGTCTGTAAAAGTCAGAGGTTTCCGCCATTTGTCAAATTTGGCACTGAGTTTCTGATACACCCATTTAAACTTGTTCCTCAATGAAACACCTACACCTAAAGGGAATCCCAAATATCTGATGATCTACACCAAAGGAATCCAATTTACCTACAAACTGATTGCCCAATCCGACTTTACATCCTAGGCTAACTAGGGTGCTTCAGTTTTACTACTGTTGATCCTTGAGTCCAAGAGTATCGCAAACATTTTCCATGTAGAGTATAAAATTGGCCTATTGTTTTTACTTAGGGAGATGGGCGGGAGGGAAGAAAGAGCAAATAGGATTTGAGAGCTCAGGTCATCCCTTTCACATGACTATGCCAACTCACACACCC
Source organism: Dipteris shenzhenensis (assembly GCF_047967505.1). NCBI lineage: Eukaryota > Viridiplantae > Streptophyta > Polypodiopsida > Gleicheniales > Dipteridaceae > Dipteris > Dipteris shenzhenensis. The sequence goes on from NC_141619.1 coordinate 22,602,445, forward strand.
ATAAAATGGCATATTGTTGACAAATGTAGCATATAACTTTTCCCAAAAACATTGATGAAGGGCATTCAAGTGTCTTTGATGTTTAGGACATCCTCACAATCCAAATCTCTTACTTGGTTTGTCCCTTTGCATGTGTTAATGTTTGAATTTTAAGTCCTTCTACCCTTACAAAAGCCTAAACATGCATATTTGCAAGCAAAGTTCATAATCATCTTCTCATGAAATCTTTTTCTTATGAATACTTGAATTAAAAAACTAAATATCCATATGGTGTGTGGGTGATTGGCCTTTGCATGTTTTAGCGTTGGAGAGGAGGATTTAATTTTTTGTACTTTGATGTTCTCATTGTGTTTGTTTCTTTGTAGATTGGCATTGATGTTGATATTATAAAACTTTTCATTTTATTATTGGAGCTAAAATTTCAATTTCAATATGACATATGTTTCTATACATAGATACTCTTTGCACTTTACTTCTTTTTGTTATTTTAAAAAGCTACTGGTATTCTTTCCTATCTACAATAGGAATGCCTTTGTTTCTAGTTATCTATAACGCATTTGGCCCATGATTGAACCAAGCCTTGACCATTCCTAACAGTGACAAAATTTGGCCAAAACTGAACTAGAAAAATGCGTAATAGCAAAGTGAAAAGGTAGCCTAGGGTAGCTTGTAGGATAAAGAAGTACCTTCATTACTTGGAAAGGAATGGAGTTTAGGGGTTGAACCTACTAACAAGACTTGTGATGGGCTACTATAAGGACAAGAAGAGTGTTACAAATATATTACAACAATCTATTTATAGTCCCAACATTGGTTGTAATTTACAAGATTGCTTATGGAATAGATCCACAAGTGCCATGTGGCAACAACCCAGCACCCTACTAAAAAGACTACTAACTAGTTAACTAGAGAGCTAGCTACCTAGCCCCTTTGTGTGTATGCGTGTGTGTGTCTGTGTAAGCATGAATCATCTTTTTTGTGAAAATTATCATTAAGTAGGCATGAAATTTACCAAAGGTAGAGCAGAAATGCTTTTCCTCAAATCATTAAGTTGTTTTTGCAAGGCATCCATAGCCTTATCCTTTTCATGAAGCTTTCTTTGCAACTCAACAGTCTTCTCATGGATCACTTGGTCTAAATCACTGATTGTAATAAAAAAAAAGCCACAAGTAGTCCTTTTAGTAGGTACAACTAGTCTTGGACCAAAAATGTTATTATCCCCATTGTCATTTGGATTAGGATCTTGCACAATAATAAACATGAAATATATCAAATTGATATGATATTTCATTTATCAGGGAGAGCAATATCAAATCATGTCTACTTATCACAAAGAACCAAAGAAATGCCGCAAGGATGATCAAAGAATCGTGGTTGTTCAAACATAACCTCACATTAGGCAGAGCTTTTTTTAGTACATGATGCATACACACGACATCTTCCATGGCCTTTCCTGTGAATTTTTACTAAACAAGACTAGTCCATCGAGCATATCAAGACTAGTCCATTGAGCATATCAAGAGTGAACCTAGCATTGTCGACATTGAAGTAGTGAACGACATGAATTTTTACTAGACAAGACTAGTCCATTGAGCATATCAAGAGTGAACCTAGCATTGTCGACATTGAAGTAGCGCACGACGTCTTACATAGTAAGAGCAAACCTCCAACTTGGGAATGTTGATAGAAGAGAGCTTCTGGATGAAAACTATAGTATTTGCTAGAACATTTGTAGGAGTCGATGGTGGAAAGCTTTGACTGCGTGCAGGACTGGACATAGTTAGCCTTGGTCTCATATTTCATGCTATGTAGTAGCCAACAAAGTTTTTTCCCTAAGTGGGTTTTCCCCCAAATGTTTCAAATTCCCCATGCTTGCCTCCCCCCACCCCTTTTACACCTTTTAAGATTATTTGCTTAAATAAACTTGACGACAAAACTTTTGGATGCAAAACTATAAAGTTTAGCCTTTGAAGTGCCTCATCCTAATTTATACATCAATAAACCTTATGCATACATGCATTCTCTAACATCATTTTAGTATCTCCTTTAACCATAGCATCAATAAACTTGCCCTAAACTTGTAATGGGATTGGATTTTAGAGTAAGATGGACACATGTGTAAGTAGTATTGTTCTTATTTCCTTGTTATGAAATGTTCTTGCATAATATCACCCTTGTTTTGTAAGTGTATTCCAAAATGGATAAAGTAATTCTACTTCGTACTTCACCTAGTTTTACTGGGGTATCCTCCTTGAAACCATGAAATATTTATTAATCATGATGATGTGCACATGGGAGGTACTATCATCAAAACTCTAGCATCCATCTTTTGTGTATAGATGGCATGCAAGAGGAAACATTGTCATTAATAGAGAGAGTCCAAGAAAGCCATGTGGGCTGAGTTTAAATCTCATATGGGCTGAGATAGACTATATCATCCCAACCCCACCTAGGAATCCTACTTTCTCAACGCTCATGGATGGTGCATGGTGAAAAACAAGGAAATATCCATTCCAAGGCATGAAAATGACATTAGATGGCCATAATACTTTGCACAGGCCTTGAAATGTCATAGTTTAAGTCTTGTGCAACATATCATGCCCAACCACTATCATTTGCATGGCTAGACACACACCAATCCATGTTTTACAATGCTCATGCATGATGCATGGTGAAAACCTTGGAAATATCCATTTCAAGCCATGCAAATGAAATCAGATGGACATGATACTTTTCAAACGATTTTGCAAAGTATAATGCCTTTGAATACCATTTTCATATAGAAACACAGTGATGCATCTTATTCAACGCTCTTGCATGATGCATGGTGAAAAACTAGGAAGTATCCATTCCAAGCGATGCAGATCACATCAAATGGCCATGATAGTTTTAAAAGACATTTAAATGACCTAATTTGAGGCTTGTAAAAGGTATCATGTCCATCGAATACCATTTGCATGGCTAACGAGGCAAGGTTTCCAATGCTCATGTAGGATGCATGGTGAAAAACTAAAAAATCCCCATTCCAAGCCATCCAAATGACATCATATGTCCAAGATACTTTGAATAGGCCTTATACTCCAATATTTTAAGGCTTATAAAAAGTATCATGCACATGCATGCATGCTTTTCAAGGTGAAAAACTAGGAAATATCCATTCCAAGCCATGAAAACGATGCGGGATGGCCATGATACTTTGCACGGGCCTTGAATTCACCTTTTTTAAGGCTTGTGAAAAGTATCATGCCCATAAAATAGCATTTTCATGGCTAGAAGCATAACTATGCATGATTTTCAATGCTCACGCATGATGCATAGTGGGAAATAGCTGGGAAATATCCATTCCAAGCCATGAACATGACATCAAATGGCCATGATACTTTGCAAAGGAGTTGAACTCACCTTTTCTCAGGATTTTGTAAAATTTTAGACCCATTTAATACCATTCTCATGGCTAGAATCACACCAATGCATGCTTTTCAATGCTCATGCATGATGCATCGTGAAAAACTATGAAAAATCCATTCCAAGTCATGCAAATGATATCCAATGGTCATGAAACTTTGCATAGGCCTTAAAATTCCCTACTTTAAGTCTTGTGAAAAGTATCATGCCCATAAAATACCATTTTCATGGCTAGAAGCATACCGATGCATGTTTTTCAACGCTCATTCATGATGCATGGTGAAAAACTAGGAATTATTCATTCCAAGCAATGCAAATGACATCAAACGGCCATGATACTTTGCATAGGACTTCAAATCTCCTATTTTAGGGCTTCTAAAAAGTATCATGCCCATATAATACCATTTGCATGACTAGATACACACCGATGCATGTTTCTCAATGCTCATGCATGAGAAATATCCATGCCAAGACAAGCAAATAACATCCAATGGGCATGATACTTTGTGAAGGCTGGAACTTGCTAGTTTAACCTTTGGATGTCATTTTCATGGCTAGAAGCTGACAAATGCATATTTTTGAAAGGGCATGCATAATGCATGGTGGAAAACTAGGAAATATCTTATCCAAGCCATGCAAACCACATCCAATAGCCATGATACTTTGAGTAGGACTTAAAATACACCATTTTAAGGCTAGTAGAAAGTATCATGTCTTTTGAATACCATTTTCATGGTGGCTACAAGCACATCGATGCATGTATTTCAATGCTCATGCATGATGCATGGTGAACAACTAGGAAATATCCATTCCAAGCGATGCAATTGAAATTATATGGGCATGATACTTTGCATAGGCATTGAAATTGCCTTGTTTAAGGCTTGAGCAAAGTATCATTCCCAGAAAATACCGTTAGAAGCACACCAATGCATGTTTTTCAATGCTCATGCATGATGCATGGTGAAAAACTATGAAATATCCATTCCAAGCCACGAAAATGACACGATATGGTTATGATACTTTGCACAGGCCATGAAATCACCTATTTCAAGGCTTTACAAAGTTTCATGTCCATTAAATACCATTTGCATGGCTAGAAGCACATCAATGCCTGTTTTTCAACACTCATGCATGATGCATGGTGAAAAACTAGGAAATATCCATTCCAAGCCATGCAAATGACATCAGATGGCTATGATACTTTGCCTAGGCATTAAAATTACCGAGTTTAAGGCTTGATCAAAGTATTTTGTCCATCAAATACCATTTTCAGGGCTATAAGCACACCAATGCATGTTTTTGAATACTCATGCATGATGCATGGTGAAAAACTAGGAAATATCCATTCCATGCCATGAAAATGACACCAAATGGCCATGATACTTTGAACAAGACTTGAACTCACCCATTTTACTACTTTCACAAATTATGATGCTTATCAAATGTTATTTGCATGGCTAGAAGTTGACAGATGTATGTTTTTTAATGACCATGCATGATGCATTATGCGAAACTAGGAAATATCCAAGCCAATCCAATCCATGAAAATGACATCGAATGGCCATGATACTTTGCATAATACTTGAAATCACCTGGTTTGAGGCTTTTGAAAAATATCATGCACATCTAATATCATATGCATGGCTAGAAGTACAACGATGTACGTTTTAAAAGGTACAAGGTGTGGTAAAAAAGGATATATGATAAAAAAAGTCAACACGCATCCTAAAACAAGGCCTCCCAGGTTACAAGATAGAGAAGTACTAAAAGTTTTAGGAAATGTAAAAACAAAGGCAAACTCTGTTTTTGTCTCGGTATAGGTGCCGGTATATACCGATGCCTATATCGACTCAAATAAACTTTCAAAAAGCAAATCCAAATGCCTCTTTTTTTGCCACACCTCTCTTGTTTGAGATCTTGCCAACTTTTTGCCTCTTCCTCATGACCTTTCCACCATCTCCCTACCCTCCTCTGCCATCCCTACAACACCCACACCACTATTGGCCCACTCCCCTCCACTCCAAGCTTGAAGAAGAAGATTTCTATTTTGGAAACTAAAGAAGTGGATGATATTTTGAGTGGTTTGTCTTCAAATTTCTTCTTCTAGGTAAGCTTCCCAACCCTTTCATCTGCATTAGAATAATCTTTGGAATCTTTATTGCGTGTTTACACGTTTCTTATGTCTTTGTGGTTGCACAAAAGGCAAATATGAGATTTTTCTATCACCCAGGGGAGAGGTTACCAAAATTTTCCAATTATTTGCTTGCTTGATATGATTGCATCTTGTTGCTTGCTTGCTTGCTTGAGTTCATTGCTTTCTTGGTATCTTACTGTCTTGTTTGTGATCTTTCATTTCTCTTGTTTGCTTTGATTACTTTGTTGCTTGACATTGTTGCTTTTTACTCATTGCTTGATTTTGTAGCATAATTTTTAGCAGTCATGCACAATGCATGGTAAGAACTTTGAAAATACACATGCCCAACCATGAAATTGATGCTTGATCCCCATCAAACTGTTCCAAGCCCCATTGCTTTGTGAAGATGATTTTTTTCTCATCATTTCTCCCTATGCAAATGTTGTAAATGTGTCTTTCATTGCATTTGATGGCTGTATTAGTCACTCGATTAGAGATGAATGAAAGTAGACACATGGAAGACAACTAATATATCTTTATATCTATGAGTAGGATGGCGAGCAGGGAGAGGTGATGGATGGTGATCACTAGCTCTTATGAGGATGGAAGACCAATTGAGGATTATGCCTTCGAGTTATGAGGGTGGAGGGAGGGAAAGGAGGAGATAAGGAAGACCATGATGGTAATGATAAGACGATGAAGGAGGAACATGGTAAAGAAGAGATAAAGAAGATGATGATGGGGATGATGGAGATGAAAGTAGGAAAATGATGGTGGAGAAGGGGGACAGAGGAGGAATTAGGTGGTGATGAAAGACAGGGGGAGGGAACTTTAATATTAAAAGCTTTGATTCTCGAGTAGAGCCCTAGATGCTTGATGCCTTGACCAAATCATTGAGTAGCAAGGCACAACACATGGAAAAATAGGCATATAACTAAATAGTATCAATGTATATTTGACTCTGTGTATATATACAAAGGGGTTGTGTGCCATATATATACAAATGTGGAGATAGTAGGTCTCTCAGGTTTTTGAGTGACCCTCCATCTTCAAGAAACAATGGCTTCATAAATAATGAATAGAGATAAATATAATCAGTGGTAGTTTTGAAGTATTCTTATTTAAATACATGTGTGTTTTCTATCTATCTATCTATCCACACACACACACACACACACACACACACACACACACACACACACACACACACACACACACACACACACACACACACACACACACACACGCTCACGCTTGTGCACGCACACGCACATGCACATGTCCATGCACGCATGCACACACACACACACTCACGCTCATGCAGGCACACGCACAAGCACATGCGCATGTGTGCGCGCGCGCACACACACAGGTTTACAATTAGAGGGAAAAAAATTCATCTCTTAAGCTTCCTTCATACGAACCTAAGATTCACATAAAACCTTCCACATACCAAACTATGTCTACTACCCTACTAAGAGGGTGCACATGGTGGCCAAACCATGTCTAGGGGCCAATACAATGTCCTATGGCAAAAATGGAGCTAACAAGCTCAAATGTTGGCATGGTTAGTGGCACAACTCATAGAGCAATGGTTTTGGCTGATAGGGACCAGCTTAGAAAGCGGTTCAGAATTTCCTTTTTTTTTGCACAAAAAAAGAAGTTTTTGTTTTTTTAATGATCACAAGATATGCACAATCAAGTCCCTATCATACAAAATACCCTCCAAGGAGGTACATTGGTCCATTCTAGGTAGTAGCTATCAAACTAAGTAAAATTGTCTGAGCATGACGAGCAGGATTAGTCCATAGGTTCTTCCTTGATTAGAAAAAGAGGGGAGATAGCACGAGGTCATAGCTCCTAGGGGGGTGATGTTGCATCTTGTGAAGGTTTTGTAGTGCTCTTCAATCTCCAAATGCAATTTTGAGAGCTCTTCATCTCGTAATTATGTATATCCTAGTCAAGTTGGTACTTAGCCTGAAGTAGACATTAGAAGCCAAATGTTAAGGCAAAGAGCATAAAAACCAATGAGAAAATAAATATTCATCACTAATAGACTCATCTTTAAACTACATGGCATTCTTGGAAATCCACATGAACGGCAGTGCATGTGCTCTGATAAAGCCTTAGAGGCATAAAATAATTTGAGTACATTTCCCAGTAGTAAAGACTTCCAATTAAGTGGTTCCCCTATGTGTACCAAACAAATTTCCAAACCTTCCTAGCACCAGGGCATGTGACGAAAAGATGGAAAACATCTTCTTTTCTATGAGGCGTCTCTTACAAGTCCCTTCTTCTTAACTAATCCTTAAGCTCCTGCAATTAGTCCATATAGCTTTATGCATTATGCTAGAGTAATGTGGACATTTTCTCTGGAATTTTTTCTCCCATATCACCACAAATCTGCTTCTCCATTTATAGGCATTGTCAGCTAGATTCCACCTGCTATTCAAGGTAGTGACTAGTTCTTCAAAGCCATCCATCAGAGTTGGAATGGGTAGAAAATGTGGACTTCCAACCCAATTGGATGCCTTGACATAGATTAAAACTGTGGCCCCTTTCCAAGTGAGATCATTGTCCCATAGACATAATCTGCTCATAACTAGTGCCTGATCTTGATTGGGAAGTCTAAATTCTCTAAGGAAAGGTATCTCTTCCTAGGATCTCTTTTTCTTGATTAGCTTGAAATTCTCTCTTGTTGGTCTTTCTATGTTTTCAGCCCACCAACCTATGAAGTAAACCCTTGCATTTTGCATTCTGGGTTGTTATTGAGATCTAATGTCCTTCCTTTGAATGAGCAATTGTTGTTGATCTTGAATGTCTTTCTAAGACTGGTTGAGAGACATAGATTTTATCAAGCCTGGCTTCTCTTCTAAGTTCCCCAATTTTTCATGTTGCACCAAGTGAAAGCACCATTTTTCCCTATGTCTATCAGTTGTTGCAGATGCTCCTTGAGCTCTTCCCATATCTGATAATCAAAATGCCACAAAGCAGGACCTTCCTTCATCCATCTCTCCTCTTCATATTCAACCATATAAAAGTCTCCTAACAGCACACATTTACTCCCTATCTCATTTAGTGATTCCTAGGTCAAATCTTCTTGCTTGGACTCCTGTTGGAGCATAGACTGATGCTTTAGAAAAAGAGACATTTCTTATCTTGAATTTTATTGAAACCCATCTATGACCTCTATCCTACTTAAAACTTGAAATCTCTGCTTCAAAATGGGAGAGTACTCCAAAGGCACCACCACCCTTGCCTTCCTTTTGAGAGGTGAAAGACCACACCCATCTTTTGTCAACAATTTTGAGTCTTCTTTCAAGTGTTACATCAATAACTTCAACTTCTTGTAAATCAAGAAAAGCTGGGGAGAGACCATTCTCCTTCAACCAGCTGGCTAACTCTTGACCCATTGATGGGCTAGTAAGTCCACCCACATTTAGTGTGAGAAATGTTATTGGGCTACTTATACCAATTTTACTTTACCCCTTTTTAGCCTAGAAGGCTGGGCTCTTGGGTGGGACTCCCTAGCCAAGTTAACCTAGGATATATTCCTCTTTTATTCTATATTGTGGCTTGAGGCTTGCTCTGCTATGTGAAGTCCTTCTCTACCACTAGAGTATGCACTAGAAGTTCTTCTTTGACTCACCAACTTTGGATTCACTCATGCTGGCATCCTATTGATTTACTTCATTTTTGAATTCCTTAGACCATCCTAGTTTAACCCCATCCTCTTCCATCTCATTTTCTTGAATCCATCTTTATGTTTCCTACTCTATCAATGCATCATATCTATTATGCATTGTTTGTCACCAAAGGAACTGAGTTATCCACCTTCAAAGTCTGAGGTTTTGTATCATTCACTACCTCTGTCGATTAATAGGAGCATCATGTTTCTACTCAATCGTATTTTCTTTGGGTGTTCGCTTGGGTGGCTCTACTGAGTAGTGTCCTAAATCGGTTTGGATCTTTTCTCTTCAAAGGATAGTTCTTGACAGTATGGGTGGATAGCCTATAGAGGAAACAGGAGTTAGGTAGATTTTTATAGACTAAGGGTTGTTCCCTAAAGACACGCCCATTTCAAATGACTATTACCAAGGTATTAAGGAGATCCTCTACACCACATCTAACTTAACACAGACCTGAGGATGACCCCCTGGGTTGATGAATTGCTTCTTTTCAATACCAATAACATGACCAAGTCTTCTACAAAGATTAGATGCCTAATTTGCTAAGGCAAAAGAGAGGTCAGGGAGTTCTACCCAAACTGGGATAAATGTGGATCTTGGTCTATCGAGGACTAGTATTCAAGATAAAGTAGCTAGTCTCTTATAGTCCATAGACTATGATGATGAAGGGCCTTGAATGCCATTTCTTCCTTCTCAAAGAGGAAGAAGTAAAAACCCTTCCTAAGAAATCTAACATTGGTCACCACAAGCCCTTTTCTAATCCAATTCGTTCTCAACCAATTTTAAAAAAAAGCTACTGGTGGCAATGAACTTGAGAGAAAACCTATGAGTACATGTGGCGAAAGCCAATCAATTGATTTTTCTAGTTTATCTTCATCCAAATTGTGTGTGTATGTGTATGTAGTTCAAAGCTCTCCGATCATAGCAACATTAGGGAAAAAGGGAACTCATTTTGGGGCCCTGTAAGAAATTCACTATTTTTTGATTTATTTCTCTCCTAAAAGACCTCAAAAATAGTAAAATATGGAAACGTGGCTCAGAACTGTCAGTAAGGACTACAGAACTGTCAATTCAAAAAGGAATAAGATAATCTTTTTTCTGACTAACACGATTTTGCATTAAATATCTCCTTAGATTTTTTTTTGTTTACCAAAGATTCCGCATCTCTTTGGCCGACGTGTGCAGGCCTTTCATAAAGAGTCCATCACTGAACTTGGTGTTTGCAAGTTTTCAAAATATTCACATGGATACTGCCACACTTCCACGATTCATGTTACAAAACGACAATGAGATTGAAAAACAAACTTCGCAACCTCAGAAGCACAAAAAATGGCCGATACTAGTGAGTCACTATCTCAGAAGAAGCGATTACACCATCTTCATATCGACTTAGAAGAACAATATGCTCCAGCACAAAAAAGACGAAAGGACACGGTGCTGAATGCTCAACAGCGGGAAAATATGAGAAGAGAAGGGCTTCAACATATTGACTTATGGTGCGATGGAAGCATATATCCAAAATGTCAAGTAAAAAACTCTACACCTCCATTTGTCAATCCCACCACATTACTGAGGTTTGCCGGTGATGGACAAAATGGACTTCTTGGTTATATTTCAGCGCAGTCTGCATTTGCGGAAACGTATAAAATGATGTACCTACAAGAAAAGGGGGCCAAGATGGAGGAGATAGCCATTTGTGCAAAATTGGAGCAGCAGTTGTAGAATGAAATTGAGGAGCATTCAAAGAGTAAAAAAGAATTGACAAGAGCAAGAAAGAAGAGAACCGTGCTTGGAGACAGACTACGTAGCAGGAAGATTAAAAACATTGCAAATTTGAAGGCTGGGACTGGTGGATGCAAGCGACGAATTCAGGAAGCAAGCTTAGATTTTGAAATTTATCATTTTGTATACTCAAAAAGGCTCTCTTCCAGACTATATCTATTTCGTCGATTGTCGCAAAATAAGAATGGAGGTGCTAAATGATATAGTCATATTGTGTTGTTACTACAGGAAATTATTGGAGCCTGCAAAAGAAAATATGGACCCGAACCTTCTTCCTGTTAAACAAATGAAAGGATTGCTTTCTTGCGGTGTAGCAAAAGGTTTGATTGAGGAAAAAAAATACAAAACAGTCAAACGCAATGTTGTAGAGGACTTTGTATCCAATAATCAAGTTGATGGCACTATAATCCAAGAGGCTCTTGATGTTAGTGGAGTTAGCAGGAAGGGATATAGTTCGATTTTCCATGCGATATCCTCAACTTTGAAAGATCAAAGGATTAAACGAGTTTTACTGCCAAATCCAGCAACTGTGTGGAGGATAAGAGGTCATTTGAATGAAAGTATAGATGAATTTATTGGGCAATATATCCATATTGAAGAAATATTTCATGGTGCTAAAGGAACCACTGTGTATGATCCTTGGAACAATATATTTTTAGATCTGCAACAACTTCAAAAAAGAATGGTCGAGTTTTATGGAATAACATTTGAGGAGTGCAAAGGCATTTTGAAATTTGTTATCAAACTGGATGAGTATGAGGTTGTAAAGGAAAAGAAAATGGAAAGAGTTACTATTACATTGATGAATGGAGCAATTGATACATCATTGACTGAAGCGAGTTCGAAGTATTTTAGTGTGCAGTAAGAGAAACACATATGGTGGTTAGGCTCGTTCCAGGTATGATCATTTTTTGATTTATACTTGATTTTGGTCATTGTTTTCAAATCTGTTGTAGTAATACTTTTGTTTTCTATAATCTGGCAGGTGAAGACCGAAGACCATGAAACACTAGATTGGGTGTTTCACCACACGGAAATACCAAGAATAATCAAAAGACAAGTGCAAGGCGACAATCTCCATGTTGCAGGAAAAGGTGATTTTCAAGTAGAGTGGCACATGGCCGGGGATCTTAAAACACTTAAGTGCATGTATAACATTAGTAAAGGAGGCAACTCAAAGTCTCCTTGTCTTTACTGCAAAGAATCAGCTCAAGTAATGGATTCAAAATGGTGGAAGAGAGCACCTAATAGAGATAAAGTTGACCCTGACTTCAAGGCCATTCTGGACATTCCACTATGTAATGTTCACATCTGCACATTGCATGGTCTATGTCGAATTATTGAGAAATTGGTATTTTTATATATTGGATTTGCTTGGAAACTCCGTCCTGAAAAAAATAGAAAGGATGCTCTTCAAGCATTGGAAAAAGTGTTATCCGATATAGGTCTGCATGGAGGAGATGTTCAAATCACAAAGGATTTTAAAAAGTCTACCAATGGCAAGGAGGTACCAATCAAGCCCTCTATTGGTGGTGTTAAGGCAAGAAGATTCTTGTCTCGACCCAAACACAGTAAGCAAGTAAGGCAAGGTAGAACAGTTTCAAAGATTAATTATGGATTGTGGAAGCAAGTCCATAATGCTGTGAAAGATCATGAGGCAGATGGGGAAGCACAAAATAGGAAGGCAGAGGTGTGGAGGTCTCTTGATCAACTCTTCATGTTCTGTGACAAAGTAACATGGACAAAGAGTGATTACAAGAACTTTGAGGAGGCAATTAAACATTTTGGGAAGTCAATGAAAGACGCATGGACAGCCTGCAATATAACTCACTACATGGTAAGGTTCTGTCTTTTTCTTTTACTTAAGTGTGATCCTCTTTTTTTTATTACTTACTATGCATTCTTATGTCTTACAGCATATCATATACAACCACCTTCCCTATTTTGTCAAAAAGTATGGATGCCGAGCTATTTGGTCTACCCAAGGCATGGAGAAGTCTCATTACATGGCACGTAATGCATTTTTTAGACACACACAACACTATGGAGGGAGTCAGAAGGCAAATAGTCTGAAGGAAGTCTTCCAATGGTTTTACCGAGGCATACTATAGAGGCTGCATGCTAAAAGAAAAGTTGCTAGCTCCAAAATCAAGCTTGCTTTTCTTCTAGCCCAAAAAGCAAAGACGAAGACAAGCTCTAGACAATTCAATTGCAGCAGAGAGACATAGACAATGGAGGGAATCGAAGATATTTAGAAACCATAAATGGACAAGTAAACATGAATAGGACTCATTTGTAACTTATTGGTGTTATGTCCACATGTTTTCAAACTCATTCAATAGAAATTTTTTTAGTGGAACAAGTGACTCTTGGTGTTATGCATGAAAAGTATTTCTTTTGTGAAACATATGATCTAAACTTAATACAATTTGTTCACAATTTCAATATATTGTTCGTTTAATATTTAACGACACCACTCTATGTAAATGTACAAATCATTTCATCATCAACTTATTAATCATTTATACAAGATCATACCAGATATCAAAGACTTTGTACAAATCAGTTCAAATTTAATATAATGTTTGTGCTATATTTGATGACTAAATCCTATTTCTCCCAGGGCCTGCTGATCGGAACTCTCTTTTTGATCTTGATTGGAGTCTTTTTCTTCTTTATTGGCTTGATGTCGACTGTCTGTTTATCCTTTTCTTCAGCTCTCTCCACCTGTTCCTCTTCTTGGACTGTGTGGCCTGATGCAATCATGGGTGGCTCTCGAAACCTTACGAGCTGGTGTTTTCCATAGCCCTCCAGATATTTGGGCTCCTTAACACCACATGCTAATGCATAAGAAGTGTAAGACAAAAAGTAAGCGGCCCTAGAGGCCTGCTTATTCACATAATCTCCAAATATATCTATGGCAGACAACCTCTCTATCAAAATGATCTTTTCCTTTTGCCATGAAAGAACATGTCCACCTAAAGCCCTGGACAAACATTTTAAGAAGTAAACAATGGCTTCTCCATTGTTGCTCAACTGCCTATGGTAAATCAAGATCTTGGCACTGCCTAGATCATGAATATAATGAGCTAGGCCTGACATTTTGCGAAACCCAACCTGCCTGCTTCCACTTGATCTCTGGAGGAATGTGTCATCCTCAATTTGTAGCTGCCACATATCAAAGGATTGGAGTGAGACAATACACAACCTACAAAAACAAAGTTAAGCAGAAGTCAAAGTATTTGATTTGAAGTACCTTCTCATTTTCATCAGCAACAAGCAATTCATCTTTCCAAAGATTTATCCCTCTCCCCTCTTGTCCAGCCTCTTCTTTAGGCTTTTCTGTGTATAGTGCTGAGAGATTCATAGCTTCCTGTGTGAGCTGGAAGGCAGCTTCATCTGGCTCTTGGAACTTTTCAGCCTCTTTGAAACAAAATGAAAGGGCCTCTACAGGATCAAAAATTGTTTCCAAAGCCAGTAGTGAATGGTCATCCTCTATGCCAACCTCCTTGTCAAGCCTTGAAGCCTGGGCAATAAGGGAAATGGCATAGTCCTCCCTCAAATTGAACATAAACTCTATATCATGGAGGAAAACATAATCCTTTCCACCAATCAACACACCTGGAAGCATGGGCACTGCATAGTTGCTGCTCTGAACATCAAAATCTTCAACTGGCTCTGCTCCCCTCAGAGTTTTTGTCCTCAGTTGAACAAGGTCAAGAGCAGCCACTTGCAGCCCCTCATCCTGAAGGTTGATATCTTCTTCTTGCTCTGCCATTTCTGTGACCAAAGAAACATCCTCCTTTTCCTCTGCTTCAGTTGTGTCTTCTTCTTCTATTTCCTGCCCTTGTTCATCCAAAGACTCCTGACTGAAGACAATGTACATAAGAAATGCCAGGGTTTCCTCCAGCACTCTGCACTTTCTGGTGTGCAAAGTACAGTTGAATTTATATTGATCAGGCAGGCTGTCAAATCTTCTGTTCACATGGTACCTCAGCCTGTCATTAGAGACAATATGATTTATATGCACAAAAACCTTTTCTCCTTCCACAATTCTTCCTGCCTCTGTCAGTTCTTTGAAGGTATCCCAATAGTCTGAAAGAAAATCTTTGTGCTACTCCAGTACAGAGCTCATTGTGAACTCCATGTTGAAAATACTGTGGTATATATGGAAGTTACTCTGAGCCTTGCATTTGTGAAGAAACTCAAATAGGAGCAAATCTGGAGAATTGTCCTCTTCTGGTTCCATTTGTTTTTTGATGGAAGAATCAGCACTCTGCTCCAGTCTCTTCTTTTTGCCTGTTCAAAAACTTATATACTATGAATTCTATATGCTGACATATGCAATCAGTGAATGCATTGTATATCACCAGATAATTCCTTCATGACTCACCTGGTGATTGCTGTGGTCTAATAATAGCAGCAGAAAAGTCCAGCTTCCTCTTGAAAGGTGGGGCCTGGGAGCCAGCTGTTCCAAAGCAAAAACATTTCTCATCATCAAGGAAGATTTCCACAGGGCTAAAGATAGCAAATTAATGAGGTAGAAGTGAGAACCAAATCAGACATAGGAATTTGCAGCAAAACGCGATGGGAGACCATGCAGCAAAATGCGATATGGACTATTTAGAGAATTATAAACCACTCTCCTTGCATTTTGTTGCAAATTTCTAGTTTCTATTCATATCCATCTCCAATCTAATTCCTGGGTGATTTACCACATTCTTGGACAGTATAAATTGAAAATGTAACAAGAAGGATGGAGCTGAGTGAAGATATTTGGACATAAAAAATCCAATGGATGGAAGAAATATATGTTAAAAAACATTGAAACCAATCTAGAATTCTGACCTTTTTTTTCCTTTTCCATGCTGATGGAGTTGCACTGGTAAATCTCCTGCTCTTTCTCTAGCTTGAACTCTGCACTCTAGGTAACCTGGAGATCTGGCAGTAGTAGTAGTCTTCAGGCAGGTTTTGCACTCTGGATGGAGTGTGCTGGGTAGGAAAGGATCAGAGAGAAGGAAATGGAAGATGCGAGGGTCGTGGTAGGGATGAAAGATTGGGAGGCAGGGGAGGGAAGAGTGGTTGTGGTATTGATTATGAAATCATGAATGGCACAAGTTCCAAGGCATAAAGTGTACTTTCACACGTGCCAAATTTCAAACTCCAAGAGATCTGGGTCCCATCCACACGTGTGAAAAACGACTACATTCCACACGTGTGGGATTTAGAAGATGCCTTATTTGTATTTGCACTTATTTGTGGCATCCTGTTTTAGACCTCTTGCCCTCCAGTCTCTACTCTCTTGCCTCCCTACCTCCATACTCTGCAACATCAGCATCCTGTCCAGTAGCACAGGTTCATCCTCAGCATAGGTTACTCATCAGCAGCACAGCACATCCACAGATAGATTCCAGGTCAGTAACAATGGGTTCTCCCCTTAGTCTCTGCAATCTTCTTGCCTACAATAGAAAAAATCCATCCTGCATGGAAATGCATAGACTCAAGTCAAGACAGAGAAATCACTTGGGAATGCAGATCTTCAAGTGTGATATTTGCATGTGAGGGTGAAACTGTACTTATGGGTTCTCCCTTCAGTCTGTGCACACTTCTTGCCTTCCATAGACTCAATCCATCCTGTATGGTTATGCAAACACCTTCAAATGACTGAAGGCATATCCCAGCATGTTGCCTCATGAATTTGCAGCAAAACGCGAGGAGAAGGCCTTAGGAATTTCAAACAGCTGAAATCGCGTTTTGTTGCAAATATTGAAATATTGCTTCATCAACCCCTGTCATTCTGGTTTTGTGACTTCCATAGCTATCCATAGCTGTAATCTTCTTGCATAAACTCCATTCATACTGTATTTAGTTGTAGAGACAGAGAAATCACTGTAGGAATGCACCAGCATGTCATTTCAAAAATTTGCAGCAAAATGCGATGTGGACCTGTTTGAAATTTCAAACTGCTCATATCGCATTTTATTGCAAATTTCTCTATATGGCTTCATCCACCCCTGTGATTGCCTTTTCTTTGTTAAAACATGTTCTCCATGTTTGTGATCTCTTTCCAATCCTTTGTATGCAGTTTTTCAGAGTGATGGCAAGAACCAAGTCAACTGCAAGGAAAGTTGGCAAAGGGCCAGGGCTTGCAGCAACAGCAGCTGGGGTAGGTACCAAGAAATTTAGTGTGCCTCCAAAGGGAAGAGCTGCACATGGCAGGAAGGGTAAGCCAATGAGCCTGCTCAAGCAAAAGGCCAAAAGATTGAATCATGGTGCAGGTGTGCTAAGGGAGATCAGGAGGCAACAGAAAGCTATAGGCTTTGCAATACCCAAGGCACCTTTTCAAAGACTGGTGAGAGAAATTTGTGACAGTTGGAACCTTGGGTTCAGGTGGAATAGAACTGCCATTCTTTCCTTACAGGAAATGGCAGAGGATTACTTGGAAAAATATTTTGAAGATGCAATGCTTGTAGCAGCCCATGCTCACAGGGTGACTTTGATGGCCAAAGACTTCAACACTTTGTCCAGAGTGAGATGGAGGTATGACAAGCTTGTTCATCCTATGGAATGGCAGGACATCAAAATGAGAGACATATTGCTAATTCCACGTACAAGGAAGTTGAAGGTTGATGAGGTAAAGGTTGTTGAGGTAACGCACTCAAAGAACACCAGAGGGAAGGCTGCTTATGAGGACTCACTGAAGCAGCAAATAAAAGAAACAAAATCTGTTATAGATGTGGAGACTGGAAAGAAGGAGCTACAGGTACATAGAAGGTTGCAGGAGCTGGGCCCTGATGTAGTTGTCCATATTGAGGATGAAGTTTCAGTGAATGATTTTGACTTGACAAAACAATGCTTAGCAGCATTGGCTCATAAGAATGAGTATTGCTCAGATACTATCATTCTTGCAATGCTCTAGTAAGTGTCTATTATTTTACATTTTTTGCAAATCAATCCTCCTTGTACCTCCTTTATAACCTACCCTTATTATTTTTTGGTCCTATGCAGCATGATGAGAAGCTGGCTTCACCCCTCTGTACAGCATACAGTCCATATTATTGATCCTGCCATTTCTTCTAAATTAAGAGATGCAAAGGAGACTCCCATGAGTATTTCCAGCTGGTTCAAACACTGCAATTTCGAAGTAATTGATGTTTTGCTACTTCCATACCATAGCAGGTATGTGGGTGACTACTTCTTTTAAGATTCTTCTTTAAGATTGGGAACTCTTGTAGCCTTTGATTTCCTTATGCTTTTTTCCTTATGCAGTGACCACTGGAATTTTGTTTCTATTGACATCCAGCAGAAGCAATGCTTTCTATTCAACTCTCTAAAAAACACACACAGAGAGCTGAAATTGTAAGTGCTGTGTGTGCTTTTTAAACTTAAAACTTCATTATTTTGATATCATACTAACTAAATTATACATATTGCAGTTGTATTAGAAGGCTTTTAGATGCATTGGATCACTGTCCTCCAAATGTCTCTCTTTTGGATTCAATAGAGCCAATAAGTCTAGAGGTAAAAAGTCTATTAAATGCTATGTCTTTGAACTTATAGAATAATTTTGTTTTGTGCTGATGCTAGCAGTTTCTAACATATCTTTCTAACTGTACAGACACCACAACAAAATGATTCAAGTAGCTGTGGATGGAGAGTGCTGATCAATGCAAAATATCTACTTTCAAGCTACTTTGAGAAGGAATAGCCAGACCTTGTAAGGAAAAATACTTTTCATTTAGCTTGAAGATAATTCATAATGATACAAAGTGTTCTAAATTATCCTCTGCCATTGCAGATGAAAGAGGATAGCTTCAGCTCCAACTATGTACATAATTTTAGAGCTCATACAATTTGGAGGTTTTTGAGCTATGCCTCCCCCAAACCTATTGTACCAGCTACTGTGGAGCTGGGTGAGAGCTCTAAAGTACAAGAAGGTATCATACACCTTGATGCCACAGATGAAGCACCTAATGCTGAGGACCAGAAACCACAGGAGCAATCACATAGTGCTGAGGAGGAGCAGACACAGGAGCAAAGACCTGCTGTTGATGTTGTTGAGGAGAAGGTGGAGAAGCAGCAAAGAGATGCTCTTGGGGCAGTGGAGGAGACAATGGAGCAACACCAACATACTGCACAGGACAGGATGGAGCAGCAAAGAAAAGATCCTCCAAAAAATGTAGAGCAGCCTCTGGATCAAGCTGTACATAAATAGAAAATGGATGTCAGAAATATGTTCTACATATTTAACTAAACAGTTCTGTACAAAATCTTACTTGATTGAATACAAAACCTTTGTTTATGGAGTCTATGTTATCTCAATTTTTAATTTTCGATGTCTTTGCATTTTATTGAGCTCTCTCTTCTTTTGAGCAACTACAAAAAAGCAATATGAATCAGAGTGGTAAATTAAACTAATAGCAATGCTTAATGAGACTAGGATAAATCAGATGGTGTACCTTTCTGTTGTTGTAGATAAATAAAAAGTCATTTGAGATAGAACCTTCTGTCTCAAACAGAATGTCACTGCGCAATTGAGCTAGGGAGCAACATTCTCTTAATGAGATATTGACTAGCACATCACCATTCTCAACAACATCAATATCAATAAGTTTATTTTCTGCACCAAAAGACTCTTCATCTTGATCCATTGGGACTAGTTTTGTGCCTAGCATTCGACTGCGCTTGTAATAAAAAGAGAAAATAAAATTTTGTGATGCAACCATGTACTTCAGTTGCATAGAAGGTTGGACAACCTCACAAAACACTGAACTACATGTCTTCTTATCCCAACCTTTATCCAAAAATTATGGCATGCATGCCGAATTTGTTGCTTTAACTGTGAACATTGTTTTTGAAACCTTCATTGGAAAGGTATTAAACAAGTCCACAAAAACTGTGAGAGGCATGCATAAAGAAATTTCTACTATCCTAGTGGCAATATTGGGCCTCAGAGCTTTCTGTACTTCTGTAAAAAGCTTCACCCTATATGCCTCTGTAACACTAGAATGTGGGTGAGGCCAATCCACTGAATTCCACGCCGGAAGGTCTTGTTTTATTAATACACCATGTGTGTTAGCTTTGTCCAGCAACTGATAAAAATGATCAGTAAAAAATATACCCGATTGAGCTAGCTCTGTTGCACATCGACCTTGGTATTGTTGTTCTCCTATCGATCCATCCAGAACATCTATAAATCCCAGAATACAATCAATGTTTTGCCATGTCTCATACGATGAAGGATATAAATATGAAATAAAACAACACAAGAATGTCAATAAGCTAAGAGAGAAAGCTTCATCTTAAAAATCCATACACCTCGTAAAGAAAAAAACCACAATAGAAAAATATACAATTAGGCCTGTGTTGCGGAAGATTTTTTGGATAGTCTCGCAAGACGAGTTCTTTATGCATGTACACGTGCTGAATCAAAACTTCTTTCACGGATATCTTCCCTTTGGTGATTTTCAAATCTCGTACTCTTCCCTTCCACGACGCCAAGAAAATGTTTTTTGTCTGGGGTCTTTTTCTTTTGCTAGGTTGCATGAGCACCCATGCTCCTTTCGAAACACTAAACCTTTCCCAAGTTCCTTCCGTTTTGACTGTACTTGAATTCTCTACCGACGAAATAGAAGAAGCAGGTCGACGGGGTAAGGATGTTTGGTATAATTCTGCCTTCGTAGCATTATCATCCACAGAGCGTCTTCCACAAGAACGGCCGTGGTTTTGGTTCACCATGGAGATTTTATGAATCTGTAACAATAGCAAAGTAATGTAACTAAGATAACAATTTGAAGTTTCAAGAAAGAGAAAGTGGGCAGACAAACAGTTGACGAGAAACATCTTACTCTACGCCAAACAGGATCAAGGGAGCAGTTTTAGAAAAGAAAGGCTGCTGCACAATGAGGCAATGGTGTAGAATGGTAGACCTTTCGCACGAAAGGCGGCACAACATTTCAAAGTTCAAAGGAAGGTGGAAGCGGGAAGGCCCTTATCAGATAAAATGTCAGTTTAGATTCTATATTCTTGTCCAAAGATCTTCTGAGAATAAAAAACCAATCTCCACATTAATGTAGCACGCTTGTACCTACATAAAGTATTGTTTCTTTTTTCTATTTTCTCTTATTTTCATGAATTTTCAACGTTACGTTGGCCCTCTATTGATTGGTTGAGAGCTTATTTTTCCAAACCGTAAAAGGCCCCAAAATGAGCTCCCTTTTTTCCTAGTGAGGAGGTGAAAGAGGAACCTTTGGAACTTCTCCAAGAGCCAAAATCCATCGAAGTGGGAGCGACAGATCCCAAGGGGGAGAAGAAGAAGGAAACAAGGAGCCCCTTCACCGTGAGAAGGAAAAGAATGACTCACAGACCCCAAAAGACAGCACCAGACCAGCTGAACAAGAAGAGGCTACTTGTGGAGAGGGCCAAGAACCTACAAGAGGTAAGGAGATTGTTGCCTTCATCAATGAAGACTTGCTTTCTAATTCCATTGATGGGCTTAGTACCCATGCATTTATTGGTTTCCTCCCAGGGCCTAGACCTCCTCTAGCCTTCATTGAGAATTGTGTGAGAGCAAATTGGGTTAGACAAGGCATTAGTGTTACCAATGTTAGATTTCTAAGGAAAGGCTTCTTTGTCTTCCTATTTGAGTCTCCAAGCATGGCCTCCAAGGCTCTCAACTGCACCCTCTAGACTATCAGACACCAACCTCTCTACTTAGAGAAGTGGAAGCACAATTTTAACCCTAATCTCCCTAGATCCACTCTTACTCCTGTGTGGGTAGAGCTCCCAGATCTGCCCCTCTCTCTTTGCAACCAACTAGCTTCCTTGTGCAGTTGTTTGGGTGAGGTAGTTGGAGTTGAGAAGGAAAACTTCATCAATCCTAGAGCTCTAACCCGCAAGTGTGTATTAAGATGGATATTGCTGAGGACCTTCCCAACACCTTGGTTATGGTCAACAGGGATGGGAGTGTGTATAGGGAACAACCCCTTCTCTACAAAAATCTTCCAAATTCTTGTTTCCTGTGTGGACTCTCTAGTCATGCAGTTAAGAACTGCCCACAGAGGAGGATCAAAGCTAAGCCTAAGGATCTTGCACCTACCAGTAGTAAACAAGCTGAAAAAGGGATCCCCAAGTCAGTTTCTGCTAAAAAAACCCTTCTCCAAAAGATAAACTCTATCAAACCCTTGCTCCCCCAAGATAAAGGCAAAGGGATGATTGATGACACCATAGCTCTTAACAATGCTTTTGACACTCTGGTAGACAGTGAAACTAAGGAATGGATAAGAAAAAATCAAAACTTGGACATTGACACTCAGATTTAAGCAGGCTAATCAAAAGATTTTGAGGAGGATATAAACAAAGAGGATGAGATGGCCTCTTCAAAATTCAGTGTGAGGAAGACCTAGGAGGTGATCAAGATATGGGGGCTGAAAAGGATACTGCTGACCAAGGTAAGGCTTTTACTCTAGGTACAAAGCAAGAGAAAACTCTCTCAAGGAAAAAATGCCTCCCCTTAGATAAACAGCCCCAATCCCAAGGCTAGAAAGGGAACTAAGAAGAATGTCAAGTAAACCAATAGCCATCCTCTCACTCAATGTCAAATGTCTCACTGACTCTGGCAGAGGAGGAGAGTTAGCTTATTGGCTGAGAACTAATGCTCTCTCCTACTTTCCTTACTCCATAAGAAGTTAAAGTCTTTGGAGCTTTTTTGGAGAAAAGAGTGACTGAGTAAACCAATAGCCATCCTCTCACTCAATGTCAAATGTCTCACTGACCCTGGCAGAGGAGGAGAGTTAGCTTATTGGCTGAGAACTAATGCTCTCTCCTACTTTCCTTACTCCATAAGAAGTTAAAGTCTTTGGAGCTTTTTTGGAGAAAAGAGTGACTGTTATTGACAAGAGAAGGAAATGGTGACCATGAGGAGGGCAAGTGTGGGGTAGCAATTGGTGTACTATCTAACTATGCTCAAGGTATTTTGGATGTGGAAGTGGATACACAGAGTAGATGGATTATGGTTAAATGCATGATACATGGGTAGACATTCACAGTGGTGTCACTTTATGCTTCTAACAGTTCACAAGAAAGAATGGCTAGCTGGGAATCACTTCTGCTGGCAGGAAATAAATGTTTTGTGGCTGGTGACTTTAACATGGTGGAAAGCTCTAAGGACAGATGGATGGGTAAAGGAACAGTCATCAAAGGCAGAGAAGTGACTTTCTGGGAGGACTTGAAAGAAGAGCTAAGTCTAGTGGACATGGGGATGAAGGACACCTTCACATGGTCAAACAGTCAAGTGGGGGACAACAGAAGAGAGGCTAGATTGGACATGATATATGTCTCACAAGATTTAGTTAGCCAAACCAGCTCTTGTCAGACTCAGGTCTTTTCCTCTTTCTGTCTTTCAGACCACAAGCCAATCCTGCTCAAGTGTGACTTTGGCCTAGGCCAAAAAACCACATCATGGTTTAAGGCTTATCCCAATTTTTTTGACTTAAGGAGTGTTCAAGAAGGTGTTAAACTTATTTGGTTCAAGGCTTTCACTGAGTCTCCTTCTGCCAGTGAATCCTAGTATACTGCAGTTGACTAGACTCAAAAGTTCCTTAGAAAAGCTAGAAAGGATAGAGCTAAAATTAGGGCAAAGAGGATGGACAGCATTCAGAGCATGATTACTACCTTGGAGACCCTAGCTAGACAGGGAGACTCTCAGGCATAGGCTGACTTGGTGCCCAAAAGAAATGAGTTGGTTTAAGGCTGATCCCAATTTTTTTGACTTAAGGAGTGTTCAAGAAGGTGTTAAACTTATTTGGCTCAAGGCTTTCACTGAGTCTCCTTTTGCCAGTGAATCCTATTATAGTGCAGTTGACTAGACTCAAAAGTTCCTCAGAAAACCTAGAAAGGATAGAGCTAAAATTAGGGCAAAGAGGATGGACAGCATTCAGAGCATGATTACTACCTTGGAGACCCTAGCTAGACAGGGAGACCCTTAGGCTGACTTGGTGCCCAAAAGAAATGAGTTTAGGATTCAAGAGCAAATTCTTCTAAATGACTCTAAGGTATGCTTCAGAGATTGGTGGGCTGGCAAAGCTGACAGACCTACCAAGAAATACTTCAAAATTATAAGAAGGAAAAGGTCTAATGAAGAGGTACCCCTTCTTAGAAAAGCTGACAACTCTTTGGCCCTTTCTAATGAGGAGAACATTGACCTCATTCAGCTTCATTTTCAGAGTCTACTGTCCTCCACCATTCAAGTAGACAATGAAGTGATTAAAGCAAAAGAACTTTGCAAGGAAGCTAGACAAAACACTGTTCTCAACTTTGATAACAAGTACCTGGAGAAACCTCTGACTATAGAGGAGCTCTTTGAAGCTGTCAAGGTGATGGATGATGGTAAAACACCAGGAGAGGATGGACTACCAATTGAATTCTACAAAAGATTTTGGTCCACTGTTGGCCCATACCTCCTTCTCTTCTGGTAAGAAAGTGTTGAAAGTGAGTTCCTGCCTACACATATCAATGGTGGTGTTATAAAACTTATTCCTAAGGAAGGAGATAAGACTGAGCTAAGGAACTAGAGACCTCTTACTATGCTCAACTGTAGCTATAAAATCTTTGTTAAAGCTCTGGCTCTAAGGATTAAAAACAGAATGGCCAAGTGGATCCTAGCAGAGCAGAAAGGCTTCATAAAGGGCAGACATTTACTTGAAGCTGTCATCAACATTTGGGAGGGATGTGAGTATGCCAGAGAAACAAAACAGGACATATGCTTCTTGAAGGTTGACTTTGACAAGGCTTATGATAGACTTGAATGGGAGTTCATCATCCAAGCTCTGGCTGATATGGGTCTTGGCCCCCTTTACATTTCTTTTATCAAACTCCTCCTCACAAATGCTATAGCAAAGATTTGTGTTAATGGGATCATGAGCCAACCATTTGAGCTTAAAAGATCTATAAGGCAGGGGTGCCCTATTGCCCCTTTACTCTTTGCAATTGCAGCAGACTCCCTGGGATGGCTTCTCCATCAACAAAGCCAAGAAAACAAGTTGAAAGGTATTGACCTACCCTCAGGCAAGCACCTTATCTATCAGCAGTTTGCTGATGATACAAATTTAGCCCTAAAAAATGAGTCACAATATATTAAGGTGGCCATGGAGTCTTTAGATATTTTTTGCAAAGCCTCGGGGTCAAAAATCAATCACTCTAAAATTGGATATGCAATGCTCAAAGGTGATGAACAGCAAGTGTTGGAAGGGATGGGATGCCAAAAGGTCAAGCATGGCTCAGTCTTTAGGCTGCTAGGTGTCCCCATGGGGTTTGATATTTCCCTCAAGCAAAGGTGGGACTAGTTCATGAACAAATTCCAAAACAAGATGGAGAAATGGAGAGGATTTTAGGCTAGTCTGGTAGGAAGAAGAACTATGCTTAACCATTGCATTTATCCTATTGTTATCTTCTACCTCATAGCTTGGTCCCCCTCCAAAGCTGGAATTAATAGATTCATAAAAATTTGCATATCTTTTCTGTGGGGAGGTAAGATACCCAAGGTCAGGTGGGACTTTTGTATCAAACCCAAGCAGGAGGGTGGATTAGGAGTTATTGACAAAGAACAGGCTGCTCTAAAACTCTCCTCAACCTAGATTTTAAAGGCAATCCTAAACACTATTGAAGACTGGGCTCAACTTCTCCTTAGGAATGTCAGCTCCCTAAGACCCCTCAGAGTCCTCAAGTGGAAAAACTACCCCATGCTATCAGCAGCTATTTGTAACCCAGAACCCTATGAACCTAAAGGCAACCAGCTTTGGGTCTCTCTTTGGATAGCTTTTGAAGGGATTAAAAGCCAAATTGTCTTTTCAGGTAAAGGTGCCTTTATGACCTTGGACGGATTTCTGTTATTTTCAAAGAAGTTGTTCTTTCTAATGAAGAGATAGCCAAGGTAGCTCTTCTATTTAAAAAGGGTTTGCAAAGCTGGGGGCAGCTATAGAACAAATCTGAACTAAGGTGGAAAACTTGGGTAAAGATTAGGAGAGAGTTCAGTCTAAACAACAAAAGCCAGTCACTTGTTATGAGTAGATTACAACTTTGGAGTGGCAGCCAACAGTGGAAGGGGGGACCTTTCCTTGTGTACAATAGGGAGTTCAGCTGGGTGGAAAGTTCCTCTTTCTTCCCCATACCCACATCAAGCAGGGACATGGGTGATCTCTGTAGGGTTCTTAATGACAGGTGGAAACTTCATGACTCCAAAGAGAAATGGAAATTCAGGTCCTGTGCCATCTAGTCTCCTTCAATTCCAGACAAAATATATGCCCTGATGTGGCTCATATTACATAAAGGTGTGGAGCAATATCAAAGGACTCAGGATTGGGAAGGGTAATGGTAAATGTATGAATTGTCCCTCTACTAATGAAGATATCTTCCATCTCTTTGTGGCTTGTCTAGTGGCCAGAAAGGTATGGAAAATAGTCCAATTGGAGATAGGGGAGCCAATGAATTGGAAGGCCATCTTGCTCGGAGACTCTTCAAGGGACAAAACAAGACACCTGGTCACCCCTAAGAGCACATGCACTTTGGTTTATATGGGTAACCAATAATAATCTTTAGTTTAATCAAGTTATTTTGCAAGCTGACTTACTGTTTGTTAACTGGCTGAACAGGACCAGAAGAAAATCATAGAACTGATCCACACTTTCCAAAGCAGAGGTTGCCATCTTCAACGCTGACTTACAAGAACACACTCAAAGCTACTTTGGGATTGATAATTCCACACCCTTTAAAGTCCCTGCTGAGATCACTGAGTTTCTTAATCAGGTACCCTCCACAAAGGTCAAAAAGGAACCTGACTCACCTTATGAAGCCCAGGCAGATGACACTGATAGCTCTAGAGATTCAGAGAGTTTCAATTACTTTGATTACTTTGTATTTGGGAACTAGAAATAAACAAATATACCCCGTGTGTTTGGAGACCAGTTGCATAACTCGATGCTATGTAGTGTTATGGAGAACATCATGATGCAATATCCTAGTGAGATGTCTTTGGAGATGCAAACATTTTGTATAGTCCTGAACAGGAGGTAGTCTATGTTGTAACTTGGGACTTGAGTTATCATCCTTTTCACATATTCCACAAGAAGTAAGCATACCCGAGAAGAAGTACATGAGCCATATTCTTGTCCTCATGTATTGAGGACAGTATTCCAGATTTGTTAGTACTACCATAGATCACTTAACATAACAATTGTCCATCATTCACTAGTGTAGTGATATCACCTATGATAGAAAAACATTGACCATTATTGACACAACAGTTTCGAGTGTCGTTGTATATGCATATATGATATTTTTTTGCCTTCTTTTTAACGGAATTTTTTGCAAGCTTTCGAGTAGGCCCATCCAAGCTCTACAAGTGTTGTATAGGTTTCACAGTTCAAATCACATCCAAAATCGGCTATGTAGCAAAAAGATACAAGTATAGCATATAGATACAGCTTCAATAGAATCTTATGGCGGAATTCTTAAAGTTAGCCCTCTGAAAAATGGCTAGCATACATTTGGAATCACATGGGAAATTTTAGAATGGCATACATACGTATAGTGGTGACCTTCCTATCATAAACATCACTTGCAAAAGTTCAGACTTGTCAGAAAAAGTGTACTTCGAAATCATTTTTAACCCATGCACGATGCTGGCAACATATGCAGAGTCAAAGCAATATATACCCATTGCATACCACGTGAAGGCAAGATCCAGCTCACTGTTTGTTCATCCGTGTGTAGGTGAGCCTCAGATCTCAGCACAATGATCAAAATAATGTATGGCCAAACCTTATTCTCCAACTAGTGTATGGATTGACTCACAACAATGACTCTGCGTAGCAAATACATTCATGTTGTAATTGTAGCAATTGTAGTTTTGTGTTGCTAAGATCTTGGAGCATTCACCACAACCCCAAAGATATGCGTATCAAAAACCCGCGTGTCCATAAAAAGATGATGTTCATCTTGCGTAAGAAGGTAGAGGAGGGTGCAATCTTTATTCCACGCATATCTTGAGTGCAAGACTACAATATAGAGGGCATCATACCTTTACGTAGCTCAAGGATGAGTACCCATATGATCAGTTTGATCTCCTTCCATGGTTCCTTCCAACAAAGCATGGAGTTCAGGCAGTCACTTGTCCCGACAGAATATGGCGCATACGGAGGTCTCTTGTTTTGTCTTTTGTGAGAATAATATCTATCCTTTACGTAGCAATAAGCAGACTACAGTCATACAGTCTAAGCTATTGCTAGACCATGATGCTTTGATATGAAATTAAAAGTGAGCTGCATGTGTAAACCTCCTCAAGCGAGCAAGTGTGTACAGAATGAATGTCTTGCTCCTAAGGCATAAATAGCTTGTGTATATGTAGCTGAAAAGCATTAAGCCGACTGAGTCGGTTAGTGATTCAATGCTAGAGTCAGTCCAGCTTTAGAATAACGATCCCATATTCAATTTTGTCATGTCTTTACCAAAGGGAAAATCATGTCTTCTCTAGGGAACAAGTATGTCATCCAAGAAGTATATGTATGTATGTTCTTCTTGAGTAAGGTGCAAATTGCCCACCATCCAATAAATGCCAGTTGCCTTTAAAGGTTATCCGCAGAACAAGTATAGTCCCAAACACTAAGATCATGCCACACTAGGTGTGTCTAGTAGGCATCAAGTCATGTATAACTTCCACAGAACATCAAAAGCACATGTAACTGTCACGTGTACCGAATACAACTAGATCCTTTGGTCATTTGTATCAGCATCCACCAATTCAACATAGTATCCACTTAGGAACAATTCCAGCACATGTGATTGTGCATGTACCATCAACCACACATGATAACACAGTCTTTTGTGTGTGTGTGTGGCATATTTGCAACAACAGTTCACTCAGCCCTATGAGTTCTTCAGAGCCTCCTTAAGGCAATCTATTTATGATGCCTGTAAGGATGGTGACCTAGACAGGACTTGCTTGGAGATAGTTTACTCTTGCTTTTAATGGAGACTCTCTGCTTTTAGAGAGACTCTTTGTATTACCTGACTTTGTAATATAAGCTACTTGAATTACCCCCCAAAAAAAAAGTGTGTAATATATGTATATTTATACATACTTAGTTAATTACATTTATATGCGCGCGCACACACACACATACACACATGTTATTTTAAATATATTTTAGTAATTCAAATTACTAAAATATATTTAGGTTTAGTATTAGGATTAATATATAAAATGTATTTCACTAATTCAGGGGATTTAAATATATGTAATTTAGTATTTTAAATATATTTTAATAATTTGAATTTTAATAAAATATAATAATTATATTTTACTAATTTAAACTTTAAATATACAATAATATAGTATTTTAAATAATTTAAATATAATAAATAATATTTCAATATATTTCAATAATTTTAATATAATAAATAATTTAAATATACATAATATAGTAATTTAAATCTATTTTAGGTTCAATATCAAATTGACATTTTAATATATTTTAAGAATTTAAACTTTACTAAAATATATTTAAATATATTTTAGGGATTTAAATTTACATAATTTAGCATTTATATTTACTTTAGGTTCACTACTAGGTTTAATATTGTAAAAATACTTTAACAATTTACATATACTAATATATATTTAAATATAACTTAACAATTTAAATATACATTATTTAGTATTTTAATTATTCCCCGATGGGACAGATTAATTGGGAAAGTTATTTGAATCCGCATATGCCACCCTAGCTAGTATTTCCACCCTACCAAAGCCTTTGTTTTTTCCTTTCTTGTGACAAGAAGCATTCCATTCCCAATAGATTTTAATACTGGTTGGCCTTGCCAAGCCATAACGTTCCTTCGTGTCTCAAGGCTCCTTTTTCCACTGTTATCAAGATATTGGCAAATTAAGAAATGAGAATGTTGTGTTGGATATGCTCATGAGCATTATTTGGATATTGATCATTAGCATAATATGCAAATTGTCTATGTCGATTGCCTTGATTCTAATGTTGGCCAACCACTAGTTGTATTGTGTTGTTTCTTCCTACGTTCAGGTTCCCAATGGCATGAGATTTCATGGTAATGAAAAGTCCATTTTTTCTTGCAATATTGTTTTGGTTAATTGCTTCTACAAAGTTTCCTCTACCTTGATTGTTCAACCTGCTTGAATTTCAATATTATTAACTTCAACGTCAATGATATCCTCATTCGGATCATAAGAGAGAAGAAGTCAACTATAGATGCATGGAAAGCTTAGTAGAGAATCGGTTCAATGCAAAGAACATGTCCAAAATCATCATGTTTGAGAAACAATTGCCCAATGGATAAGATGTATATGTGTGTGATTCTTCTTCATTTCAATGTAGTGTCTTGTGCATTCCTCTCTCACTCTCTCCACCTTCTTCAACACAAGTGACTAAATGAAGGAAGGCTTTGATACAATAAGCAAAGAGGGGCAGAGGAACATATAAGCCAAAAGACAAACCTAACATTCAGTAAGTTTGTACATAGTTAGGGTTGAATTGGATTTTCACTTTGGACCACTACCTGACCATAATATTAACAATACCCTAAGAGATGTAAATCTTAAAGGTAATGGATCCTTGTTGTAGTACATTTGGAGGATTTGTATATTATGCAAAGTCTACCCATGTGTTGATATCTACAAGCCTTTCTATGTACCTTC
The DNA here is from genome assembly GCF_047967505.1 of Dipteris shenzhenensis. Classification (NCBI taxonomy): domain Eukaryota; kingdom Viridiplantae; phylum Streptophyta; class Polypodiopsida; order Gleicheniales; family Dipteridaceae; genus Dipteris; species Dipteris shenzhenensis. Next base: position 22,633,175 of record NC_141619.1, read on the forward strand.
TATTTTTAAGTTTCGTAATTCTGTTAATGCTTGTTGCTCCTTCACTTGTGTGTCTTTCTATCTATTGTTGGATGCTTCTTGGTTACATCAAGCCTTACAAGGCAAAGGCTTTCAAGTTATTCATAAATTGGGATGCTTCAGGAGGAATTGGAAACTATGGAAAAATATGAGAATACACAATTTGATATAGAAAATTGATAACATGAATTAATGAGAGCTTGAGTGACTGACCACAAAATTCATCAAATCATAGAGAGAGATACGGACAAGTATGCTCCCATGGAATAAGGTGCAAATAAAGAGCACATTTACATGCGCCTCAAGAAAACGTGGGGTAATGTGGGGTAAAAGGAATCTGCGTTGCTATTGGGAAGCATGTTTTAACCCATTTACTTTACTAGAGAGTTTCATAGGGTAGACAACCTTGCCACAAATATAACCATTGTTGCCTGGGCTCCAAAGCCAAGCATTTGATGAACAACATTTGTATGCTCTTTGGTATCCTACTCATTTAGATGGAACAAATAAAATATTTGAGGCAAGTCTTCATCCTTGTCTAATGTTTGACATGTTGCTATATATGTTGTCATCCTTATATCATCCTCAACGTGTGAAACTAGTGACAAAGTCGTGTGAAAAGCACTCATGTAGCCCTCATGCCCTCCAATAAATAAGAGCTTACTCCTCTTCTCTTAATTTTCTTTTCTTAACTTTAACCCAACTTCATGTGAAGGGACTTACTGGCTCCCAAAAAAATAAATTCAATTAGTTAGTAGACAATTAACCTAAGCCCCCCTCCACTTCCCTCCCCCTCTTTGTCGCTGACTCCCGCCTCTCCCTCCCTCTCCTCGATCACCTCATTCAGCCTCACTTCCTCCCTCCCTCTCTGCTGCCGCTCATACTCTCCCTCTCTAGCCTCTCCCTCCCTTCCTCTCCCCACGCTGCGTGCCTGGTCACCCTCTCCCCCTCTCAGCCTCTCTCGCCCTCCCTCCCTCTCTCCCTCACCCTCTCCCTCCCTCGCTCCCTCTCCTACACCGCTCCCTCCCTCACTGCCTCTCCTCCCTCACTCATGCCTCTCTACCGCTCAGCCTCACTCTGCTCTATCAAGTCACTCCCCTGCCCTTCTCTCTTGTCCCTCCACTCTCTTGCTCCTTTCGACCCACCCTCAACCGGCTCATCCCCCCCTTCCCTCCCACTCCCTTACTCCGCTCCGTCTCTCAAGGGGGCATACTAGCCAGCTCGATATCGGACACGAGAGAGTCAAAGATGAGGGGGATATCAAGGGGAGAGATATTTACCTGGCAGAGAGATACTTACTCGAGATATTTCGAGAATGACAGTGACAGCGACCTTAGGCTAATGATGCAGAGTTTAATTCATACGCTTTTATTAATTTCACATAACCCTATGTATATCTCTTAGCTTAATTCTTAAGAGCACCAACGAGAAACTCATTCATGAGGGGTTTCCCATTTCGGGGGGGGACTTACACAACATGGCAGCTATATACTAGAGCTTAATGAAAATGGTTAGGCTTTGGATGGCATCCTTTGGTCTTAAACTCGATATGCCTATGTGCAATGGTGCAACAACCTTGCCAAGTGTAGCATCTTTTGGCCCATTATGAGAAATCCTATTTTTTTTAAAGAAAAATTGTGATTCAATCTAAAAAGGTAGAAGCTTCCTTCGTAACACTAGGATTTGAACAATTTCTGCAAAAGACTCAGCACCAAACAATAAAGCACCTGATCTCTTGCAAAATTCTTAAAATGTGACTACTGCCATGTGGTGGTCATGCACTCTCTCCTTCCTCCAAAGTTATCCTCAACAGCTGATTCTTGCATATGAGGATCCTTGCGGAGTTGATAGTCTCATACAAGTCCTTTACGATTCTCTAGGCCTCCAGCATCGAACTATGTCTCCCAACCTGCTCTCTCTCTCTCTCTCTCTCTCTCTCTCTCACACACACACACACACACACACACACACACACACTTTTTTTTTTTTTTGGTAATATCCAGTGCAGTATATTTATATGCTCATAAATTTACATGATGGGAGGTCTCCGAAATGGAGAGTCCCAAAGATCAGAAACATAAAAAGAAAAGCTCTATGCAAGAAGCATCCATATCACCCTCATGGCAGGCATCATATAAGGATTGCCGCAATGAGGCTCGGAAAGATTCATATGACTTGTGAATCTGCCGACCCAAGTATGCCAAATTATGCTCACTCCAGATTGTCCAAAGAGCCCAATATCGCACCCAAGAGAGAAATAGTGAGTATTGAGACAAAGACTTCATAAATCTGCCAAAGAGCCAGAAATGTTTCCCAAATCTGTGACTCGAGAAACGGATCTGAAGATCATCTGAAATTCTCCTAAGGAGGATCCTAGTACACGGGCAGTGCCAAAGCAAATGAATAACAATCTCTGAAGGAGCCTGACATCTTAAACATGTGGATGGTGCAATGCGACGTTTCTGAAATAGTAGAAATGGATGATGCTCTTACCTTGGAGAGACCTTTTACTGACACAGAACTTGAGAATGCATTATTCCACCTCAGTAAATACAAGTCCCCTGGCTGGGATGGCCTTACGGTGGAATTTTATATTTCTTGTTGGGATGATTTGAAAGATGTGCTCTTGCAAATGATCAATGTTGCTTGGCAAGAAAATCAGTTGCCGCACTCTTGGAAGCATGGCATAGTCAAACTTGTGCCCAAAAAACATCTGTGTGACCATATGTCAGATTGGAGGCCTATTACTTTGATGCCTGTAGTTTACAAACTCATCACCAAAATGATTGTGCATAGGCTTCACAGGATACTGGATGCGGGACTTCATCCTCATCAGTATGGGTTTGTGCCGCGAAGACAAATCCATGACAATATTTCCAATGCCTTGATTGCAATTGAATATGCTAAGTATTCGCATCAAGATGTCCTTATATTGCAGGTGGATATTGCAGGTGGATATTGCTAAGGCATTTGATACTGTTCAATGGGATTTTATCTCTCAAATCATGACAAAGTTGGGCTTTGGTCCCAAGATAGCAAATGCAGTTTACTGGCTTTATTCTGACTCTACTTCTCAGTGCATTCTTGGGGGTCATCTGTCTCGCTCATGGACATTGGGTCGACCAGTTAGACAGGACTGCCCTCTTAGTGCTCTCTTCTATGCCATTGCGACCCATCCCCTTTTGATGTATCTTGATCATCTTACAAACACACGACAGATGACTGGTCTTAAAATCCCTGGGGCTGCATCTTTTTTGGCACATGCATATGCTGATGATTCCTTCTTTATGCCACATAATTCTCCCGGGGAAGTTCACATGCTTATGACCACTCTTTCATTGTATGGTTTGGCAGCGGGATTGCATGTCAATTTTGACAAATCTAAATTACTTCCCCTGAAACAATGTGATTGGCATTCTATTCTTTGGCCAGGTCAGGTGGTGCATTCCAAAGATGTAGTCAGGCATTTGGGATATCCCATAGGATGGCATATCACCAGGAAGCAATAGCTAAAATGGATCTTCCAAAGACTTTAACATAAACTGGAATACTGGAAGATTTCTACTTGGCCTCTTCATGTCAGAGTACAGTCCTGTAATGTCCTATGTTCAGTTCTATTTGCCTTTGCTGCGTTGGTCCTCTAGAAATATTTCAACCTTTATGTCTCAAGCTATGGAGATATTATGGAGGACAAAAACTGCTGTGAAAGCATTGAGACTGATAAAGATGGAAATGGTGTGCTCTCCTAGGATGCATGGTGGACTTAATGTCCTCAATATAAGATATCATGTGCTTGCAAGGAAGGCGACTATGCTGCATACTTTTTTCCGCCAACAACAGCCATGGACTTGTATGCTAGCATCCATGTGTGTCAACATGAGGACTTGTGCTTATGACCATTGGACTACTGATCATTGGGAGATTATCATTGGCACATTTGTAGGGAAGATACCTGGCTGTCCTTTCTCTACTGCTCTAATACTTGACTAGAAACAAGTACTTTCTAAGGTCAAATGGGCTCCTGATAATTGCTCGGAGACAAACTCAATGAGGAAAGAAAGTATTCATTGGAGTGCCATCTTTGACATTCCACTCGCTTTATAGGAACCTGTTCGAGCATACAATCTCATGAAATTGGGAATTAGATACATACATGATGTGGTAGATGAATAGGGATATGTCTTATCTTTTCCTCAGGCCACTGCTTCCTATGCATTGGGATTGCATCATAGGCCTATATGGAAGAAAATTGCTGATTTATTACATCCTTTTCTACCTGTTTCTCCTGTGGCTGACACAGACAGGCTTACGGATTGGCAATTGCAACCCTCTGCTACATGCACTCATCCTGTTCCTCTTCCTGCCTTAACCTCCATCAAAGCCTATAGGCTTCTTCAGCTTGCTCCATGGATTCAGCAATATGCTAATTCTATGTGGCATATAAGGAAGCCCCTGTCATGGTGGCGAAAGAATCTCCGGATGTTATGGAAGTGTAAAATGCCATTGAAACAAAGACTTTTTCTTTAGAGATGTATGATAGGTACATTAAATTCAGTCCTAGCATCAGTCATTTGATTTGATGGGGAACCAGGAGCGGAGAACAATTTCTGAAAATAATTTTGGCAATCATCTTGGAGATCAGAGAAAGAGTGCGTCCAAGAGCCATCTAGCTTCCTTACCCTTAGACATAATTTTTTCTTTCGAGTGTAGCATGCAGGCCCTGGAAAAAGGCTTTTGATGAGCAACCCTTATCCATGAGGGGCTTCATTCTTGCCCTAATCTGCCAGTTGTGCAATTTTCTCTGATCATTAATAGTCAATTTAATCTGAGCATGTGAAAGGGAATCATTTTCTGAATCAGAGAGAGGCCTTAACTGAGAAAATTCAGTCAATTGTTGTGCTGTTCTTTTTGCCCATTTAACCTCATTCCTCCATTTAGTCATATGCCAGTTGCCATACTTCCTAATGACATTCTGCATATGAGAGACAAAACTGTCCCAAGCATAATCTATGTCCTCCTGGGCATGCAAAGACGGGATGAATTGCAAGTCTAATCATTTGCTGGAAATAGTGATGTCGGAAATAAGCCTGATTAACATGCAATAATCTACTGGAAAGGGGTGGCAAATCATCCAAAGGCATACCAAGGTGCAAATTCATCCACAATGGGGCATGATCCGACAAGCCCAATGAGAAATCTATAAGGAGATGAGGGCTAAAATCTGCAAATTGTTGTGGGTAAAACAAAAACCATCTGTCAAGCCTTGCCCAGTATGTAGTAAGTGCATTATGATGAAAAGTATATCCAAGCACTGACCCTTGGAGGAGCAGCCATAAATCTTCAGCCTGCCCAGAAATAAGCATGCCATCCCATTTCTGCCTTTTACTGTGCGAGCAAGCGAGTGTTGTGACCACTGCTTCCCCAAGAGACAGGCCCTGTGAGAAAGAGAGGTAGAGGGAAGGTGGTGGTGGTTTCACCAGAGGGGGCTTTGGCTTGCAGCATTTTGCACTCCATGTAGTATTTTCATTACAGAAAAAACTATATATATACCTCTGTAAGACTAGAATATATCCAATCATACAAATTTAGATTTTTTGTTGTACCTCAAAATTTCTGTAAAACAAAAAGAGTGAGCTTATATTGCTCCTGTAATTTATGGGAAGGATAACATACTCCATACTCAGCAGATGCAGACTTTGGAAAATTTTCCTTAGCAGTGGAGAACCAAAATCTGTAGACTGTTAAGGCATATCTGCTAAATGGTTTCTCCATTGAAGTACGACGTCATTGCATACCTTGTAAAGGCAATGGTTTCCCCATTGACATACAATGTCATTATATACCCTCAAAATTATACATAACACTTGCCTCTGTAGCCGCCAACGTACGATTATTTACAATTGTAACATGTTCTTTACTATTTACTGGCCACATCATTTGCGCAGGGAGTCTCTCACTCTTTTGTACATTTTGAGCTCCTCTAAAGCATCAGTTGTGGTTTTCTTAAGCTGGCACTTTATATCTCCTTCAGGTTGAGTAGACGTATCAAAACCAGGGGGTGCAGAAGTTTTGTCCTCGTCTGAATCTCTCCATGAGCTTTCCAGATATGTAGAAGGCAGCCTTGGTCTTACGATGGATGGGTATGCTTGTGTGCACCTCAATGGTGCAGCAGCCTTGAGCATCCTCATTATTGTTCCAAGTGCAGCATCTTTTGATCTATTATGAGAAATTACCCCATACTCTCCAGAAAAATCAGACTTCAATTTTGGACTGTCCATCCTGCAAGTTCATGGAGCTTTACTCAGCACCAATCCACATATACCCTCTCTCTCTCTCTCTCTCACACACACACACACACACCAATCCATGAACAGACACCGATATATCTGTGCAGCTCACAGGGGAGCCACCAAATGCACCCGGCTATGTATTTTGATTTTGAACTTGATTTTAAGATTGAGTACTAGTTTTGAGATTTTGAGTTTAGCATAGCACTCGGCAAGGGCCTTAACATTGCACTCGGCAAGGGCCTTAGCAAGCCCCCTTTGCTTCAGCCCACAGTGGCTTGTATGAGTTACCCTTGGATTGTACTTAGTCCCATAGGCCCATGAGGCCTCCAGAAGACGTTAATCTCTCTCTCTCTCTCTCTCTCTCTCTCTCTCATGCAGATAGACAAGCAATACATCTCCCTTAATACTTCATACAGTTCAAAAAACATATGATGAAACCCAGTTGGCTGCACTGTGAAAATAACTGGAACAACCAAGGTGATATAATACCGTTGATGTACGGACACATGTGAATTTCCATGGCTGCAGTGTAGCATTGATCTACAATCAGCATTGTTTGCTTCTGCTCAATTATTTTTATCAGTTGAAATTGAAATTGATCATACTAACAAACTAAATTTCTTTTCGGTGCACAAGTTGGGCACGCCAAATTTAATTCAAATGGTGAAACATTATTCTCATAGAAATTCAAGGCAAACAAACCACACAGTGGATTGCCCATACAAGTCCACTTTAGTTTGCATTTGAGTGCCAGAAAAATAACAGCATCCATACAGCCCTTCCTCTCGCCATCTCTCTCTCTCTCTCTCTCTCTCTCTCTCTCTCTCTCTCTCTCTCTCTCTCTCTCATCGCCCGTGCAGTCACCCGCTAGTTGTTTCGTCACCCGCACAGTCATTCCCCGTTCCGTACAGGTCTTACCTTCGTCCTTCATACGTACCTCCATATCTCCGTCCAACAAAGCCGTCCGCTCCGTACAGCACAGCAGAGCACAAAGTTCGAGGTCACCCCAGGCTGGGATGAGCCCTTGGATCAGCTTGGGGGTTTAGCTTCAGCAAAAGGGCTTATCAAACTGTGGAATTCCCGAAGATGAAGACTTTTGCCGCTACACCGACTTAAAGCCCTCTTATTCAGACGTTGCAGCCTCAGCATCAATACTCAGCCCCTATGCATTGCATTACAAGTGGAGGATGGGCTGATCCACAAGAGCAAAGATACTTTCTACAATAAGAAGTGAGAGAGCTCAGACTTATGGTTGCAGCTCTTGATAGGAAAGTGAAGGAGATGGCAGGAAATGGTAAGCAAGAAATCAGTGCAGAAGTCATACAAAAGTGCAGTACATCTCTACCAGCACCAACACTTGTCTCCACAGTCAAAGAGATGATTACCGCTCAAGTTCATCCAAACAAGAGCTGGCCACTGTGGTCAACAACAAATCAATAAAGAAGATCTTTATGTAGAAGTTAAGAGCAGGAAGCCAGCGTATATAATAAGAAAATACTATGCATTGGGGGATTATCTGAAGATTGCCTTGGCTGCTTTGAAGATGAGAAGGATACAATGGATGACTACATGGGTGGGGGACATATGTGAGCTTTCAAGAAGCACACAATACGACAAAACATCTTTTTAACCTTAACATTTATGATGGAGGAGAGTAGGCTGCAAGGCACGATGCTACTATGTTGTCTTGTGCTTTGGGCCCCTTTGATCAATACCCAAGAGGAGACTATGGCATACGACGAGTACCTTGGGCTATCAATGACCTATCACATGGCTATAGCAAGCTGACATAAGCAAGTCAGATGCAGCTCTCACACACTCTTTGACTCCTAATTTCCAAGGAGTCCTCAATATGAGTAGTTACCAGGGCTTGTTTTAGTTTGTCATAGGCACTCCCTGTCCATTGGGAATTCAATGGTAAGTGGTACATGGGACATGCTAGCTTGTCATAGTCAAGTATAAACCTTCAATAGTACCTCACATATAATTTGTGGGGGGTGGGTATCTTGGCAATGACTTTGATTTTTCCCTCATCTGTGGTATATAAAAGTAGCATAACCGAGAAGGCTAATGCTTTGACTAATCTTGCACTTAGTGCATATGTAGATGGCTTGATACTATACTAGGGGGGAAAATGATAGGCAAACATCGTGAGTCACATACAAGTTGTATGGAAAGGGTTAACATCCACCTCTCTCACAATTTTTACACCATAGTCATTGTCCTCTTGCTTGCCATCAACCTCGTTTACGTGTTAAATATTTGAGTGCCATTAAGAGCATGAGCTCCTCCGTACATAAGATTGTGAGAGGTAGAAACCCTACTTAACATGCTGTCATTTCTCAGATCTTTTGTCTGTGCAATCGCATTCAATGACCAATGGGTAAGCCCCTGCCAGAAAAAGTCCCCATCCAGCCTTTTGGCTGTTACTTGTAATCTTTTCAAACTGTTAGGAAGGTAAGGCCTGTTTGCGAGGTTATCTTTTCAAACTGTTTGCGAGGTAAGGCCTGGAAAACTTTGGCAACAAGAAATCAATGTTTCAACATAAAATCCCCATGCATCAGGGTTCACAATGGCCTACATACACTGACAGGGCACAATTCTCATAGTTGCTCCCCATGCTCATGCATGGACTGCTTGCCATTATCCTAGAGGGCTTGTAATAACTACCAGGCAGCTTATGCGATTGAAGAGAAAATGGGCAGATACAACAAATAGGCACATCATGTGAATATGACAATTAGGATAAATAAGACAGTCAAGCCAAATATGGCAAATCGGACAATATATGGCATTACCAGGTCCAAAAGAGAATCGGGTGCTGGATTTCAATTCAAACCCCCCAGTTGGTTTATTGAAAAGGAGGGACGCGGGGGGGCGGGGGCGAAAAGAAAGAAAGATATATTAACGTTGGCGGAAGGCCTCGCGGGCAAAAGGGAAAGGAACTCATACAAGCCACAAAGGGCTGGAGCAAAGGGCGCGCTAAGGCCCTTGCTGAGTACTATGCTGAAAAACTCAATAGCTCAAGCAAAATCAAGTACAAAACATATCATGTGCTATCTGAAGTAGTAGGCTGACAGCCTAGAGCTGGAACTCAGAACTCAGAAACCGATACTCGGCACTGTTGTGGCTCGTCTATAAACGGTGAAAATGTTTCAGATCTGCATCTGTCGGGTTGTCTCATGCTGCGGTGGTGGAGGGGGACGTGCGTGGTCTCCTCGATCTCTAAACCTGCTGAGCTATGTTCAAAGTGACCCCTTGTCTCGGACGTTCTCCTCTGAGGAAAGTTGTAATAGGTCTGACCTCAATAGAGGGTGCTCCAATCGCTCACCGTATCGCGGGTGGCCTCTGCACCCCTCTCTCAAAAATCCAGACTACCCGCATATTAGCTAGCTCCTCCTCCACCCCACTTTGTCCTAGGGCTGACTCAAAAACATAGAAATCTGCGGCTAGCCATTGTGTCTGGTCAGTCTTTGTATCCCATGGTCTAATCTCCTCCAGCTGCTCTCTGATCTGTAGTAGCAAGGTCTCCCTGAGTTAGCGCATCTCAAGCGCAGACTTGGTCATGGAAGTGGATTGTGACGCTCCACATTTTTGTGTGACGCTCCATATTTTGTGTATAAATTTCTTTTTTTGTTTTAGTAGTAGTAGTTATTTGTGAAATTTATTTTCATGTCAATTTTGTGTTTTGAAAATACTAATAAGTGATTTGAGATTTAACAAATCCAAGAAAATATATATATATGCATGGGAGTTGCGACCGGAGTTGTAGGTTTGAGGGAAGGTCCAGCTTTGTGGATTCTAAAGGAGAACTTGGAAAGGAGTGATTGATTTAAAAAGAACTAAAGTTCTTGCTAGAATGGTCCAGGAATGGAGCAAATTGGTCGTGAAGGGCAAGAAAAGTAAGATAAAGTGGAAAAGCTAGCTAAAAAGTGGCGAAAAGCAGGTTGCACCTTTCTTGGATAAAAATAGCAGTCACTATTTCGACCATAACTTTTGATTCCAAACTCGGATTAAGGAGCTCTTTTTTTTTTTTGGAAAGCTGAGATTGCGATCTACAACTTTACAGAAGAGGTCGAGATCTAATTCCATGATCTATTAAGTCGAAAAATCAGAATACGCAGAGGCAGCATATTTCAGAAGCTCCGAGATTGAGAGTGAGAGTGCAAGTGAGAGTGAGATTCTTCTTTCGTCTACGATTGTATCATCTTGAGTGAGAGTGAGATTCATTGAAACACCTTGGTGTGAGTGAGAGTGCGAGTGAGAGTGAGAGTGCGAGTGAGAATAGCTCGGGGGTGGTCGAGCGGTTCAAGCTCCGTACATGGAGTATTGTGACTCCAGGATTGATTGTAAACGATTTTGATTCAACAGAAAGTCTCCTTCTATTGTATTTCAATTTTCTCCTTCTCTCTATAGAATCAATATTGATTTTAAGGTTTGGAGCGTCTCAAGTGGTGTCAGATGTAGGTCATCTTCACCCAGTTCTAGTGATGCCCTATGAACCCTAGTATGTGCCTTGTAGGCATAGTTATAGGCACTTAGTTTATTTTGTGCCTTTTATGCCACATAGGACACTTAGTCCTATGTGACACCTAGGACACTTAGTCCTAGGGTCTAGCTACAAGTACTATGTACTTTTCTTTTCATAATACTCTAGTTGACGTGACGGCTGATATCCATCGACTCTTGTACCTTGTACTTGCTCTACTTTCGTTTATCAATCCTACAGTGGTATCAGAGCCAAGGTTTACACTTGTCTTCCAGCTCTCCTCAGCCCCTTGAGCCCTCCATTGCTCATTGGAAGTCTGCTCCTCTGCTGGTCGTCATTGCTCCAGCCTGTTCGAGGCTCTCCAGCTGCTGTCCAAGGGTTCCAGAGTCTTTTCGTCACCACAAAGTGCCTCATTGATGTTTCCAGGCTGAGGCGACTGCTTCTAGGCCCCATCTGCAGCATTTTCGAGGTCTTTTACAGTACCCGTGGCCATCTGTCGCCACTTTTGTACTGCAGATCCAAGCGCCCAGCTCCCGTGACCTCTCCAGAGTCATCTACAGGAGACATCCAACTATCGCGACCTGTTCAGAGCCCTCCAAAGGAGACACTAGCAGCCACGCACTCAGTTCGAGGTGTCTGAGGGCTGTTCCAGCTACACTCCAGGCCACCTTTTGCACTTCAACCTGCTGCAGCAGCTCCGTTGTCTGTTATACTCTACCTACAGAGGTCTTTTAAGTCTCAGACCTAAGCTCAGAGGACCAGAAGCTGATTCACAAGCAACATTTGCAGTCTCTTACTGTTTTTGACAGTTTTCACTGTCAAACCCTAATTTCCAACAGAAAAATTTAGGGCTTTTGACATCTGAACCTTCAACCTGTCAATACAACACCTTGGACAAGGTTGACAACTGAAATCATTCCAAAAATTGAAGTTTTCAATCAATTTCAGGTTCAGGACTGTCACATTGTGCCACATCATCACTCAGGTCAACAAAATTTGGGGCTTTTGTGTTGGGAGCTCGATTTCAGCTGGTAACCCTGTTTCTATACCTTGCTGCACATATTTTCAGTCTATTTGCTCTCTCTATTTCATCATCTGAGCAAGAAAAGGGACCGTGTTTCCTTGAGGCCCATTTCAGTCTCCTGGAAATATCTGTTGTAAGCTCACAGGTGTTTGGGACAGTAAATCATATTTTTGCAGTTTAAAGCCTTGAGGCTATACTTTGGTCACTTTGTCAATGCATATCTATCAGTACTATTTACAATGGCTGGAAACAATCACGATATTTGGCATTCTTCGTGAAGATGATAAGTTGGATGGGACCAACTATCCAATGTGGTCCTATCTAATGAAACATATTCTTGTTGCAAGGCACTTTTGGAATATTGTTTCTGGGGTTGATCTAAGGCCAGCCAATGCTACAGTGGTTGCCTCTACTTCTGGTCCCTCTGCAAAGGGTACTACTCCTGATGCCTTATCTTCTAGCAACCCTGCTGTTGCTCCCCCAACTCAGGAACAATCAAGATGGGATGCCAGAGATGCAAATGCACATTCCTATATTGCTTTATCATGCAAGAGAATCATTATTCCACACATCCGATCTTGCACGACAGCAAAGGATGCTTGGGACAAATTGGCTTCTCTTTATCAGATTCGCAATGAGGCACGTGTTGCATATTTAAGAAGGCAATTGCAAGAAGTCAGTATGAATGAAGGTGACTCTATGGATGCATACCTGACAAAGGTCAAGGACCTCATGGAACAACTTGCCAATATTGATGAGGTGGTGCCAAATTCTCAGCTTGTCAGTACCACATTAAATGAACTGCTAGATACATATCAAGGGTTTGCTACAACCCTTCGATTAGTGGCCATCGGTAATCCAGACCACTGCTCTTTTGATCAGCTAGTCACTTTGCTTTTGCAGGAAGAGCAAAGTCGAGCTAATAGACAAGCTATTGTTCCTGATCATGCATTTGCTTCACAGCAGACTGGAAGAGGCAAGGCTTCCAAGCCTATGGGCAAGCCTAAATCTGCGCCTAACAGTGGCAATTCCTCCAATGCATCTAAAAATACAGCAGATAAGTCAAAGAAGAAAAGATGCAACTATTGTCACAAGCCTGGACATGACATTTCAGAATGTAGGAAGCGCATTGCTTCGGAGAAAAAGAAAGCAGGATTGACAGTTAATGCCTCACATGCAATTGAATCCCACGAGCCAGCAGATGCTTCACATGCACATGCTCTCCAGGATGATTGGGCATGGGCTGTCCATTGTTCATTTGATCCCTCCCAAGTTGATGCACTTTTTACTGCTAATGATGCTCAGTCTTGGTATTTTGATAGTGGTGCTTCCAAGCACGTCACCTCTTGCAGACAGTTGTTTCATTCCTTAGCTAATGCACCTCGAGGAGGGACTGTCACATGTGCTAATAATGCTTCCTATGCTGTAAAAGGAATTGGAGATGTGCAGCTCACATCCATTTCAAGCCATCCTGTCACTTTGACAAATGTTCTTTTTGTGCCTGGAATTGAAGTCAATTTGATTTCAATTTCAGCAATTGCCACTTCAGGTTTCAGAGTGATTTTTGATGGATACAGATGCCTAGTATATGATCTTCGTGATGACAATGCCATAGTCCTTACTGGCACTTTGAAAAAGGGGCTTTATCACCTTGATGATCACTCAGCTGCACTCTCTATTGAAGCATTTGCTATTTATGATCAGCCTGTACAACATGCTGATTTGCAGGTTTCTCTTCCAGTACAAAATGATCCCACTATTCATGATGCAGTGATTGAAGAAAGAGCTGTCAATAGACAGCAAAGGCAAGTTCCCAGATGGCTTCTTGATAGATTAAGGGACAGCAAACAAGATCAACCTTTTGCTGCTCGGACAAGATCAGGGAATAGACAGATGCATGGTCACTTTCTTGAGTTTGCACTCCTTGCTACAGCTTGCAATGAAGAGCCTTTGTGCCATAAAGATGCTTTTTGTCAGCAAAGAGTGGATGGATGCAATGAGAGCTGAGTTACAATCCATTGCCAAAAATGACACATGGGAATCAGTAGATCTCCCTCCCCGCAAGCATGCCATTGGTACCCGGTGGGTCTACAAATTAAAAATGAAATCTGATGGCAATATAGATTGACACAAAGCCCGTCTTGTTGCAAAAGGGTATGCCCAACAACAAGGCATTGACTTTGAGGAGACCTTTGCTCCCACATCCAAGATATACCTAGATGAATCTAGGAACATTCCCAAACTCATCCTCTAAAAACACAACAGTGTGCAGTTTCAATCTCACGAGAGTCACTCATAAGATTGAGAACCATAAACTCCATCATGCATAGCAGGGACTAGCTACTATGACATCCCCACTGACGTCATCAGCGCCCAACAGTGGGTGTAGACCATAGTATAAAAGCATGCTCTCACACATACAAATCCACACACCCACACATACTTGAGCATCCATTTATACAAAGTCTTCGTACTGAGTTTCTGTCGGCACTCCGGAGGTGAAGGGCAAACTCAGCCATGACGAAGGCTAGCACATCCAAGATTACTAAAATTAGATGTGTCATTGTCATTGCCATTGCCGCCCATCGCCATTGGCAAGTGCACCAGCTTGACATCAAGACTGCTTTTCTTCATGGGGATCTGCAGGAAGAAGTTTATGTGACACAACCTCTTGGCTTTGAGGTTGTTAATTCTGAAAACAAGGTATGCCGGCTTAGAAAAGCCCTTTATGGTTTGAAGCAGGCACCCAGGGCATGGTATGCCAAAATTCATGCACACTTACTATCCCTTGGTTTTCAGAATAGTCCCACAAAACCCACTCTTTATGTCCGTGGGAGTGGATCTGATTTTTTAGTGCTGATTTTATATGTGGATGATATGCTCATCACGGGCCCAAATACTCAGCATATTGCAGCTTTCAAGGTTGATTTACAGCGGGATTTTGAAATGTCAGACATAGGACAGCTCCACTATTATTTGGGCATTCAGTTTGCTCATGTTGAGGGGGGTATCATGATGTCACAGTCCAAGTATATTGGACAGCTCCCTAATCGTTTTCAGTTCGAGGATTGCAAGCCAATCTCTACTCCAGTGGACCCTGGCTTCAAATTTTCAGCTCATGATGGGAGCCCACCATGTGATATCACTCTTTACCAGCAGGCTGTTGGATGTCTCATTTACTTATGTCACACCAGACCTGACTTACAATATGCAGTATCTCAGCTCAGTAGATTCATGCACATGCCCAGTTCACATCATTGGCAGGCAGTGAAGAGAGTTTTCAGATATCTCAGAGGCACTCAGGATTTAGCTCTCTTCTATGGTGATCAGGGTTCACTTACCATGCATGCTTACACGGATAGTGACTGGGCAGGTTGTTTGGACACCAGAGTGTCACATACCGGCAATTGTTTTTGGCTTGGCAATTCATGTATCTCTTGGCTTAGCAAGAAGCAACCAACAGTTGCCACATCTAGCTGTGAGGCTGAGTACAGGGCAGCCTTCACCGCTACAATAGAGCGTGTCTCGCTTCGACAGTTACTTACAGATCTTGGTATTCGCCAGACATCCTCCACTATGGTCTACACTGATAGCCAGAGTGCTTTGGCCATTGCGCGTAACCCAGTGTTTCAGAGGCGTACCAAGCACATTGAGGTTCACTATCATTATGTTCGAGAGCGGTTGTCAGCAGGAGACATAGAGTTGTCCTATCTTTCCATAGAGGACAACATAGCAGATATGTTTACAAAGGCACTTCCTCGTCCCAGGTTCGAAGTCTTCCGATAGGCTTTACACTTGGTTCCCTTTGTTACATGATCTGACATACCTTGTACATTCATAGGTGGCTATATCCTTTTGGATGAACATGTGCCACCATGACAAAAAAATACCAGGTATTCTGAGACGTTTCCAGAATACTTCAGCCCATACCATGGAGGGGTGTTTGTAGGTCATCTTCACCCAGTTCTAGTGATGCCCTATGAACCCTGGTATGTGCCTTGTAGGCATAGTTATAGGCACTTAGTTTATTTTGTGCCTTTTATGCCACATAGGACACTTAGTCCTATGTGACACCTAGGACACTTAGTCCTAGGATCTAGCTATAAGTACTATGTACTTTTCTTTTCATAATACTCTAGTTGACGTGATGGCTGATATCCATCGACTCTTGCACCTTGTACTTGCTCTACTTTCGTTTATCAATCCTACATAAGAGCAGGTTGAATTCTTGATTGTGAGCGAGAGAGCTGGCTGACCGCGATGAGGTTCAACGGAGGATGTTCGAACAAGATCTTTTGATTCAGACACTTAGTGAAGAGCTAAAACGGATAAAAGGCAAGGCTGTGGCGGATACTTCTAAAAGAAACGAGACAAATGGAGATCTCAACAATGGTATTTATGTAGAAATACCTCGAGATGATGATGCTACAGGATCAAGACCACAGAAGAGGACACGAACGGAGGAAGATAATGTCGAGGATGAAGTTGCAGATCCAAGACCTCGCAAGAGATCAAGAGTTGAAGAGGATGTTGCTGAATCAGCTCTTAGGCAAGTCTTCAAGAAGGCAAAACTTTCACAATTTGATGGTGAAAAGAAGACTGGAGAAGATCTTGAAGCTTGGCTCGAAGAGCTTGAAGATTTCTTCGCCCTACGAGAATTTGATGGGGTTGGAAAGGCAAAGATTGCATCTCTTCAACTTCGTGGAGTCGCAAAGTTATGATGGAAGTCTCATCTACAGGTTAGAGAAAAACCAAGTGAACCTATCACTTGGGCACAATTTCGAGCCGCAGCTGGAAAGAGGTATTGCTCCCCTCACTATTACATGGAGAAAAAAATGGAATTTTATAACTTTAAGCAGGTTCACGAGGGAAAGCACAATCTTTCTGTAGATGAGTATAAGGAAAAGTTTCTCCGATTGCATAAATATGCACTTGAAGTGACAAGTGACTCTCTTACACATAAGTTTGTAGAAGGTCTTAAGGAGGATCTTTTATACATGATGAAAGGGACTGGATCCAAGGACTTCTTAGATGTTGTGGCCAAGGCAAAAAATTTTAAAAAATTAGAAGCTTACAACGAACGGAAAGCGACAAAGACAAAGATGATTCCAACAGGTCATCCTTTTCCAAGAGTTCAGAGTTCAAATATTTCCCAACAAAGATCAGAGTTTTCTAGTGCCAATAAATTTCAAGGATGGAGGGAACAACAGGATGGTAGAAATCTTAGATATCAAAGAAGATTCGTTCCTTATAGTCAAGAGGGCATCCAAAGCAAAGATCAAGCTAATAAAGTTGTTGGGAACCAGAAAGGTCGACAAGCATCTCCTTGGAAAAATGATCCTACTTTTATTGAACGAGCACGAAGGCTGGGATTGTGCTTCAGGTGTGGAGAACAAGGACATCGGACATTTGAATGTCCAAATAAAGCCAAATTCAATTTTGTCAAAGGACCCAGGATGGAGGCTAAGATTGGCGAGATGAATCCAACCATCGACGAAGCTGAGGAAGGACACATCTAGAATTCAAGAAGATGGAACGTTGAAGGTTGAACCCAGCTTATTTTGGATAGACAAACCAAGCAACTTAGAAACAGAACAATAGTAGAAGTTTTGATAAAATGGGATGTATATCCTATAGAGGATGCAACTTGGGTGGATTTAGGTTCACTTATTGCTGAGTTTCCTTCTTTTAAACTCTGAGGACAGAGTTTTTTAGAGAGGGGGCGATTGTGACGCTCCACATTTTTGTGTGACGCTCCATATTTTGTGTATAAATTTCCTTTTTTGTTTTAGTAGTAGTAGTTATTTGTGAAATTTATTTTCATGTCAATTTTGTGTTTTGAAAATACTAATAAGTGATTTGAGATTTAACAAATCCAAGAATATATATATATATATATATATGCATGGGAGTTGTGACCGGAGTTGCAAGTTTAAAGGAAGGTCCAACTTTGCAGATTCTAAAGAAGAACTTGGAAAGGAGTGATTGATTTAAAAAGAACTAAAGTTCTTGCTAGAATGGTCCAGGAATGGAGCAAATTGGTCGTGAAGGGCAAGAAAAGCAAGATAAAGTGAAAAAGCCAGCTAAAAAGTGAAAAAAAGCAGGTCGCACCTTTCTTGGATAAAAAAAGCAGTCACTATTTCGACCATAACTTTTGATTCCGAACTCGGATTGAGGAGCTCTTTTTTTTGTTGGAAAGCTGAGATTGCAATCTACAACTTTACAGAAGAGGTCGAGATCTAATTCCATGATCTATTAAGTTGAAAACTCAAAATACGCAGAGGCAACAAGACAGCATATTTCAGAAGCTCCGAGATTGAGAGTGAGAGTGAGATTCTTCTTTTGACTATGATTGTATCATCTTGAGTGAGAGTGAGATTCATTGAAACACCTTGGTGTGAGTGAGAGTGAGAGTGCGAGTGAGAATAGCTTGAGGGTGGTCGGGCGGTTCGAGCTCCGTACATGGAGTATTGTGACTCCAGGATTGATTGTAAATGATTTTGATTCAACAGAAAGTCTCCTTCTATTGTATTTCAGTTTTCTCCTTCTCTCTATAGAATCAATATTGATTTCAAGGTTTGGAGCGTCTCATGGATCAATCGTGATAGTGGGCCGAAGCCACTCCCATCCTGGTTGAGACAGTGGTATCCCCCTCGGATCTCATACTAGGCTAGTTAGGCGCAAAGAAAGTGCTCCTATGTCTCAATCACTCCCAATATGCATAGCATGCAGATCCGTTGCTCTCTCAGTATACATGTTGCTCTCCTTTTCTCAATCCTCAACTAATGGGATGAAACCCGCATCTGCCCAATAGCAATCCTCAATGCATGTGAGACTTCTCTGTCCTCAAGATACTGGGATCTGATGATGAATCCCTCCTCCGAGATGCTCAAGAAGTGATCACGGTAGAGTTGGGTCTTGGTGGGGAGCTCCTGATCTCCCCCCCAAGTCCGAGATGTGTGGAGCTGGAGGAGATCTAACCATATGATACGGTTAATCTCATCTCGCGGGATCGACTCCAAGGATGCATCCATACTGTACTGAAAGGGGGGGGCATGTCCATATGAATCCCGTGTCTGGCAAACCATGTGAATATGTGTGCATACCATGTGTCCGCCCCGCTCTCAACTAATCTTTTGGATGACTCCGGGTAGGTCTCAAACTCTATGAATGAAAGTCACTGTCTGAAAGATGGCATCAATTTGTAGTGGTGTCATGGCGAACTCTGCCTGTACTATCTCATGAGGGGCTGAGGGCTTGCTCCGAATCATCCTAATCCCATGGTCATCTGTAGCCGCTCAAATCTCATCCACTCTGCTATCGGTAGATCACACCCCTAGAAGGGTTCTGCATACATGGTAGTCAGTCGCACTAGCGTATCAAAGAGCCAACACTTGGTCGGTGGATCCTCAGAGTGTGCCTAGAAGCACTGTCTCTCCAATTGTGCCAAAGCACCTCGCTCCCGTGTGAGTCATGCATGGGCTGCATGTGTCATAGTGAAGAGGGATCTTGTGAAGACTGCTCCCAAGTATGTGTAGGACTGCACTATCTCCACTGGCTCACCTCGATAAAGTGAAACTGAGTCGACGAAGCGTTGCATGTGAGGTGTTGAAGACCATGACCTTGGTCTTCCCAAGGTTGACTACCTGGTCTCTCTCTCTGCAAAACACCTCTAGGGCCTCCAAATGTTTCCGCAGCCCCACTACTGAGGATGAGATAAGGACTATGTAATCAGTGTATAGCAATATCTGTATCATGAGATCGGCTAGTGGTGATTCCTCGCCTCCAAGGCGGTCTATGAAGGAAGTGATCTCATCAATGTCAAGCCCAAAAAGGGTCGGTGAGAGTGGGCAGCCCTACTTCACTCCGATCGTACTCTCAACCCAATCCAATAGACCATCTGGACACGAACTCTACCTCTGGCTGAGTCGTATAGGCTCATCACTCCTCATATCAGTGTCTCTGGGATCTGCATGTCCTGTAGTCTCCTGATCATGCATGATCGTGGGACAGTATCAAAAGCCTTCCGAAAGTCTACTAAGCATGTGCAGACCTTCTGGTGTCTAGATCTCGCCTCCTCGATGATAGCCCTCAGAGTAAAGATGTGATCTAGGGTAGAATGTTGTCTCCAGAATCCTGCATGTCCTGGTGCCCAATGTCCTCGAGCCTCTGTATGACTGATGAGCTACCTCTCTAAAACTGATCCATAAATCTTGGCCAGCGTATGGCCAATCATGAGGGTGCGGTAGTTCCCAATCTCCATAGGATCCCTGGCTTTGTGTATCGACACAATAGTGGTGGTGCTCCAAACAGGTGGAAAGCCGTGACACGGCTCGGTTGAACATCTGTGCTAGGACCGGAGCTAGGACCTCCTGTCCATTGCTCAGTCCGAAGGCCCTCATGGTCTTGCGCTCTTCGATTATGTAATCAACGAAGTGCAGCACGTAAGAGAGAGAGAGAGAGAGAGAGAGAGAGAGAGAGAGAGAGAGAGTTTGAAGTTGAAGTGGGAGAGAATCGAGAATTAATGATGAACCAGGCACCTATGTTTCCTCACATCAATAAACCACAACTCCAAGATTTGGTCCTATCATAAATACTCTCTCGAGCACGTTTTTAAAGCATGAGGACCTTCCCGACAATTTCCTCCAAGGAGAACTCGTGTCTGATTTGACGAAATTTGCTGAAATGAAATTTTCCAATCTGTTCTCAAATTATTACAGGCTACTTGCATGTGATTGCATTCAGCCTATTTCGGTCAACACCTGGTGTTGCCAGCTTGTTCAATTTTAGAGAACAAAACAAGGAATATGATGCAAACCCCCTTCAATCGTTCTCTTTCTCTTCCCCTCCTAACCCAACCAAGGGTTAGAACACCATGCCCATCTTCATTTGATCCTATGTGTTGTGTTTTCCGAGGATGAGTATTGTCACCTGTGGTGCACGCTACATTCTGTTGTTTTGTTTTTTGTTGCGCAAGTTGCTGCGCCACTGGAACCAACCAATGGACGACTGACCAAGCCACCTCTCCTCTCCTCGCAACTAACCCTACTAGGGTTAGATCACCACGCCCATCCTCATTTGTTGCGTTTCCCGAGGATGGTTACGGTCACCTATGGTACAGCTACGTTCTCTTGTTTTATTTTTTGCGCAAGTTGCTGCGCCACTGGAACAACCAACGGGACGACTGACCAAGCCACCTCTCCTCTCCTTGCGACTAAGGGTCTATGAGACTGAAAAAAACCAGATACAATGAGAAACCTAAAGGCTCGAAAGCCTGCATTGATACCAGTAATACCCACTCCACTAACTTCACTCATTTTCCTCCATGACATGAAGCCACCATTGGGTGCAGTTGATGTCTGTTGAAATGTCACAGTAAATTCCATAAAAGAAATTAAATCGCAGGAATGGAACAAAAAAATCAGGCATCTTTCCGAGTGACGCCTCCTTACCCGTGATAATGCTCATCAATGGCAAAAGGGCATGCCAATTCCACATCCTCTGCATCAACATGTGCACCAGATTTGATTAATGACACAGGAGGCAACAGTCCGGAAATGTGATCTTCAGAAGAGGGAAGTGTTATGAAGTCACCCTTCTCATCTCTGGCAGCCTGCAAATAAGTTTTCAATGAATTCAGCTGACTGGAGACAAAGGAGTAAATTTGGCAGGTTTGCTATGCAAACCAGAGTATGGTATTCCCCAAGAGCTGACCCATCCCATAAAAAATCACTGGATTAAAAGAGATCACCACCAAAAAATGCATCTAATACTATAGCATGACTTCTTGTACATCTCTCCATCAACAGACACCATTCAACTCTGCATGAGGCTGCCCATTGTATCATCAAACTCAACAGAATTGTAATTATCTATAACAGCCAAAGATGCCAATGCTAGCATGATAAACACAGAATCAAACCATAAGCTTTGCCATGAAGGTGTGTACAGTATGATTGATGCTGCAAGCACAAGTTTATGCAGAATCTCTTTTAGTTTTTACCCCATATTTTCCATAATGGTGGCCACTAATCAAGGAGTTCCATTACAATCTTACTCAAGTGTAAGTCGTAAGAAATAGCTTAACAGAGCTTATGCTTGTACATATAATTATTCATTAAAAATCTTCTTATAAATATCCATATAATATTGTAGCAGCTCCTTCATGCTCTAGCAGTGTGTTTGTCCAACGCGGTCCATTTAATTTCTCTTATTGTCAAATGATTGCCTTTAGCATGGGTTTAATATCCCCCCATATGGTTCAATGGAGTGCTGACATGTTGCTGACTCTCGACAACTATTGTACTAAGCATCATCAAGCAGTGGCACATTAAATAAAAATGTCAAACGTAGTAATAAACGTATATAGTACTAGGACCAGCCATACAGGGCAATTTTTTGTAATACCTTGTAGAGGGATACGGTGCATCTAGGTGACAAAAAATCGAGAGGGAATAAAAACAACTTGAGGAAACGATATCAGAGAGCTGAGACTGGTCACTGTAATGTATAACAAATGTAAAATCTGATTCAAAAGGCCGCTGAGAAAAGATATAGATCTACCTAAGGTGCAACCTGATCATAAATCTACTCTCAAAGCATAAAATGGAAATGCATGCATAGACTCCATTTGATATTGGCATGCTCTCTAGATCACATCATCTAGCTTTGCTAGCTGCCGGAAATTATTGATCACCAGAAGTTCCAAGCATAAAAGATGGAAACAGGCGAAGGATGTAGAAAGTGATCGACCTGGGGCTCCTTACAAGCAGTCATATGTGGATCAGCAGGTCTTAAATCTGTCTGACAGTACAAATCTAAAAGGCAATCCCCAACCTCTCATCCACCAAGAAATAAATAAATATCAATACTGAGCTACAGATTGTACTATGCGGTAAGTCATTGCCGCATCTCAGTGCTGTTGTGACAGCAAATGTTTTGAATTGTCATGAATTCAGATCGAGACTGTAACTAAAGTCTCTCGAGACTACTGAAATGTTTAGAATCATATCAATGCAGATATGGATAGAAGCCCTACTAAAGGATCATCAAAGAAACGATCAGCAGGTCTTAAATCTGTCTGACAGTACAAATCTAAAAGGCAATGCCCAACCTCTCATCCACCAAGAAATAAATAAATATCAATACTGAGCTACAGATTGTACTATGCAGTAAGTCATTGCCGCATCTCAGTGCTGTTGAGACAGCAAATGTTTTGAATTGTCATGAATTCAGATTGAGACTGTAACTAAAGTGTCTCGAGACTACTGAAATGTTTAGAATCATATCAATGCAGATATGGATAGAAGCCCTACTAAAGGATCATCAAAGAAACCCCAGATTACAGATCTAGCATTCTTGCTCTATTTTAAAGTTTTAGAACAGCACTTGCAAAGCATATATTTGTTGTTTTTGAACCTCTACAAAGGAAACTACAAGAGAGGGCGAAAGAGATATAGAATACAAAGGTACGGGGTTTACTCGATGTGCATGAAACATTGCACAATTGGTTTTGTTTTAGAGCTTTAACAAATGAAAAGATTATCCAAAAGACATTCACAACCAAATTTGTGCAAAAGAAGAATGGAATGTCCAAATTGTCGAATCTATGTCAAGCTACCTAATTTTGGTTGTGTTTGAGAGCTTTAACAAATGAAGATTTATGGAAAAGCCATTCATGTTATGCTTCAAAACAAACTTGTGCAAAATGAATGTTTTCAGAGGAATAACAAATATTAAATCTCTGTCATGACACATAATTTGGCTGTTAGGACACAAAAGATACCACTGCTGTTGTGAAAGCAAATGTTCTAAATTGTGGTAAGAGACTTATCTGAAGTCACTTGAGACTCCTGTTGTGTCTAGAATCATATCAACACAAAATGTGTACATGCACACGACATTGATGGATCAAGATGTCTACCATTAGGTAGATAGAAGGCTATAAAGCAGTCATCAAAGAAGGCATCCGGATTACAGCCCCTAGCATCCTTGTTCTGAAACCAAGCCAAGCCATCAATATATTAATTTCTCCATCTGTCCACCATATACTTTGGCGTGGAGAACAGTGCTTGCAAAGCATGTCTTTGTTCCTGTTGAACCTAGAACCTCTACAAAAGGTAGCACAAGAGAGGGCAGAAGACGTAAAAAATACAAAGGGACAGGGTTCAGTTGATGTACATAAACAATACAAAATTTGGCTTTGTATGATGACTTTAACCAATGAAAATGTTATGGAAAAGGCATCCATGCAATGTTCGAAAACTTATATGCAAAACGAATATTTTTTAAGATGAATAATACAAACTACTAATTGTTTCGGTATTGTTTTATATTCTAGAATTCATGCGGATTTGATTTTAATATTTTAATATAAATCACAAGATCTTTGCTCGCAACATTCACATTGAATTTCATTATTTGCAGCTCCTTTATGTTAAATAAAGATACAATATGTTCTTAATCAAATGCTGGATATTGTTTCATACAATAAAGTTTGTATACTGTCAGTGTGAGACACTACTCGATCTGACAAAAGCCAAAATTGTGCACAAGAGTGGATACCAAATCTCGTTAAAAAATGCAATAGGTATTGCAAAGAAAAGGCTCTAGCAACCATATACTATCCTCAAACAAGGGAGCAACCTCCAAGAGTCACACTCCAAATACGTCTTGTCAAGACCACTCGGGCACTAGAATGGAATCAGCTTGGATATTTGCTAAAAAATGCATCTCCATGACAGCCCATTGCATGACAATTGACGTTGCAAGCTATCTCCTTAAATGCACTCCATCCTCACTTCCTTTATTTAGTATCTTGAAAGGCAGCAATACATAGGCACAAAAAATGCCAAACAAATGTTATTTGCGAATTTTTGAAGTCCAAAAAGGGCAACCATGGAGTAATTGTTTGGGGCATTCTATAAAGTCTGAGAGATGAAATAGCATTGTGTGGTTTCTGGGCAAACGCTTACATAATCTTCTGCTGCTCTAATGGTTGGAAGTCATCCGCTTTCTCACTCTCGCATGCACACATGCGCACACCCCCTCTCCCTAGCGCACGTGCACATGCTCACACAAACACACATGAGCAAAATGTATATCCATGTTTTGCATCACTACCATATTGTGGAACCAAGTTGCATCCTAGAACTCATAGATTGGTTTATTTTGAACAAATACTACTAGATAGGAGTGGTTTGTGCCCTCATGGTCCCACAGTATTTTCTTGTTGTGGGCCTTCTTTAATAGTTGCTGTTGAGTCTAGCAACTTCAGCACATAATCCTCATAGCTCAAGGGATGCAATGACTACAATGTTCGCACTATGGCTTGATCATGTACACTTGTTCCCATAATTCCTTTCAATCTCTTCCTACTAAGCCTTACTCACTTCTACTCCGTATGAGATCAATTTTGGATCTTCAGTCTCTTAGGAGGAAGAGAATCAAGTAATAGTTACATCCCCAATAAAAATAACTAGAACTACCATGGATCAGGTTTACATCTTGTGGATAGAGCTAATCTAAGAAAGGCAAGGCTAAATCTAGGAAAGCAAGCTGTAATGAAAAGGTAGGGCTTAAGGGCAATAGCCCCTACCAAATGCTGCACTTATAAATACAACCCAAAGACTCACTATTGGAGCATCTAGGAAACAAATATTTCCAAGGGACGCGGACATGTTAGCTTAGGAGTAGTAGCCTGGTGGAAGGGGCATGATGTGAGAGTGCACAGCGGAAACTGAACAGAAAAGGAGAGAGCATACACACAAATGGAACCAAAACTGCAAGAGAGAGAGAGAGAGAGAGTGCAAGGGATCTCAGGGAAAAGCCCTCCTCACTGCTGGGTAAAACCTCTGCAATTGTGAGATGAATACAACGAGGGGAGCAGGGGCGGGGGGGGGCGGGGGAGGGGGGTATATATAGCCTCACAAGACATCCACTAGGGGTCCAACCAGCAGATCGGCCCTCCCTTACTCCTGGCCCTGGTGTACTGCCCTAGGAGCCGACCAAACAGATCAGGTTCTCTAGTCTAGGGGTGGCCATATGGGCCCCTCAACCTCGCCTATATAAGGTGCAGCAGAGGGGCTGGAATCATGCCAGCAAACAGGCCATATGGGGCCTTGAACAGCGCAGGATCTGGTACATACTCCTCCTGGAAGAAGCTACATCCAAGGTGGCCTGCCAACATACCCATAGGGCCCCGCTCTAGTTTCAAAAGTGTGTTGTGAGCAGTGTCTTGGGAGTGAAGAGAAGTAGGATGGTGTCATGCTCTATACTGTGCCAAACTGGAGTCTGACCCACACAACTCTGGTCTCCTCCTAGTATATGCACAACACCCTGGTGAGGCCTCCACATAGGCCAGCAGTGGCTGCATACATGACTAGCCCCTAGCAAATATACATGGCCAGGTAGGCTCCCAACCCTCCTACTCTATCCTTACAAGGGGCGGGCACACCCACAACAAAGGCCCTCACTTTACTCTAAACATGGTACAGCAGGTAACATAATTGCCAGGGAGCTGGGTGTGCCGCTGGAGCAACATAAGGAATCCGTCGCGTGAACCTCTAGGCTCTGTCATCACTGAAGACTGCCGAAGAAGCCCCCTCTTAGCACGAACCGTCTCAGCACGATCACTAGAAACCTGTACCACATGCTCCCAAGATACTCGTGCAAAGAAAACTCCTCTGACAAAGTACAGTATTGGTACAAAAATCCAACTGATATTGCCATAGGTGCTAGATATGCTTTCGTACACGGTCATAGCCCTACACAGCCCCCAACCAGTAGACTAACACCAGATCGATGAACCACTATGCTCCAAAAACAATGGGCATCCAATAGCTCACTAGGATCAAACTGCGGTGTCTAGATTCCCGCACTGGCAATCATCTGACCCATCTGGATCTCCAACAACTCAAAACAATAGTTGCAGTAAACACCAAGAAACTCCCTCTAGGTCTGCCAGGACATAACATCCAAACAAATACATACTGGTATACATACTACCACCTAAGTCAGCGGGAATAACTCCTCAGGCTCGAGGTCCTGCCTAAAAGCCTATCTTGAACAAAGATGCTTTTAGAACGCTGGAACAATCGAAGTGACAGTTGCGGAGTTATCTTCAGTCTTTTCTAACTGCTCACCAGTCCTCTCATTGCGTCTCTGAGGACATTGCTACCAATAGTGACCTTTCCAGCCTCAACGGTTACACGTACGTGAAGCCTTCAGTGCTTCTCTCTCTACATCCGTCATCATACTTCTTCCCTTCTGCTCAATTGCCAAAGCTTTCGAGCCACTACCTTGGGAAGGACTCTGAAATCTCTCCTCCTGGTCGAGCAAGGAAGAGAAGTGGGACAAGAACGTTATGGCCATGTCCTCAAATGATATCTCCTTCCCTGCCTGAAGGATCTCTTGCTGAAGCTCCTGGAGCTTGTTGATATGCTCCTGCATCGATGAAGACTTCGTGGGATCCAACTGAACTTCCAAAGACACCCTCTTCATAGGAGAAGCCAAGTGCTCCTAGATACTTTCGGCCACCGTCATGTGCTTTACATGATTAATAACCTGAGGAGTACAGTTTAGGAAAAATAAAAGACCGCACCCTCGCATTGACTCGATCCCAGAGCTAAGACATGGGAAAAGACCTCACTGCAGGGCAAAACCTCTGCAATTGTGAGATGAATACAACAATTTCGGGATCGGGGGGGGCTACTATAAATAGCCTCACCCCGTCCTAGTCGGCTGCTAGTCCAATCCAGAATTAGTTCGAGAGGACACACACACGCACACGCAACACTCTGCATTATTCGGTGGCCAAATCAGTTCGAACAATCACTGTAGCAAGCGATATAAGGCTGATAAACTATCAAAGTTGTTAATCCCCATAGCTCGCTTGCTCTTGTGTAGTGCAGCTTCTCAAGTGTGGGGTATAGCTGCTCAAGCGTGTAAGAAATCCTAGATTTACTATATTTAGAAATGTGCTAAGGAACAGAAAAGAGACTGAAATAGCAGAGAACAAGGAATATTTGTATTGCTTGAATGTCTGTAGTGTGTCATTCATACAGTTGGGCCTCTTATATAGAGAGTGAAGAGTCACACATGAAAAGGTGTGTACTCCAAAGTGTGTGTGCATGAAGAGGTGTGTACCCCTTGTGAAG
The DNA here is from genome assembly GCF_047967505.1 of Dipteris shenzhenensis. Lineage (NCBI taxonomy): Eukaryota > Viridiplantae > Streptophyta > Polypodiopsida > Gleicheniales > Dipteridaceae > Dipteris > Dipteris shenzhenensis. The sequence continues at coordinate 22,661,153 of NC_141619.1, forward strand.
GGTGTGACCCTTAATGAGAGGGTACATTACAATGGGAGTGTCTCTTCAATAGAATGTCTCTTGTGAAGGGTTGTGCCTCATAGGAAGTGTCCCGTCGAAAGGGCATACCCTTCCACAAGTGTCCATTCATCAAACCATCCATAAGTCTAAGGTATAGAGAAAGGAATACGTCACAGATCGTGACATCCCCTCCCACTCAAAATAAGACCCTGGTGGAGATAATGAACTTTTGTAGAAAATATCACGGTAAATTCTGAAAATACTGCTGTAAAATGTCAGGGTACTGCTGTAAGTCTTCATCAGATGCCAAGTAGCGTCGGAGTCGTCCAGATCTCGCCAAAGAACAAGGAATTCCATGATAAGTCGATGTCGAGTCTCTGGTTGTCGATGGTCTAGAATACGCTCAGGGATAAGGAGAACATAATCGTCTTCGATTTCTAGGACATAATCATCTGCAGGAGGAACTGCTTCATCGCCTGGAATGTACATCTTTAGCCAAGAAATATGAAATGTCGGATGCATTTTACCCCATGATGGTGGAAATTCCAATTTGTAACTTAAAGGTGAATTTTTCTTGACGATCCAGAAAGGTCCATAGTATCTTGGTCGCAACTTAGGAAACACTGACTTAACCGTCTTGTAGCGATGTGGGGCTACAAATAATAGCACCATGTCGCCAGTTTCAAATTCCAAGTGACGTCTATGTTTGTTAGAAGACTGTTGATACAGCTCTTGTGCTTTTCGCATTGATCCCTGACTTGGAGTAGAATGTCTTGCATTTCTTGAACCACTTGATCAGCTAGGGCCACTCGATGTTGAAGTACAAAATTCGTTGGTACAATCGGAGTGTGTCCATAAGCTGCTTGGAATGGAGTCATGCTGATGGCACTATGGAAAGAGTTATTATAAGCAAACTCAAGGAGTGGTAGATACTCTTCCCAAGCTGCTAGGCGTGACTGAAAATAGTGTCGAAGCATTTCTTCCAGAACTTGGTTGACTCTTTCAGTCTGGCCATCTGATTCTGGGTGGTAGGCTGCACTGAACAGTAGAGTTGTACCCAAAGATTCGAACAATGAAATCCAAAAGTGACTGGTAAACTTAGGATCTCTGTCGGATACGATATTCTTGGGCAATCCATGGTGTCGGAAGATGTGTTGTATGAAGAGTTTGGCGATGTCCGGAGCCTGTGCACTTCTTTTGCAAGCAACAAAGTGTGCCATTTTGGACAATCGATCAACAATTACCATAATCTGAGTGTTACCTCTGGAAGATCGTGGTAGTGTTGTAATGAAATCCATGGAAATACTTTCCCACCTTTTGAATGAATTCGGAACATCCACAGATAATGTAGAGATTACCATAGCTGATGCTAGAGCTAACCTGCTGAGAGCATCTGCAACTACATTGCGTAGTCCTGGAATGTACTCAATGGTCATGTGAAAGTTGGCCAGAAACTCAATCAAGCGTTCATGACAGGCTGAGTAAAGATATACTTTAGAGAATGATGGCTAGTCTTGACCACCGAGTCGACTCCCATGAGATAATGTTTCCAAGAGCGATAAGCATGTACAATGGCAAGAAACTCCTTATCATAAACCGGGTATCGAGTTTGCATATCGGAATGTTTATGGCTGTCAAAAGCAATAACTCTACCTTCCTGCATCAAGATTGCTCCTGTAGCGATGTCGGAAGCGTCAGTCATGACCTCAAATGGAAGGTTTGGGTCAGCAATAGCCATAACTGGTGTGGTAGTCAGTGCTTGCTTGAGTTGTTGAAAACTACACTCTGTTTCAGGAAGCCATTGAAAAACAACTGTGCTTTTGAATAATTCAGACATAGGGGCTGCGATCTCGGAAAACTGATAGACCTTTGTATGATAGAAGTTTGCCAATCCAAGGAAAGACCGGACATCATGAACATTCTTAGGAGTAGGCCAGTTTTGGATTACCTCGACCTTCTTGGGATCCACAGAGATGCCTTGAGCTGAAATAGCATGTCCCAAATATTCGAGTTGGGTCTTGAAGAACTCACTCTTCTCAACGTTGATGTAGAGAGAATTTGTGCGGAGAACTTCAAAAACTTGGTAAAGATGTTGTTTGTGCTCATGCAGGGATCTGTTGAAAACGAATATGTCATCGAGGTAAACGATGACGAACTTATCGAGGAAAGGCTTGAAAAGGTCGTTCATTAGTATCATGAATGTGGCCGGGGCATTGTTAAACCCAAAAGGCATGACCAAACATTCATAGTGTCCATACTTTGTTCGAAAAGCTGTCTTGTACTCATCGCCTTTGCGTATGCGAATTTGATGATAACCTGACAGAAGATCAATCTTTGAGAATTGTGTTGCGTGTAGAAGTTGATCGAAGAGGTCATCGATGCGATGCAATGGATACTTGTTTTTTATAGTAAGCTTGTTGAGGGCTCGGTAGTCAATGCAGAGACGCATTGACTTATTCTTTTTTTCCACTAGTACAGGAGATCCGAAAGGGCTGCGACTGGGCCGAATGTGACCTTTGTCGAGTAATTCGGCGACCTGTCTTTGGATTTCTTCATTTTGAGTGTAAGAAACCCGATAAGGAGGTTTTGACGGTGGATTACTGCCGGGAATCAGTTCGATTGGGTGATCCACTGGTCATCGAGGTGGTAACTGCTTTGGCAATTCCTGTGGAAAAATATCCAAGTAGGGCTGGAAAAAAGATTGGTTGAGGTACTCATGAGGATCCTTTGTTGGTGTCTCCTCTACTGCCGTAACCAACAAAAGTGAAGTCTTTACTTAATGTTTACGAACCCACTTCTTTACTTGTAGGGCAGAGGTAACTGGGGTTGAAGGAGAGTCCCTAGAACCAGTTAGCTCAATAAGTTTTCCCTGGTGGACAAACTGGATAGTATGGCTACAAAAACTGATTGATGGATCATAGTCGTAGAGCCACTATTGTCCGAGTATGACATCGTACCAAGAAAGAGGCATGATGTCGAAGTTCAACTTGTCCGTATAATGTTGTATGCGAAAAGACAAGTTTTTTATCCTGGTGTTGCACAAGAAAGGTAGTTCCATTTGCGAGTTCAATCTGATAGTCCATGGGACTAGGACTAGTGGTCAACCAAAGTTTTTCGACCATAGAACTAGCTAGGAAGTTATGAGAGCAGCCACTGTCGATGAGGATAGTGACCGTTGTTCCACGAATTGATCCTTGGACACAAAGTACTTGAGTGGCCAGGGAAGGTTCAGGGTTGCTGGCAAGACTCATGTGGATGGTATTTGCCATTCGAACAGCTTTGCCTTTCTTGTCTTGTGCTGGGTTAGCATCTTCTGTTTGGGAAGTGCTAGGTTCCATATTGGAATTTTGCTATGGTCACCTGTACAGATGGTACAAAGTCCTTTTGTGCATTCTTCTTGTCAGTGGCCGTACCTTTATGTTGGTGATGACAGTCATGACTTTGTGAAGAGGAAGAGGCGCGATCCTTGGAGGAGTGTTTCTGTTGGGATCCAACGTACGATTTTTGAGACTTGCGGGGATCTTGAGACTGTCGCTGACCTTGATTACCCGAGTTTTTTCTAAACTTGGGGTTATCTTGAGGGCGAGCACCTTTGGCCATAGTAGAGTTCTGTGTTCTATTAGAACTCTGCTTCCCTGTGTTTTGAAAATCGGTAATGCACTCTGCATAAGCAATAGTGCCAGCTGTGGTTGTGATGTTTGCTTTAAGGACATCAATGCATAACGAGGGGTCTAGGCCTGAGATGAAAGCATGAAGGCAATCATCATCAATTAAACCATCAATCTCCAGCACCAACGTGGTGAACTAAGAGATGTAGGAAGATAGGGAGCCCGTTTGCTCCAACTGTCGGAGTTTTGAACGTGCTTAAAAGTCCGCATTGGCAGAGCACGTGTTCAAAACGTTCCCAAGTTAACACACTTTTGCCGTCCTTGAAGCGTCGTTGCCACCATAGGAAAGCTGTATCCTTGAGGAGGGAGGCTGCCAAGGCAATCTTTTTGCCTTCAGTGAGGTCAACAATATCAAAGTACATGCGCAGTTTTGCGAGCCATTGGTCAACTGTTCGGCGATTTCGTTGACCAATGTAGGCTTCCGGAAGTTTAATGTCAAGTCTTTTAGTTTTGGAAGCTTAGAGTAAGCGGTAGAGGGCACAGAGTTCAGTGTTTTCTACCTCTAGTGGGAACGAGTCCACATAGTCGTCTGGTGGCGTCACGTCATCCTCTGTAATGGTACTGCGAGAATCCTGGAGTTGTTGGACTTTCTGGACCAAGTCGGAGATGCTGTCCTAAAGCTGGGAAATTTGAAGTTGAAGTAGTGCTTCGTCTTGTAAGTTGACTTTAGGGGTCTTTTTTGGACTTGAGTCGCTGATCTCAGAAGAGGTCCCTGTGAGAAGAGCACAAACCTGCGCTCTAGTTTGTACCATTCCTAGAAGAAGATCCGGGCTGCTCCCTGAGATTGCTCATGTTGGAGGGGGCAAGCGAGGCAGGATGGAACCACCCGTGGAAATATGGTAAAGGAGATCCTGTCTGAGGTAACACTGGTGATGCCGAAATGGGTATTACTGCTCGTGAGAGTACAGGGGTAGGTTGCAGAGTCCACGGATCTGAGAAGGGATAAGGAGCTGCTGTCGGGAGTGGAGGATATCCAAGAGAAGGAGTGCCTTCAGAGTGTAAATCCTATCTTGGGGAAGGTAAAACCTGTGCAGGAGGATATCTGGGAGCTGAAGGAGGTGGAGAGTACCCTGGAGATGCTGAAGCTGAGGGGTAAAAGTCTCTCCAAAGATGGACAGCAAACTTGTGAGGAATATCGGGTTCTGGGTATCTACGTGTCTCGTGAAACACAACCTGGACTGTGCTGAGGAAGTAATGTAATTGAGGTGCCTCACGCAGAAGGTATACGATGTGGTCCAAATCACTGGAAGGGCACGTGACACAGAAAACCCACAATGCAAAAGCTCTAAAATGGGCTGGTTGTGCAATCTGAACACGATATTGTGTGATAGATGATGCCTGAGGTGTCCTTGAAGGGACTGGGGCATTACCAGGGGTTTCCAGAGGAAAAGAGGAAAAGAGATTGAAAGAGGGGAAAAAGAAGAGGGGAAAAGAGCATAAACATAAGAGAAGGAAGAGGGGAAAAGAGATTGAAGGAAAAAGAAGAGAAGGAGGGGGCTTTCATTTGCTATAATTTGATAATGAGCAGCAAATAACAATATGAAAGAGAATCCTTAGAAATAGAATGGAAAGAATCCACCTGGAATAGATTAGATCTGCTAGACTGTGTTGAAAAGCGTGTACCAACGATGGGCTTCGGGCTGGAAAAAAGTACAGCATCAATTCCGAGTTGAAGGAGGTCTTGATGTCGAGTTGGTAGAAGACAATCGTCAGGCTTCAAATTTCGAAATTAGGGTTTGCTGTAGAGGGAGGTGATTCAGCGACCAAACAGTCCGGTTGTGGGCAGAAATATGTCGCCAACAATAGCACGATCAACTTGTTGGGGCTTGAGCTGTTGATAGAGGCGAGGTTTTCTTGTACAAGAGGGGCTGGCTGAGGGAATTTGCTGTACAACAAGGCCTCTGTTCGCAGGCTGAGATGGCGAGGTGAAGAGATCTAGCAGGCTGTGCAGAGATTGGCATCAGGCTGTCACTCTTCAGGGTGATGGAACGCATCCATGGCTGAGCAGAGGCTGGCGAACAGATAGAAGGCTGAGGGCATGATTGGCGTGACTATGAAAGGCCGCCAAAGGCTGAGCAAAAACCTGCAAACAGAGATCGGCAAACTTCTCGTGGGCTTGGCGTGGGCTGGCCAACAGGCTTGGCGTGGGCTGGCAAGCAGAAAACCACAAGGGAGGGGCAGAATCGGCCTGATAGACTGTACGGAACAGCAGGCGCGACTTTCGAGAAGAGGGCACGATTTACGAGACGCCAAAAACCGATTTGCGAAGGCTGCAATAACTGCTAGGCCTTGCTTTTCCCAAAAATTAAAGGTTGGGTTACTTGGACGCAAGGGTAATCTTGGGTTGGGCCTTAGGTTTAGGGCTGGTTGCCCTTTTTAGGCCCTCTAGGTACCCTTTTGTAGGGTGGTGCTTGGTGCCAAAGGGGGTGCCTATTCTAAGGGGTGTGACCCTTGGAATAGGTGTACCTTTTCAAGAAGGGGTATAACCCTGTTTTAAAGAGGGGTGTTCCCACACGAAAATATGTGTCCCTTTTTTCCACGATGGGGTGTGTCCCTTGGGTGAGGAGTCAAAAACTCTTCATCAAAAGGTGTGTCCGATGGTGGAAAAGGTGCGTCCCTTGGTTTTGGGACAGCCCAAGCACATCAAAAGACACGATTTTTGTCGTGTCCATTCACATCAACTCGTGATGTGAGGGAGATGGAGAGGCCACTGATGACTTTAGGTGGGGTTGGTGCCAAAAAATTTTACACTCATTCTCTCCATCTCTTCTATGCACAACGTGCGTGGATATCCTTCTAGCGGAAAAAGATGTATCAGATAGGCGCTACAAGGTGGGGGGCATTTCCTACAGGCAGGAGCGAAATTTGCTCTGATACCACTGTAAGAAATCCTAGATTTACTATATTTAGAAATGTGCTAAGGAACAAAAAAGAGACTGAAATAGCAGAGAACAAGGAATATTTGTATTGCTTGAATGTCTGTAGTGTGTCATTCATACAATTGGGCCTCTCTTATATAGAGAGTGAAGAGTCACACATGAAAAGGCGTGTACTTCAAAGTGTATGTGTATGAAAAGGTGTGTACCCCTTGTGAAGGGTGTGACCCTTAATGAGAGGGTGCGTTACAATGGGAGTGTCTCTTCAATAGAATGTCTCTTGTGAAGGGTTGTGCCTCATAGGAAGTGTCCCGTTGAAAGGGCATACCCTTCCACAAGTGTCCATTTTCATCAAACCATCCATAAGTCTAAGGTATAGAGAAAGGAATACGTCACAAATCATGACAAAGCGATGATTTAATGTATAACCGTTTTGCTCTACATACTTGAAGGAACTTATTCAGCTCTTTCTTGCCCCCCCTCCCCCCTTTTTTTTGGGAATCCTGAGTCACCTAGGGTAGTTAGTAAGCACTTGGTTGAAACTTAGCTAAGGTTTTCGTTGGCCGAGCAAAACTTTCCCACGAGCGGTGTTGGCACTGCACCGCAGGTGCACTTGGCCTCAGGTGGACGTGACATCTGTCGCTGCACTTGCACAAATTCGAGTAGCAACAGACAAGATGCAGAATGGAGTAGAACACCCAACGGGGATACCTTTGTCTACTGTTGCATCTACAAAATACCTACCCGTGCAGCGTGTTACCCTCGCTCACGTCCGTCGATGGAGCCTTCATAGAAGCCATAGCTTTCCAGCATCTTTCCGTGTCTTGGACTGGCTATGGGACTGTGGGGAGAGATTTGCTCAACACATCATTGATTTGGACGATGCCACTGCTAAGCGAGACATCAAACTGGTGTTCAGGGCTGGTGCAGCTACTAGCGTAGGATGGTTCAATTCATCAAGCTAGAGTTTCGCCTGGTGGTTGCGTTGAGTTGTCCTTGAACCTTGCACTAGTTTTAATGTCGCACACTGTCTGCCTTGTATTAGCATTGGCGTGCCCTTGGAATTCGGAATGGACGTGAAGCAATGGTTCCGAGCTTTGATACCAATGTAGAAAAGGGGTAGGGGACAGATTAGAAAAAGGGGGATAGAAGAGGTGGAAGGGAGAGAGAGTTAGGAAGAAAAGGAAGGAGAAGGGGTAGGGGGGGGAGAGAGAGAGAGGGGGGGGGGGGGGGCAGCAAGCAGGAGGAGGAAGGAGGACAGGAGATAGGATGTCACATAAAAAAGTGTCCAATGAGTGGTGGATAGGGACTTATATAGGCCCTCCACATTTCCCATTAACTCTAGCTAAAGGGCTAATATTCCCCCCTTCATTACACAAACTAACCTTATGGTTGTTGATTTTTTAAAAGACCAAACAAGGTTGTCATAGGATTTAGTACTTTCGGTATCATGCTCCAATGAGAAACTTCTTCCAAAGCTTTACTAGGTGAAGTGTTTAAACAAGCATACTTAAGACACCAATTTTAAGCCTTAGCATCCTTTGAGTTAGAATCCTCTAACCCATCAAACCATAACAATGAGCAACATACCATAAGGCAAAAGGGTCGAGCAAGCAAGTTCACCTCCTACCATAGTTCATTGTTTTAGAATTATCCCCAAGCTTGAGGTCTAGACCACTATGGAAGCTAGTACACTTGAAGGTCAAGTCATGTGTCCCATACCTCATGTGTTGGAGTTGAGCATCTTGTGATGTACCATGGTTAGAATAGGTCCATTGTTGTGGGTGTGCCCACCCCTTGTGAGGATAGAGTAGGAGGAGGGTTGGGAGCCACCTGGGCATGTGTGGCTGCCAAGGGCTAGTCATGTATCCAACCACCTCTGGGGCGGATCTGCCTACGTGGAGACCTCTCCAGGGTGTTGTGCATATACCTGGGGGACTAGAGCTGTCTGGGCCAGCAGTTTGGCACAGTACAGGGCATGGCTCAGCGGGGCCCTAAACCCATCGCCTCACCAAACATAATGGATAATGGGGTCATAAACTCATATGCATGCTCAATGAAAGTTGCCAAATAGATGGCTCTATCTGCAAAGGAATGGAGAGCTGCAAACTGCCTAGCAATGCATAGAATGCATCATCACTACCCAAGTAATACCAACGTGGGGTCTGGCTAGCTTGAAACTGCAAGGAGACCACCCATCTGCGACATAACCACCCACATGTATAGAAAAAGCATCACAGCTCTCAGAGGGATTTCCATATGGGGGTGCAAGCTGCTTGCCCTTGTCGTAAACTGCAAATGCAACGATGGACCTATCCTTTGCACGTTTATGTTGCCTCTATGCATTAAGATTATGTCCAATAATGTAAATGTGCACCTAGAACTTGCCATTGCGTGGTAGACTCTAAGCGAGCAAGTAGAACCCGAAACACATAAGAGATCAAGCAAATCATTATTTCTCATATAGGATATTCCAATGCTAATCCTTGCCGACCAGGTTCAACCAACCAGGCTAATCAACCAGATCTGAACCGGCTTCATTGCACCTGACCAAGCCGACCTGGTCAACTTGTTTGGACCTCACCATCGAACCTATACCAATCGACTTTTGGCTGATTAGACTGGCCAATAACTGAGGTCTGCCAACCCCAATTTGGGTGGGATGTATATCCAGATGTCAGATGCCTTAAGCAGCCCTTCTCCCCGCATAGAAACGTAGCAGTGTGCAGCCCCAGGTATCGGTATTCTGCCTCGAATAAACAACTATTGCACCTATCAAAACATCCTATTCCCTAACCTTGTCAACGTTGATCTACTGCACGTGTCATCCTCATATGAGGCTCCAGATGGGGTCACTGATCTCTAACACCCCCTTTCACTAACTTAATGTGGGCCAACCCCCATCTGCTTACGCTCACTATCAGAGATTTCTAGGTCCCTGAAACCTTCTCTCTCCATCTAAACTCGCTTCAGGGATATCTGGAACTCCTGCTAAGGTCTTCATGTATCACTGTGGTAATCTTTTCTCCTTTGTAGGATTTTTCTTATTTGGCAGGGTCTGGTTCAGAACTTCTTCTGCTTCCTTTGCTTGGAGCTTGGGCACTGTCGTGGGTGATGCAAGTGTTGAGGTTGTTTCATTGCTAGATAGTGCTCAGCCTCTTGGAAGTATACATCCCTACTAACCAACACCTTCTATGCCTCCTTGTCATTTTTGGACTCGTCACTAATTCCAACAAAACATGCACTTCCTGCTTCTATAAAACATTTAAGTTTTTTGGCTCTGTGTCCACAAAGACACCAGAAACAAACTAGATTCAATGGCTCCAATGGTGTCTTTCCCACGACTGCTTTAGTCATTGTCGTTATTCAGGATCTCGACAACCATATTGACTACCTCTGCTGAAAAGAACCTCTCAGCACGTGCTGTTGACAGCTGACGTTTGATGCCTCTTGCAAAATGCATTGAACTCATCTGATATTAATTCTCCCCCACCGTCTGTTCTGAAAGTCTTAAGATTCTTTTCCCAATTTAGCCCTCCATTCTTCGAATTTCTCAAGAGCTTATGACTTCTTAGATAGACAGTAGAGCCAAGCCATTCTGCTAAAATCATCACTAAAGATTTTGACCTAGAGAGTGATGCAATAGGCATGGGTCCACAACTATCTGAAAGAGCCAACTCCAGTGCCTAATTCGTGGCCTTCATCAGGAATGATGCCCAGTGTTGCTTGCCTTCCATGCAAGCTCTACAAGCGTCTTGTTTGCTTGTCACCTGTGAAAGTCCTTCCACCATCGCATGTCTTTGCATTTTTGCATTTCTTCCAGAGCATTGCATCCGATGTGCCTAAATCTCTCGTGCCATTGTCTAGAGGTCCCTACGTCCCCTTGCATTATCATTGCAATAATCATCAATAAAGGTTAGGACGTATTCTAACCTGGACAGTGATATCAGTGTTAAGGCATGGGTCCACAACTATCTGAATGAGTGGCTCAATGTGACCTCTGTCAAGAATGATGCCGGTTTTGCTTCAATGCAAGCTCTACAAACTTTGGTTTGCTTGTCAGTTGTGGAAGTCGTCCCACCATGGCTGCCTTCAGGCTTCTCCATCTCTTCCAAAGCAATGTATCCAATGTGCCCAAACCTCTCGTGCCATAGTCTAGACATCGTTGTGTCTCCTTGTGCCATCATTGCACTCTTATCATTTAGAGTCCTCTTCTTCAACGCCTTGAGCAATCACCTTATTTGTCACTTCAGATTTGATGATCACTTTGTCAATGACTCTAATCTTGCTCTTAAGTAAAACCAACGGTGCATCAAACATCTGCCGTAAACCTCGAATGGTGCAAAGAATGCATCATGGCTGTCTCACTGATCCCCAGCATGGGGTATAGGCTGCTTGCCTTTGTCAGGTAATGCACGTGCAGCAACTTGGTTGAGCTGCAAACCAATCTGATGAGAGATCTACTGACTGATCTGCTGCCCCAACTGTAGAAATGTACCATGAAGCATGGACGAAACACCTCAAGGAACTATGCCTGCATATCCAGAGATGTGGGAGATGCGGGCTGGGTCGCAGGAGATATAAGTTGAGTAAAAACATCTGTACGGTGAGTAAAAACATCTGTACCGCCAGTGGGTGCTCCACAATGGAAGGCACATGAACAGCCTCATCAGTACAACACGAGCATAGTAGGCGAGGAGTTTCAAAACGCATTTCGGGGTTTCAGAAACATTTCAAGGCAAACCCAAAACGTCTGTAAAAATGTTTCATGCAGATTAGGATATTTAAATATATATTTTTTCTCAAAAATATTAAAACATTTTAGATTATTACCACCACAAGTCCAATACTTGAAAAAAACTCATGAAACATAGTGCACAGACATTTGATGTCACTTAGAACTTGAAATTGGATGCTTGAAACATATTACAAAATCCTAAATCTGAAAATTACCAACACATCATTGTAGATTCAAGCATCAATGGTCATATCTCAATGTGAGTGCTGCACCTGGACGGGCTAAAGGAAAATGTACGGGCTGAAGGTCGATTCCAGTATAAGGGCGGCAATTTGATACACGGGTGGCAAAAATGCAATCCGGATTTTTTCATTGCATTTTTTACAGTTTTTCGCTGCCTGGATTTCCTTTCAAAATCTTGTTTAGTGTTTCCTTCACCTCCGGAGTGCTGACAAAACTCAGCATGAAGACCTTGTATAAATAGATGCTCAAGTATGTGTGGGTGTGTGGATTTGTATACGTGAGGGCGTGTGTTTATACTAGATACCGGATTTCCCAAAATTGGGACAAATTGGGATTTTTTGAACATTAGGGATTTTTTTAGGGTCCTGAAATGCGAGTTTCAGAACCAAAACGTTTTGTACATTTCGGGCTGTCCCACCATGGTGACTGTCACAGGAAAAAGGAAGTCCTATAGGGAACTATGGAACCAAGCGACATTCCAAATCTGGTGGTCTGAATTTGCACTTTTTGCTTCTGTCAACTGTAGGACACATGCCAAGAGCGAGGCTTTGATACCAACATTAAAAAGGGGTAGGGGCAGATTAGACAGAGAGTTAGAATAATAGAAGGAGAACGAAGGAGATGGGGTAGGGGGAGAGAGAGAGAGAGAGAGAGAGAGAGAGAGAGAGAGAGAGAAGAAGAAGAAGAAGAAGAAGAAGAATCTTTTAACCTCAGGCCACAAGGCAGGGCCCTCACAGGGTCATCAAACGTCGATCCGAGAGAGAGAGAGAGAGAGAGAGAGAGAGAGAGAGTAGGCACGTAGGAGGCCCATAGTAGGATTAGATGTCACATCAAAAAAATGCTACATGCAGGATGGGTTTGGTATAGTCCCCTCCACTATCCCCTCTAAATCGCACTAAAGTACCCCTAAAATTAGCCCCTTTTTCCCTTTCATTACAAGCATGCCTGGCAACCAAAGAGGAATCCGCTTGTTCACCAACTGCTGAGAGCTGGTCCCTTACTATTTTTATCTTTGTGATGTTGTCCTGTACTAAGTCTCCCACTTGGTGAAGAGGGCTTCGGTTGGATGCAAAGACTGAGGCAGGAGCCTAACAGCAGACCAGGTTCAGCCAACCAGGCTAAACAGCTGACCAGATTCATTGCACCTGACCAGGCCAACCTGATCAGCCTATTTGACCCGACCAGAGGGCCTGTACCAAACAACCAGGTGGCCGTCAATAACTAAGGCCTGCCAACCCAGTTCTGGCCTGTAAATGCAGATGTCAGGGCAACTTGACAGCCCTTCTCCCTGCACAAAAGGTGCCCCACTGCACCTGTCAAAATATACTACCCCGCCAAACCTGATCTACTGCCCCGCGTCTTCCTCTATTGGGGCTCATAGATGGGGCCAGTGAAATGTTGTATTGTTTGGGGCCAGTGAAATGTTGTATTGTTTGCTTGCATGTATCTTGCCCAGTAAAGATCTTTACATTCCATATCTTCTCTCATGATACAAGTGCTACGGATCTTGCTCAACTCAGCACACAGGTGGTCCTAGCTTTTCTTCATTGCCTTTGAACAAAACTTGCTGCAGGCGGCTACTGCAGACACTTCTTGTTGGCCATGTTATAATCAGTTAGGAGATGCACCAGCCAAGTTCGTGGCAAAGTGGTCACTGTTCTCCTTCCATGGACCCTCTAAAGTCCTTGCGGTAATTTCTTGGTTGAGTGGCCTCACCAATCCTTGTTGGAACAGGCTAAAAATCCTCCACTCACAGCATGGAAGCCATTAACTATCATTGTTCTAATGGTTGCAGTCAATCTTAAGACACTGTTTAGGTTTAAAATCTTTCTTGAATATGATGTATTCAGAGGCCACCGCAGTCCAAAGAACCCTCAGCCTTTATGATGTGAGCAAATCCAGCCTAGCATAAAGGAGAGCTACAGCTCTACAGCACACAAAAAACAACATAGAGCATCGTCGATCAGCAGGGGACAATTGTCAAACATGAAATTGATAAGTCTAGAACTCTAGACATGATAGATGGCCTGCTCGGTTTTTTCTCTTTGAAGTTTATACAGCTTAAGCAGATGCATGCCATCTCACCTTTCTCCCCCATGAAAAGCCGTACCATTGTCCAAAAAAAAAAGGAGAAAAAGTAGTTCATATCACAACTTGCATCAGATATTTGAGATCCGACAAAATGAAAATTTAGAACTATGAGGCAGGCAAATGAAAATTCCTGTTAGGCAAAGGGGAACCTTGCATTCCATGCAAGCCCACGCCAAGAGGCTCCAAATAACTTGTAAGAAGGAATGCAGCTAGATTAAAGTTTTGACATAATGAACTGTCTGCGGATTCTGTCATTATGTATCAATTGCAGATTTTTAAAATGGAAAATAATGTACAAAAGTGTGTAGGAATTACCATTGCCATGCGTGAAAGTTGCACTTTGTTCTGCCTCCTCCCTCCGTGGCATCTACTTGGTGGTAATTCAGGAGCAGAGATCAGCCTCATCTGTCTATTTTCTCCAAAATCCCAGTCATTTGAGACTCGTTTCAAAGGATCAGTGGCTGGACTGCCAACATAATCTGGAATTATCTGTGGATGAATTGGAGATGGCGTTTCAACAGCAGCTAGCGGAACCGTGTGTCTATATGCAACAGATAAGCGAATCTGCCCACGGTCACTTTCAACTGGAGCAAAATTATAGAGTGTCATGTCTGGCTCCCCAAACTCCGAACAAGGTGCAGTTAATGCCAATATTCTGTAGGATAAGGTGAAATTACATCTGTGCGAGCAGCATGCAAGCCTGAACAAACTGTGCGCTGGCAACAACCGCGCAGTGCAGTACAAAGAACGCAGCATTATTAGAGTCCTCTTGTATACGGCTGGTAATTCTAGGGCATGCATGGGGATCTGTAAGTATGCACCTCCCTTTTTTGTCTTAGCCATACCCTCCAGGCTGTGACCAGTAAACTGGATGACCCATGTCTCTAAAACGATTGTGCCCTGAGATCTAGAGACTTTTAAATTATCACTGGATTGTTGAAAAAGTATATCGATAGCCATAGGCTCCAGAGTGCCTCTGCGCCGTGGGTCCAATTTGTCCAAACCATGACCACACTGCCCTAGAACCAGATTGAACCAACAGCCTTTCGCCCCTGGTTCAGTGGCGGACGAGGATGATGTGAAGTTTCTGACAGCAGAATTTTCGCTATGGGAAACAGAAGAAGCAAAAGAAGGTATTCTCGATTCCAATATGATTTGGAGGCATTTGGCGTAATACTCCGCTACTATCTTCTTTAACTCTGAGGTTTCATACGCCATTCTGTTTGTCATCGCCTCTCCCCCGTTGCTTCCCCGGAGGATTTTTCCTGAAATGGATGTGAAATGAAGACCCACCTTGCTCGATCAGAGAACTTTTTGCAAGAGGGGCGGAATTGTGACCTTTATACTTTGGATGTGTTGAAACCAAATCATCCTCAGAAGAACACAGACGATAGGTGTTATCCCAGCAAAAACCCCTTCGACCATGCATTAACAGGAAGTTTTCCAAGCAAACTATGGGAAGCCATATGAGAATGCGATGCGAACGATCCATCTTTGCTATCTTCAGTCTGCAAATCCATGCCTCAAGGACTGATCGTAGAGGGACGCACGCGCAAAAGCTTACGTTGAGAGCCCATTTCTGATTAGGAAAGCCTCACATCCTTACTTGAGAAAGCTCGCGTAACGTGTGGACTGTAAGTTTTAATTGCCCTTACGTCAACGTCTCCATCCTGCTAACAAAATAAATTATCCTTAGTCTGTGCTCCCAGACACGACCAAATTGAAACTATGGCGAGTTTGATTCCTTCCTAAACGCGAGCACGGCACCTCCGGTAGGTGTCAAGCTACAGCATAATTCAGCCCAAAAAAAAAAAGAGACCGAATCGAATTGGTTGGAATAATCTGTCTCGACCGCGAAGGCCGACACGGCAGAAGGAAGGCACAAGCGCGTTCATACAAGTACTGCGTTACACGCGAATACGTGAGCACACTCCAATAACATACATCGAGCAAGAAAGTTCCAAATCAGCTTCAAATCAGTTCATGCACGAGTTCCAGAGAGCAGAAGTGTTGCAGAGAAACGCATGGCTGTGCACGTAGGAAACAGAATTTCTTACTACAAAAGCTCCAGGTTCGGTGCTAAAGGGAAGACAGTGGTTACGAGCACGCCTAAAAATCGACTCTTAGAGAACCCGAAGCAACAACTCAAACTAGAAATGTTCGAACTCCATTACAACTGTCCTCGCAAGAAGTGGACTGGCAAATCTTAGCCTGAGAACGGATTGGGATAGGAGCGAAAGAGGAAACGGTCCGGAGCGCAACGCAACTCGCCGGGGCATGGAAAGAAAACATGAAGAAAGCGCAACAACAACTCAAAAATCGACAAGTTCTCACTCGATTACGGTCAAGAACAAAGACTGATGCGAATCGAAGTCTGAGAAGGGATTGTGAAGAGTCCGAAAATTCGCGGGGCGGCGATGGAAAGCAAAACATGAAGAAAGCTCAAGAATCTCACCGTTCCTGGAGGGGAGGCGAAGAAACGGGGTGGCCGACGAAGAAATTGGGAGAAGGAAGGAAGCAATGCGAGGAAGAAAAACCTGAAAAAGCAGAAGCTTTAACAGAAACAGCATTCTGAGGAGATGGAGATGAAGATGAAGATGCAGAAGATGAAGAATGAATTGAATGAAGATAAAGAAGACGGCTGTATTTATACTCGAACACAAAACGGCTTGCCTCAGAAGCATTCAATGTCGCATTAAATGTTTTTCCTTTTGTTTACATTAGCTTGCTTCTCCCTCACTCTCCCCCCTTGACTAGTCAGCCACCACACCCCCGGATCCTTCACACACACAACCTAGAGGTGCATGGCCTCAGTTCATGCTCCACCATTGGACCGAGAGCACGAACGGTTCGAATCAGAGTTGCCCCTTCTCACCGTCCCTCTCCCGACTTTATATCGATGCGATCACATCCTTCCTAGTCTGCCTCGGCGGCGACGGATCCTTACTCGCCGACCTCATGATGCATACTACAATTGTAACCTTCGAACTTGAACATAGAACGTTTCCAAAACCTATGAATGGCAATATACGAAAATTATAACCTTCGAACTTGCACCTAGAACGTTTTAAAAACCTGCATCTCCACTTATGCTTTTGCAGAATTTCGACTTTAAAAAATATCTCTGACTTTTTCGGCTTGTGTCATCTTAACAAAACGAGTTTTCTCGGTTCTCTCGCTCTGCTCCATCATCCTTGCAAACTTTCTCTGCAGGTTGCTCGCATGTCAAGGCTGAAAGTCCACATTCAATCTTGACTGAAGTGGATTCAAAAAAAGAAGCAAACAAAAACGATAAGGCTTGCCTTGGTGGCAACAACAAAAAACCCGTGTAGTCAATCCAATAAGAACCTTTGTGTACACTTTCGATAGGGGAATAACACCTCGCATTCTTTACCCTCTCTTCGAGGGCCTAGACATATGTAGAGCCCATGTAAGGACTTGATGTTGGTGACTACATGGGTGAATAGTAAAATTGATGTGGGTATTTCGGCGAACAACAAGGGAGCACATGTATTGCTCACAGACAATGGCTTGTGGCTTTAGAGAGAGAGGCAAGAGAGAAGTAAATAAAAGAAATAGCTAACAGTGAAACACTTGAAACATCACACTAATTGATTTCTAAGTCCCCCTCAGCAAGCCAATGCACTCCTCCAGGGAGCCAATGCTACTAAGGTCTAGCTCACATGGATATTCATATATGCTCATGCAACTAATTTGTCCACCCATTGGTAGGAAATGTCCATGCAACCAATGAGGTGCAACTTCTATATAACTTATATAATTAACATGTTGTTCTCTCCCAACTAGCTTTTGAAAAATGAGGTTCGATGGATGGAATTCCAATTGCCTAGAGTGATGGGCATGCTTGTAGCAAACCTTGTCCCATGTGACCTTTCTAATTGAAGCTTCCCAACCCATCCCATCTTTGCCTACACCTAAAAAGCTATGTGCATAGGTACATAGGCAAATACCAAAAAAATGACAATACGATACACATGCTTTGTCTTTCAAGCATTCCCCATAATTTCCTACCCTAGATTCCATGTTAATGTCACATCAAATGCTTGCTTGTGTTCATGCATCACCTACATAAGATCGTGTCCATAGCATTATCCACAAAAATAAAGAGGACAAAAGTGTCCTCACTCATGACCCTCCATCTCTAGGGACGTTGAGTCTTAATGAAAGCCCTTAAAGCCAAGTGTAAGGGACCTCAAATTATCTTTCATACCTTTCCATTCACTAGATTGGCTCAAGAACATGAGTTCAAGGTTTTAAAGGAAACTCTCTATTCTACATGTTAGTTCTCTTTAAACTTGGAGTCTTTTAATTTATACCATCAAGGGGCTTTTTGGAAAATCATCACCAGGGACTAGAGGATCAAGCAAGTATTAGCTGCCTTACTATATATCTTTCTAAGGTAGCATTTCCCTTTTTAAAGTGGTGTTTTCCATCTAAACAAGGCACAAAGAAGCTTGCATCATTTCCTAATGTGTAGAGCAAATCTCTTGAAGACATATATTCTCACACTATAATCACAATCACATGTGCAACTAGCCATGAAAACCAATACGATTATGGAAGCATTTGGCAAATATGGGGTCTAAATTCTCCATTGCATGCATGGCAATAAGGTTATGAGATTATTGATGTTATATTATAGTTAGAAATAAAATTGGTGTTATAGAAATAAAAGTCCTACCATATTGCTAAGTATTGGCTTTAGTGGTGTTTGGACAATGCAAGGCCATCACTCGCTCCACCATGAAGCTCAAGAGAGAGAGAGGGATTCAATAAGGTGAAAACCACTACATCAAAGAACTAGTTTAAAGGCCAAAGTGAAATAAGAGCTTGACTTCTACTGACACATATAGCTCTTTTCCCCAAAGTTTACATAAAAGAAATACTTTAAAACCAAAGCGAAAAAAAATCCTTGCTTCTATTGACACATGTAGCTTTTTTTCACAAAGTTTACATCAAAGAATTACTTTAAGTGTCAAGGCCATAGTGAGCTAGATCTTTTCCTCTTTTCTTTTCCCCCTTTGGATCACCCTTGGGATATCTACTTCTACATCTTATCATCTTTTATACTTTCTAGAAGAGAATAATTATCCTTGTCAAAGGCGATGGTTATACATCAACCCTTAGAGCTTTCCAGTCCACTAATTGCATTGAGCCCTCTAGTTTCACGTAGGCCTTGAACATTTTTTTCCACACTTGATCTTTTGATATTTACGAGCACTAACTTGTGAACAAATGAGATAGGATGAGATGTGATCAATTCACACAAGACAATTGAACCAAAAAGAAGTGTTACCAACTAGGGCTAAAAGTGATTTAAGGGTCAAACCCTAGTTAATAAACCTTAACTAGACGCATGCAATATATTAATTAGCACAAACGTCTATGGAATTAAACTTGTTTATAAGTGCATTTTCTTAAATCAACATTTGTAATAATGATCACACATATGCTCTTGTGATATACATGGTAGAGTCCCATTATGCACAAGTGCATACGGTAATATCTCCATGTACATATTAATTAAGCATGCACATGATTCATTCATGGATTACAATTCAACAATGACTCACCATTTCTATGAGGAAAGATCACACAAATGAATTGAATTGCAAAAATGTGGAAGGAAAACTCACAAAGCATATGCAATCGTAATAATTGCTCATGGCACATGAAACTGGGCCCCAATGGAGGGACTCCACCCTGATGGGACTTTATTAGATTGTCAAAAATTCAAGTCGTTGATCAATAGAAAAAGGCACTACTTAACATGCATCCTATCATGCTCACACCCAAATCACTCAACCACACCTCATGATCTTGAAAATATGCTCTCCCATAAACCATTTCCATGCTTCTTTCAACAAATATGTCCCTCCAATTGAAAGGAAAAGAAAAACCATGCAACTCCATAATAGAATGTTTAACATCAATTCAATCTTGAACACAAGAGAAGATTCAAAATCCAAAACATAGAAAAGCTACATGAAAATTCAAGCAAACCCCATGTTGGTAAGCTCTCACATAATCTAGGCAACATTTCCATAACAAAGGGATCTGGAGAGGAGAAAGAAATGCGGAACCTATAGAGAGATGATCATGGGATCATGGTGAGGCATGAGGCCCATGATAGAGATGCATGGACGAGAGGCTCTTAGACGAGGAGAAAGGGGGAGACCTATTTCTAAAGCATTTGGGTACCTTGAGAATGAGCTATGGTGCTTACTTGGTGCCCACTCTTATATAGGCCTAACTCACATGGTGGAATGGAACCAATCGAACTAGTAGCCACCTCCTAATTTGGGTTGGGAGCCCACCATTTTGGAATGCAATTTTCATCCAAAGCTATGCGAGACATGGTTTTTGGTAACGAATGGTCTAGGAAAATGGTTCGGAGGCTAATTGGGAGGAACTAGGGAGAGACTAAATCCCTAATGACATGGTGGGAAAAGGGTTTTTATGGGAATTACTATTTCCCCATGTTAAGTGTCATAACATTTAGTAAAAATGTGGATTTTATGTCATTTTCAACCCTCAAATGCTTTACAAAGTCATTTTTCCGACAAAAACCATTGACCTCAAGAGCTCACTGATTTCGTGGGAAGAAATGGGAAGAAAAAGGGGGTCACATGCCACCTCGGACTTAAATTTTCCATTTCCCACAAAACTACTACAATGTAATAAGACCTAAGAGTTATACATTTTAGTTTAATTCATTGTGTTCAAATGAATGGCCTAGATCTAATCCCTATGGTCATCTTTCAATGATGGTGATCATCAATGAAATTCTTTTTGAGTCCTCTTACAATTTCAAATTAAAATAAATCCGGATGCTTGTAGCTCTTAGCCTAGGCGTCCCCAATTAGGAATCTACTTTCACATTGGAATTCAAGGCATTCTTAGCCAAGGTTTCCAATCAGGGACGAGCATTTCCTGAGCGAAGTCTTCCGAATGTTCAAGCGAAGGAAAAAAAAAATCCCAATTATGTAAAAATATGGCAAAAATAGATCGAAACAAAGCATGGTTTCACTTAGAAATATGCAAAGTATTATAGCAATGCCTATTTTATACAGAAATCTTTACATGAATCTTTGGGAATGATGAGTAACATAAGGGGATGGCTTTTGAAGAAACCCACATGTAGAGTAGACTTCTCTATGAAATTTCTTTATGATCCTTCTTACAAGTTTTACTTTATAGGGGGTGACATTGAAAACCCTCTCTCAACCTAGCCTCATGAAAGGGTTTCTTCAAAGAAACCTCATTGAATCAAGCCATCAAGGTGGTTTCGCCAGCGAAACCCCTTTGAAGTAGGTCTTCCAAGGTAGTTTCATTGGCAAAACTACCATGGACAACACTTTTAAAAGTGGCATAACTTTCACATCCAATGTCCAAATATAGTTATTCAACCACTCAAATTGATCGAAAAACCCCATTTGAGCACATCTATGGAGTTATATTTTGGAAAATGCATACATAGTATTGAATATTATATAGTTTATGAGAGTGATATATAAGGCCAAGTTAATAGTTATTTATAGTAATTTGAACTTCTTTAGAAACATATCCATAAATATCTTGTTATTTATGCTATTAAAATACTAGAAAGATCTTGTCATATTGATATAAATGTGTTTAATAAGTAACTATATATGTATAATATTATTGTGGGGGTTAAAGGTCACTGTGCCTTTACCCCAGTTATATGCAATACCCAAACACATATATAAATGAATGAAAAAGAAGATTAGGGTGGTTCTGCACCCACCAAAACTTGTGGCTCTCTGTCTCTCTCTCTCTCTCTCTCTCTCTCCTTCTTCCGTTCTTGCTTCCGTTGAGAGCACTCTCAACTGGTATCAGAGCCCGGGTGATGTAGCTGAGCATGCGTGAATACTTGAAGCTCAGCAGCTCTGTGGGAGGAAAGAGAAGCTCTGTGGGAAGCTTTGTGGGCGACTTTACTTACATCCGAGTGTGCAGAGACCTTGGAGGAACCTTTGGAAAAGTCACTTTGGTTTTGCGAAGTGGTTTTGAGAGCCTGTTAAGTGTTTTCAAAGAAAAAGTCGTTTTTTGAGCTTTTCCCTGTTCCGTTTGATGACAGAGACTCCGTATTGACTTGTAGAGGCAACTATTGCTTGCTTTTGGTGTCCACTTCACTTCAAGAGCTTGGAAACACCTTCATTCTTGAATCTGGGATCATTTCATTGGATTTCTAACTCACAGTGTCAGTTTCTGCGTTTTTTGCCCGAGTGTTGGAACTCAAGTTTGGAGCAACCATTTGCAAATCTGTCAGTTCCGGTGAACTCAGGAGGTCCTAAAACTTCTATGTTGCTCATCATTCGCACTCCGGTGGAGTTTACAAACAGCTATGTTTCCAAAAACGTTTTTCAGTCCGTGTGTTAGACCCAGTGATTGAGATCACGGTTTCCAAAACTGTCTGTCCCATTGCGTTTCAGACGCCCAAAAACCCCTACCTGTCAGTTCTTGTGCAATTCGGTGGAGGATTTTCGGAGTTATAGATCTCTATGTATTCGATTTCGTCCCTCTGTTATGCATTTTTCATTCTAAGGTTTTGAAAACTTAGATTTATGCCACATGGCAGTGGATAAGTGTTGACTCCCATTTCTCACTCATCGGTTGGGATTTTGGAGTTCTGGCAGAAGAGAGATATTTGCAGATTTTCTTGCTGATCCGATTATGCAATGGCGCCTATGTTTTGAGGCATCTCAGGTTCTATTTTCAGTAGCGGTCATTACCGTGGGACTATGATTTCTTGAGCATACCTTATGCAGATCACTCTGCTTGCAATTTGAGCAGTGTGCGCTCATTTGTGGTATGCATTGGGTTGTAGTGGATGATTTATAGGCCATTTGGATGCATTGCAGTCCTTATTGGATGCGTTGATAGGCCCAAATTGCCTTGTGGGATGCTATTTTTATGGACGCTTTGCACATGGATGCTATTTTATGCTGAGGGACAGCTTTGACACATTGCAGGTGATGCACTGATAGTGTTATGCTCTCTTGGATTAGAGATTATTGATGCATATGCCCATGGACAGTGTTTATGCTTAAGCCATTTGGCACTTATTGGCATTTTGGATTGCCATTGCAGTTGGCATTTTCTTTTGGGCCACATTTGCTCATATGGATGCATAGTATATGCACATGAGTCAGATGCATCTTTTGATGCTTTGAGCTTTGAGTTTTGGTGATATTTCAGTCTATTGTGGCATACACATTTGGGTGCACCTGGTATTTGGTGTGATTCTCTCTTGCAGGCACTAGCATTTGGGATTTTGTTTCATTTGCATCATGGCATCCTCTTCCATGTTTGAAAAGGAGTTTTTCAGCATTAAAAAGTTTGATGGGACAAACTTTTCTTTGTGGAAAGAACAAATAAGGGATGTGCTTATTCAAAAGAAGCAGATTAAACCCTTGGCAGGGATTGAAGCTAAGCCTACAAATATGTCTGAGGATGATTGGAATGAGTTGGATGCATTAGCAAAGTCTACTATTAGACTTCATCTTGCAGAGTCAGTTTATTTCATAGTAGTAAATGAGCAGACTACGGAAGATTTGTGGAAGAAACTGTGTGCCACTTATGAGAAGGAAACTGCCTCTAATAAAGTTTACCTCATGAAGAGGTTGTTTGAGTTGCAGATGAAGGAAGGGGTCTCCATTGCTTCTCACTTGAATGAATTCAATATTATTTTCAGCCAGCTTCAGGCTCAAAAGATGAATTTTGATGTGGAGACTAAGGCAATATTTCTCTTATGTTCATTGCCATCCTCGTGGGATACCTTCTGTACAGCTGTCAGTAACTCTGCACCTAGTGGAGTACTGAAATTTGATGATGTTGTGGGTAGCTTGTTGGCCGAGGAGATTAGACGGAAGTCTATGGATGGCAACAAGCAGGATGCAGCCTTAAATGTGCAAAGGGGCAGATCAGAGTTCAGGGGGAAGTCCCAAGAAAGAGGGAAGTCTCGTAGCAAATCCAGGGCACGGAACATTGAGTGTTACCATTGTGGCAAGAAGGGCCATATGAAAAAGGATTGCTACAAGCTGAAAAGAGAGCAAAAGGATAAGAAAAAGAATGCAAATTGGGGTTCAAATCAAAAGGAAGAGAGTCCAAGGGAGGACAAAGGAAAAGTGAAGATCGAGGAGATCAATGCAGTCACACATGATAGTGACAATGACGTTCTCTTCATGTCTAGTTTATCTGCAGAGTTGCTTACCACTTCAGATGATGCATATTCCCAGGATTGGATTTTGGATTCAGGTGCTTCATTCCATGTTACTCCCCATAGGGAATGGTTCTCCACTTATGACAGTGGAAAGACAGGTTGTGTGCATCTTGGAAATGACTATGCATGTGACATAGTGGGAGCAGGTGACATAAAGTTTTCTTTTGCAAATGGGTCTGGATTTGTTTTGAAACATGTGAGACATGTGCCTAAGCTAACCAAGAGTCTTATTTCAGTGGGTCAGCTAGATGATGCTGGTTTTCACACCACTTTTGGCTTTCAGAGTTGGAAAATTCAGAAGGGCTCTATGCTTTTGGCCAGGGGTGCCAAGTGTGGGACTTTGTATGCCTTACATGTATCAGGGGTATTTGATCATGTTGTTGCAATAACCGAGCAGCCAAGCACTTCTTTGTGGCATTGTAGGTTGGGGCACATGAGCCAGAATGGAATGAAACTCTTATGCCGTTTGGGTTATGTACCACATTTGAGTTTCTCTGATTTTGAATTTTGTGAGCACTGTCTCTATGGGAAGCGTACCTTTGTTGAGGGTTTACGCCCTACTATTCATGCTAATGTACATATGCTTTGACCATCTATAGCTTCTGATGCTATGGATTTGGCATTAGAGTCAAAAAGAAAGTAGGGAAGAAGCTTTGCTACTGGCACCGCTCAAGCAAAGAAGCATACTTCATACTTCAAGCAGGAGGGTGTAAGTGGTAAAGTTGGTAGATATGATGGTAAGTCTAGTTGGAAACCTGCTAAGTCATGTATTAATCGAAGAACCAAAGAACTTGTCACATGTTACGAATGCAAAGAGAAGGGAAACCACTCTTATGAATGTCCAAAGAATCCACTTGCTACACACAAGACAAGTACCCAAACAAAGAATGCTACCAACAACAACGGAGGCAATGGAGGGAGAACCAATGGACGTACCAACGGTAATAGTCAGCGCAAACACTCCGCACGGATCAACTATATTGATGATGGATCCCATGATAAATCTTTCAAGCAAGAGGGCGAGGATGAGGACAACAACACTGAAGATGCCAACTACACCCCTTCAGGTAAGTGTTATTCAGGTAAAAGCGCATCTTATTTTCATACTTCTTTGTTACATATGACTACACTATTGCACAAAAAAGAACATAGTGTCTTATTTGATGATGGGAGCACCCATGATTTCATTTCACAATGTTTAGTTGAAAAGTTAGGGCTTGCAATCATCAAAACAAAATATAAAGTCAAATCAGCTTTTCAAGGATCGAATTATAATTGTTTGCAAATGGTTAAGGATTTTGAGGTGACTTTAGGGCCATTAGTTGAGAGCCGTGATTTCTTAGTCGCTCCTTTGTGTGAGCAAGATCTCATTCTAGGGATGCCCTGGCACATCGATCATAATGCCAAACCTGATTATCTTGAACGCACCATTACTGTGACTCAAGGCACTGAGACTATGACTTTAGGATGTGGCAAGAATCTTCCCTCTTGGCCTATATTGTCACATACCCAAGCTAAAAGAGCTTTGCACAAACGTGAGAAGACATATCTGGTTATGGTCAATAAGGTTGAGGCTAATCCTGAGACTAAGAAAACTAAGCAAGAGCCTTTGGATCTTTTTCTAGCTACCTATGACGACTGCTTTATGGAAGACTTACCCCCTGGCCTACCTCAATCTAGACTCAAGGATCATAAGATTGACCTTATTCCAAGTAGTGCACCAGTGTGTAAATCACCATATAGGCACGATCCTACTCTACATCAAGAGATTCGATCCCAAATAGAAGCTCTTTTGGCTAGGGGGTAAGTCTTCCATAAAGCAGTCGTTATTCGACCTAGTAGCTCACCATTTGGGACACCTATTCTTCTTGTCAAGAAGAAAAATGGAACTTTTCGAATGTGCATCGATTATCGTGCCTTAGATAAAATCATAGTGAAAAATCAAAAATCGATACCCCATTCCGAGTGTTGATGATCTACTCGACAAGTTAAAAGGATCCACAATATTTAGCAAGATCGATCTTAAGTCAGGATATCATTAAGTGAGAGTGATCGAGAGCCTGATATTTTCAAGACTGCTTTTAGAACCCAAACTGGTCACTATGAATTTCTTGTTATGCCTTTTGGATTGACCAATGCACCTGCCACATTAAGTCGGATGATGAATCGTATCTTTTTACCCTATCAAGACTTTGTGGTAGTTTTCTTTGATGATATCATGATTTATAGCAAGAGTCGAGAGGAACATGAAAAACACTTGAATCTTGTTTTCTCTCTCTTACGTGAGAACCAACTATATGCCAACTCGGAGAAAAGATCTTTTTTCCAGCCTGAAATTGAATATCTTGGACACATTGTTTCAAGTGAAGGCATTCGAGTAGATCCTAAGAAGGTAGAAGTGATAGTAAACTGGCCACAGCCTAAAGATATCCATGAGTTACGATCTTTTCTAGGTCTGTGTAGCTTCTATCGCAGATTTGTTAGAAATTTTGCACACAAGGCATAGCCATTAACCGAACTATTGCGTAAGGCTCGTGCTTTCTCTTGGGGTGAGTAGCACACTTTAGCTTTTCAATGACTTAAGGGTGCAATGATGCACACACCAGTTTTGACCATGCTGGACTTTACGAGACCCTTCTTTGTCATGGTTACTGATGCTAGTGGACAGGGTTTTGGGGCTATGCTCATGCAAGTTAACCATCCAATTGCATTCGAGTCACGTAAATTAAAACCAGTAGAGCTAAACTATTCCATGTATGGTAAAGAATAAGCCGCTGTGGTGCATGCCCTTAAACTCTAGAAACACTATCTTATGGGTTCCAAGTTACTCATTAAGACTGATCACCATAGTCTTAGACATCTCCTTACTCAGCCAGTTATCTCGGATTGGCACATTAAATGGGCTGCCTTTATTGACATCTTTAAACTAATGATCCAATATCAACTAGGCAAAGACAATGTAGTTGTCGATGCACTGAGCTGTCGACCTAGCATAAATAATATGTCAGTCATCGAGGGAGACCCTTTTGAGCCTATAAAGGCAGACTATCCTACTAATCGAGACTTTTCAAAAATCTGGAATAAGATTAAGCAAGCTAATAGCACCCCTATGGTCTCGTATTCCATTCATAATGACTATCTATTCTACGAAAAGCGCTTGTGTGTTACTGCACCATTTTGACGCTTGGTACTAGAAGAGGTACATCAGCCACCCTACATGGGACATAGAGGCGTCACTGCTACGTATCAGACTATAATTCAAGATTTTTTCTGGCCTAAGCTTAAACTTGATGTTGCAACTTTTGTTGCACAGTGTCTTATTTGTCAAAAATTCAAGAGCTACAAGGGCAAATATCAAGGTTTACTTATGCCTTTACCAATTCCTGATCACCCATGGGAGCATATTTTTATGGACTTTATTACAGGATTTCCTACAAGTAGCTCAGGGTTTGATATGATTTGGACTATCATTGATAGATCTAGCAAGCAGGCTTACTTTATTCCTTGTAAGAAGACCTTGACTGCAGTTCAGGCTACTGATTTGTTCATCAAGCACATCTTTATACACCATGGCTTTCCAAAAGTAATCGTGTCAGATCGGGATAGTAAATTTTGTAGTAACTTCTGGACCGCACTCTTTGACAATCTTGGTACGAAGTTAGATTTTTCCACTGCTTTTCATCTCGAGTCTATGGCCAAACTGAGGTCACACAAAATACTATTTGTGACATGTTACGTGCTTACGTGTCTGGTCAGCCAGGCAAATGGGACAAATTTATACACATATTACAATTTTCCTACAATAACACTAAGCACTTTGCTACATGCAAATCTCCATTCCAAATTGTCTATGGAAAGACCATTTCTACTCCATTGAGCCGCCTTAAGCACCAAGTAGAGGCTACTGATCGATTTACTGAAGAAGGGTCCAGTTGTATGCTAAAGTAGATGAGAAGCCACGTGAGTAGCTTTGTCGACTACCAAATGGCTTGAATGCCATGCCAACCTTGGGGGTTAGATGTTGGTCCAAGATGAGAGAAGAAAAACCTTATAAGAGGGCACACAAAATAGGCCCAAAATGGATCTTTTATAGACCCCAAAACTCATCCACAGGACCATACTTTGTAGAGGTCTAGTTGACTACACGTGGCAGGTTGGTAGCATAGTCAACCATAAGGGCTAACTAGTAGCCTATCTATTGGCTTGGTCCACCATTACATGGAGGGTGGGCCTCACTTTTTTAAAAGGACATTTGGCTCTTATGCTTGGATTCCAGTGTCAAATATTGTAATATTTCATGCAATTGCCAATGTATAGTTAGTTACAAGTTAGGAGCACTTTCCATTAAAAGGGCTTCCCCCCTAATCACAGTTAGTAGTTGTGAAATTTCAACTCAATGTAGGCTCCCCCTAGGGTTTTAGGGTTTTATCATGTTGATAGCCCTCTTGTCTCTTATTCTTGTAACTTCAATTTAGCTCAATGCTTTCTCCATCTCCAAACCTTACATTTTGGTACCAGAGTAGGTTGCCCTTACTTTCTTGTCCATACTCGCTCCATTCCAGCTGGGATCTCATTTGTGCTCACTCGTCACATCATGAAAACTTTCATTGTCAAGCTGATTGTTTATCACCCTCCACCTTCTAAAGGACTTATGGAGCTAGGCAGTTGACTTTTGGAGCAATATAAGGCTAGGTAAAATAGTTGCTCCTATTGTTGGCATGGCTACCTTCATCTAGAGCTTCTACACAAACAATACACTTATTTTTGCAAGGGATTTTGAACGACCAACAATTGCTTTTGCACATTTTGGTGTGGTCCCAAATTATACACAGCACTTCAAAGCTGTTTTTGGTGTATTTTGTTGTAGCAAAGAGGTGCCTACTAAGCGAGTAATAACATTTCCATTTTAGAGTTGATTTTAAACGTTAGGGTTTCTATCAGGTGCCCAAATAGAGTAGATATATAGCCACCTATTAGGTGACTATTTTAGGACAAATTTTAGGTCTTTGTATAGGAAGAAATTTGTCTTGATTTGAAACAAATATCTATGCTCATCAAGTAGTATATTGGTAAGTGTTTCAAAGTAGTTTTCATTGATGTACCTATTGTAGTTTTGTTGTACTTGCTATATTTTGTGTGTACTTGATTTCCTTATCAAGATACGTTGGATTCAAAAGAGGTCGACCTATTTCGGGAGGTGTTTCTAATTGATTTGCAAGGTTTCCCCTCTATTGCTACAACAAGTTTCCTACTAGTTGGACTTATTTTTGGGCAATAAACAACATCATACCTTTATTTTGGTACACAACAAATTCAAAAGGATTTGGCAATAAACATCATCATACCTCTATTTTGGTACACAAAGAATTCAAAACAATTTTTTCTTGCTTGAACTGAGCACTAGGTTGTTTAGGGAAGAGTTCATTTGCAATGATATTTCTTAAATACTCTAGATTATTAGTTTAAATATGATGTATTTAGGCTATATTTCCCTAGCCAAGTGTTGTCTTGTGGAACAAAGTTTTGCCGAGATGTTTTTAGGATGGTTTGTGTATTTATCTTTGAAGATGGCTCAATATCAAAATTTAGGATATGTCTTTGGAGTTCTATCCTCATATATGTTCCTCTAAGACTTCCAAGAAAGCTTGGGATACCTTGGAGAATATGTATCAGGCAAGGAATGAGGCTAGGATCTCTTTCTTGTAAAGGCACCTTTATAATGCCAAGACGTTAAAGAGTGACTCAATGTCAGATCATCTAATGAAGATCCAAGATCTTTGTCTTATATCTATAACTTTGAATTCTTTGCCTTATATTTTTTGTACTTATTTGAATTTGTCCATGGGGCTATTATTTTAGGAAGAATATATTTGGAAAAAATGAATTTTTGTTTATCCCTAACACATACAGGACTTTAGAATGAAATATTAGTCCCATTAAAATTAATTGATGACGAAAAATCCTCCCAATGCCTTTCACAAGATGTGAAGAATTGTTGCCAAAAGACACTATTTTGCCAATAGGAGCAGGTTGCAAATCTGTAAGTAAACTCTTTCTAGAAGTAATGTGTCTCAAAGAACCACTATAATGTACCAGATAGCATCTATGGCCTCACACTATGTGAGGCATGGTTGGCATCACACTGAGCAAATTAATGACAAACAAAGGAAGACAATTTTTATCATAACAAGGTGTCACTGAAGCACTATCCTTGTTTGCATCTGATGCATTTGAATCTAAAACTGTCATTCTAGTTTTCCTTTATCCTTTCTTTCTCCAACCTTTTCCTATATTCATTGATGTGATGTCTAGGATTCTTGCAATAAAGTCATTTAGCCTTTTTATTGGGCTGACTTGCATTTTTTGAATTTTTCTTTGATGGTTGGCTGAATCACAGTCTTGGACTATAGCCACCAAAATGAGGCATATTTTTTCCTTTAGCCAACAAGGCTTGATCACTTGCATATCAATAGACATACTCTCTATGTCCTCTCTTTCGACAGGTGTTACTTTGATGCTTTTCTCCTCCTCCTTTTTTGTCTTTCTATCTTGACTTTCTATCTCTTTTGACAGGTGATACTTTGATACCTTTCTTTCTTGTACTTCATGGAGGGTTTTTAGCTCGTTTTGAGGTTACCCACGCAGTAATATAAGTATTATCCAAAAAAGAAAAAGTGTGTGTCAATTTGATCTTTTTCTTCACAAGGTGCTGGATCATATGGGAAAAGACATGGTATGGCGTGAACATTGTAGAGCATGTTGATTCTTCATCTTGAAGGTTTTGTCAACTCGCTTTAATCTTACCAAAGAGAACACATGTTCCTTATTACAACCATTGGCCATGTGAGGGACGATTGGTTGACCAATCATGTGAGGGACGTATGACCGACCAATCATGTACATATTAGTCGCTAGATTAATGGGGTTGGGTGAATGATCGGGGCAAGAATGGAGGGATCTCTCAATATTTGAGTTTTTGGGGTGAAGCAGTCAACACTATAGTTCACATCCTCAATAGGACTAAGACTAAGGCCGTTTGCGAATATGATGCCCTATGAAGCTTACTATGGTGAGAAGCCCACTATCTCTCATTTGAGAAATTTTGGTTCTGATGCATTCGTACATGTGCATAAAGACAATAGGTCAAAGCTGTATTCCAAAAGTAGGAAGTGCATCTTTGTTGGGTATAGTGAAGAATCTAAGATGGATTGCCTCTTTGACCCAGTGAAGAAACATATATTGATCAGTAGTGTCCCTGACAGATGAGAAGGTCATTAAAGTTCCTAGAGTTTCCACACCCAAGTCGACCATTACAAAAGTGGAGAAGATTGAAGATTATGAAGAGCTAGAGGAAGAGCCAGATGCTCTAGAGCCATCCGTGAAGTCAACTGCCTATGAAGGAAGTTCTCAACATGGTATTTGAAGTCCTTGAATATCGAGTCACGGATATTCCTGAGATGCATTTTGGAGTTAAACGGTCATGGCGCAATGTGTCTACACCCTCAGCCAACTCCACCATGTCAACGAGCCATAGACCTTTGAGGACATGAAATATTATACCAGAGTGGCAGGCTGCCATGAAGGCAAAGATGGATGCCATTCTAACAAAAGACACCTAGGACTTGGTGTATATACTTTACAAGTGGAAGGTAATCAGTACCAAGTGAGTGTACAAGTTTAAGTTCAAGTTTGATCAGAACTTGGACAAATATAAAGCCAGATTGGTGTTAAAAAGTTGTGCTCAGTCAAAAGGACTTGACTTCGACAAGATCTTTGCCCCCATAGCTCGGATGGTCACTATTTTGATGGACATCACTTTGGCTACCATCACATATGGTTCATATTTCATATGGACGTGAATTCAATATTCTTGAATGGAACCCTGGAGGAGTGTATGTGGATCAACCACCCGATTTTAAAGTTCTAGGGTTTTCTACAAAGGTATGCAAACTAAAGAAAGCATCATACTGGGGCTGAAATAGGCCCCAAGAGCGTGGTACCAATGCATCGATGAGTTCTTCTCAAAGATTGCATTGAATCAAATTCCATCGGATGCAAATATTTATCTCTTTTCAGAGGGGGTACAAAGGTTGGTTCTCTCCATACTTCCTTGGGATCGAGGTCAACATTTTCATCTTGCAGGAGTACTATTGGGAGGTACTAAAGCAATTCAAGATTGAAAACTGCAAGGAGACTGTGACATTGATGGAAGTTGGGTAGTTGAGCATTCATGACTCTTCAAAACTAGTAGATGCTAGTAGGTATCGATGGTTGGTGTGTAGTATAATTTACCTATCCCCAACACCAGGCTTGACATCTCCTTTGCCATTGGGCCATTGTGTCGATTTTCTATGAAACCTAGGAAATTTCAGTGGAAGGGAAGTCTACGAGTGCTGAGGTATTTGAAGGGTACTTGCACATATGGGATTACATACACCATAGGGATTGAGTTAGGTGGATTCTGTGACTCAAATTGGGAAAGTGACAGCGACACCAAGTGGTCAACTTCAGAGTATTGTTTTGTGTTTGCATCAAGGGCCATTTCCTAGCTGAGCAAGAAATAACCCTTGGTTGCCCTTTCTTCTACAAAGGTAGAGTACCAAGCTACTTGCACTGCAGCATGTGAGACATTATGACTCAAGTGGATACTTGAGGATGAGGTGACAACAGTGTTCATGTGTGACAACTAGGATTGCATATCATCATAAAGGACCCAGTGTTTCATGCATGGACAAAGCACATTCAAGTCCGATACCACTTCATACGGGAGCTCATCATTGACAATGGCATGGAGCTGATGTACTACATGACCACCGCCAACAACCTTTCCAATGTATTCATGAAGGCTCTCCCATGGGAGCAAACGGAACACCTTATTCAATGCATGGGTGTCATTGAGAGGGCCTATTGGTAGTTAATATCCCCCAGCTATGAGCCCCCATGTAAGGAGGACATGGGGGGGCATATGAACTATAAGGGGGAGGGATAATGGGGACCTATTTTGGATGTAGGAAAATAGCACAAAGAGGTGGAAGGAAGGCCACAAATGGGCATGATAGCAAGCCCTATTGAACCCCCTAGTAGCCCCATATATAGGCAACCTAGAGGGGGCTAATTGGCCTTAATAAATGTTGACTGGCAGGTCAGCATGCTAGTTCACAAATTGATTGGAAAAGCCATCCAATTGCTGGCCTTAGAGCCCCCCTGCCCTTCTTATTTCTAATTCGTCACCCTAAAGCCTAGGAGATAGTGAAAAACAGGAGTAGTCTACTAGGAGAGCCTCAGTTTTGCCCAGCCCCTTGCTAGAATCTTGTGCTACCTTTGATCTTGGTTTTTCCCACATTTTAGTGGATAAATACGTCTTAATTTTCTCTCACATTATCTCTCTTGTGTATGTTGTCTATGCTCTATCTTCCGAGTAAGGTTTTCTTGTGTGGTTTGTATCATTGAGTGTGTAGAATGGAGCTATCCCTATTCCACATAGGTGGTGAGGTTAGAGAAATTCTATTCTTCATTTCCAACACCTAATGTGTGATAGGTTGATTTGGGACCAAGTATGGAGCATCTAAAAACTGTTGTGCACATGTGCAAGTTGAATAATTTCATTTTCTTTTAGCAGTTCTGAACTTCCTTCAACTGCTAGTGGAAGAAATCCTTTAAACACATCCTAAGCAAGTGTATGTGGTTGTCTATCAAACTAAGTCATGGACTGCTTTGAGTTTTTTGGAAAAATCACATCTCTACTATAAAAAACCTTCTTGTCTAAGGATTTTAGAGATGGTAAGCCTTGCTCTATTGCCAACAAAATTTTTTTTTTAATTGCCTTATCCTCCAATTTGCTTCTCAATTAACCACAAATATTTTATGCTACACAACCAAACACGCTGAGCTAGTCCACCTTGGTTTCTATTGTAGAAAGCCTCAAAGAAAGCCATAGTTTTCCAGGCATCTATTAAAAACATGTGTTGCACATATTATTGCATCCAACGAAAATCTGAGTGGCAACCTCCTCTCACCAACACTATTTTATTGATTGTGAGCTATGGTCATTTAGCTTTAAACATTAGGGACTATGATTGATGACTCTGTTAAATTTTTAAGGAAAAAGTATAGAGTGCTCAATATATTTTTGTTTTAAATTACTCTAATTAGATTATTGTTCATATGGATACTTGATAGGAAGTTTTTAGCCAAACAATTATCGTCATGAAACATGTTCATGAACACGTAGATGTAGATGTAGATGTAGACATAGATGTAGATGTAGATGTAGATATAGATGTAGATGTAAATGTACAAGACCCTCATAGATGTGTACATGTACATGGAAATGTAGATGTAGGGGGTTTTACAATGATGGAGAATTTGTCTTTCCTTAAAGAATTCTTTGAAGACATATGACATGTATCCCCCTCCCTCTCTATTCTCAAAGTCTACCTTTTGCTCCTAGACTAATTCTTAGCCATATCGGCAAACTTCTTGAAGCACTAAAAGACATTGGGTTTTTCTTTCAAAGAATACACCCATGAAAATTTGGAAAATGTGGTGATCAAATTAACAAATTTGGATCATGTCCTAAAGATGGTTTCCTCATGGGACCAGACATATCACTATGTATAAGTGGTAATTTTCTTTTAGCTCTAACAAATCCATGTCTAAGAAAGGCATTCCTATGCATTTTTTCCACTATGTACATGTCTAGGAGGAATCTCCAAAGAAGGCATATCACGTACCATCCTATTTCTCTCCAACAACTACTGCAAACTACCATAGTTCACATGGCCAAGTCTTGCATACTATAATTTTGCATTTTTTCTTTCTACACTAAATGCTGCTACACATGCTTTAAGACATATTGATTGAAAGTGCTTGTAGTGACATCTTGATAGTCTTTTTCTCTATCCTTGACAATGTAATTATCATCTTGAAAAATGATAGCCAAGCCTCATTTCCCAAATCCCATCTCCATGACTATTCGATGCTTTCACTCAACAATCCGATTTTGTTGAGTTTTGAATGCATGAGTAAGCTGACGCTTGTTGATCCCATGCTTCTTGCAGAAACTATTAAACTCTATGGAGGTGAACTCCCCCCTCAATCAATATGGAATGCTTTGGCATCCTTCCTTGTTTCCTTCTCTACCTTGGCCTTCCATTCTTTAAATTTCTCAGATTCTTGAGACTTCTTGGCCAAGGGTAGTATACCAAGCCATCCAACTAAAGTCATCCACAAATACAAGAGAATACCCTGAACTTGCAAATGAGTTTGTTGAGATTGGTTCACAAATGTTAGATTGGACCAGCTCCAATGGTCTCTTAGCCCTCAATGTAGCCTCCAGTAAAAATATTTCCCGATGCTACTTGCCCTCCAAGCAGGCTTGGTAGACTTTATCTGCACCTACGATTAGTGAAAGTCCCTCCACCATCTTTGGCTTTTGCATTTATGTACGGGTTCCCTAATTGACATGACCAAACCTTTCATGCCACAAATTTGAGTGCCCATGTTCCCCATGAATAACTAAGGCATCTAACCGGTATAAGCCAACTCCTCGACACCTTGGGCCACCACCTCTGCCCGACTTCCTTAGAAGTGATGGTTAGTTCCCCATTTTCAAAGAGTAGTAACATCTTATGCTTGTCCATATGACTCATAGAGAAAAGTTTCTTGCAAATATTTGGAACAAATAGCACACTGGATATGACTTTTTCTTACCCCTGAGTGGTGTTGAATGGAATACTAGCTACTGTGAGTCAGGCTCTTGGCTTTTCAAATGGTTGATACAAAATATAAAGTATGCAGTTTTCATAAGGGTTGAAACAAGCCTGACGATCTTGGTGTGAGAAAATTCATACATCTTTTACCAATCAGGGTCTATAGAATAGTCCAACTAAGAGTACCCTTTATGCTAAGAAAAACAAAAAGGATTTGTTAATTGTCATCATGTATGTGGATGATATTCAAATGAAAAGAGAATTGCAAAATTCAAGATTGATATTGGAGCTTCATTTGGGATTTCTAATCTGGGACTTTATAGTATTATTTGGGCATTTAATTTATGCAGGCATTTAATTTATGCAAACAAATGAAGGGATTATGCTCAAGCAGTCAAAATAGATTCAGGGACATTTACGAAAGTTTAATTTTCAAGATTGCAAGCCTATTTCAACTCCCATAGAGCCAAGTTGAGTCCTTTTGCATTGAAGGTAAAGGAGCAGATTTGGTAAAGGGCCAAAGATGGCAAAAAAGGGGGAAGAGCATAGGGGAGAGGAAAGGGGGGGGGGAGAGAGAGAGAGAGAGAGAGAGAGAGAGAGAGAGAGAGAGAGAGAGAGAGGAGGGGAGGGGGGGAAGAGGAAGAGAGAGAAGAGGGTAAGGGGCAGAAAGATAGAGAGATATTGGGGAAGAGAGTGTAGGTAGCACATAGTAGGAAGGAGGTGGGAGTCAACAGGATTAGATGTCACATCAAAAGGTACATTATACATGAGGGGAAGGTACTTATATAGTACTCCTTATCCCCTTTGACCTCTCTATCTTCCAAACACCCCCAAGTACTAATAATCCTAACCCCCACTAACTTGTCCAGCATTTGGCCTTCATTACAACCATCCCCACCCAATATAATTTTGTCCTCAAAATTGCAAGTGATGGTTAAACTCTGAAACTCCCTGTTGTAGAACAAACATGCTCCAACATGCATGCCACTTGGGTCGAATGGAAAAGTAAGATAGTTATTGTTCCCATAAGTTGTAGCACCAGTGGGGTCATGTAAGCGTTGATCCCACCTAGGATGCTTATCATGAAGAAGCTCCAAAATCACATAGAGATTGGATGTCCCCAAGGTAGTTACTTTACGAACATCTTTGTGCCTTGCTATCCACTTTTCCCCATGTGGGAAGAATTCATTGTTTTGCCATACACCTTGCAAGGTAGCTTTGATGAGTTGTTGTATTGCACTTTTATCTATGCTCACCTGCCCAAATGCTAAGAAGTGAAAAACATCTTCATTATGGATGCTATTATCATGCTCGAACAATTCTAGTAGTTCCTAGTGGTTCCTCAACATTCCAGTGATTAGCATGGTGCAGGTTTGACAAGGGGGCATCAATGTCCCACTCACTCCACAAATGCTTATGCGTAGTGGGCATATGGCATCCTTCCACATAAATCTATCCAAGCTGCATTTGCTGTCCAAGTGGTCTAGACTCTATGTAGAGCCTTTTGTCTGATTGAGATTGAGGCCAACCGGCATCATGCTGAAACAA
Source organism: Dipteris shenzhenensis (assembly GCF_047967505.1). Lineage (NCBI taxonomy): Eukaryota > Viridiplantae > Streptophyta > Polypodiopsida > Gleicheniales > Dipteridaceae > Dipteris > Dipteris shenzhenensis. The sequence continues at coordinate 22,698,292 of NC_141619.1, forward strand.
ATATAATAAAATAAATGCTAGAGGGATAGGGTCTCCCAAAATCTAAGAAATAAATGCTAGAGGGACAGGCTCTCCCAAAAGCATCCACACAAGGCAGTAATGAAGACCGGCATCTATCCCTTGCACATAACTGAAGGGCATCACCACTTGGAAGAGTCATTCATGGAAGTATCTTGCTGAAATCTCAAATGGGCAACTACTCACTAATAGGCTTCCCATATGTGGAAGGATTTGGTTGGTTGTGTAATAAATACTCTGCATGCTGCACCTTGTGTGGGCTTGCTGTAAAATCCCCATATATTAGTGTACCTTGGTGCTCTAGTGACAATTACGTAGCATTATCATGCCCTATGAGATCACCACCCTCACAAAGAAGCTGATCCTCTTTGTCCTTCATGATCTTGAACTTCTGTTGCTATAATTTTGCCTCATCCCCAACCATAGACTTGTCTTGGTCCCCTATAAAAGCACTTCCATGTGCGCACCTTTTCCATCAAGTTGCATATCTACATTATCTTGCGGCTATGCACTAATGTACTGCTGGAGATAGTAACTACTTAGACCAATGTGCAAGGGCTGCTTGACATCATTTTCTAAATTGTCATAACATTTTTAATGTCCATTTTTTAGTTATACCATGTACTTGCAATTGTCATTGGCAGTGGTCATGAACATATAAGCATCAACTGTAGGGCTCTGCCATCTGGTATTACCCCTGAAATCTGCATGCTTGGCTTGGTGTCCATCCCCACCATTAAGTTGAATGCATCTTTGATCTATGCTTCATGAGCATGGCATGTAAGCTGAGCAGTCAAACTTCAATTGCCCTTTGATGTATGCTTGTCTTTGACAACCTTGTGGGACTATAGGTGGATTATTTGAATAGGGCACTCATCCCAAACCCACCAACTTTGGTCAATGCATCAAGCTTTCTCCATCTCCAAACCTCACTTTTGCAGGAGTTTGAAGTTCACTAAAGCTCCCTTGCAAGAGCATGCAAGCTGAGAAACATTTAAGATGTAGGGAGGATGTAGAAGACAACATTCTATAGGATCCAAGGGTCCACATGTAGGTAGTCCCCTAATCCTATTCAAGAGCATTCTTCTATACATTTTTTGCTGGTCTGTATGCTATGCAATTCTCATATCTATGCTTGTGTGTGATGCAATTGCGCACACATGAGTGAGTGATTACAGTTAATGTTGAGTGACCTTGGGGAAGTCTTCCACGACTATGGATAGTTGATTCTAGCAAGCAAGCTCTCTATATGAGGACCTTTATTGTGGTAGTTTGTACATAAAAGTTTCTCTAATGTGGTATTAGAGCTAGTCTCACTCCAAAACTGAAGAGTAGTGTCCTTGCCAAGAAGTAAGGAGCTTCCACATTTTGGTGTGTCATGTTAGGATTGCAATGTGGACAAGAATGTTCAAGTCTTATATATCAAAATATCTCAAGATGAATCCAGGAACATGCCCAAACTAATCCTCTTAAAGCACAATACATAGTGCAGTTTAAATCTCATGATAATCACTCATAAGGTTGAAAACCATAAACTCCACCTACCATGGCATTCAAATCATCCAGACCAAACTTTGGTGAAGCTTAAAAGTTGGACAGAACCATCCGATTTGGAAAATATGGAAGGTAATAGAAGGAATGGACCTGAGACCCACTGATGTCAGGAATTTGATAGAAGGTTATGATCAAACAAGGTGAGGGGGTGAAATTGAAGGATGCAATTGTGCTCTCCATGCTCATAGGGACAACTATGGATGTGATAATCCAACTAGGAGCGTATGAAGCATGTGAGATCTTGAAGGATATCTATGAAACCATAATACAAATCAGGCACCATAATCAATGGTTCTCCAATGTCCATGATGATGAAGGGTACCCTGTCAATTGACGCATGACTACATTGTAAAATTTAAGGTTCTAGGGGATCACCTATACTAACCCATGGGTGGTGGCCCATAGTGGATCAATGAGAGGAAGTTTTGGAATTTAGGGGCAACCTCCCCACCTTTGAAATTACATATGAGGACATGGCCAATGACCAACATCATGGGAAAGGATGACAGGTAGCCAATTCGGCAGTGTATCTATCATTGACATGTGGGTAGCATGGAAGGCTACAACATGGGCAGCACATGGAACTTGACAAACAACTATTGTATGCTGTAAAAGCCATTTGGTTTAAAGAAAGGCCAGCATGAGGGCTCTAGATGAGAGCCAGAAATCCCTACAATAGGGCCATGGAAGTGGCTGCCAGAACCATAGTCTATAGCAAGCCAGTTGGGTCAGGTCCAGTTGGTAGTCGATAGTACTGTTAGCCATTAAGGGGGTAGGATTGCCCCTTGTCTTTTGCATCTAAGCATGGAGTTGTTTAAGGCCCACTCAAGCTCCCTTTGAGAGCAAGTCTACTGACAGACAAGAGGAGGTAGAAGACACATTCTCATCAAGGAAGTATCCTAATGCTTGATGGTGACACAATGTGGCCTCCTTTTGTATCCTTTTTTGGAGCATTCTTTATACATGTTTTTTGGTAATTCTAGATGTTGTGCACTACTCAGATCTGTGCTAATGTCTACATGTTTTGGTTGTTCTATATGATGTGCACACGTATTCGGTGACCACTGTAAAGGTTGTGTGCTCTTGGGCTACGGGGAGTTAGTTGTAGCAAGCAAGCTCTTTGGTATCCCTGACTTAGGATGCATACCCTAATATTGGGTAAAAATGTAAATTCCTATAGCTAGGAACATTCCCATTGCACCCTACCATCAGGGTAACATCATACAAGAACACAATGGCTAATGAAAACAAAGCTCAGATATCTAGAGATTCTTTTTCATTACTACTGTAGAAATGTAGAAATGGAACATGCTCGCTTTTATTGAACAAGTTTCAAAGAACTGAGAATGCTGCAATCATGGCCATAGCTGCTTGTGGTCTAAGTTGGGCATAGCTGCTTGTGGCCTAAGTTGGGCACATCTGCTACTTGTGCCCTACGTTGACAAGCGGAAAGTGTTTTGCTGACTCAGCACAACAGGTGGGCGAATGTCCAAATTGTCTGAGCAATCACTCCTTGTAGATCCTCTCTCTCTCTCTCTCTCTGTGTAATGAATTGCTTTAGTGTATTATCTTTAGGCACTCCCAATTACTGTGCTAGCATCATGACCCTATTATTGTAGGACAACACAAGCAAGCCATTCTGGGATAGTTGAGAAATGTCATCCTCCAAGTTTAGCATATACTAGTGGGGAGGCAAAAATGTGACTTAAGATCGAGCACAAATGTATTCCAAATGGAATTTGTAACATGCTGGTAGCTACTGGCCCAATTCTACCTCCAAGTAACCACCTCCCCGGTGAGATGAGGGCTGCATGATGGAGTTCATCTTGCTCATCCTAGATTCGTGCCCAAGGAAAATGTGCAACGAATTAATGAATAAAGTGTTAAATAGCTCAGTGGTCACACTTACATCATACTTGGTGAAGTCTATGTGCATGTAGTGACTTTAGCTAGTGTAGAGGTTGGTGTGGATGTAGAGATTGACATGCTCAAGCTAGCTTGCATAGCAGCCAACATCTGTTGGTACTAAAACAACATGGCCTCTCGGTCAAGTCTAGTGTTGCTTCTTGGTCTATGCCAACTCTGTGTCTCGATGTGCCTCCTCATGCTTGCAATCCTCTCGCATCAATAAGAGTAGTTTTTCAAATCTGATACTCCTTTAGCTACTTCAAGTCTTTCTCCCTCCTTTGCTTTAAGCTACTTCTTAGTTTCCTCCAAGTGTCTTCCTTTTTCTTCCAGTTGTCATGAGTTTCTACTAGCTAAGACAAGAAGAGCTCCATAAGCGTCTCCACCATCTCTTGAGTGCTTAGCGGAAGCGTACTTTTCTACCTGTCTTTGTCTTCTTGGAAGTCAGACTCATCAAAATCTTCTCCCCTTTCTTGATCCATGGTGCTTGGATGTGTGATCTTTCCTCATCTCAACACACCATGCATTCGTGGCAGTGAAGTTGGATTACAAATTGAAGCTTTGATACCTTTGTAACATGCAATAGTTAATGACTGTGTAATCGCAATGAGACCCTCTTTAGACCTTACTGTGCCGAGTCATTTTTGCTTATGCACGAGAGAGAGAGAGAGAGAGAGAGAGAGAGAGAGAGAGAGAGAGAGAGAGAGATAAGGGTTTAGAGATAGAGAGTCGATAACCTATTGGGTCCTTGTACCCACTAAGGGCCCCCTCCCCCAATATAGGGGAGAATTTGCTTTATCTTAGAGAACTGAAATTAGAGAACTGAAATACAAGCCGAAAGACGCTCTTCAAGAGAGCACATGATGCAACTATGAGGGACATTGTGAACACGAGAGCAGACCCAAAGACCTGAGCAACAGCTTCAGCAATAACCAAGACCTCAATGCCGCCCACACTGTCATTGTAGACCACTTTGCGAGGCTAGTGCTATCTGCAGGGCGGGCATTCGAGGTTATTATGTGAATGAGAGATATGAATTGAAAGATGTAAGGACTGAGAGAGTTGAGATATGGTGCTAAGAAACTGAGAGAAAGCTGAGTGAAAATTGAGAGATGAGAGCTGGGCTATGAACTCAAAAGAACTACTTCTCAAACCTCAAGTGTTTGTTGTCCAAACCTTGTTGTCTGTAGTGTGGAGTCCTGGCCTTTAATTGCGATTTGGAGGCTAAAATAGCTAATTGATCTACTTGACTGACAAACCTGGTTGACCCAACCAACCAATTGGGTCAACCGACAAGTTAGGTTGGGTCAAGTCACCTGACTTGTCTAGCATTTATTGTTGCTAGGTACCCGCTGGCCCATTAATGGAAGGCCTTCAAAAGGCAGTGGCCTTTTGTCCTATTTCTTGATTGTAAGGCTTGACTTGGAACTACCTAGACTTGTTCTCTAGTGGGTACTAGAGGACTTTGACTGACCATAGTGTGAACTAGTATGCTTGGCCAGGATGGGTGAGTAAGAGATAACGAGCCAACCGTAGATAGGTGCAAATATTATAAGTATGATACGTGAAAGCACTTGTAACAAATTTATGGGAGGTGTAGGGAATCAAACTCGTTAGTTTCAAGAAGAGGTAAGTAGTTTTCAAATTGTAGAACTGGAGTAGTAATGCAGAATTACGATGCGACAGTTTCTAAAAAAAAGATTGACCGTTTCATTTATAGTACTTTTCTTCTTTTTTGAAAATAATACTTTCGAGACCGTGCAGGATGGCCGTTGAGAGTATTGTATCCTAATGGTCCAGTGGCACCATTTTTATTAATATAATATTGTTCCAATGTGCGAGCTTTGTCTATGTTATTAGAAGTTTCTAAAATTTTCACTTCGAAATTCTCATCAAACGGTTGATGAGTAGTAAAATTGCTCGCCATTTTTGGTGGTGGGTTCCTCCTATGTCTATCATGTGCCCTATATACTGTCTACTAGTCGGAATGCACGTAATGCTATGAACTATGTGCTTCTGTTCGTTTGCTTGTGTTGGTGCTTCGTTGCCGGCTCTTCTTTTCTATCAATGTTGTTCTCCAGGTATGTTTGGTCTGGCCAGAAATCAGAAGAAGCATCCATGAGTAAGGCATTAAGTACGTACTGCATGGAAAAAGCGATGTTTTTCATTTACTTGCCATGGTTTGTTTCCAAAGGTCTATATGGATCTGTATCTGCACCGAATCTCTGGTCGTAAATTATCTTGTTGAAAAAGTAAGTAACCTTCTCGATTGTGATAGGCGGGCTCGTGGCATTGTGTGTATGCCCGTATTGTTTCATGAACTGTTCTAACACTGCATTTCCTTGATGCTTGGTCGTGTCCATCAACAAATCCAAAGACACGTTGTATCCAAATCGCAGCAACTCACAAGCATATATAGATATCCCCTTTGTTTTTGAATCCAGTAGTTTTTGAGCCTCGATGTTATCAAGCGGTGCATTTGACTCATCGAAGTCAATGTCCAGCTCATAAAGTATTTCTTTCAAAAGCCCTGTTACAATCACGGGCTGTGTTCAAAATGATTGTGTAGTGTTTGTTTCTATGGTGGGTACTAAGATTTGTTATAATAATGAATATAAGTAATCAATGCTTGAAATGGAAATTGGAACATACCGTTTGCGTATCTATAGCCTTTTGATTCCTGTCTCGCTAACTGTTGGTCATTGCAATTGTCCATATACTCACAAAGCTCCCTGTAATTGCTGAATCCATTGATGTACATGGCTGGGCGTTCGCCTGTAACATTGGCCAAACGCATTTGGTTCATTTTGTCAAGTACTGTGTTCTCCTAGGCTGCGATGGGCACACTTGTTTTTGCATTTTTTTAAAACATCTCGAACAACTGCAACATAATGTAATCGGAAGTACAGGAGCAAGGTTAAAGATGCCTTTTTTTTTCTATTTTATGTGGTGTGTGGAAATTCGTACCTTGTTTGTATCCATTTTTTTTAAAATGTTGACACCTTTTGATTTACTAGCTATGTTGTTTGTACTAGGTTACGCAGTGTTGTAGTATGAGGCCATGCGTCATCTTGTCTAGGAATGTACACATCAATCTCATTTGTTATTCGTGCACGATCATCTTGATGAACCCATAGTATGAGATGTGCATGCAAGGGTCCCTTGTTTTGTATTTCGTATCGAACAACGTGGTGCTCCATATGGCCCAGAAGACCATTTGATGGTAGTATGTATTTGCACATGAATAAATAGAATCGCGTATGAAAAAGGGTCGCACATTCAACTGGGTAGTCTTTCCAAGAGAACTGTGCATTGTACTTTTTTGCGATGCTCTCTATAGTGGTGATCTCTTGCCATCGAGTATTTGATACCTCATCTACAATAAATGTCAAGAAGAAGTCTGGAAGACCCCAAGCGTCAACCATTGCTATTAGATCCTTCAATTGTCTTCGATGCCTGACGGTGTTCCAGGCATCATTGATGGCATGCTGTACTGCAACACATGCTTGATCGCATCTTGATCAGCAACATCTTGATTGCTCTTCTTGAACTGATCAATGTCACGCTACAACCATGTCGTGTTGCTGCTATTTGCAATCATGATTGCTTGCTTCAATTGGTACATGATTAGCATGTACACTTGTACAATGTGTAGATTGAGAACAATGTGCTTATTCTCAATTTGATGTACTCAAGAAATTGAATGGACCCTTCATAGTTACCATGTGCAAATGGAAACAGGAAAGGGAACACCGCAACCTCTATTGTCATGTCAAAGCAACCACTGTTGGTTGTAAAAAGGCCGTTCGCTTGAAACGATGCCACTCTCTCTGATAGCATTTCTGTGGCTCATAGTTGTATTGATCCGAACTCGTGCGTGTCCTTGGTTTAAAAAGCTCGACGGTTTGCCGGTTTTGCTATGTTCTATAGTAATGATAGTTCCAACTGTGATTTCGCTATTGACATCAACTCAAATGGCATTGACTCTTGGTGTACTTGTAAGATGCTTGCAATAGTTTCGAGAGGCAAGATGCACATGCCTATCTTGAGATTTGGGCGCTCAGCCATTGTTCTGTATTTCTATACAATCGGGTTATTTATTATGTTGTATGCCAGAATGTCTGAGAGCTCAGTTTCTAGCACATCTCTTGTACAAGTTGCATTTATTGTTTGTTTCGTCCACGAAATCAATGGATTGTCCAACAACGATCTCTGGTCGAGCATGCCTTTTGCAATTGCGTTCGTTGTGGACATTACTAAAACTAAGATGTCTACGATGCTCAACAATTGCGTATGTAGATGGTTTGGCTTTAACAATCGACGTATGTAATCTGGTAGCAATTGAACCACATATGCAGAGCACTGTGTATTTCACGAGCAATTGTGGCATGGCGTGCATGTTACCTCAATACCTGATTCCTCACAAGCATCAATGAGAATAATGTTGCTCAATGTTGCCATGTGGGCCAAAATGTTGGCATGATTTAAGACCATATATTTCTGTTGCTTCTCTTGTAGTAGTGATGTAGCGCCGCATATTCCGCAAATGTCTATTGATGAGAATATTGACGTACAGTCAGACATCCATTGACCGAGTGCTTGTTCGATCACGGGCCGTGATGAAGAGGAGGGCCTCAGGGAGATTTTTCTAGATATCAAATCATTTTTCTTTGCTATGGATCTCCTCTCGTGGAGGGTTTTATGATTCTTCGTGTTGCATGTAGTTGTTGGAGCTTCGAGGGAGGGAACTCGTTGCCTCCGTGTCACAGAATGTTTGTTCTCATTCATTGTAACTATATGTAGAAAAATAGGCTCGACATCAGGTTTTTACTATAATGTATGCATATGGCTAATGTCTTACATTCTATACCAAGCAAACATCTTTCAGATAACTGTCATTAAAGCTTGATGAAATAGATGGAAGTGAAGTGAATAATCTCTTGGTATAAAATTTTATAATATCCAAGTTGGGAAGGTTTGTTTCTTTTCTTTCATAAGAACATCATATTTGCATTGCAAGATAGGTAAGAGATTCTATGTTGTGTACCTCTCGAAAAATATATTCTGTCCAACAATGGGCTCCTATCGAAGTTGTGAATTGGTTCGTATCGAACTTGTCAACCCCACAAACAAAATTGCAACTAATCAGATGACTTGGTGGGCAATGCTAAAGACATATAAATAGCAATGTGTGCAAAAGAACATGGAGTGCGCAAGAGGTGGCGTGAGAGAGGAAAAAAATAAAACCATACATAACGTATGGCGAAGAGTCGGCACAACTCTCTCCGTAAAATGATAATCATAGGGAAATGTGCCTTTTCCCTGTTTAGTAAAAAATCATCTCCAGTGTTGGAGACGTAGGATGTAAGAGCGCATCATAATTTTGATGTGTTGTGCTAAAAATATGGATTGGTGTGATAGCATACTTACGTGCAAGGTCTACTGTGTCAATTTGGTTGCATGCTTTGCTCCGCTTATTTGCTATGAGATTCACACTACCTGTTAATAATATATAATCGAAACGTCAACTATTTAGTCACGTGAAAAGAACTACCGAGAAGACAAGATATTGGCCAATACCTACAAATCCCATGTGCCATTTGAGCAAACCTTTGTAGGAATACCCCAAAGCAGATGGAAGGTACATGCATATTCTTACATGGTATTTAAGGACACATCAGCATGTAAAGCTTCGAAAAACCATTGGAAGAAAACCAAGCATATCATCACTTTTGAGCGCCATGCGCCACAAATTCTACTAATACTTAAAAAGTATATTTAACCGACGCACATATTTTCTTATACATGAATGATGAATCCCATGTGCCATTTGAGCAAACCCTTATGAGGATACCCCAACATAGATCGAACTAACATGCATTCTCTAATAGACAATTCAAAAGGCAAGAACTACTTTGAAGAGAACAAACACATTCATTGGCCAACACCTACAAATCCCATGTGCCATTTGAGCAAAACCTTGTAGGGATACCCCAAAGCAGATGGAAGATGTAGCAATCTTGTTACAAGTTATTCACGGAGACTTCAGCTCACTTCAACTCGAAAACATAGTTTTAGACATATACCCTATCACATGAACCCCATGTGCCATTTGAGCAAACCCTTCTGGGTTCTGGGAATACCCCAAAGCAGATGATGGAAGTAACATATTCTTTAATGACCCATCTAAAAGAAATGAATCATAAGGAAGAGAACATATACATTCATTCAACAACACCTGCAAATCCCATGTGCCATTTGAGTAGGGATACCCTAAAAAAATTCCCAAGAAAACATACTTCAATGTTCACAAATCCATTTTACAACAAATCATTCATTGTTAGGCATACTTCAAACACGAAAGTGAACAATTAACATCCAAGATAATTAAAAGGCATGAAGAGAATCTCTTGATACTAAGAGACAAGAGGGAGCAAGAGGAGAATTAGGACAAGAGGAAGAGGAAACAAGATGTAAAGCTAGACCAAGAAAGACAACGAGAGCAAGTTGAAGACAAAAGTTAAGAGTGGTTGCAAGAGGGATTTTTAGGATGTATGGGATTTGTATACTTAGTACATTATGATACCTTTATGCTGGAGGTTTTGCAGGACTCGAATATGTAATCCCAAGTTCTCTAAAAGACTTTCTTAGGGAGAAAAAAATGGGCACTTTAATAGAAGGCCTTTTTGCAAATGATGAGAGCACACTTTGACACAATCTCATCGCTTTTAAACTCATACCAAAGATCAAAGAAGAACTTAGATATGGGTTGCTTTCAACCTGCGAACTGGAAGCCCTTTGTCACCTCCAACTCCTTCAGCTACACTCCCATTGTCAATAATTTCTCACCTCAGTAATTGTTAGTTCATTTTCGACCATGCGGCTCCTTCTCCCTTTTGCAACCTGCTCTTCTACGTCGCTTCATGTATTTGTAACGCACCTTCCAAGCTCCACCACCGATTCTAGCTTCCAAACCTTCCTGGGATCTTGTATCTTCATTATCTGCCTGCACATATTCTCCACAAAGCTATAGCATACAACCTATAGGAGCCCTTATGATCTCTTGCACACTCTAAAGTGTCGTGAGACCCACTTTAGTCTGTTTCTTTTGACCACCTCAACGCGAAATATTTTCTTAGTGCCTGGATGCTGACAATCAAATTTCTTTTCAAAAGATGGAAAATATGCTTCTGAACCCAGCTCTTCTCGTTGCTACAAGCACTACTACCTATGGATATTGGTTGCTATCGGTTTGTGGCCAATTCTGCATCTATTCCGTCCCCCCTCGACCCAGCCGCCTCAAATGTTAAAGTCTTGGCAGACCTGACACGACTAAAGTTAGCTGACGATTCTCTATCATCCAATTCCAGATACACACTTCATCAAGGACATGAAGCTGTCGACAGTGAGAGAATAAGAGCACAACAGTAAAAGAAGAGCAACCGGTCCAACAATAAGAAGGGCCAAAAGAAGAGAAATGGATATAGCCAAGAAAGGCAATGCATAGATCGAGACACTGAGGCACGTAACGTAATGGGGAGCAAGAACTGAAAGAAAAGGTCTGTCCCTATGGAAGAAGGTTTGTCAAATGGCCTGCACTCTTTATGGCTTGGTTAACGGCCTTTACAATCCCGGTCTACTGTTCTTGAAGCTCCTCGTCGTCGGTAATATCAATAGGATTGAGCTTCTCCCGTGCATCGTCCATAAGTGTAAGGTCAGTGAAACCTACGCGAGTGGATTCTATTGCAAAGGGGGAGGCTAGGAGGAGGTGTATCAACCTTGCTGAAGGTACGCCCTGCTCTTGCATCTTAACGAGCTCAATAGTTATTCTTCTTTCATGTTTGCACCCTACCCCGCTCTCTATTCATGCTGAGAATTGTTTGCATGCTTGCTTGTAGGATTCCCCGACTTTCCTGCTCCTCAACACATTAAAGGAGCTGAGGTTGATGCCATTTCTCGTGACTTCAATAAATGCAGGTACAACATTAGTGGGCATACTTATTTTCAATGTATGATTAAGGAAAAAAGTTTTGATTTACATAGGAAATGAGTAATAGTGATGAAATCTCGAATCCGGACTCTCCATTCTACAAAACGAATGAAAGCTGGAATTCGGCTCTCCTCTCTAATCCACAAAACGAATGACATTGGCTTCCAGCAAAAGTATTGGAATCTTCCGTCAAATGCACAGACAGAGCAAAGGAATTCTGACATGTAATGTCTTTGGGAATAATGAGCATGCGACCAAAGCCTCATGCTTCCTTGGAAGCGTTTGTGTTCAATAGCCAGAGTGTCGCAAGAAGAAGTTATCCGACCCGTCTTCTCTCCAAGAGACGCACAATGCAATCGAGAGAGAATGCTTGTTTCCAATACTAGAGAAACGTCAACTGTTGTCATGGCCTGTGTGATGCTTGAAAGAAATCCTTGCCTTCTAGCATTGTTTTGTAGAACCCATCGGGGGAGAGAGGAAATGCATCGACACGATGTGGTGGGATCCAGCATGCCGTTCATGGCTCATTTGATGATCTTAGTGGCCTTTTGAAAAGCACACGGCTAGCACAAACCTACATGATCAAATAGACTTGCGAAATAGAGGTGTATGGGCTAAGGAAAGCGCAAGACCCACCCACTTTTGCTGGCATCTTTTTGTTTCGACTTTGGGGAGTATTGGTGATGGCAATCCAAGTGACACAATCCATCATTTCAACTTTGGTTTCGACTTTGGACTTTGGGGAGTATTGTCGAATACCTTAAGTAGTCCAGCAGATCATTTGTGCTCATGTTCTCGAGCAGCAAATGTTCTTAAATGCATCTTGATCCTCCTCCACGTTAAAGCCATGCCGCCACTTCTGCCCATTTCAAATTGGTCGGTAACTGCAAGGCTACCCGAATATTCCAGCCTGAGAACCGATGGCTTCGTTAACATGCTTGCGATCAAGGTTGATAGGAGGGTTTTGCCAATCAAAGGACAATCTCTGACCGATGTCTTTCTTGCTACTCTCTTGCGGGCGCTATACGAGGCCAAGTCAGCTATTTCAACGAACAGGAGCAGCTCAACCCTTATGCGATACTACATTACCCCAGATTGCAGAAACGGTGGGGAAAAAAGCTAGCTACGCGGTTTTGTGAAGATCCGCCTTATCTTCCTTCGCTCTTTTTTTCTCTTATCACATCAAAACGTCCGCGAGGCAATGTATTGAGGGCAGCCAGCATGCCAAAGGCGGAGTGAGTAGGCACGGACTAGGGAAACTTTCATAAAGGAGCTAGACTTAGCTAGGAGAAGCAAGAAAGAAAGCAAAAGGAAGAAAAATAATGTGAAACAAAGAAGGCGATGCAAGGGTTACCTGAGTGGCAGATGTAGCCATGAAGGAGAAGGAATACAGGAGCACGGCGGCAGTGCTTATGGACACAAGTAAAGGGTAGCACGGCAGCGAGCATAAGGGATCACAGTATGCATTCAATCCAACGTAGCTAAATAGAACCAAGTAAAGAAGCCAAACATGAACGAACTACTGGGAGTTCTGCAAAGCAACTTATTATGTGGTAAGATCTAACGATTCGATGTTTTTATAAGCGTGATGGAAGGTAAGTTGAAAAGCGGAAAAGCAACGTTGTTTTTGCAAGTGAGTTGTTTTTGGAAACTCCAGACCTGAAATCTAAGGGTTAAATCTAACAGCTTACAATGTACTCCCTTGCCTCGCTCCTTAATGGCCATTAAGGAAAAAAGTCCTTAATGGCCACGCGTTAGCTTTTCATGACGTGCGTGACACTCTACTCTCGTCAAGACATTTGGCCTCCCTGCTTTCTTTCTCGTCTCGATCTTGCATGTGTTCGTTTTCTCCTCTCCAATCTCACACGAAACAGCACGACCAATCGATGTACGTTCCCTTGACCAGACTCTGCTTCGTTACAACACTGAGGAATTTGAAATGGCCGCCGCTCAACGCCGTTGGTGGAGCGGCTTCTGCTACTTTCAACCCTGCATTCCAGTTTTGTAACTGCCAGATTGCAGGCTTCTCCATCTCTGGATATAGGTTGATCCCATTTCGACTGCATGCCCTGGAGGTGATCCTTTCCGGAGATGGTCGTGATTTGATATCTAGTAACGTTAGAAACGAATCTGCAAGCAACGAGCGAGTAATTTGCACAGACATGCAACCGGGGCGTAAGCTACAAGTACAGTGTGTAAAGCAGCCTGCTTCAGATTTCTGCACTTTCATTGAAAGCACTCCCAAATCGGAAATAGTGGCCTTCTTTCGAGACGTAACGAAAGAGCTAGAAGAACGGCGCCGATTGAAGGACTTTCATATGAAAATCGGGGATGTCGACGGAAGCTTTCGGATTGAAGTCCATTACGGAAGTCTCAAAGTAGGACCTGCGTTGTTGGGTCCCGGGGAGTGCATTTCTTGTTTTCCAGATGCCCCACTTTATCCAGGAAAAAAACCCTTGATTGAGGCGAGAGCATGCATCCTACAAGAGTTTTGTGATCAGCCGCATGTTATCTGCAGATTGGATGCCAAGGCAAGACCTGGTTTTATAATCACGCCAGTGCGACATGTGGTCAGAATGTCAGATCTGAACGATGAGGAGCTTTTTGCTTTGTGGAGTGTGGCGGTCAAGACTCTCAGACACGCAGAGCTTTCCTACAGATGTATGATTTTGAACCATGGCACTTACCGTAACCTCCCCCATTTGCATCTCAAAGTGTGGGTTGACAGTGAGCTGTATGAAAAATATCAGGTGAAATGGAATGACCAGAAAAGAGAATTGTGGAGGCAGTTGCAAGAGCTTGCCATGAGTCGCCGCAAGAAGCAACGGCCTTTGGCTTGAACTTCGCGTGAAGCTCTGCTATTCTTCGGAGCCATTGAAAAAATAAAAATAAAACTCAGGATACCACACAGGCTCTCCACTGATGCCGCGTATAATTTCAGATATGCACACTGTATGGGTGAGTTGCCATCACCTAGCCTTTCCCTCTCTGAGCGTACTTTTTCTACATGAGCATATCCATAGATTTGTAAAGAAATCTCGGTGTATTGCAATTGTGGAAGAAAGGAATCTTGACTTACGTTATTGCAGGTTTTCCGTCTTGATTCACAGTTCCTGTACAGCAATCCTTATTGACCATAATGTCAAGGTCGCTGTGAGGAGCCAAACCATGCCCTGGCCACGAATTTTTTTGCAATAGGCCTCCTGTCTTCGCGAGTCAAGGGAAAACTCTACATTTGAAACTTTCACATGGACTCTGTAGTATCAAGGTCTAATGAAATCCTTTAGAATTGCTTTGTTACATCCAACATGCTTATGTATTAGAGTCTGCTCTCTACATAGGGCTGCCTTTGAACAGGGCACACCTTTATTGGAGGGCATTTAGTGGAAGACTCTGCAGTGATAGCTGATAGTATGCAGTTGTATACATCCATGCGATTGGGTTCAAGCATTAACTGATGAGATTGGACTGAAAAATGAGGCAACACGTAGCACCTCAGGGAGTGGATGAAACATGTGAACTCTTTAAACAAGACTTGATAACTCTAGCTAAACAATGGTTAAGTAGGGCTTTCATTTATACGCTCAGGTTGGTGAAGCTGCATAAGCACAGGTTTCGTTCTTAATGTATTCCAAGGAAAAAAACTGTCTTCACAAGAGGCTTTATGCAAAGCTAAGGAAGGATGTTTTCTAACTCAGTCAGAAGAAACTTAATGCAGTATTCTCAGTTCTTTGAAAATTGTTCAATAAAAGCGAGCGTGCTCCATCCTTTGTCCTTTCTACAGCAGTAGTGAAAAAGGATCTCCAGATATCTGAGCTTTGTTTTCATAAGCCCTTGTATTCTTTTATGCTGTTACCCTGACGGTAGGGTGCAGTGGGAATGTTCCTGGCTGCAGGCATTTACATTTTTGCCCAATATTAGGGTATGCATCCTAGGTCAGAGATGCCAGAGAGCTTGCTTGCTACAGCTAACTCCCTGCAGCCCAAGAGCGCACAACCTTTACAGTGGTCACTGAATACGTGGGCACAGCATATAGAACAGCCAAAACATGTAGAAATTAGCACAGATCTGAGTAGTGCACAGCATATAGAACTGCCAAATATGTATAAAGAATGCTCCAAAAAAGGATACAAAGCGAGGCCACAGGCATGTCACCATCAAGCAGCAGGGTACTGCCTTGATGAGAATGCTGTCTTCTACCTCGTCTGTCAGCGGGCATGCTCTCCAAGGGAGCTTCAGTGGGCTTTAGACAACTCCATGTTTAGATGCCAAACAGAAAGGGCCAATGATACCCCCGTAATGGCTGACTCTACTGCCGACTGCCAACTGTACCTGACCCAACCGGCTTGCTGCAGACTGGTTCTGGCAGCCACTTCCATGGCCCTATTGTAGGGATTTCTTGCTCTCATCTAGAGCCCTCAGGCTGGCCTCGCTTTAAACCAAATGGCTTCTGCAGCATACAGCAGCTGTCTGTCAGGTTCCATGTGCTGCTGTCTAAAGGATTTCACAAGTTGTGTGAGACTCACACCCCAGGGTTTTAGGATTTTATCAGAGTTAGTGTACAAGGAGTGATTTGGATCAAAATAACTACAACATTCTATTGTGTAGGGCGGTAGATCAAATTGATCTCAATCTCTTTGACATAAATGATAATGGATCTCAATGAGTGCATGCATAAAACACGAGATTCCAATAGATGCATACTATCATGAAGATCTGCCATCAATCTTCTAAGCTATACAGATTCAACTTCAATTGTGAAGGTTGCCTTGTACTCGGCTTCACAAGATGATGTTACCATAGTGGATTGTTTCTTGCTCAACCAAGAGTCGCATAAATTGCCATTGATGGAATGTTTGGTATCATAATCCCGAGTACATTGAAGCCTCAACCTGGCTCTATCGGAGTTAAAATAGGCTTGCAATCTTGAAAATTTAACTTTCGTAATTGTCCTTGATCTATTTTGATTGTTTGAGCACAATGCTTTCATTTGTTTGCATAATTTGAACACCCAAATAATACTATAAAAGTCCCAGATCAGACATCCCAAATGAAGCTTCAAGATCATTCTTGAATTTTGCAATTCTCTTTTCATTCATCCACATATAGGATGACAATTAACAAATCCTCTTGACATAAAGGTTACTCTTAGTTGGACTATTCCATAGACCCTTATTGGTAAAAAATGTATGAATTTCCTCGTACCAAGCTCGGGGGGCTTGTTTCAACCCTTATGAAGTATGCATACTTTATATTCCTTACCAGCCATTTGAAAAGCCAAGAGCCTAACTCACATACATATCTTCTTGCAAGTCCCACTGGGAAAGGCCAAGACAGATAACACTCTGAAGGACTTATATAAGACAAGCTTGGGCCACTCTGAAGGACTTATATGAGAGAGAGAGCACTTCTTGTATATTGACTCTACAACACCAACTTTTGAATATGAGCATGGAGAGGGCGTGACCACTTTGATGAAAGTCAAAGTGGTATGAGATCAACTAGCATTGGTCAAAAGGTGGACTCTAATAAGCTGGCACTGTTGACACTTGGGATGTTGCCACGCAGCTTCAAGGGGTTTGTCACCACTATGACAACAGGAGAAAGGACCAAGCCCTAACATTTGAAGAGCTTGGGCCCTTGCTATTGCAGGAGGAATCTCGGGAGAAGTTGCACAACAAGAACGACGATAAAGCACTTCTAGCGAAGAACAAGCCCAGTAAGGGGAAGCCCAACGACTCCAAAGTCAAGGCTAATGACTCAAAGAACAAAAAGAAGGTAAAATGTTTCTACAGTGAAAAGCTTGGTCATTATCCAAAGGATTGCGGACCTAGTATGGGTGGCAGTAATGGAGCATGTCGTGCCCTATATTACCCTAGATTGGCTAGAGGGGCCTCTTGTGCATTCATCGGGTTGGGTGGGGCCCTCAGGGCCAGTTGGGGCCTTGGTTGGTAGCTCGGTTGGGGAAGGACCTTTGGAAATTGGCACTGAGAGGTGTCGTGGTTCCCCCATCTATAGCACTGTGCACAATAGAGTGTGGTGCGTGTTAGCCCAACCAGAAGAGTACAACTTGGACTACCCCATGTACTTTGCCAACCACCAATTAAACAATGCCTTAATTACACTACAACAAAGAGGGAAGTTCTAGCCATGGTTTATGCAGTTAAGAAGTTTAAGAATTACTTGTTAGCCAACAAGTTCATCTTTTTTGAGGCACTACTATATCTGGATAACAATCCCTGTATGACGGGACACATAACAGGTGGATGCTAATCCTCCAGGAGTTTGACTTCATAGTCGTGGTGCGTAAAGGAAAGAACCACATCCTAGCCGACCACCTCTCGAGGATTCCCAACGGAGAATCTCCAATAGGAGTCACAAATGACGACCTAGATTCTCCCTTATTTCTCATTGACAATTCCGGAGTGGGCAGTTGAAATAGGTCACTACCTAGCAAACAGGCTACTTGTCATTAAAGTCCTAAAGAAGGACATAGCCTGCAAACTCATTAAAGATGCAATGTCATACCAACAACTAATCGTAGGCCAACTCTACCGCATGGGAAAAGATGGCATTATGGACAGATGTGTGTATGAACATGAGTATGTGGACGTGCTCAAGGAAGCACATTCAGGAATAGCAGGCGGTCACTCCGCCACTAACATTACAGCATGTAAGGTGCTCCAAGCAGGCCTTTGGTGGCCAATCCTCTTCGAGAATGCAACCGAGTTTGTCAAACAATTTGATTCCTACTAAAGAGTGAAAATTTCCCATAAAGTGGATATGATGCCCCTAATGGTAATATTAACCGATCAGCCTTTTGAGAAATGGGGCATAGATTTCATTGGTCCTTTAAGCCCAGTAGGTAGTTAAGGGAATAGGGGCTGGGTACATCATTCTAGCTACAGATTATTTCACCAAATGGGCGGAGGGCCGAGCCACAAGGAAAGTTTATGCATGGTCCATAGCTAAGTTTTGATATGAACAAGTAATCACACAGTTTCGGTGTCCCTTAGAACTAGTCAATGATTGAGGAACTCATTTCCTCAATTGCTATGCCGTAAATTGCCAAATCAATTGGAGAGTTCAAACCGCCACTCTTGTGTATGATGAAAGAACCTCAGTAATTCCACTTTGTAAAGACCATTCCACTGCCCCTACAATACAACCACCTTCAAGAGGCAAGAAAATTTTAAAGGAAGGTAATTCCAAAGCTCTAGAGGCCTCCCACAACCCCTGGTCCGATTCCCAAAAGGAAATCCATCCCAATGCCGCTCAAAGTCCTAGCCCTAATTGCAATAAAGGCAAACCTTTGCTGCTGCAAACCACTCTCTCGGCCTCTAGTTCCCATGCCCATTGCCATGAGCAAGACCCAAAGATTCCGCGAACAATGGGTGCACAGGGCTGTTGTTCATGCACAACGCTATTGCAAAAGAGGACAACCACCTTGGAAGCCCAAAGCCATGGAAGGGTTTCCAGTGCCTCCTCGCCTCATGCCAATACAACGGTTCCATCAAAAAGCAAGTCCCCATGACACCAATCGCCTTGACCCAGCAAGGACAAATTCCAATACTCCACGAGCAAAAGATTCACAAGTGCTAGGTTGCAACAAAACTCCTGAAAGCTCAAGGCTACTATCAAGGCGAGTGATATGTTTGGGGCACAAAGCTTCCAACAACACAAAATATACAAGCTCACACCACTGGGATTCATAAGGTAGAAACACAAGAACCTGCGTCAACTCCTGAGCCAGTCCCACAAGAACCTACCCTCGATCCTAGCACGATGGACCATTCTACGAGCCCAAGGGGTATCATGATCCCATGCATAGAGCAACTCAAGGAGAAAGTCGTGAAATTTAGCAAGGGAGCAACACAAGAACTGACCCCTAAAAGCGGGGTAGTTACACAAGAACCTTCCTCCAAACCCATGCAAACACCATCATTGGAAGTCACCATACTTAGGGTAGCACATGCAATGTCGCCTGAACCTACTTCTCCTATCAAATCAAAGGTCGTGGTACCACAAGAACTTGCCCCCGCTTGGGGTACAACCACATAAGAACCCACACACCTTGTTTCGAGGGAGGTCCATCAATGTGAATGCCACACCGCCGATACACACCTCACAACTAGGATGATGAACAAAATTAGCACATGCTCTACCTGGCCGTTGACGAGGTATGCTACTAGTCGGAATTCAACTCCACTGCATTCCACATAATCGGAACTTCATTAGATGCACGATCATGAAGTCCAGGTCTAGGTGAGTCTGTACGATAGTCATATCACTCACATGCATCAGCAGTTCACAAGTCCTTGATATCCACAATGCACCCACCCAAACTCACAGTCAGCATTAGGTGAATACAACCAATACATTTTGCACTTTTGTATCCTTGCACGTTGACCTCACAAGTCTATGCATAGCTCCAAGCTCCTGACTCGTCGTCTTAGGAATCCCTCCGCATCATCACCATAACACTATCCCCCCGATTGGTGGGATACTGAAAACTATAAAAGGACCTCTTATCCTCCCGAACTGCCTTTGCAAAAACAACCAAACTCTATCAGTTTTTTGCCAAACTTTCCATAGTTTCCTAACCCCTTCCACATGGCCCACTAGCCGCCATTTGAATGTCCTCTGCCTCTTCCTCCTCCATCGACTCATTCATTACGCGCATGTTCTCCTTCTTTCCGATGGATCTCAAAAATGAATTCTTCAAATTCGAAAGGGAACTCGATCTCCACCCCCCAAATCCGGCACCTACCAATCCATTGCCCACTGCCCATTTGAGTCCCAGAGCACTCCCTCAGGATCAATCAGGATGCTGTCTAACGTACTTGCAGCAGCCAAACTACAAACCAAGGAGGAGATCAGTTTTCAACAGTCCTCTCAAGAGCCAATAGCATTGGCTACCACCCCGTCTTCTCGATCATTTAGGAAGTGCACGCTAGCTCCAGCACATGGAGAACACAAGGTTGTCAGGACACCGGCACACTCTTCACTTAGCAAAGCCTGGCTCTAGCAACTCAACGGTTGTGCCATTCACTCCTTATGTTTATGAGGACTAAGACTATACCCTCTATTACCACAATGCGGCCGCATACCAATTGCTAAAGGATTCGGAGGTGCACGCATCCTTGGTGATGATAGGTCTCAACCTAGTCGTGGATCAACTGCCATGCCACCTTAACATGAAGCTGCTCGGGGAGTTCATTGGCACTTACAATTCAAATTCACATGCCTGTGTACTCTCTGATGCAGCAAGGACCCCCCACTTCTACCACCTCAATGTGGATGTAGTGAGCGCTGCCCTCATCTTGCCAGTGGTTGCAGAGAAGTATATGCACAAGAAGAATGTGAACAAGCCCCTTAGCAAAATCTACACCTTCGACAAGAAGGAAATCAAGGGCCGTATCAACTTCTCCAAGCTCACAGTACCAGAACTAGACAAAGTGGCAAGATTCATCCAACTATTGGACATATGGACTAGCACCAGTCTATAGTGCCGAACATCCTCACCGGGCTGGCAGAGCCGCAAGTCACAAATTGGGTAGATTATTTCTGCACTCAAATAAGGGAGGACCTCAAAACACATGGAAATGTTACGCAAACCAACAATTCTTGGCATGCCCGTCATCTATCACATGTTAGAACAGAAGCCGCCAATCAGGTTTGGGCTAGCCAACAAAGAAGCCATAGGAGAATTTCGGATGGAAGAAGAGACAGTGGCGGCGAACCCCAAAAGGCTTAAGCTTCATCTGGGTGCAACCCCATCAAGCCCCACTGCTCAATAGCCACTCGACAGTCAACTGAGGGAGAAATATAAAGACCATCAATGCGAGAATTCCTAGAGAGACATAGATGCCTTGAGGCCTCAAACCATCAATCAAAAGGCAAGGCAACAATCCAGGCCCCCGTTGATGTGCTCTTGTCTAGGTGAGGATACAGTAAATATTGGCCTCCACCTCAGGGCAAACTCAATTCCCCCCACCTCCTCCTCCCCAAGACTACAGCCACCACCCCCATGCAGGCCCAAGAGCCATCTTCTTTTATCACCATCTCTTCTTCCTCTCCATTGGGCAAGGCTCACAAAAGACTTACACTTTTGCAGTTGAGTACCGGACACTTGGAGGTTACAGCGAGATGTTTGCCAAACCATTGTCGAAGGCAGACAATATGGCAATATGGAGCTCCAATTACTAGATGCCATGGCCCAACTCCCTCAAGTACGACACATAATTTTGTAGCGGAGGTAAGAGCATGCCTTTCAACTGTCTAGCTCTCTATTACAAGCTCAAGTCAAGGAAAAAGACAACCACACACTCATGGTTGCCACACAGGCTACTGGGTAAACTGCACTGGATAGAGCAGAGGAGTTAAGGGCCAAGGTCAAGGACCTTGAGGTGACTATTACAAAGATCAAGGATGAGCTCTCTTCTAGTGAATCCCTGGTTCAGACCATGATGGACCAATTGGACAAGGTAGAATCAAGCCTCAGAACTACAGAAGAGTGATGGACACAGGCCGAGGAAATGTACGCAAGGCACAATGAGGGATCTAACAGGCAAATCCAAATAGTTCAGGGCCTCCTAGCATAGGAGCAAACCCTCATTGTCACCTTGCAAACCAAAAATGAGCATCTTCATACCTCTGGATGCCCCGAGGAGTCCACACTGCAAGACAGGGAGCAACAGGAGTTTGCCATGTATAGGGAGGTCTCTGCACAGCTTGCCACCTACAGACTATCCCCACGCACAATCCCTCAAACCCTACAGATGCACTTTGATGCACTCTGCACACAAAATCTTATCTTCCACATTGATCTCACTGCCCCTCTCCTGCCCAGCACACTCCTGACCATCCTTCGCCAAAATCCCAACCACTGTCGCCCCATTCTAGCTACTTTTCACTAGATCTTCAGCCTACCACCCTATCTCTAGTCCATCCCTCCGATCTTTAGACCTTAGCCGCCCACCCCATTCTCTTAAACTTCTAGGCGTGGTGTCAAATAATCAATGAGTCGACCAATTGTCCACAAGTTGATGACGTGATGCAGCTAGCCAAGCTCAAAGAATTGAGCCCATGGGTATGTACTCCCAAAAGCATACAAGCTGACATCGACTAGATGCAAACATATGGCCAAGCTTTGGTAGTTCAAACTCAGAGCCATTTAGCTGCCTATCACTTCATGACCTACCACCCCCTTGGCATCATCATTTTATTCAACAGGGTGCTACAAACTCTCTAAGACTCACACGAGTCCTTGGTGAGCAATTTTGAAATGATTCATGTAGTATATCCCAAAGTTGTCATCGAGGAGGATGGTCAGGAAGCCATCTCAATCTTCAATGCCACCGCCCCACCCACATATATTCCTGACCTTGATCCCACATGCCCACCTCCCCTTTCCCACACAAACGAGCTCGAGTACTCGTCCAATTCCTCCAACACTAGCACTGCACAACACGAGACATGTCATCCACCAATGCTCCTATCGACCTACCAAATGCAGCCCTCAATGCATTGCTGTGGCTGAAACATCTAGTTGACAGGCCGATCAACCTTTCGACCATAGGACATGCAGAGGATCCTATGCCAAATTCTGAATGGCATGAATCTATTTGCAAAAATTCCCGATTCTGTGGCAAATGCTGTTGTTGATTGATCTTAAGGAGAATCTGTCCTTGTTCTACCTCTGCTGAACCCATCCAAGAAGCTATATACTTTTGACCCGATTACCCCTTCCAAATCTATTTCTATCAATGTTAGGGGCTAGTGATCTCTTACGTAGCTGCATTAATGTTTTTGAGATTCACATATATTCTTAGCTTCTTTTTCTTCTTTGGAAGAATCACAATTGGTGACACCCAGTCGGTGTGCTCGATCTCATAGATGAAACCAACATCTAGTAGCTTTCAAGCTCTTCATAGACATGGGTGCCATACTTTGGATTAGCTTTGTAGGGTCCACATACCTTAGGTTTCGATCCTTCCCTAATAGGTATGGTATGTACTACAACTTCAAGGGAAATTCGTTTCATTTCCCTGTAGGACCAAGCCACACTCCCTATATTCCATGAACAGTGCTTTTGATTCTTTTTGTTCTTCCTGTGAGAGTGTTCACTGATGTTTATAGACTTTTCTTCTTCTCCTTCCAAATCAAGATTCAATTTTCTTGTTTTGGTTGGACTTTAATAAATTGGGGTTTCCCATAGGCTTTTTCCTTGAGTTCTAACTCTCTTACTGGTCTGGGCATTGCTATTATTGCATCTCCCCTTGTATAATTTCTAAAGGAATCAAGAGCTTCTCGTAGGCCCACACAAAATTCTAAAGTACTTTCCTGACTACTAGTACTTGTGGAGAATGCTTGGTCCATACTTGCTTTGGCTTTTTATGTGTATTCACCATTTCAGTCTTCATTCGCAGATTAGGTTGGAACTTGTAGAACTTCTTGCTTTGTAAGACTAGTGGTGGATTTCCAATGGGCAACTTGTTATCAAGTAGCGGTTCCTCTGCCATGCATGCACCTTCAAGCCCCTTTGGATCCCATCATAAATTTAGTGGCTCCAGTGTTTGGGTGGGCTTTGTTAAATACAATTCCACTACTCTAGCTTCATACTTTCAAACTCATTAAAGTGCTCCATCTTGTCTTTCTAGCGTTGCACACCCTTCTTTTTTTTCTTGCTATTTGCTAGTGCTGGAGAATCTAGCTTGGGGCTACTCTAATACCGTTAGCATTTGTAGGATTGCCAAATCGTTGTCAAAGACTTGGCCTTCTAATGTGGCATTACTCGCTTTTGTTTCCAGGTCCTAGTCAAAGTCTGCACCATAGCCTTTAGTAATGGCCTACTATCCCATTCGAGCCTTGCGGGAGAATCTAGCTTGGGCTACTCTAATACCGTTAGCATTTGCAAGATTGCCAAATCATTGTCAAATACTTGGCCTTCTAATGTGGCATTACCCGCTTTTGTTTCCAGGTCCCAGTCAAAGTCTGCACCATAGCCTTCAGTAATGGCCTCTTCAGGATCACTATCCCATTCAAGCCCTGCCATAAACACTAGAACTTTAGAACGATTGGGCTTCATGCATCAATGGAGATTCTACTCACATGGCAATTGTGAATGATTTTTGGTCCTTGGATCCATTTGTTGATATTGCTTTCTATATCACCAACTAAGACATTTTGTTGTGGGAGGTCTGATTTGCTAGAGGCCATGGTAGAAGAGGTATCATCTAGTAGTCTAGGCACATCGGATCTTATTTCTCTAGTTCCCACTGATTATCACTGCCGTATCATTGAGAGATCGATCTGTAAGTGAACTTGCATTGCCTTAAATAAGTATCACAATTTTTTTTAAAATAACAAATGATTTAATTCAAATTGGATTTAGACACGCATGAGCACATCTCTAGGGGTGTCTTGGAGCGGTGGACGAGGATGACTGAGATAGTACTAAGAAAATGTAGTCTCATTGCAAGGAAACAATATTAAGTTCCCAATCATGTAGCACTAATGCTTCTTGTAGCCAAGGGCGTCTGAGAGTAATACTTGAAAACTTTGTTTTGCGATGTTCCAAGATTGTGAACTAAGGGGAAAATAGATCCCTACTACCTTTGTCAATACCCTATCCACCCAAGGGTTTTGTGTGTGATTCTTATGCAAGGTGAATGTTAAATTGAGACTTCTTGATCGGTGGGAGACCCCATTAATCATAGAGATATTTTAATAAGAAATTCATACCTGCGCAACCATTCATAATGGCTTGACTTCATCATGTGCTTTATGGACCAAAGGCAATTGATATTGTGTATGTCATCTCTTTCACCCAATCAGATTGGGATGTCTTTTGTGTCTTTCATAGGCGGAGGGAGATTTTTTGATTTAACCATCCCTTGAAACTCTCCCAAAGGTTGGGACAATTTTCTAAGAGAAGTCCAATGGGGATGGACATGGGACAACTCAAAATTCTTAAGGCTGATGCACACTTCCAGTTGGTGTTGTGGGACATTATGTTGTGGCCCTTGGTGATGGAACAAAGGCTCAATTATGTTGTTGAGTCTTGGTGGAGCCCAGGGGCTGGATCTTGTGGTTGCTTTTCAGTTTTAGATTGGGCTTGTTCCTTTTCCACCCAGCTTTGTGAAGGAGCTCGAATGAAGAATCCTTTGCTTTGGAAGGCAAGGGAGTTGTAAGGAACAAGCTACGTTTTGGAGCCATTTGAAGGGAAGCTTGAGTGTAGAAGCCATCGTTCATTGGGCTTGTCTGGAGATTCACTGGGAGTCTCGCATGTGCGGACTGGAAGTATGAAACTGCGATTGGGTGTGTGTATAATCCACCTCTCATACCTCCTTGCTTATATGAGTTTGCATCATGGGGTTGGTAAGGCATGCATCGGAGATGATCCTTTTTCTCGTTGTGAGGGCATCGTTTGTGTGAGTGACCTTGTCAAATTTTGTACCATTGATGTTGTGTACATACAGGTGCTAATGGGTCGGTATGGCTAGTGCAGTGTGTTTTGTGAGTTCGTGGACTGAGGGCAAAGTGAGGTCGGATAGGCGGAGCATAGTTAGACTTTGTTGCGATGCATGTGGACTCGGACTATAGGGTCAGATAGTGAGCGGACACAAGAGTCAGACGAAAGTCGGACTGGAGTGGGCGGATCGGATGCACAACTGAACATGCGAACAAGGCATCAGACCTCAGTCGGCGGACTCCAAAAAAGTTAAAAAAGACATGTGCGGTGCATGTATGGTGGCTCGAAGTTGGATTGGCATAGTTTGGTCCCCGTCAGAACCGTGGTAGAGTTCTCAGTCAGTTTTGTCAGACTTCGATCTAAAACACGTCGAAACATTGTTGGAGTAGAGCTCGTTGCATCTTCATATTGTTGCTGCATCTTCTCACCTGCAAAATCAGTTTTGTTTATGGTACGGTAATTTGAGTATACCTGAACCATATTGGAAGTGCAACAACGTCATAATTGTGGCCGTTGTTCATGTGATTGCTTGCTATTATGTTGCTCAGAGATGTCATAAAACTCTTCTATATTTGTCTTTGAAGGCTTCTTCGAAAAGCTACATGATACCCCATTAGTGATAGGTTGAAATAGAGATTGTATAACTATGTACCTCAGAAGGGTTCTATAGTGAGATTGTGTTGATCTTCACATGTGTGGGATCAGGGCCAATGTAAGGCTTAAGTCCAAAAACCATTGATTGGTTTTTCAAAGGAGTTGCCATGTAGGTCTCCCAAATGAAATGTCCCTTGCTCATATGTATCAATCACCTTGAATGGGGACCATCATACCTTAATTTGAATTTACTTGGCATTTTGCCCAGTTTAGTGTTGAACATCAACACTAAGTCTCCTTTTTTGAAAAGCTTGAATTTAATATTTCTATTGATCCAGGCTGCTCTTCTTTTCTGGATAATGTCAGCTGTATTTTGTAAAAGTTGCTCCAACCTAGCATTAATGGAGTCTTATGGTGAAAGGTGGTTGTCAATTGCTACTCTGAGACTGCCTGCAACAAAATCCATGGGTACCACTGCTTCACAACCATACACTAGACTGAAAGGTGTCAATCCTATGGCCACCTTGTGTGCTGTCCTAAGTGCCCAAAGCATTGAGTCTAAATGTTAATCCCAATCCTCTGGGTGATCAGCAATTGTTCTTCTGTAAACCTTTTTCATGAGCTTGTCGGAGCTTTCAGCCAATCCATTTGGCTTGTGGGTAATATGCTATGGATTTTTTGTGCAGCATCATGTGCATCTTGGTCATTTTTCTGATGGTTTCGTTAATGAAATGGGTTACTCTATCAGATATAATCTCAATGGGAACACCAAATCTGGTTACAATATTGTGATATAAAAAATGTGCAACTGTTCTAGCTTTGCATGTCTTCAATGCTACAGCCTCAACCCATTTAGTGCAATAATCATCAGTAGACCAAGAATATATTGATTGCCTGAGAATTTGGCTGTAGGTTTGATTGGTCTAATAAATTCCAATCCCCATTTTTGAAAAGGTCCCAATGGAAGAATGGGCTGATGTGGCATTCTGTCACTATCCATTGGTCTGTCATCCCTTTGACATGACAAGCATGCATAATTATGTGCATCTTTTAATACTATGGGCCGCCGTAATCCAGCTTGCAAGATTTTCTTACCCGTGATATCACTTGAGAAGTGGCCTCTTGCTGGCCCTCCATGTGCCTCTGCTAACATAGCTTTTTGCTCATGGTCTTGGACACACCTTCTAATGACTTGGTCAATACCTCTTTCATACAACACTCCAGCAATGATAAGAAAAGGTCCGCTTTGCAATACTAAATTTTTTCTTTGATCCCTATTCATCAGTAAGGAAAAATAACATCTTCTCATACCAGTTTGGTGGTTCTTCTATCCTTACCATAAATATACCTGCATCAGGGAGTTCATCTGGGATGCTAGTCGGAGCTTCGCCTCTGACTAGAGTTTGCTAAAAAATAATCAGCTATGGCATGATGTTTTCCTGGTCTATGCACCACAATGTAATCAAGCTCTTGTAACAAAAGCATCCATCTTGCAATCCTTCTTGTTAGTTACTATTTATTGACCAAATAAATCAGAGCCTGGTGGTCAACATGAAAATTTACCTTATTAGCCACCAGTAAATAATGTCTAAACTTATGCAATGCATAAATCATACCAAGTGCCTCTCTTTCTATAACTGCATAGTTTCTTTCATGTTTGGTTAAGATCCTGCTTGCATAGTACACAGGTCAAAACCATTTTTGTGTTTTCAATTGCATTAGTACTGCACCAACTGCAGAATCTGAAGCATCCACAAATACTTCAAAAGGAAGAGACCAATCAGGGGTTGTAGGATAGGTGCCACTATGAGCATCTTTTTCAAAATGTTGAATGCATATTCTTGAGGGCTTCCTTAGATGAATAGTTCTGTATCTCTAGTCAGCTTTGTGAGAGGATAACAAATATCTTCGAGGTATCTTAGAAATCTGCAATGCCATTTGATTTGGCCTAGAAATCTTTGAAGTTGTTTGATGTTCTTTGGGGCTTTTGCATTCTGAATTGCTGAAACCTTGCTAGGATCAATCTCCATTCCTTGTTGTGAGATAATATGTCCTAGTAGAATTCCTCTACTAATAGCAAAGCACACTTTGTTGGATTTACTGAGACCAGCAAATCTGCATCTAGCAAAGCATAATTCTAAAAGTGATTTAAGTGTTCCACCATTTTCCCAAAACTGAGAAATCATCCAAAAATACCTTCATGAAGGATGTGAGGTACTCTGCAAATATCTCTTGTATATATTTTTGAAAAGTAGGTGGGGCATTCTTCAGTCAAAAGTCATCACATTTGATGCAAACATACCCCATTCTATGACAAAAGCAGTTTTATCTCTGTCTTCTGGAGCCATTTTGATTTGGTTGTACCCACTGAAACCGTCCAAAAAACTATAAATTTCATGTCTAGCTACAGCATCAAGTAATGAATCACAAAATGGTATTGGGAATGGATCAGTGATAGTGGCTACATTTAACTTTCTATAGTCGACACAGATTCTCAATTTCCCATTTTTCTTTGGAACAATGACAATAGGAGATAACCATGTGACATGTGTCAAGGGATATATGAAACCAACTTTTAATAACTTGTCAATCTCCTCTTTGACCATCTTGGCATAATTTGGATTCATTCTATATCTGCTTTGTATGATTGGTACTGCATCAATCTTCAGATTGATTCGATATTGGCAAAATTTAGGATCTACCCCTTTCATATCAATGTAGTGCCATGCAAAAATATCTTTGTACCACATCAATAATTCTTTGAGTGCCATTTTAAAAGGTGGAGACAGATTTGTACTTACCATAACTGGTTATGGGTTGTCACTGTTTCTCAAGTTCATTTCCTCCAAGTCATCCTGCCTGTTGACCCTGGCACTTTTTTGCATATGTTCTTCAAATTGTATTTTTGCCTCCATGATTTCTTCCTCTGCTGACTTAGAGGTGATATCCTCTGGTGTACCATGTTTGTTTGCATCAGTGTCTTCTGTTGTATTTTTTTCTGTGAAAACTTGATCCGACTAGTTTTCAACTTTGTTCTGTTCTGTAGCAGTCGGATCTATGTCAGAATGTGGTATCTGCTCATTTGAACTTGTATATTGATCAATAATCTTAATAACATCAATCTCAAAAATAGGATATATAGTGGGGTTCCTTCTGAGGAAAATTTCTTCTTCATCTTCATCAAAATCTGGAATCATATTTATTCCCTCTGCTTGTAGTGGTTGTGTTTGTCTTCAAAGACACCTTCTTGAGGATAGGTTGAACTTGACTTTCTTTTTCCCTTTCCTGATAGTGATTCTCTTTGAGCCGCAGTCTTGCTTGACCTTGGCAGCTCTTAACCATGGCCTGCCTCTAATAGCATTGAAGAATCCTTTTCCTCCATTTGGAGTACTACAAATGTGATTGTGAATGTGAGTCCCATAATTGTAATCTCTTGTCCTCTCAATATTCCAAGAGGTCGAATCCTCCTTTGGTCAGCCATCCTTACCTAGAATGGTGCTGGAACCAATTCATTGCAGCAAAATTTTTTGAATAAATCTTTTGAGAGGATATTGACACCTGAGCCTCCATCAACCAATACTTCTGGGATTCTCTGCCTTTTGTAGTCTACATCAATGAGTGGTACTTGGTTGTCCACAACTATTAATGAGTAAATATTGAGAATTTCCCCTTCATCATTACTTGGTTGTTGTGTGCTGGATCTGACTCTTCTGGATGCAATCTCTTGCAAATTTGATGTTTGAACGATGGAACCAAGTTCAGTAGTTGATCAAGAGTAATTTGTAACTTGGAGTCCATTAACTCTTGGAAAAAGAGCATGTTGTCCTCATTTTGCATGCTAGTGTCTTACTGTATCTCTTGGTCTCTTGTCGTAGTAGTCTTACTTCCTTGAGTTATTTTGGCTTGGATCATAGTCCGTGATTATGTCTGTTTAGTTGTATTCTTTAATTCTGGGAACTCTGGTGCTGTTCCAATTGGAAAGTTTATTTTCTATTCTGGAGTGGCATTTTGACTTAAGTATTTTGTGGATGTTGGCTCTTCTCAAAAAACTACCTTGATGGATTGCTACTACATTGTAAATTTATAGCATGATTGTTGCATTGTTGTTGTGCAGGCAGACCGTCGTCATCAGATCTATTGGTTCTACATTATCCCTTTGTCTTTGTTATTCCATTGTTCTTTTCTGACATGTTTTGAGGCGTTGTTTTGCAGTACCTGTTGCAATGCTTTGTTTCTTGTCTCAGTTTGATTTGGCCAATTCATTGGCTTGGCTGTTTCCCTTGGGGCATCTCGTAGCCCTGGTAGTGGCTTTGTATTCTTTGATCTTGTAACTGCCAAAGCCTAAACATTTCTTTGATTGCGTTGATTGTTGTAGTTGTACTCTTGATGGATGGGCTCTAGATAGACCATATGTACTCCTAGAGGAGGCTGTTGCTGATGATTTTGATTGTTCCTTCCGTCGTATTAAATAATGGGTATACCTCTCTCTTCCCTGTGCTCGCACCAAAGCTCACATGGTGGACCTTGCCTATGGCCATCCATACCACAGTAGGTGCAAGCTTGGTCTTGCATTTGCCTTTGCTACTGGTTCCCCCATGGTTGTTGATTCGGCCTTCTTGGAGCTGCATTTTGATATCTTTGTTGTGGTGGTCTTGCCACTACTATTTGATTAGCAGGTATTGCTAGTGCTTGATTCTATTGTTATTGAATGTAAGGTGGTACTCTGCCTCTGTAATTGGGGTTGTACTAGCATCTTTCTTTGTCGTGATTGTCCCTTTTGCAGAATTCACATGAAACCTTTTGTTGTTGTGGGGGTGGCTTTAAGCTTTGTAGCTGGTCTTTAATCATCTTCTCCAACCTGGAGATTTTTTCTGCTGTCTTTTTTGCTTTTTGTCTTTCTTCTTTTTCTTTGAGTATTCCTCATCATCCTCATCATATTCTAATGAGTCGTCTTCCTCATCTTCTGTATCTTCCTCTGCTTCACTATCTGTGTCTGTCTCTGAGTATGTTTTCGAATCTAAATGACGTTTCTTTTTTGTCTTCTTGGATTTTGATGCTGTACCAAGTCCTCTCTGCTCTCTAAGCAGCTTCCACCATATTGTTAAAATCATTTGCTCCTCCAAGCTGGTCCCTACTAGCTACTGCAGTTCTCAGCTCCTTGTTTAATCCTTTGCATAAATAGTCTCTCAGTTAAATGCAATCCGGATTTTTTCATTGCATTTTTTACAGTTTTTCGCTGCCTGGATTTCCTTTCAAAATCTTGTTTAGTGTTTCCTTCACCTCCGGAGTGCTGACAAAACTCAGCATGAAGACCTTGTATAAATAGATGCTCAAGTATGTGTGGGTGTGTTTTGTATACGTGAGGGCGTGTGTTTATACTAGATACCGGATTTCCCAAAATTGGGACAAATTGGGATTTTTTGAACATTGGGGATTTTTTTAGGGTCCTGAAACGCGAGTTTCAGAACCAAAACGTTTTGTACATTTCGGGCTGTCCCACCATGGTGACTGTCACAGGAAAAAGAAAGTCCTATAGGGAACTATGGAACCAAGCGACATTCCAAATCTGGTGGTCTGAATTTGCACTTTTTGCTTCTATCAACTGTAGGACACATGCCAAGAGCAAGGCTTTGATATCAACATTAAAAAGGGGTAGGGGCAGATTAGATAGAGGGTTAGAATAATAGAAGGAAGAGAGAGGAAGGGGGAGAACGAAGGAGAGAGAGAGAGAGAGCGAGAGAGAGAGAGAGAGAGAGAGAGAGAGAGAGAGAGAGAGAGAGAGAAGAAGAAGAAGAAGAAGAAGAAGAATCTTTTAACCTCATGCCACAAGGCAGGGCCCTCACAGGGTCATCAAACGTCGATCCGAGAGAAAGAGAGAGAGAGAAGGCATAACAAGAAATTCATAGTGACCAGTTCGGTTCTAAAGCAATCTTGAAAATATTGAGCTCAATCACTCTCACTTGATGATATCCTGACTTAAGATCGATCTTGCTAAATATTGTGAATCCTTTTAACTTGTTGAATAAATCATCAACTCTCGGAATGGGGTATCGATTTTTCACTGTGATTTATTTAAGGCTTAGAGGAGCTATAAGGCGCGGGTGTGCGTTCACAAGCTTCGACATGTCTATGTGTGATCGACTTCTTTTGTTGCAACTTTTGTTTCTTTGCACTGCACGTTTTCCTGCTTGCAAGCCGTTCTACGCTGTTTGCTTCTGCTGCTTCAAACTACGTTGTGCTCTTATACGCGGTGTCCGTAATCTAGTGCGTGCTGCGGTTTCTTGTTTCAGGACGCGAGGTGCGTGTGCTTCTTGAGCTATGGACGACGAACCCTGGCTCTGATACCACTGCGACTGGAAACGCTCACGGAACCTACAAATCCTTTAAAAACAAAGCAACACTCTTCGAAAATACGCACAAACTCTCAAAACTCACAAACGGAAGAGACAGAACAAGCGTGCTAGGTATAATCTCCCCCCATAGGTGTGGTGCTCTCCTTCCGCCTCCTATATATTTATGTATATTTTCCAAAAAGCTTCCAAGCAAAAATCATACAAAAGCCTCTGTGCTTTCCTCCATGCACCCTTGTACAAAAAGCCCATCCACCTTCTAGAATAGCTGGCTTTTCTAAAAATAAAGCTTTTTCTAACTTTAGTTTATACACTTAGCCAAGCCACTAATATTCCAAATTTGAAATATGTACATAAGCTTTTGTAATACCAAAAATTAGGCATAAGCCTTATTCATCCACGCATCACTGGAGTTGCACCTACGTGCCCAAAATATGGCAGATCATGCTTGCCAGATGCCATTGCCCGATCAATTACTCGTCCCTTGGATTCACACGATCAATAGTAATGAAATATTTCAAGCATAAGATAACCTTGTAATTAATCACCACAATCAATCAACCTTTCAGTATTATAGCAATGCGAAATCAATAAATCACTGATGAATGGTGCACACATGCGACACATACCATCTCATGGTGCACCTGATGCTACACATGAATAAATTTGTACGGATGGTGCACACATGCTACACATACCGTCATCGCGTAAGTGGAGCACACAATGCTACACACTCATACAATTGCAGCCGTATATCCAACCATGTAGGAGCACACATGCATCACTACGGAACAACGAGCACACATGCATCAACTGCGCGACAAAAATGCTGGATCTCACTAAACTAAATACTGAAGGATTAAATTAATGGGATAATTCCAATTCTCGTAACAATAAGTCAATTGAGGACTTGCAGCCTCATAATCTATCCAAGTTATCTCTTGCAAAGAATTGTCAAATTGTCAAAAAGGCAAAATTTTATTAAATGCAAAATATTTCATCATTTGGGCCTCACCATGCTCTTATCATTGCCTTGATCTTGTTTTTGACAATTGTTAGCAAAAATCATACAAAAGCCTCTGTGCTTTCCTCCATGTGCCCTTGTACAAAAAGCCCATCCACCTTCTAGAATAGTTGGCTTTTCTAAAAATAAAGCTTTTTCTAACTTTAGTTTATACACTTAGCCAAGCCACTAATATTCCAAAATTGAAATATGTACATAAGCTTTTGTAATACCAAAAATTAGGCATAAGCCTTATTCATCCCCGCATCATTGGAGTTGCGCCTACGCACCCAAAATATGGCGGATCATGCTTGCCAGATGCCATCGCCCGATCAATTACTCTTCCCTTGGATTCACACCATCAATAGTAATGAAATATTTCAAGCATAAGATAACCTTGGAATTAATCACCACAATCAATCAACCTTTTAGTATTATAGCAACACAAAATCAATAAATCACATATGAATGGTGCACACATGCGACACATACTATATCATGGTGCACCTGATGCTACACATGAATAAAATCGTACGGATGGTGAACACATGCTACACATACCATCATCGTGTAAGTGGTGCACACAATGCTACACACTCATACAACTGCAGCCATATATCCAACCATGTAGGAGCACACATGCATCACTATGAAACATCGAGCACACATGCATCAGCTGTGCGACAAAAATGCTAGATCTCACTAAACTAAATACTAAAGGATTAAATTAATGGGATAATTCCAACTCTCGTAATAGTAAGTCAATTGAGGACTTGCAGCCTCATAATCTATCCAAGTTATCTCTTGCAAAGAATTGTCAAATTGTCAAAAAGGCAAAATTTTATTAAATACAAAATATTTCACCATTTGGGCCTCACCATGCTCTTATCATTGCCTTGATCTTGTTTTTGACAATTGTTAGCAAAAATCATACAAAAGCCTCTGTGCTTTCCTCGATTCACCCTTGTACAAAAAGCCCATCCACCTTCTAGAATAGCTGGCTTTTCTAAAAATAAAGCTTTTTCTAACTTTAGTTTATACACTTAGCCAAGCCACTAGTATTCCAAAATTCAAATATGTACATAAGCTTTTGTAATATCAAAAATTAGGCATAAACCTTATTCATCCCTGCATCACTGGAGTTGCACCTACGTGCCCAAAATATGGCAGATCATGCTTGCTAGATACCATCGCCCGATCAATTACTCTTCCCGTGGATTCACACGATCAATAGTAATGAAATATTTCAAGCATAAGATAACCTTGGAATTAATCACCACAATCAATCAACCTTTCAGTATTATAGCAACATGAGATCAATAAATCACAGATGAATGGTGCACACATGCGACACATACCATCTCATGGTGCACCTGATGCTACACATGAATAAATTTGTACGGATGGTGCACACATGCTACACATACTGTCATCGCGTAAGTGGTGCACACGATGCTACACACTCATACAGCTGTAGATGTATATCCAACCATGTAGGAGCACACATGCTTCACTACGGAACATCAAGCACACATGCATCAGCTACACGACAAAAATGTTGGATCTCACTAAACTAAATACTGAAGGATTAAATTAATGGGATAATTCCAATTCTCGTAACAATAAGTCAATTGAGGACTTGCAGCCTCATAATCTATCCAAGTTATCTCTTGCAAAGGATTGTCAAATTGTCAAAAAGGCAAAATTTTATTAAATGCAAAATATTTCACCATTTGGGCTTCACCATGCTCTTATCATTGCCTTGATCTTGTTTTTGACAATTGTTATTACAAGACCGTGGAGCCAATTATTTAAAATGGCCATGGATTAGGTCAAAAAGTTTCTTTATACTTTGTTAATCATGAGAAATTATTGGGCATTTTTGGAAGCAAACAACCTTCATCAAACCCACAAGAGTCTCTAAACCTAGTTCCATAATTAACTATATCATGCTAGAGTATTTGCTTAAATTACAACCAATTGTTTTGAGAGATTATACACCACAAAATTAGCAAAGTGAATAGCTAAGCAACACTCATAATCCCTTCTTCAACTTCCAATAATTTTGCTAGAGTTGGAAATATTTTACCTCCCCTAGTCATTGGGTGGTATGACACCATAACTCCCCATGGGTATATCGGATCGCTCTTCTATAAAAAGAAGAAATGTTTAGAATTTTGAACTCTATACATTGGTACCCATATTATGGCCTAATTTGTTCTTTACGTTGCTATTTTTTAAGAAACATAAAATTCCTAAGTCTGTAATGGAAGGTCTCCGTTAATTATTATTTTTTGTTGTTGCTAGAGTTTGAAATATTTTAGCTCTCCTAGTCCTTGACTAGTATGACAATATTAGTTTTCTTGAGGTTTGTTCTTTTCAAGCATGCTTATGCAAATCTAATCGCCCCGGCAATGGCACCAAAATGTTGCCACTTCTCTACACCATGTTTTTGGTGTGCAAGGTTCCAAGGCTTTTTGCCACCTACATATATATGGGTGTCATTGCCATCGTTGTATATGTGTAGCTTAGGACCTCAGGTCGTATTACAGTAAGAGGCGTAGGATCAAGTGTGTAAAGTAGATGCTGCACATGCTTGCATGAAGAGAACATTCAACAACATGGTTGGGGGAATGAAGGCTTTTACCTCCATTGGAGATTTAAGGTTTAGAAGGAGTTTCTGGGTTCAAAAGGAGTTTCAACGTACAGAAGGAGGTTCAATGTTAGAAGGAGGATCCAGGGTTCAGAATAGAGTACATGGTGGAGAACTGGTCTCTCTCATAGACCTTGGAGGATAAGGGTTGAGAAGCTAATCTAGGAGTGCAAGAGTTTAGGAGAAGCGTAAGAATGGGAGAGAAAGAAGGTGTAAGAGCAAAGGGGTTAGGGGACAGAATAGAGAAGGAAGGAGGAGAGGGATGGAGGAGTTATAAGGTTGGAGAAGGGAGGAATGGGAGACAAAGGTAGGGCATGCAATTGGACGTGATAGTGCAAGGGGGCATCAACACTTAGAGACAATTGCATATAGAACACCAAGGTTGAACTGAACACGATGCCCCAAAGTGGGTGGGCTTCATTCCACCATACAAGTTTGGAGATCTTCTCTCTCTACATGTAAGAATTGCATCTCAGATGCACATATAGGAATGGTATGTAGAGCTTGAATCTAGAACTTGTATGTAGGAATTGCATGCAGGAATCTCATGTACGCTGCACATGTAGGAATTGCATGGATTCCTAAGAGAGATTCCTGAGAGATTATTACTAGATGTAAGTACAAACAAAGCTTTGCTGCTACTCTTCACATGCATTCTGTACTGCTTAAGTCCTTGTTGACAAAGAGATCACAAGGATTTTTAAGAAGGTAAGAAGGCAAGAGAATGATGATGAATGAAAAATCTCAATGTTCAAAAAATAATGAATGAAAAACCTCTATGTTTGAAGATGGTAAATACACCATTTGATTTTACTAGATGTAAGTACAAATAGAGCTTTGTCACTACTCTTCACATGCATTATGTGCTGCTTGAGTCCTTGTTGACAAAGAGATCACAAGGATTTTTAAGAAGGTAAGAAGGCAAGAGAATGATGATGAATGAAAAATCTCAATGTTCAAAAAATAATGAATGAAAAACCTCTATGTTTGAAGATGGTAAATACACCATTTGAATATCAAGGGTATCATAAACCAAGACCAGCAATGAATATCGTAATATAAATTAAAATTTAAAATTTAAAATGTATAACAAATAAGTGTAAACTCTCTTTGATATTTAGAAATAGCAATAACATTATTAGAATATAAAAACTATATTTATTGTTGTTGAATGAGCAATGGGTACAAATTTGTTATAAGAATATGTGATGGTGAAGGAAAAGGTGAATGTGTCCATCACGATGGGAACACATTTGTGCATTCACCATCACATATTTCCAAAATCTATCTCCACAAGAGGAGAATGAAAGAGGTGATTTTCAACACAAAAGTGAACAATTGGTCAACATATTAAGTGAAGAATCAACAAATCCAAATATCAGCAGCAAGATATCTTGAAGAGAACTACCCAAGATGTAATAACCAAAAGGAGGTTGATGAGAAAGAGAAAAATAGTAAACCTCTATTGATATCATTCTTTATGATAGAGTTCTTAATATATGATTCTATTTGAATGATTTGACAGATTTGATCATTTAGATACGAACAACTAAAAATTTAATTTAGTACTGCTTTTATTATTTTGAGGGTTCATATATTTATGATTTTGGTGTTTCAAAAAGTCACAATCGCATGTTCACATAAAAGATGGGATGGTCCAACTTCACTGTTATATGGTGAAAAGAAACAATTTACTCCATTAATAAAGATTACAAAAAGAGAAGCTTATCCCTAAAAAATAAAGATTATAAATTATTCTTGAACAATTTGTCTTAAAAGAGAAGACTATCCTTAAAAGATGAAGATTATAAATTATTCTTGAACAATTAGTCTTAAAAGAGTAACTTCAAAATAGACCCAAGTGGAAGAGTAGCTTGAAGAGGCCATGTGCTCAGCGATATATGAAGGGAAATTCTATTGCTTCTACAAATGTATCCCCTTCGTTCACCATCCTAGGGGCTCCCGGTAGGAGACTTTGTCAATAGCCTTGTTGGATAGAATTGTTGCTTAGTCATTTGCCACACTATACAAGATTAAAAAGGTGGCAAAATCACTCTGGCTGTGCTTTGATGAAAGGAAGAGTAATTGAGGTAGTACTAAAGAAAGGCAACCTTTAATGCCTATTAAGAACTGACAAAAAATTGAACACTAATCTACTTTGACATGGCCTTGACCAAAAACAAAGGAAAATAGACCCTCAATAGATTTGCCAAAAAAACCCAAGACTTTCCATAGACTCTTAGGTGGGTTTTCACACCCATCTGCCTGCAGATGGGCATACGATTAATTGACCAATCAAAAAGCATACCTCTCTAACCAATGTTTCGCACGATCCACCCGCCGACAGTAAAAAAAATAGTTGGTGAGCTGTCACGCCCGTTTGGTAGGTGCACGGCACCCAACAGAGTGTTCGCTCTACAACAACCAATCACAATCTGCAATCGAAAAGAGTGGATTCAAACTTGGGTCCCCCAGTTACAAAATATGGTGCCTTATGAAGCCATCCATCTCTATGTAGTGATATTCAAATGTATTTTTATATTTACAATGTAACAACTGTTCACCCATTTGTGAAAGCATGCCATGGATGGACGTCTAAAACATTGTGCTCATTCAATGGGCAAGCCCCAATGGGGATGTTGTGTCTATCGGATGAGTGTGAAATTGGCCTTAGCAGGGCCAAAATCATAGCGAATGAAACAAGAGTGCACAAGTGTTCATAGGCATTTCCTCCAAGTACAGTGCTAAAGCAAGCACTTTTGGATGTAAAGAGATACTAAAAGGTGATTTTAAAAAAAGATGATCTCCATAAATGGTGATTTCAAAAACACTACTTAATTATTTAAAAAAGTTATATGTGAAAATTAAGAAAGGAGTTTTTTCAATCCTCCAATATAGCACTAGCTTTAGAGAGCTTCATTGTGTATGCTAGTGGGCATATCCTAGCATTAGCAAACAAGTCTAACAGTCTTGCACAGGGGGTGAGCATGTTGGGCTAGCATTGCAACTCCAAGTCAGCATCTTGAAATGTCAACATTGCATGTTGGGCTATCATTGCAAGTTGCAACTCCAGGCCATCATATTGAAATCTTAGGATTTTAGCCCAACCTTGCAATGCCCAAACTTTCTCATTGGGATAGGGTGTGTGAGCCTACAAAACCGGAGTTGAGCCTCATTAAATAAGACCTTGGAAAAAGGTAAGCTTGGCCAAGTGATGACAAAGTCATCAATCATGGTCCACGGTGAAGGAACGCACGCAAGATCAGACAATGGGCACAATTGCCATATTTCGAGCATTTTAAAAATATGTATATATATTGTGTGTATGTGTGTGTGTGTGTGTGCATATACATATACACATATATATAAGATAATGAAAATGAAAATTTCTCAACGAAATGTTGTATGGGTTGGTGGGGCATAAGTTGCAGGTCTATCTTAGAGTAATGAGTGTTCCAAATAATTAAAAAATTTAAGGCCATCAAACACAACCCCCCCCCACCCCTTTTAAAACTTTGCTGTCGTGATCTATGGGCCACATTGGGTGACACACTTGAGTCATCTTTCTATTCTTGAAGGAGAAGGTGGCTCAGGCTAAATTTTGGAGCTTCGGGGGGAGCTTCGGGATTGGGGGGTTCTCGAGCATTAGTTAAAGATCGGAAAGATGGGAAGAGAGGAGATCTGCCACCGTGGTTGTAGGTTTGCCAATTTCGAGGCTGGGTGGGAGGTTCGGACGTGGGGACAGAGGGGGAGTTGCACATGGCACCATAGGGCCGGTGGGCTGTGACACAGGACATGAGGGCAATCCTTCACGCAGAGCCGCAATTTGCAGAGTCCAGACCTAAGA
Source organism: Dipteris shenzhenensis (assembly GCF_047967505.1). Taxonomy (NCBI): domain Eukaryota; kingdom Viridiplantae; phylum Streptophyta; class Polypodiopsida; order Gleicheniales; family Dipteridaceae; genus Dipteris; species Dipteris shenzhenensis. The sequence continues at coordinate 22,738,682 of NC_141619.1, forward strand.
CCTTCATACACGCAGTCACAGTCTGTGGGCTTGCCTAGGACACCCATGTGGATGTGTTGAGCAAAAGCTAGAGCAGTCAGGCATTGCCTCAGAAGATGGCAGACACGTGGCGACTACACGTGTCGCAATGTACGCACCATGAATAGCCCGTCTGACAACCCGTAGACTGAACAGGCAGTCTGACACATAGATCAAGCTGACATATCGTAGGCCCAGACCGAGAGAGGCGGGCGGACCTAAGCCACATGGCGGAGGCTGACGCAACGTGGGGACCGATCTGACGTGGCAGCCACTGGAGGATCAGGAAGATGGGGCTGTCGCCAACATGGCGCTTGTTAAATTACACGGCGCAGCGAAACAAAAACTGAACAAAGAATAGAGAGTACACAGCAAACTAGAGAGGAACAAAATTTTCCTTCAATATTGATGTAGTACAAATGATGGCTCTGTCCACCCGTGCGCTCCCACAATGGAGTGATCTAGACAGATACTAGGTGAAGAGCTACTAGCTGGAAGATCTGATCTAATCTGAACTGATCTGATACAATGGACTGGGGAGGTTGCCTCTTTATAGCTATGAGGGCGGTAGTCGGATCAACGTAGTCGGTGGAACCGACTAGTCAACCTAGTCGGTGAAGCCAACCAGTCAACCTAGTCGGTGGAACCGACTAGTTGTCCATGGAATATTCAAAGAATATTCCCTATACCATTGCCTCGGGGGCTCTTGCCCCCGAACCCCCACTAGGGGGGCCGTTGGTCCCCCTGGGACCCCCCAGGCCCCAGCAAGAATAAGGGGCTTCCACACAATCACCTTTCTACCATCAACGGTCTGATTGATAGACCTCATCTGATATGCAAGTCAGGATCCATCCAGTGCCCCGAGCTCACACATGGCTTCTCCTCATATGGAGGCCTTACGACTTGAGCACCTTGGACCAGTGGTGGTTACTAGGATGGTGGGGCATTGAGCATATCTAATAGCGCTCTCTAGAGCCCGCCACATGGTACAAGAGAATGCACTAGCAGTAGACTGCCAGTACATGACATCATCGCGCCACGTCTCGAGGAGTGCAATACACATGTCAGACGCAGTCTCACACGCTGTGAGGAGAGAGAGTACAAAGAGGAGAGAGAGAGAGAGAGAGAGTATATATTTATATCTATAAATATATTATATAAACAAACAAACAAACAATACATACATACATACATACATACATACAGATAGATAGATAGATAGATAGAGAGAGAGAGAGAGAGAGAGAGAGAGAGAGAGAGAGAGAGAGAGAGAGAGATTATAAACTATATATATATATATTTAAATATATATTGAAACAAATGTGTGCATGTGTGTGTATTTGGAATTTTGGTTTAGTGACAAACAATTGAAAATTCTTGAATATGTGTGTGTGCGCGCGCGCATATGTTGGTATGCATATATACGTTTTTCGCAAATTTTCTATAATTCCTCAAGGTTTGAGATTAGGTTTGAGATTTATAAATGAAGCCTTGAATTTTATGAAAGGCAATCTACGATTGCAACTTCAAGACGCAGTGGAGCGGGTCTCTAGCCCCGTCGTAGACAGGTAAAGTTACTCGTTGATCATGATAGATCACTTTGTTTACTCATTGATCATGATAGATCACTTTGTCACTAGATGGTCGCAAGGCAAGCCTACATTTTTCCAAATGCTGGCTAGAGAGAGAGAGAGAGAGAGAGAGAGAGAGAGGGAAGCCTTCTCAAGGAGGCAGTGCTAAAAAGAGATCATTTCAAATTTCAAATAATCATTCTCTATCTTCATGCGTGAGAGAGAGAGAGAGAGAGAGAGAGAGAGAGAGCTCCAAATATGAGAAAGATGGAATCCATTGAAGTTGGGCTTCCTGAGCAAGCATCTCTAATCTCATTACAGTTGGCCATGACTCTATCTGGAATGGCCTTCATGGCTGTCTCCAAACGGTTGCTAAACCTTTTGCGGTTTTTGTGAGGATGGAATACGTAACCTGCCTGTGCCTGGCACCGAGACATTGTCGGCAAAGCAGCAGAACGGAAGGTGAGTAATTACGTTACGTGATTGAAGGTAAGGAGAGTGCCTTTCGGTCTTGAGCTGTCGTAGACTGCAAGAGTGAGGTACTTTCACATGCAGAGAACGCAATGGAAATGCACGAGTTGTGTCGGATTTCTTTCACTGAACCTGAACGATGGTGGGAAACAGGGCTCCACAAGGTGAAATGTCTGCATTTCTCTGTATATTTTTACTCTGGGTCTTGCTTTCCTGACCTGCAATCCGTTGCCCGTACCCTTATAGCCAATCTTCTTGGTGGTCTTGCTCCTTAGTTGAATATATTTGCTGTGACAGGTAAATTCAAGACTTGCTGATTTCATGCCGAGGGCCAGAAAGAAGGCCCTGTTGGTTGATGGCTCTTGGAGTCCTTGGGTTGAACCAGCTGTAGTCCCCACGAAGGATGGTGACGCTCACGCTTGTCGCGGCGTCAAAGCGGCATGCCTTCAAGATCATAGTGAGGGTTTTCCTCTGAGCATAAGCTATGGATTGTCAGGAAAAAACCATTTCGTTAGTACCTAGACGTTTTTTCTGGACATTGTACTAATATGTCTGCTTTAGAATGTTGCTTTTGACAATTTTGTATCGGTCTAATGCGTGTCAATTATGCAAGGTGCCAGAGCGTGATGACTCTTTTGGCTCTTCGGTGTCTGTTGGAACTCTCAGTGGACTGTGTAAATATGGTCCGCTTAATGAGGCAATTACTTCTGTGGATTGCATGATCGAGAAAGGAACGTCTGTTCCTATGAGCATTTTTTTTCACCTTATACAGAGATGCATTAGCGAGAAAGACTTCGCTGCAAGCAAAGAGCTGCACCGCCTTATTGTGAGAGCTGGATTTGAGTCGGATCCCTTTTTGGGAAGCCATCTGGTTCGCATGCTCGCATTCTTTGGGAGTTTGTTGGAAGCGAATAAAGTGTTCATGAAACTGTCTAAGGCAGATGCATTTTCATGGAGGGTAATGATTTCAGCACTTGCCAAGCTTGGAGAGAATGAGAAGGTGATTGAATTATTTCTTCAAATGCAGAAGTCATGCGTTGAGTCAGATAGGAACATTTTTGTTGCAGTATTTAAAGCATGTTCCAACTTAGTAGCCTTAGAACAGGGGAGACTAATACATGCTCACATGATTGAATGTGAACATGATTTAGACGTATATATTGGAAGCGTGCTCATTGACATGTATGGAAAATGTGGGTGCCTCGATGATGCACAAAACATCTTTGACAATTTGCAAGAGCGAAATGTTGTAACGTGGAATGCCTTGATTGCCGTTTACACCCAGCATAGGCAGAGTCAGCAGGCTTTCCAAGTTTTCGAGAAAATGCAACAAGAGGGTGTGGAACCTAGCAGGGCCACTTTTTTGTGCATGCTGAGAGCAAGCTCCATGATGGGTGCCTTAGAGCAAGGCAAGCAGCTCCATGCGTGCATCATTGAAAGTGGTTATGGCTCTGACATTAATGTTTGCAACACGTTAATTGATTTGTACAGCAAGTGTAGTATCTTCGAGGATGCTTGTAGGGTATTTGAAAGGTTGCGAGGTCCAGATATTGTGACATGGAATGCCATGATTACAGGGTGTACCCAGCACAGAAATTTTCACAAAGCTCTTGAACTTTTTCAGTGTATGCAACAGCAGGGCTTTCAGCCAAACCGGGTGAGTTTTGTTTGTATGGTAGCAGCATGTTCCAGTACAGCAGATTTAGGGATTGGTAAGCAAATTCATAGCCACATTATTAGAAGTGGGCTTGAGTTGGATATATGCATTGGCAACTCCCTCATCGACATGTATAGCAAAGGCGGGAGCCTGCAGGATGCACATGCAGTGTTCAATGGATTGCCAGGGAAAGATGTGGTATCATGGAATGCAATGATCTCAGGGTATGTTCAGCATTGGTGTGGTCAAGAGGCACTTAATATCTTCCAAGAAATGCTGCGGGCTGACATCAAGCCAAACCGGGTCACATTTGTTTGCATCTTGAAAGCTTGCTACAGCATGGCATCGCTGGAGCAGGGCAAAAAGATTCACTCCCTTATTGCTGAAAGTGGGCTTGAATCAAATGTTTCAGTTGGAAATACTCTCATTAACATGTACAGCAATTGTGGGAGGCTTAGTGATGCACTTAGTGTGTTTAATAAATTGCCAAAATCAGAGGTTGTGACCTGGAATTCCATGATTGCAGGATATGCCCAGCATGGGCATGGTAAGGAGGCTATTCAACTCTTTCAGCAAATGCAGCAGGAGGGCATAGAACCGGACCAAGTCACATTTATTTGCATCATGAAAGCATGTTCCAGCATAGCGGCCTTGAAGTGGGGAAAGCAGATCCATAATGCCATCATGGAATATGGTTTTGAGTCTGACATGTATGTTGGTAACACCCTCGTAGATATGTATGCTAAATGTGGGAGCCTTGAGGATGCACGCATGGTGTTTGATGGATTGCATAAGCGAGATGTTGTGACATGGAGTGCCATGATCTCAGGCTATGCGGAGCAGAATGATTACGTTTTAGCTTCTCAGTATTTTGATGATATGCAACGAGCAGGCCTGAAGCCTGATGACGTGGCATTTGTTTGTCTTCTTTCAGCATGCCGTCATGCAGGTCAACTCTCTGAGGGGTGTTTGTATTTTAAGTCATTGAAAGAAGAACATGGCATTGCATATACTTTTCAACATTACAATTCCATGGTTGATCTTTTTGGCTATAGAGGGCTGTTGAAAGAGGCAGAGGATTTACTTGAGACGGTTCCATTTGGACCCAATATGATTGGCTGGACATCTTTGCTTAGTTCCTGCAGATTGCACAGCAGTGTGGAAATAGCTAGACACTGCTTTAACTATGTTGTATCAATAGACAAGGGACATTCTGCTAGTTATGTGCTTATGTCAAACATATATACTAATGCTGGTATGCAAAAGGAGGCACAGGAACTAGAGGATAGGAGGAGATGTGAAAATGCATGGAAGAAACCAGGAATAGCCTTCATTGAAATTGAAAATTATGTGCATCATTTCAATGCTGACGATAAAACCCACCCTCAAAGTGATGATATTTATGCAAAGCTTGAGTCATTAAGCTGGCAAGTGAGGGATCAAGGCTCTCTCCAGAACTCTGGTGTGGCCTTGGATTCGGATTTGATAAATGTCTATGAAGATTCTTTTTGTGGACACTGTGAGAAGCTGGCCATAGCATTTGGACTGATCAATACTTCCCCAGGCACAACTATTCGTGTAGCAAAAGATCTTAGAGTGTGTGCTGACTGTCACCTTGCCATTAAATTAATATCCAAGGTGGAAATGCGAGATATTATAGTAAAGGATACATACTGCATCCATCACTTTAAGGATGGGGCCTGTTCTTGTACAGATTAGAACTAACATGATAGCTTAGCATATTGCTTGCATCTGCCTTTAGGGGATAAAGATCTGATGTTTGAAAACTGAGTTACAGATAGATTAAAGGCTCTTTACGTGTTATGAGCACAACAGATTCACATGTTTTGAATCCTCCACATTTTTTAAATATGTATTACTTCCTCAAAATGAAAGATACATTAAAGGCTCTTCATTTGTGTAGAGCACAAGGAATTCACATGTTTTAAATGCTCCACATCGTTAGATATCGTTTATTCCCTCAAGGTGAAAGCAGACGTAATTTTGAAGCAACAATTTCAGGAGTTCTCCTAATCTTAACTTTGTACAGTAGGGTTGGTTCTACTTGAGGAAAGCTTTATCGTTTTAATCCATTGTTTTTATGACACATTTTAATCCTAATCATGTAGTGATTAATAATTTATGCATTTTATTGACCCGTTTGATTTCCCTGTGGCACCCCAAGACTAAAATCTGTAGAGATTGTGATCTGATTGCATCCTCCCAAGAAATTTAGCATGTGATGATCTGTTCTTCAGCGCTTAAGGTCCAAGGTGTGCATGCTAGGATGGATCTACCACTATTTAAGTCTGGTTCTGGTCTGAGTTAAAATGAAAATGGCAAAGTGACCCGAGAGTTGAGCTTGCCCAACATGCAATTGATGTATACATAAGATATATCTAAACTTCAACCTTTTTTTAATGTAAAACTAAGATTAACCTAGAATCACTCAACCCTCAATTGTTAACTATATCTACCTTGCCTCAAACGAGTAGCATCCTTCCATATGTAAATGCACCTCGAAAGCAAATACAACATAATATTCAGAGCAAGAGCCAATAATATTGTCGCTTCCACTCTATCGCTTTTCCCTATAGTGTTTTCGGCTGCTTGCTGGCAGCCTATGTTTTCACCACTTGCATGAGTCATTCTTCACCATTAGCAGTAAGATATGACTATAGATGAGCTTGAGGCAAGTACCTTACCTCCACTTTTAACCGACATGGAAGGGAACACTAGGATATCAGGCAACCATCCAAGGGATGACCCTAAATTTAAACCTCAAGAATAGTTCCCATCTCCTTCAGGCCTAGAAATGCTGGAATATATTTAATCAAGGCGTTAGACACTCAAGACTTGGCTGTGGGGTGAGTAATGGCGCAAGTCACACTAATCGCAATAATCACACTAGTCGTAGCCTCACTAAGCAGAGCAACAACCAAGAAATCCAATATCTACTAGAGTGAGAAAAGATGGCTGATGCATGGCACCTTGCACGATTTGCAAGAATAGGATGCAATCGTACTGCACAACCTTCGCAGTCCTTGCAACAATCTCCCTACTTGCAAGAGGGATGCGTCAATTTTACGAGCAAAAACCTATGAGCGAGCTTGTTTTTCAAGAGATTTAAAAAATTGTATTTCTTTAGGAAACATGGTTTTACACTTTTATTTCTTTAGGAAATATGGTTTTACACTTTTATTTTCACTAGAACTAGATCCCTTTATCATAACATATACATACTAGTCACTCATTCATTTTTACATAACATAAATTTTCTTATTCATAGACATTCTTTTTTAGCTTTGTTATTACCTTTAAAAAGTGTTGAAAAATAATTCCTTTAAGAAATATCCCTCATAATCACTCTCAATGTAATAATGTTATACATATATAATTACTTATTAAACACATTTATATCATATGACAAGAGCTTTCTAGTGTTTTTATAGCATAAATAACAAGATGCATATGGATATGGGTCGAAAGAAGTTTAAATTACTATATATAAGTATTAACTTGGGCTTGTATATTAGTCTCATAAAATACATGTAAGATTTAATACTATATATGCAAGATTTTCCAAAATATAACCCCTTATATGTGCTCAAATGGGGTTTTCCAATCAATTTGAGTAGTGGAACGACTATATTTGGACATTGGATGTGAAAGTTATGTCACTTTTAAAAGTGTTGTCCAAGGTAGTTTTGCCAATGAAACTACCTTGGAAGACCTACTTTAAATGGATTTTGCTGGCGAAACTACCTTGATGGCTTGCTTCAATGAGGTTTCTTTCGAGAAACCCTTGAAGATAGGTTGAGAGAGGGTTTTCAATGTCACCCCCTATTAAGTAAATGTACTTGTAAGAAGGATCATAAGGAAATTTTCATAGAGTCGTCTGCTCTACATGTCGGCTTCTTCAAAATCCATCCCATTACGTTACCATTCCAAAAGATTCATATAAAGATTTGTGTATAAAATAGGCATTGTTACAATACTTTGCATATTTCTAAGTGAAACTATGTTTTCTTCTGATCCATTTTTGCCATATTTTTACATAGTTTGAAGCTTTATTTTTTCCTTCGCTCGAACACTCGGAAGATTTCGCTCGAAAAATGTTCATTCCCTCGCAAGAGAAATATAAATTTACAAGGGAAATTCATGATCTTTACATGTAACTTTGAATCAGAAAGAGCTATTCTAGGACGAGTCTTCACGTTGACATATCCAATAGAGGTGTAAACAGGAGAAGAGGCCCATACTCAGTCCGCAAGATGAGTTCAATCAAAATATGGAATCCTTATCTTGAGAAAGTAGGTATTGTTTATTTCAAGTATCATTGCACATCTGTTCCCATATTATATGGTACCACTCTGGTATTTTAGAAAACTTTCTAAGAGACCAAAAACATAAATTAACCCAAGTTAAAGAGGGAAACTCCAACTACCAAAGTTGAATAAAAAAGGGGACCCTTAGTTGGCTTGTCAATGTGGAGGGGACAACTCTGAGAAAACCAAGCTACTGTTGCTCACTATGACACTATTACTAGAAACCACCTCGTTGGTTTTTTAATCAAATATGCAAGCTCGATGAACTTGTAGGTTGAACAATGCATAATCACCTTTGCATGCAAGGCACCATAAATGTGCAAAGATTAACAAGAATGCCGATCTTTAGTTTCCAACAGTATGTAATTACAACCGCCAAATGGTTAAGCCATGGATCCTATTTAAAACCTTGCTGGTTTTGTCTATCAAACCACATTGTTGGTCCAACAAACTTACACCCCACAGTGGGTTTGGTCGATAATCAAGCCATCACTTGTTTAGTCAAACCGCATTGTTAGTCCAATAACTTACAACTTCAATTGAGCCCAAACTCCGCTAGCCTATACCCTTTACTTGGCCGCCAAACCATATGCCAAAACAAGCATGCATGCTTGAGTTATAGGCTATTTACTATAACATGCTTGAAATGAAAAAATGAGCACAACTCACCCAAATCATCTCCAAATGGAATCAAACTCGTGGTATATATGTGGACCAAGTGCTTCTGCAATATTTTTACCTACTTGTAACTAGACCTTACTTTCCCTCCACTGGAGGATCTTTTGGACCTCAAACTTGATCTGTAACCTTGCCTTACATCAAAGAAACCCTCTTGAAAGGGTTTGAAGAGATGGATCAATGATTCGAAGAGCCAATACTTGTATCGCTTCCATCTACATGACAATCTGCATCCATGAATGTCGCTCAAGCTATCAAGCTTCCTCTTTGTGGATCTTCCCTACCTAAGGATGTGACTCCTAAAACCTCTAGGATGAGGAAAGAAAGAAAGAGAAAAAGGTGGGGATGGGCTTCTCTTCCAGCTATCCCTTGGAGTTTATACTCCACTACGTCCACCTTTTCCTACTTCACAACATGGGATGGCACATATCCCTTGCGTTTCATGACACCTTTATCGTTTGTTTACACCTAAGCACAATTGGGTTGCTTTAAGCACGTAAGCTCCTAATAAAAAAAATTCCAATCTCCTAATTGGAGACACGTAATCGGCTCTCGGAGTCGATTATGTGCCGTCAAACGAACTAGGGGAGGCAGGCGGTACATGTGGCATTCATATATAGGTGGATGTTTTGGTATTTAGGGTGGCGGCGATGTTGGTTTATGAGCGGTATGCGTAGTGAGTACATGTTAGACGTGGTTATTAGAGCCATAGGTTGATTTGTGGTTGTTGATGTGCAGTGCATTTTTGATAAGTGGTTTGGTTGGGATGTGGGCCTGTGGTTGTGTGCCAAGTGGTGTGTGTTTATAGGTGTGTTGGTTTAGAGTGGCACGTGTAGTGTGCTTATTCATATGTTTGGTGTGGATTGTGGATGTGAAGCGTAGGATGTGCTATGGTCTTTCGGGTTCTTTGTTGTGCTGATGGAGGAGGTTGAGGGGCCATCTTTCAGCTTGGGTGTATCTGGGGTTGCGTAGCCTTTGGTCTATATTGGTGTTTCTGGTGTTTAGGAGGGTGTTCGCTGGCGGTCCTTCGACCGATGTTGCTGTGTTGTTTGTGATGGTTCTCTTGTGTCTGTTTTGGATGCCGTATCTCTTGTTCATTCTGTTAGTGTTCCTTCTCTGCCTATCGATGAGGAGGAAGAGCATGTTGTGAGGGAGTGTGGAAGTAATCGTAGTCAAGGAAAGGATGATTGGGTGAGGAAGAGGTTTGATGCTTGGAGATAGCTTCAGGGGTTTAATGTAAGTGTAAGGTTGGAGAGTCTTGAGTATCGTGTGCTGGACAAAATGTTGCAGAAGTTTTTCCTTCAGGTTGTGAAGTTAGACAGATCTCTGTATCCTCTGGAGAGCCTTATGGGTGAAATGAAAACAGAATAGAGCGCAACAGAGCAGAGCAAAAGGCAAATACTATACTTAGAAATATGCATGGAGGTTTTGAGAAAGAGCCTTGGTCCCTTTATACAACTTGGAGCATTATGGCACCTCCACCAAACAAAGAATCTAGATCCTAAATCTCCGAGGATCCTTAAGCTTATCGACTCTACCTAACACCCAACACAAATGGAATGAATTCTCAACTACAATTCGGCTGTCTATTGAACTCCTTTATTCAACACTTCCACAAAATAGACAGCTCAAAAATATGTAAACTCCTAAACTTCTAAAACATGTGAACTCAAGCTTACCTAAACTTTGGCTATATGTTGCACTACAACACTTCCACCCAACAGACAGTCCTTATACAACACACCCATGAACTGAGTAAAAACCCAGAAGCTGATTTATTCAAGGCTTCCACCTAATGGACAGCCCATCCATCCACACAAGATGTGATGATGATTCCGTCCTAATGGTTTAGTGAAGATATCAACAACCATTTGTTCGGTAGGGCAATACTAAAATTTTATCCAACCTTCAAGGATAGCCTATCGAATGAAATGAAACCTGACTTCAATATGTTTAGTGCGCTTATGATAGGTACCATCTCCTGCCAGGCATATGGCTCCTTGATTGTCAACATGCAGTAAAATAACTTTTGCTATCATGGGACAGATCTCATGAATGAACCTTTTGAGCCAAATGGCTTCTTTAGCAGCATGACTTAGTGCAATATATTCTGCCTCTGTGCTAGAGAGAGCCACACATTCTTGGTGCCTTGAAGACCAACTAACAGGTCCACCACTTAGCACATAAATATATCCTAAAGTAGACTTGCGAGAAATCGGGTCCCTTGCCCAATTTGCATCACAAAAACCTTGGAGAGAGACCTCTTGTTTGCTGTATACAATGTGTGTATTCAGAGTACCTTTGACATACCTCAGAACTCGCTTTAAGGCAACCACATGTGCCTGCCATCCTACTCAAATAGCAAACACTGAAGGCAAGATTTTAGCAAGTACTCAATGTGGCATACATTAGCACGCCCAATATGTGCTTGTAAGGGAATGTATTGTTTGACAAAGCATTGTGAATATCTTTTGGCAAACTTTCCATAGGTATAGATACAGCTTTTCACTCTGAATATCCCCATTTGTCCAGCAAATTAGTCAAATATTTCTCTTGATGTACTTCACTTCTATTTGTAGACAACTCTATTTGAATACCCAAAAAACTGTGTGCATTCCCTAAGTCCTTCATGCAAAAATTATGTTGAAGTGTCATTTTGGTATTTTCTAACAGACCAAGATCTGAACTGGCTATCAGTAAATCATCAACATACACAACAACTACAATGACACTTTCAGTAGCACATTTGAAATAGACACTTGGGTCACTAGAACACTTGGTAAATCCTTCTTACAAAAACAAACTGTCAATCTTTTTATACCAAGTATGAGAAGACTGTTTCAATCCATAAATTGCCTTTTTCAATTTGCAAACTAAATTCTCCTTACCCGTCACAACAAAGCCTTGAGGTTGCTACATATATATATCTTCATTCAACTCTCCATGTAAAAAGGCTATAGTGACATCCATATGATGAACAATCCAACCATGTGAAACTGCTAAAGCTAGTAGAATTCTGACAGATGTAAATCGAGCAACTGGTGCATAGGTTTCAGAATAATCTACCCCTTCACGCTAGCTAAACCCCTTAGCAACAAGTCGTGCCTTGTATCGGACAATCTCACCTTTTTCTCCTGTTTTGAGCTTGAATATCCACTTGCATCACACTACATTCTTGCCTGCAGGGAGTGGAACAAGAGCCCAAGTGTCATTAAGCTGAATAGAGCTCATCTCTTCTTGCATTGCAGTAGCCCATTTAGTAGCATGCTTAGATCTTAAGGCTTCATTAACACTGAGACGTTCAGCATCATCTACAAATTAGCCATGATCATGGTTGCCCAAATAATAGTCATTCAACCGTGCAGGCACTCTACGAGATCTAACATGTCGTGACATCAATTCATGAACATTGGTGTCAAGATCCCTTTCATCAAAGCTATCTTCATTGGGCTGCTCATCAAGAGCAGGGCCTGCATAAGGAGGCAATGGCATCTCATGGTCATCACGATCTAGACTCTGATGCTATAATGACTCATCAAGAATAGGCATTTGTAAGGCATTATCATTCACAGCAGCATGTGTACCAGTTTCAAGAGAACATGGTGGCAAGGGGGTTGTAAGAAACTCTATGTAATCTCCATAAAAGGGAATGCCTGCATTACTTGTATTGTCCATTGTACCAGGCATTTCATCTTCTATAAACTTTACATCATGACTACGTACAATCTTCTTTGTTTCATGGCAATACAACCGATATGACTTAGAGGAGTATGAGTACCCTACCATGATGCATTGGACACACTTCGAATCAAGCTTATGTCTCCTTTCATTCGGTATATGAACCAAGGCTCGACATCCAAAAGTTCAAAAATGAGACACATTCGGTTTACAACTAGTCCCTCTTTCTGCAGATGTACTACCTGGACATGCACTTGTTGGAAGACAATTTATGATTGTTGCAGCAGTGGATGCAGCTTTTGCCCAAAACTCAGTGCCAAGATTAGCTATGCTTGAGAGCTTGTTCTCCTGCTTGCATGCGAATATTGGCTAGCTGCATCTTCAATTGGTGCTTGTTGATGGGAGATCTACATTCAAACAGAGTTGCCAACTTTGTCCACATTTCTTTGGTAGATATGCATGATGGAACTTGCCTTGCTGGCAAGGGCACGACTGATAATAGACATCGCTCGATTGTCCTTCTCAACTAAGGTGACCTCCTCCTTGGTGAGCTCCTTGAAAGTATCCTTCCCCTTTGGAGTATCAGGGTTCTCAATGACAAGCATAGTTATAGTGCCAGTCGTTACTTCCCACAGATCATACTCCTTCAAAATCATGCGTAACCTCCATTTCCACATTTGGAAATCTACTCCATTGAAAGGCTTAACAAACTTGCGCTCTAAAACAGGGATGCTTGAAGCAACAACAACAAAAGCGATAGGAGTGGCAATAGTTCCTTGCACTACTTACCCCACACTAGAATCTGCAGTAGATGCCATGACGGGAAAACATAAACACTTGATTCTAAAACAGTTGTTCGCTTTAGCTCACCTCTACGCAAGATGCTTCACAATGCCTAAGCTTCTCCAATGCTTCATTGATGGGGCATAGGCACATCTTTGCCTCTCTCTCCCCAAACACTTGTCTCACCAGTGATGCAGTATCTGAGCCTCCCCACAAAATTTGCCTCAGCGATAAGACATAGAGCCAGAATCACTCCACTTTGATACCATGAAATGAAAACAGAATAGAGCACAACAGAGCAGAGTAAAAGGCAAATACTATACTCAGAAATATGCAAGGAGGTTCTAAGAAAGAGCCCTAGTCCCTTTATACAACTTGGAGCATTATGGCACCTCCACCAAATAGAGAATCTAGATCCAAAATCTCCAAGGATCCTTGAGCTTATCGACTCTACCTAACACCCAACACAGATGGAATGAATTCTCAACTACAATTCGGCTGTCTATTGAACTCCTTTATTCAACGATGGGAATGTTCAGGTGCTTCGGACGTATGTTACTCATGAACAAGATTTTGGGTTGTGATTTCGGGGAATATAGAGGTGCTGATCCATATTGTCAATAGCCCGGTGTTTAAGGAGAGTCAGTGTGCCTTAGTAACAGCAGCTATGAATCGGTTTGTCCAAAACACACATTCTAAGGAGAATGATAAGGATTGTGTCATCGGGTTTGCTGAGGAGAGAAAGATACTAAATGACATAGATTTTTGCATGTATCATCTGAGGGGTATTCAGGGGCATTTCACATTTTATTGTTTAAGCCGCTTTTGCATTCGGGGTGGAAAGGAATTGCATGGTGTTTTGTGTTTGGAATTCTACAAGTGTTCTAATGAGATGGGCGAATATGTCGAGTGAGTGTTTTATATCACATGTGTTTGTGTATGGTTGTTGATTCTTGTGATTTTGCAAGTATAATGAGAGGTTGAGTAAGAACTATGTTGCTAGTCTTACTCGTTCTCAGATGACCGACTTTCATCTTGGTGTGAGAGTTTGTGAAGCTGATGTTCTTCGGACTTAGAAACAACTTGTTTGCCATTTTCCAGTAGTTGATGATGAATGTTCTAACAGCAATAATTTTTTTCTGCATTGTATTGATAATTTCGTAACTGAGGTCAATTTGTCTTTGTGTTTTATTTTGTTTGTATGCTTGTTCTTTCTGTATTTGATTGTGTATTTGTCTATTGCAAGTTTGGTTCAACACTAATAGGGTTAGTGAGAAGTCCCTTTCAAAACTTGCGAAATCTATGCTTGCTACGATAAATTTTTCATCTAGTGAGAGAAGAATAAATAAAAGTGTTCATGCTAGTACCATTGTGAGATTGAGTCTCTGTCAAGTACCTAAGGAATTGGGACAAATGGTAACTAGACATCAAAGGGTTTCACCCTACCATAAGTATGACAAAAGCAATATTATCAAAGCTACTTGCTCAATCTATCCTGTCCAATCCGTATGATGGGTCTGGGGAAGTTGAAGAACTATGCTGATGTTTTGTGGGATAGCATAGACATTCAGTAGTAATGTGGATTTAGTAATGTGGATGGTATGGTTGCTTCTAGTGATGTGGTTGATTCTAGTGGTTCTTCTAGCAGTAAGTTTTCTTGTGCATGTTGCGTGTTTTTTTGTTGTTTCTATTGCTCGTTATGTGTATTAATGTTTTTTTGTTTGGTTATATAGGTTCAGTTGTTAGTTTAGCGTTTGATGTTGTAGTTAAGATTGATTGCTCTTTTAGAAATATGGGTGTTACATCTGCTAGGGTGGTTTCTATTGGATTGGGATTTGGTGGTAAAGAATGTTGCTCTATTTCTGATGAACTTGTGGTAAGTGTTTAGATGATGGAAAAATTGGTATGGTTTTACTTAACTGTGTTTAATTTTGTAATTGTTTTTTGCATTTTGGAATATTAATTGTGTTTCTCTGTAGTGGTTTGTGGTTTTACATGAGGTAATGTTGGTAGTGTTGTTGGTTCCATGGATGTTGGGAAATCTATTGTTGCTATATTGATGGATGGTTGTAGCGACATTGGGAAATGTGTTGTTGTTGGATCGAGAGATGTTGTTGGTTTAACGGACGTTCCAAAATCTACATCTTGAGGAGTTCAGCTGGGTGGGTTGATCTTCTTTATTACCCATCCCAACTCCTATTGCTGAGATGGAGGATCTATTTATAACTCTCAACACCAGTGGAAGCTAAATGATGATAGAACCAAATGGTACTACAGATTCCACAGAATTTGGGTCAAGAATGTACCTGAAAAAATGTCTTGTCTGGCATGGCTAATACTTCATAAATTTGTTTGGTCTAACTCAAAGGGTCTCAGTATTGACAAAGGGGATGGCAAATGTATATGATGCATTAACCTTGTTGGAGATATCTTTCACTTGTTTGTTGCTTGTCCTCATGCCAGGAGAGTTTAGAACTATATTTAGATGGAATGTGGTGAACCACTTAATTAGAAAGCCATTCTACTAGGAGATGCATGTAGGATAAGGCATGAGTCTTGGTTTATCATCAGGGCACATGCACTCTAGTTCATATGGATAAACATATGAAATGTTGCCATATGTCCTCTTCCACCTAAACCCATCAGTTTTTTTAATTATTAGCACATGGTGGGATGGGAATGGGATAGAAATATGCATGGGACCATCTAGAACCACCTTTCCCCCTTCCCATCCTATTTCTTCCCATGTGCTAAGCCCCTTAGTAGGATACATAATGTCCACAAGTGATAGCCTTGTAGATGGATTTGACTACTAGTGTACTCATGCTAAATAATTCCTACTCGCCACCTCTGTCTAATTATATGTTTGAGGATGATAACTTGTGCTAAATAATAGCTTAATGATAGTCTTTTCCATAGTGTTTTCCAAAGGTAACTTAGAAAACGAGTATCCCTATTTCTGGTGATGCTAAAATATAATCTCAAATAGCTTATACTTGTGCTATATAACAACACTTAGTGCCGGTCTTCTTCCAAAGTGTTTTCAAAAAGAGTTCAACAACCTTTGGGGCATTAGTAGTCTCCTTGCCAAGCAGTAAAATGGGCCATCTTATTGAACCTATCCAAAACAACTGTGATAGTGTCATTCCCATTCATGTTTCTTGGAGATACCAAAATAAAGTCCATGCTGACATTTTCCCATGGTTTTGGTGGCACGGGTAGGGGATGATTAGTCATACATTGACTTTTGGATTTTGCATTCTTAACATTGTACACATCTCTCCACGGACTTGCTGATTTGGGAAGTCCTTCTAAGCCATACCATTTGAATGTGATCTTGAATGATTCAACCTTGGATTGGCCCTCTTGAAATTTATAACTACTTCCCCTTGAACAAGAACTTGCCATGAACCAAGTACTCATAGTAACCTTTCGCATCCACCATGCTTGGGTTCACAAAAGCCTTGTCAGATTTTCTAAAGTCTTCATAATGAGCATACAACTCCTTCATCTATTGAAAACCAGTCACCTCGTTCTTCATGGTGATTAGCAAATCCCTACTCCTACGTAGTGTATTCACCACTTTATATTGTGCTTGAACATGAAGGTGTATTGTTGCAGATGTAGCCTCCTTTGCCCTTGTAGGTCTTTAAGCACTTGATAATCTATATTCTTTGGACAAGAAGTTCATGTCTCTACTATGCCAATGCTTACATAGCACAACAAATTCTTTGGACAAGAAGTTCATGTCTCTACTATGCCAATGCTTACATATGGGCATACAACTCCTGATCATATGTGAAATACCTTTACTTGGATTCATTTCAGCTTCTTGTTAAAGTATGTGCTAGGTCTTCCTTCTTGAAGAAGAACACCACCTATGGTAATCCCTAATGGACCACATTCAACCCAAATCTTTTAGGAAAATTTGCAAAATTGAAATACTAGCCCTTGTCATAATATCCTTCATTTGCTGAGAGGTTAGGTTGGCTTTATAATGCAACTAACCTGATGGTCCTTCTTCATTACACTCATCAATAAGTTGAAATCCTTGAGGATTTTTTCACACATTGACCATGCCATGGAATCTTCTTATTTCCATCATAGTTTGAGAAATGGCCAAAACTTCCTTCACTTAAAGTACTTGCATCTCAAGGTGACTATTGATTTGATTCTTCCATGCATGATATACATCTTTTCTTGGTTCTTGAGATCATGGGAGTCATTTTGTTGATTTGCACTAGAGGTTACAACTTTGATTATCTCCATGATAATTTCCTCTTCCTCTAAAATTTTCACTCTTGTTGTGTTGTCCTCCTACATCATATTGTTTCTTTCTACAATCTCTTTCACATATCAAAATTTGTGACAATAATTGCACTATACGCTTGTCATATTTCTCGATGAATTCCCTATCCCTTAAAAGTCTCCTTAGTTTGAAGAACTTCCTTGGTATAACTACACCTTGAATGCTCATGTTGACGACTACCCTAATATCTATTTTTTGGATGATTTGATTGTCGATGTTGACATCCACCTCTATATGATGATCTACCTCTAACACTATTGCAGATGAAGTGAGAACATTGCATGGCTTCTCAAAAAAATATTCCGTTCAAAATCCTAGGATTATTGGAAACTTTTTAAAATTATTTTATTTTCTCATTGGTCCATCTTCAAAAATAATCAATTCTACAAAAGGGCACAAATTTATGCAACACAATTTTTTAAGATAAACTAGATACATATACTTAGGCTTTCATACTTGACTACACATGAATATCATCTTCAAAACACATGCTAGATTATTAATTTAATTCTAAAGGTTGCAATAAATATTTTACATCCACAAAGTCACCCTAAGATTTCATCATCATTGATAGTATATAAATTTAATTCAAAATCAAATGAACATGAAAGATATTGTATTTATATTATAACAAAGAAACCAAATGAAGTACATGTGAAATATGTACCAAATGATAAATCCATATGACAAATAGAAAACCAAATCATTTTAATACCTTAAAATATGTCTACATATCAAAATTTATATGAAAAACAAAATATCTGACTAAACATCAACACAATCATGCATGTCTTATCAATAGTAGTAGCAATGTCTCTTCTTGTACAATAGTCAAACCTATTCTAGTTCCCTCGATAGCTTCATGTTCTAGCCCAACAAATTCACCAGCCTCATCATGAAGGGGAGATTGAGGCTTTGATGACAACGCTTGCACCCAATCATTATTAATTATAATTCTTACGTGGATGAGATAAAAATTAGGCTTGGAAGATCACAAGCAACTCTCTAAGAGAGGCTTGAAAGATTATAGGTAATTTTTATATGGCTAAGATTAAAAATCATGCTTGGAAGATCGTACGTGAATCTCTAAGAGAGGCGACCAAAGAAAAAACTTGCGAAGAAGAGAGGGCATTAGAGAAAAACTTGCAAGAAAGCTAAATTTGAACGTGGTTCATAGTCCGCTTTTTGCCCAAAAAGTACCATAAACCCTCTTAAAAATCACAAACTATGACATAATTTGATGATATCATCGAGCCATGTCTTAAAGTTAACCCTAAATTCGATGACAGCATTGACTTGTAGCAAATGTTACGATGAAAGTCGATGATATCATCGAATTTTGGAATGGTTATGATAGAACGTGATGATATCGTCGAATTTTGTCATAAGTTATGATAAAACTTGATGACATCATCGAATTTTGTCATAAGTTATGACAAAATTTGATAACATCATCGAATTTTGTCATAACTAATATAGAAATAGTAAAATGACGATAACTTTTGAACCTGGGCTCCGTTTTGGGAGAATTTTAGGTCAAAATTTAGAGCACAAGTGGCTCTACAATAGAGTCTTGGCACTTTGTTCTAATTTAAAGTTGAATGTACTCCAAAATTGGGGGCAAGGTAAGGGGGTCACTATCTATGACAAAATTTCTTATAGAAGGAAATTCCATCCAACCAACACATATACTGTACAAGTACCAAGCAATAATCCTAGCATGAATATAGATCTAATTGCCCATTTTCAAATCATATTATGGCTCATTGCTATTTTTCTCAACTTATGACATAACTTGATAACATCATGAACTTCTATCATGAGCTATGTCTCATAATAGCATCAACTTTCCTGATGACCGATAGATGCCCTTTGTCATAGGATGGAGATCAAATTTAAAATTTCACAAATAGATGACGATGCAATACATGTTGGCATTATCCAGGAATTACAAAATATGTGCTTGATGAGGAGAGAAAAATATGTAGAGAGTATGATGGGTAGGTTCTTCTCTTATTTTGATATGATAAATTTCAATCACGGTAACTTTCTTCCTTGTGTGTACATCGGTTTAATGGAGAATGTGTTCAATTTAATGTATTCATGCAAATCCCGTCAAGTCAAGAATTCCATTTTTCTAGTGTTTTTTTTGTTGGGACGTATGATAGGAAGCCAGTTTTTCAAAAATGAGTTGAAAATGGCAATTTTAAATGGTATAAAGAAGAATATTCCATTTAGTTCTCGTTTCTACGAAATAGTTCTCACTTCATCTGCGATAATGTTCTCTTTATGTACCTTTATTTGAGTCTACTTGCTCACATGTTTGTCCTTTCCTTGCTTGAATTGCTTGTTTTCTTAAATTTTCCCTGAATAAACTTAACCCTTCCAATGTTGGTACCTGCTTTTGCATTAGAGTAATTTTGGACACAAAAAGGGCCTCATAAGGAGTGGGTTAGAAAAATGGATTAAGCACTAACAAGGACTATGGAGGGTCCCATCACCCCCATAAGGGGACAAAAAGGTACATTTCCCTAGGCCCTTGGGGTCCCACCTCCCTCTCCCACTTGGAGGGTCCCCCCACTTCCTCAAAGTTGACTCTCTTTACACCCTTGTGGTGGTCCCCATCCCCAAAAAGTAGCTTGTAAGTACGCTCCCCCCAAAATTTGAATTTTTTCTAAAGTTCCAAAAATGTCCCAAAATCCCTCCAAACCTTCCCCCAAACCAAACCCATGTACCCAGATCACTTTCCAACAATTAAATCCTACTCCTCCTCACCATAATCACCATAACCACCCTTTACATCCAATTTCTTCTCACCATTTTTCTTTGTTGTGATCCCAAACTTGCTTTCATTGATCCTTCTAATATAAATCCAATTTCTTCTTACCATTTTGCTTTACTGTAATCCCAAACTTGCTTACATTGATCCTATTCTACACTGTTCTAATATGGAATCTTTGCCTCTTTGACTATTTGGTCTAGGAACCTATTTTTATCACACCAACAAGCTATGAAAAAAGCACCTTGCACATTGAAGTTGCATTAGAATATGCTATGACTTGTCAATGCTGTGGCCACAGGGTTGTTGACAAAGAGACACTAGATCAACTAGAACAACAAGGAGCAAGGCATGTTGACTTGTGGAGCATTAGTGGACTTTATCCTATGGATCCTTCAATAGGTTCTCCTCCTATGTTTGAAAATACAAAAAATTTGATTCAATACATAGAAGATGGTCTTCAAGTCTTACTTGGCTATTGTAAATGCCTCCGCCATTCCAATGCTGAAAAACAATTTGCCAAAGTTCACCTATGGAGGATGGAAGAAGAGACTAAAAGACATAGACATACCATAAAAAATCTCCGTGAACAACTCACCCAAGGCCAAAAGAAACTTGTCGATTCTCAACTTGCAAGAGCAAGGTCACAAGAGAAACCACAAGGTTAATTGATGATAAGAACAAATTATTAAAAGAGACATGGTCCCTCCAACAATAGCTTGCCAATCTACTAGGAGATTAGAAAAAATAAAAAGAACCCCTCTAGGTTACAAGCATAGAATCAAGCCTTTGCAACCAATGGAGAGATTGGCATATGGTGGTGGAGCAAGGAAGCGTAGGGTGCAAGCTACATGGTATGTATGCTTAGTTTTATGAAGAGCTACTTGCAATTAATGTAGTTTTTTATTTTTTCAATGTTGTCATGATTTTTGTAGAAATTTTATGAAGGAGGTTAGTGAAAGAGATTCAACCAACAAACTTTATACTGTAAAGAGTGTAATGAAGAAGAAAGAATTCATTTCTATTCTTAGGGATCCTTGTCAGCGTGCATTGTCGCATGGAATATTACAAGAGGTTGTTGCTACTGATTTAGAGAATCTTGTAGATCCATCAAAAGTTGTCCATGCATGTAATGTTGCAGGCATTAGTCAGTAAGTGTACTTTGTTGTATATAATGTCTTTGTTAATGCAGTTCAAGAACAAGGTGTAAAGAAGCCTTTCTTGCCAAGACCAGTACATGTTAGGAATTCCAAGAAGAAAATAAATTTTGATGTCCAATATTTGTTGGGTGGGTTTATACACATTTCAGAAAGCATGATGCTGGAAGGCGCAATCAAGGCGAAAGGCGGATGAACTACCAAAGCAACAAAGCAAGAACTAGACACCTTTGAGTGAACATAGTGTAATAATGTCTTTCTGGATGTGCGCAAGGTCCAAGATGCAATGGTAGAGTCTTACAATATGAAAGCATGGGGTAAGTTGCACGTTTATTGCTTAGTTTAGTTGTAATTTTAAAAAGGTCTTTTCTAATGTGTAAATCTTATAACTTTTTAGATAGTGAAGGTTCATTGGTGTTTGTTATCAAAGTGAAGTTGTAAAAAGCCACAAATTGGAGAGGGTTAGCATTACTTTAATGAACAAAGCTCTTAAACATGCCAAAGATAAGGAAGTTACAGAAGATTTTAGTGTGCAATTAGAAAGGCATGTTTGGTGGCTTGTTGCATTTGAACTTCCTAAAGAGAGACACTCTTTCTTGAAATAGGTCTTTGATAGATCTCCAATTCCAAGTGTCATTGATGCCTAGACAAAAGGGGAGTTGCTTCAATTTGAAGGGTTTGGATCCTTCAAAGTTGAATGGCACATGGCAAGAGACCTTAGAACATTGAAATGTATGTTTGGAATGGAATTGAGTGCAAGTGCGAGGTATCCATGCTTTTTCTGTATGCACTCACAACAACTTCGAGCAAGTAACGACATGAGCACAAGACAACTTGGAGGAAAAGGGCAAATAAAAAGAGGTCATGAATGACATCATGGATGATGATGCTAACAAATGGATGTATTGGAGCAATGGAGTAATGAGTTATGATTAGGATGCTATAACAGAGATGAAATCGATAAAAATTGGGATCCAATTTTAAATATCCCATTACAAATAGTGCATTTTTGTGTATTGCATGCCAGGTGTGGCTCATTGATAAGTTGCTATAGTTGCACATTGTGTATGTGTGGAACATGACACCGAAAGAGAGGACATCATTACGTGTAGCAAGGGTCGAAGTTCTTCTCTCGAGCATGGGTTTACATGGAGGGAATGCAAAGTTAACCAAAGACACACAACTCTCAGGAAAATCAGGAAATCTTCTAAACAAAGTCTCCATGGGAGGCTCGAAGGCATGACAATTTTTGTTAAATCATGGAAAAACTAGATTAATTATGCATTGGAATTATTGAAAGAGTTATGTGATTGTACTACCAATTTGGAAGCTAATCCTAGTGTGTGAACCCTTTGAGTACGTGTTTTAGAAGCATTGGACAACATGGTGAAGATTTTGAGAAAGACTTCCATAGATGATGAGCACTTACAACTATATAAAGTCATTAGAGTCATTGAAGCCATGGTCAAAGGATGGGGCGAGTCATAAATTACTCATTACATGGTTTGTTTCATCTTCACTTCGTCCAAAATTTTAATTGTACCCAAATTTATTTCTTAGGTGTTTACCTCATGTTCCTTTCTTATGGATGTAGCACATTATTTATGTTCATGGTCGATGGTTCCTAGAGCAATATGGTTCGTTGAATGTTTGGAGTGGCCAAGGGATGGAGAAGTCGCTTATAGAGATCAAGGTGCTTATTTCAAAAGTACAAGGCATGGAGGTGGGGTTGATGGAATTCATGCTCTTTGTGAGATGTTTGAGTGGTTCTATCATGGAATGATTGGGTCTTGCTATGCAAGGAAACCAGCTTTGCAAACAAATTTAGCCCAACCAATTCTCGGACTCAAATGAGTAAAAAGAGAAGTTTGTGGAAATCTTTGCAAGCTTCCAAAAAACAAAAAAGGTGGTTAGCAACTAGAAGTTGTGTAGGAAATTTTTGGATCGCCAAACAAATTGTACATTTATTTTAATCTAAACCTTAATTTATTATTTATTGTAGTGTTTTGAGAACACATTTGTATCCTTGGCTCATTTTTCTTCTTTATGAAAGCCTTACATTCAACCAATAATGTTTGATTCATGTATCATTCTTCTTTTATAGTCATGCATATTCAAACAATAACCTTTGCTTCATGCACTAGAGTACTAAAATGTTGAACATGGGGCTATAAATATCAAAATCTCTTAAGATAGTTTGTGATTGTTTTGAGAAGACAGGGGCTGCGGGGGGGCATACGAGGGGAGGTGGGGGGTGAAGGAAGGATAATGATAACCAAGGAAGGGGATCTGGGGGGGGGCTAATGATAACCAAAGAGGGGGGGGGGGCTAATGATAACTAAGGAAATTTAATGATGTGACCAAGAAAGACTAACGATGTGACCAAGAAAGGTTAATGATGACCAGGATAAGGGGGGGGGTTAATCATGACTAAGGAAATGTGACTAGGGGGGGCTAATGATGACCAAGGATCCTTAAAATACATGAGGCCTATATAAAGGTCAATATGTTTATTAATACATCAAAGATTTTATTTTCTTCAAGTCTATAGCCCTAGACCCATATGGAGAGAACAAAGAAAATTAGAAGACTGATTGCTAAAAGAACCAGACACTTGATTTGCCGTGAGGTATACCAAAAAATGCTCGAGGAACAATGAAAGAGGAGACAAGAGGAGGAGGACTCAAAAGGGCCTCATAAGGAATGGATTAAGTTAATTGGAATTGAACCCACTATGGTAACCCATGGTCTAAGGGCCCCGTAGCATTTACTCAACTGACATGGGTACCTTTATTTCGAATTTGGGAAACCTTGGCTTTTGGATGGAGGTGGATGGTGGATGGATCAAAGGCCTAGGATGCTCAAAATGGTGGGAGACTTAAGGGAGGCGCCTTTGGTGGGCTCCAAATTGGAAAACTTTGACAAATACGAGGGGTATTGTGAAGAGGGAGAAGGTGCCTTTAGTTGTGGACCATTAGATCTTGAGTAGATTTATGGTGAAGATGGGTTAGACAATTGAAGTGTCGAGATGGAGGTGAATTTTGGAGGGTGGAGATGCATTTATGCAATTGGATGGCTAGGATTGAAGTGCATAATCAATGGCTCAGATTGGAGCACATTTTTGGTGCATCTCTCCCCTTGGATCTCCTTCAAATCAAGTGGATGGCTCAGATTGAAGAGCCTTTTGGTTCCATCTCCTCCCTTGGATCTCTTTCAAATCAATGGCTCGGATTTAAGTGCCTTTTGCTTTCATGTCCTCCCTTGGATTTCCTATAAATCAATGGCTAAGATTATGGCACTTCCTTCTTTCATCTCATCCCTTGGATCCATTACTTGATCAAGGGCTTATATTTGATCCCTCTAATCCTTTGATAGTATCCCTTAGATCTACCCCTTGGTCTAATGGTCATGAGTGCTCTACCACAAATTTGAATGTGACCCTTGGATTAGAGATCAAATCAATGGCTAAGAGTGAGGAGGACTATGGGACTAAACCATGGGTGAGAGGTCTTCCTACCCATAAATGCTCAACTTGGCCTTTTGTACACCTCAACACACCATTGCCCCACACAAAGGAGCACTCTCATTGGTACACCTCAAATCTCTCTCTAATCACTTGAAATTAGGAAACACTAATTGGAGGCCCTTTTGAGACCCCATTTCTCCCCTAATCCGAGAGGAGCAAGAGTAGCAGGAGGGTGAGACCACAAACACGGAGGAAGAGAAGGTTGAGCATGAGTGAGGGGAATCATCAAAACCTTAGGGATGAGAGTGGAGGAAACCAAAGAGCCTGAGAGCACACCAAAAGAGCAGGTGCACAAAAGACGATGCCTAGAGGCATGGGCCAAAAGCACACGAAGAAGCCAAGAAAATTAGAATTTAATTGGCCCATGAGACAAGGCGATGCCAATTGGAGCAACAACACCCACCATATGGGATTCAAACCACATATTTTCTACATGCACGACAAACAACTAGTGCCAAACCTATAGAAGTGTAGGTAGTGGATGTGGAGGTGGAGGACCCCATAAAGGGAGGCACTCAGAAAGCCTGGCATGAAGGCTTTGCTCGAAATTAGGAAGTATCATAAGAGAGTAGAGCCCTTGATTAAGAGAGCTCTGTTTGCTCAATTTAGTAAAGGAGGTCATGCAAGAGTGCAAAGATGACCTCTGAGTTCAGCCTCTTGCACTGTTAGGTTCTACAGGAGGCATGAAAAATGGCTCTAGTATCCCTTCTTGAGGACACTAACTTATGTGCCAAGAGGGTTACAATGATGACCAATACATGCAGTTGACTAGATAGACCAAAGGCATTCCAACCTTAGGCCATAAGTGGTTTTGAAAACCATCTTGTAATATTTGAGGTTGTAATGAGTTTTTTGGCAATACAATTTATTTGGACACCAAAGTTGGTTGTTGTACCGGTTTTCTAATTGTTTTGAGTAAATTATGAATTGTGATATTTATTGCTCATGAATAATTTTGGTTGTTTGTAGTTTCTCCTAAAATTTTCACTAAGACTTTTATTAATTAAAAATATAGTAAAAGTCTATGCATGAAGCCCATGGCAAGGTGTTATCATGATGGTAGCCACATTCTACTTCGTTAGTTTAAAAAAAAAAAAATCCATAAAATCTTGAATGGTTTCCTCTAGTGATGGCTGCCCTATTGATGGCGTCCCTAGCTATGGTAGCTCAAACAAGGTTTCTCTGTCTTCTTCTCCTAAAGCTCTCACGTCCCTTCCCCCTAGTCCCCATCCCATTAGTTTTGTTCCTATCAATCTAGAGTCTAATCAGCTAGACATCAGTAGTGTCTCGGATATAGTCATGCAAGATCTAGCTAATGATAAGTGCGATACCCCTCTCCCCCCCTTTACACTTCACCTAGACGAAAGTGACATTCTTCAACTCAAACAAGGTGGCAAAGAGGCAGAGACTCTGCATAAGCTCCTCTTTGAATTCAAAACCTCTCTGACCAGTAATCTTCTTAGTAACAACCAAAGCAAAGACAAACCTCTCTTCATCTCCTTCATTGCAAAAGATCCATGACCAAATGGAGCCCTCAAGTCCGTAGTGCACCAGATCCCAAAAGAGAACCCCTTGCAGGAGTTGCCAAAGAGCACCTATGCTGGTGTTGTCAATGGAGGAGGCAGAAGCCTCCTCCACCAATGTTGAGACACTAAGCCTAGGAGCAGCTCTCACTACGAGCCAGGAGAATCTTTAGTGGCACCCTACCCTCCTCCGCTGGGAGAACCCACGAAGTTCTCTACCGCCTCTAATCCAAATGCTACAAAGGCTTTAGAGCCTCTCAAAGATAAGACTCCAACACTCAAAGTACACAATGGACTACGACAAAATGGCTCTATTCATGTGCTATCGTAGGATATATACACAGCCCCAGGCCACCTGCACTTTTCCTGGAAGGATGGGTCTGTAACTTTTGGTCGTGTAAAGGTTTGGCTGTCACAAGCATTCGCTTCCTTAGAAATGGGCATATCATCTTCATCTTTGAAAAGTTGGAGATGACAACATAAGTAGTTCAAAAAGGGATGTGGACTATCAGAAATCTGCCTTTGTAGCTCTGGGAGCCCTCCTTTAGCCCCAATTCCCTACCTATGCCTAAGTCCCCTATATGGGTTGAATTCCCTAATTTACCGATATGTCTCTTTCTCTAGATTGAGACTCTATGCACCACTTGGCCAGTTCCTTGGTGTGGAAATAGAAAAGTTTATAAGCCCTCGAGGTAACCCTCAAGCGTGTGTCCCAATGGACCTCGCCTCTGACCCTCCCAGTGCCATTCGTATCCTTGATGGGGATGGAGCTGAGTTGATCCAAAAAGTGTTCTTCAAGAACATTCCTAACTCCTGCTTCCTCTGCGGTATGGGAGGTCACTTTATCAAGGACTGTCCATCCAAAAATAACCGTAAAAAAGAAAACCAGACACCATCCAATAGGACCCTTAGGAAACCAAGGACACTTAGACTCCTACTAAGCTTCCAGTCCCTTCTCCTCCCATGGAACAGAAGGAGGTTCAGAGCGAAGTAATTGTTGAGAATCCAAGGGGAGAGATGGAAGGGAAAGGTAAAGAGGCTATTACTGAAAGGGAAGTTCAGATGGAAGATAGTTTTGGTGAGGAAGAATTTGTGGTTGCCACCCAAGAATTTGAGGCACAATTGGAGCAGGCAGAGCACGAGTCAAAGGAAAAAGAGGATCCTCCCTTCACAGTTGTCAAAGGAAGGAAAGCAACAAGGTTAGGGAAGGCAAAGGCAGAAGCAGATGAGGTAAATGATAAGGGAGGGGAACTCAGCTCAATTGAAAGGGAGAAAAGGAGGATGTCGAGAGGCTTCACTCTTTCTCCCCAGAACAAAAAGGCTTTTGTGATAGGCATCATACATACTATCAATGCAAAGAGACGTGAATACAAACATTTAGTCCTTAGGAAGATAATAGAGCAGGATCTAGTCTAGCTAGATGGTTTCCTCATAAGATACACATCTATTCCAGTTCTTCTTTGACTTCAGCAGGAACTGATAAAGAGGCTTTAAGAGCTGTAGGAGAGATCATAGGAGCTCGTGGAGGGGCGACAAAATTACACATTCTTTCCTTGAATTCTTTTGTAGAGTGAGTGCTTCTTGGTGAACCTTGTATGAAATGGTGGAAGGATTTGCATGTGAGGTTGGTATCTTGAAGGGACGCACAGGAGAAGAACTGATCCGATCCATTGATGTAGCAACAATGTTTGGGCCAGCTGCAAAAGGAGGTGTTGACACAGGAGGAACTGAGGAGGGGGGGTAGTAGGAGTCAGCAAAATAGAGGGGGGTGGGGCTGGGGATGTGTTGAGAGTTGTGGTGCCATGAGCACATGAATTAGAGGCAAAGGTATGTGCTAAGGAATGTATTAAAGTAGCCACCCTAGGATGTGGACTACAAGATGTGGAGATGTGGATCAAGAATATCCACAAGGAGAGATGTGGATCAAAGGATCCCATAGATGTTGACTATTCAAAGGGCACTCTCTATATAAGAGCCCTATCATGTATTGTTGAGTACAAGAGAGAAATGCACATTCATTCAAGATTCTATTTATGAGTCCAAGCTAATCTATCTTGGAACCTAATTGACTTGAGGTACATGCTCTCTTCATCATGTTTACACATAGGTTCCATCCACCTTAGAGTGCTCCATAGATCCTGAGGCACTCATGATTTTACATGGTATCAGAGCATAGGTTTAGCTCTCCTAGTTTAGCTCATTAGTAGCTCACTAGGATTGCTCCCATTCCTAGATTAGTTTTAGAATGTAAGATTAGTTTCTCCAGAGTTCTTCATTCAGAGAGATCAGTTCTTGTGAGCCAGTGACATACTCTTGAGAGGTTTCCCTTCTCTTGAGATTTCAGTAAGACATTACTATTGCTCTTTGTGTGAGAGAGAGAGCCTTTTTCTTCAACTGCATGAGTCATGCCTTCATATGCCCTAGCCTTGCTTCATCAATGGCTCTCCATGCATGATGAGCCCATGGCCTCTCCTCCAACGAAAACTATAGTATAGGTGACACTATCACCCTGCAGCAATCTCCAATGACAAGCTCAACCAAAGCTCCCATAGTTTCTAAAGCCTGTGGTTCCTAAAGGTAGCCAATCATCGGAGGGCAAAAGAGGCGAGTTTGAAATTCAAGCCTCCTCAGCGAATGCTCCCTGCTCCAGCTTGTATGATCTGTAGGATGCCATCATCAACATGTCTGCTTTAGCCCATCAAGGCAAGCTCCTTTTGGCTCCACCCTTCTCAACACGTCCAACCTAGGTGACTATAGAAATGCCAAGCAATTGACCTCTTGTATGCCAATGAGCTCCATACCTCCATGCTAAGCTCAACGACCAATGATCTCCTGGGATCAGCTGCCACTATCTCCAGTAGTTCCAATGCTCTATAAAGCGGGTCTAACCCTATAGCAGTCACTCCTATAAGCTCCTCCCTTCAGATGCCTTCAACCAACAAGACAAAATATGCCATGGCTCCTTCACTCTAGAGCAAGCATCGCACGTATCTTTCTACCCAAACCTTCCCAAGAACGAAAATGTGCATTGTGGTATGTTTGGCAGAGTTCGAGCCTAGGTCCTTCTCTTTTAGTTTAGGTATCAGGAAAGGTCAACAATGCACTACGAGACTTTTATCGACATTTGTTAAGCAACAGCATAGCCGCTACTTCATTCCTCGAGCCGAAATCAAGATTTTGAAGAAAGACGCGGGCTTGTACATAGTCGATAGCATTTTCTTTCAGGTAGATTGCTCGTCATGGAGAGACGAAGCTGGCCCTAGAGGAAGAAAACTACTATGGAAGTATTGAAGACATCCTTTGAGTCTCACTCAAACCTTGCTTCCCCTGCTATTTCTTTCAAAGCTTAAAGACAAATCTCTCAACAGCCGACTCCTGTAGTAGCAGGCGCACCTCTAATGTCTAAAGCTCACGGCCCCTGCATGTATGACTTCCATGGCTCTTCCTCCTACATACAAGCAACCAGACTCTCCTCTGCACCTTCGATGCTGTTTTGTCTTTCCTGTCGCCATCGCTTGCAAGCTTCAAAGCTTCAGAGTTTCTCAAACTTCTCCAAGGTTCACCAAAAAATGACACATGGCAGATAGCTTTTGACTTGGGTTAGTTCAAAGTAACCATGGGTTAGTTTGGTGAAGTCAATAAGTGCTGGGGTTTGGCTTGACCAACCTTATCTACTTGCTGATCTGGCATTTTTTAATAGCCCTTAAATTACCATGGTATAGTGGGTTGACTTGACCTAAGCACACAGCTTCTTTCCAAGCACAGTTTTTAAGCAGCATGTGAACATCCTCTACCACATCATCGATTGCCCCTCTTCTTCATCAAAACTTCAACAAGCCATAACTTCCAATCTAGGAGCAATTTGGAGATGCTCCAAAAAGAAAAAGTCATCATCTTTTTGAGCTCTACGCGCCTGTCAGATCAAAATCATTGTATGCAATTAGACACTACCATTGAAGCAAAACGAAGCTCATGGTGGTGCAACAAATGGAAAAGTGACGCATGAATGCAAAAAGCATGCCAAAAGCACAAGTGCATGAGATGACCATAGCACAAAAAATGGCATCCACACATAAAGCATTAAGGCACATGGAAGAACAAAGCATTAAACATCAAGCTACATCAAGCAAAGAAGACAACAACATCGACAACATGAATTGAGATGCAACAACCTTGCCATCTTTAGCCCACATGTTTGTAAATCAGACCTAACCACCTGAAAATAGCCATGCAAGCATCCAGGGGAGGATTTGATCTTGTAATACCCACACTTGACCACCTTAAGTAGCAATGCATGCACTAAGGGGAGGTGATGGAATGTAACTCACATCTGACCACCTTGCAATAGCGAAAGAATTATGGCACCAAGGGGAGGTGTTGAGAGTTGTGGTGCCATGAGCACATGAATTAGAGGCAAAGGTATGTGCTAAGGAATGTATTAAAGTAGCCACCCTAGGATGTGGACTACAAGATGTGGAGATGTGGATCAAGGATATCCATAAGGAGAGGTGTGGATCAGAGGATCCCATAGATGTTGACTATTAAAGGGCACTCTCTATATAAGAACCCTATCATGTATTATTGAGTACAAGAGAGAACTACACATTCACTCAAGATTTTGTTTATGAGTCCAAGCTAATCTATCTTGGAACCTAATTGACTTGAGGTACATGTTCTCTTCATCATGTTTACACATAGGTTCCATCCACCTTAGAGCACTCCATAGATCCTGAGGCACTCATGATTTCACAAGCTGGGGCTCCATTGTTCCTATTCCACACGAACTCTTCTTTTTTGGCTTCCACTAGTTTAGCCAGAGCCTTGGCTTGGTCCAACAACATGAATTCTTCATTTGCAAGTTTGTCTTCAACCTTGAAGTAGTCGACTGTGTAGAAGGCCGAGTTTCTTGACATCATCTCTTTGTTCCTGTGGACATGCATAATGAATCAAAAACACTTTTAGTATCCATTAGAACATTATTAAACAGTTTATTGCATCTCTGCAGCAAAATTGACCAAAGCGCTTAGGCTCTGATGATGTTCCAATTTTGCAGAGCTGTGCTAGGAGAGTCTCCGAGTAGAATGACTGAGTAGCTAAAAGCAAAGGGAGCAATGTGTCAGTGTATCATGTCCAATATTTCCCTGGAATAGGAATAATTAAGGAAAAAGTGTGATATCCTCTCGTGCTTTGTTGCATCCTTTGCACCAGCTATTCCCATGACCGATCTTTTGGGGTCGGACTGCAGTCCAAATTCCTCGGTGTAGAATGAGCCAAAGAAGGCATGATTGCTTTTCAAAAATCTCCCGGTCCCAGACTTTAGAGAATCCGAGAGACCATTTGTTAGTGTAATCTCTCCTATACCATGTTTTGTTGAGTCTGGTTATCATATCCTCCTGTCCATCATTGAAGATCGGGACCGGAGAAAGATTATGTTGACATGCTCACCTAAATTCTCTCTTCGCGGGAGGTAGTCGACCACCTAGCTAGGGGAGGTTTTCTTTGGCCCACAGAGCTTGTCGTTCCTTTATTAGGGGAAGGCCGAATCTAGTTAGTCTGTGTGATATCAGTAGGAAATTAACGTTGTGCCACTTACCTTGAACACGGTCTGGGAGATCTCCCCAAACTTTGGCTCCTCTCTTGCTTAGTCTGAGATCTGCTTTGAGTTGGTCCTCTTGTATAGTGGTTGGGTGTTGAATAGGATCAAGAACAAGATTGAATCTTGGCTATTGAAGGTGCCTATTTTCCTTGTAAAACCCTTCCATTTTAAGAAAGGTTGCATAATTTCCTAGGCTCTCCACACCTTTCCATAGCTCTGATTCTTTCGTGAAAAATCTTTCTTGCTTGAAGAGGAGGGACTCTAGAGGAATCTCTTTCTAGTGCCTGCATCAGTTAGGTTTGAATTTCCTCACATTTTTCAAAAGGATAGAAGCCCAAACTGATTCTAGGTTTTGGTAGGCTTTTAGGATCCACTGTGCCATAAATCTTGCTGATGATTTTTTGACATCTACCACTCCTAGACCCCCTTCCATCTTCAGCAAGGTACAAAATTCCATCTAACCTTCGAGCTTATGTTGTGCTCTAAGGAGCCCCCCCATAAAATGTTTGAAATGATCTATTGAGTTGGTCGAATTGTTTTTTTGTACGGAGCCAACAAGCTATAAAATATAGTATGGATGGGTAAATGTAGCGGTTCAGCACGAACTTTCTCCTAGCCAGTGAAGGTTGCAGCCCTTGCCATCTGTTGATTTTTCTCCTAATCTTGTCGATTGCCCAGTCCCATCTATAAGGATTTGGGAAGGAGCCGCCCTAGTTTCCAAGGCTCCTGTTTTCTCATGGTTCATTTTAGACCCCAACGCTGTGCAGAAGGTGTCCAAGCACCTAAAGACGCTCTCAACTGATCTGGCATCATTGCTCGGTGTAAGATTTGTGTCATTTGCAAATTGATAGTAGAATATTTGTACTCTGTTTCCCACCTAGATACCTTTGATGTTCCCATTGTCTTCTTCCTCTTTGATGAGCCAACCAAGAGTATCTGCCGCAATGGCAAAGAGGAGAGATGCTAAAGGGAAACCTTGTCTAATAGATATTTTAAGCGTAAAAGAAGAGGAGATTGATTTATTCACTTCCACCTTGGCTCTAGCCTGACTCAGCAGAGTGTCAACAGACAAAATAAAACTAGGACCTACACCCATGTCTTGGAGGGAGGACAAAACAAATCCCCACTCCATTCTACTGTAGGCTTTATCAAAGTCTATTTTTAGAAAACAGATATCTTGGTTTGTCTCCTCTACATGCTCTAGTCCTTCCCAAAGAGTTAAAATGGCCTCTAGGATGTGCCTACCTTGAATGAAGCCCTTTTGTTGTTCCCTTATCCAGTATTTCATTTTGAGTTTGAGTCTGATGGCTAACGCTTTAGTAAAAAATTTATAGCTAGTATTAAGCATGGTGAGAGGACTCCAATTCTTGAGTGTTTCCTTGGGGCGCCCTTTGGGAATCAGTTTGATCAAACCTGTGTCTATCCATGAGTTGAGGAAACCTTTTGAATTGGACTCTTGCCAAAGGAGGAGAAGGCACGGGCCCAATGTGTCCCAAAAGACTTGGTAAAATTTAATTGGAAGTCCGTCTTTACCAGTAGTTTTTCCCCTTGCCATGGCAGTGACTGCATCTTTTAACTCTTTAATGGAGTGTTCCTTGTCTAGAAAAATGGAGTCAAATATCTGGATAGGGCTCGTCCTAGCAAACTGACATTTTTCTCTTGCTCTGAGCTTATGCATGGAGAGGGTTTCGGGCTCCTCAAGAATCCTCTAGAAGTGCTTCGCCACAATCTGACCAATCTCTTTTGGATCTTGGATTAGTTGGCCTTCGTGTAACAAAGTATCTATCAATTCTTGAGCGTGCTTCTTCCTAAGGCTTCTAAACATGTCATCATTTGGCTTGTCACCTTTCCCTGCCCACCATTCTCTTGTGAACACTTTGGATTGTGCTGCCTCAATGCTAGCTTCTATCCTGGCTCTATCTTTAAAGGCTTTGAGTCTTTCCTGCCCCTGAGTTGTTGTGTCCTCCTCCAAAAGTTTGATTTGATCTTTAATTTTTGCTCGTCTAGTAGCTCTAGCAATATCTGCTCGCTTCTTAATGGACTTAAGGAAGATACCTATTCTTTCTGTGGCCCTGACCCACTTTTCAGTTATAGTGGTTGTGCCATCAAACACTTTTTCCCAGATCCTAACTACCTTCTGTTGGACGTAGGGAAGACGAAAGAAGAAGGGGTTTGCTTTGAACCATGACTTACTTCTCTTTCCCTGACTTTTGTCTAGAGTAGTTAGAATTGGTTTGTGGTCTGAAAAGGGAAGAGAAGCAAGATCTAAGCTCTTGGTGCACAAGGCTAAGTCAACGATGTATCTTGAGTAGTACATCCTATCTATCCTTGCTTTCCTATGGAGAGGGCCCAATTGATTGTTGGTCCAAGTGAAGGAGGTGTCTTCAAAGATGTCAATGAGAACCATAGATTCTTTGAGGGAAGTCCAGGAAGAGAGTTCCATGCCTTTTAGTGTGTTGCCTATGCCTTTCCATTTGTCCCTGTGGGATTCTATCATGTTGAAATCACCTAGTAAAGTAGCATTATTTTGTAGGATCTTCCCCTCCCAAAGAAGAGCTTGATCTCTCGTGGCATCAAGGGCATAACTGGAGAATATCTAACATCGAAGTTGAGGGTGGGAAAAGTCAACTCCAATCCCGACAGCCTCAAAAAGAGGTATAGGGCACGTGATTGCCTCGACAAGGTGGCGAGCTACCCCTAAGATGGCTCCATCTCTCCCTTCTTCATGGGTAGTACAGAACCACTACTTTTTGTTGTCAATTTGGTTGAGCTACCAATGTAGCTTATCCCCAGAAACTTTGACCTCTTGAAGTGCTAAAAAATCAAGTCTAAGGCATGAAGTTTCTAACCACCTTTTAAGGATGGCGGGCTTGAGGTCATTTGTTAAGCCCTGAACGTTGATGCTAAGAAAGGAAAAGTTGTCTTGCATCATTGAGGAGTGTTTTTGTTTCTATTCTTCTTGAAGCTTATTGAAAAATGGCAAGAAGTGGGCATGTGTGCATGGGCGCAAAAATCGAATAAACGGCAACACCTGAACTCACATGGCTAGTTTTGGCCATTTGGTTGGATTTTTGTGTATGTTAAAGCTTAAAAGTGCTAAAAAGATCCCCAATAAATCATATCACAAAAAAAAAAGCCAAAATTTTGGCTAGAACTAACCATGTGTGCACGGGCATGCAAATCGGGCAGACGACATTCGGGCCATTGTTTGGGTTTTTTGTGTTATAAAGCCTAAAAGTTATGGCCATGTGCATGCAAACATGCAAATCAGATAGACGACATCACCATTTACTCGATTTGCACGCTTGTGCATAGCCAGATCCGGCCATTTTTAGTGTTTTAAAGCCTAAAGTTTTGCAAAGAGCCCTAATAAAGAATATCCCCCAAAATAAAATCATAAAGTGGCCTAATGTTGTCTCTGTGCCAACATGGACTTAGGTAGAACAGAATTTGTGTGTAGAGTAGCGGCAAAGCTCCACTTGTACTTGCATAAAGCTAGAAATAATCCCTCTTAGAAATCCAACTTGCATGTTCTACATGCAAGTTCTACATGCAACTCCTACATGCGAGTTCTACATGCAACTCCTACATGCGAGTTCTATATGCAACTCCTACATGCAAGTTCTACATGTGAATTCTACATGATACGACTCCTACGTGTAACTCCTACATGCGACTCCTACATGCGAGTTCTACATGCAACTCCTACATGCGAGTTCTACATGCAACTCCTACATGCAACTTCTATATGCAAGTTCTACATGTAGAGAGAGAAGCTCTCCAACTTGTACAAATACCCCATAATGGAATGAAGCCCACACACTTTGGGGTATTGTGTTGAGTTCTACTTTGGTATTCCAAGCAATTGTCTCAAGTGTCCATGCTTCCTTGCACTCCACGTCCAAAAGCATGTCCTAACCTTGCAACTCCTCCTCCCCTCTCCTCCAACCTTGCAACCCACCCTCTCCCTCTCCTCCTCCCTCCTCCTCCTCCCTTCTCCTCCTCCTCCTCCCTCGTCCCCCCTTCTCCCCCTCCCTCCTCCTCCTCCTCCTCCTCTCTCTTCTTTTCCCCATGCTCTTACACGTTCTTCCTCTCTCACTCCTATGCTCCCCCTAGACCCTTAGTTCCTCAACCCTTAACCTCGATGATCTACGAGGCAGACGAGTTCTCCACCATGTACTGTACCCTGAACCTTGGAACCTCTTCTAAAATCTGGAACCTCCTTCTAAACTTTGGAACCTCCTTCTAAACCTTGGAACCTCCTTCTAACCCTAGAACCTCTTCTAAACTCTGAAACCTCCTTCTAACCCTTAAACTCCTCCTAAACCTTGCAACCCCCAATGAAGGCGAAAGCCTTCATTACCTCAACGATGATGATACACGTTCCTTTCACACATGCATGAACTATGTTTGCATACCACACTTAAGCCTACGTCTCTCATTGGAATACGACTCGAGGTCCTAAGCTACACGTATAGTACAAATGACAACCCCGATATATCTGTAGTTGACAAAAAGCCTCGGAACTCTGCATACTGAGAATGCCTTGCTCTTCCCATGTGGAAGCCGTGGGAAAGAGCCAACATTTGGCACCGCTGCTGGGGAGACTAGCATCTCAAGAAACCAGTAAACATATGCAGCTATCTGTAAAAGACAAACTACTATGAATTTTCATGAACATAACACTCAAGGGCAAGGAGAGTAAAATTTTTTCCAACTCTAGCCAAACATATCAACCCCAAGAATCAACCTTGGGTTATAACCTTAAGAAATTTTCTTTATTTCTTAAAAAGAAGCCACATGATAAACAATTAGGCTAGGTATTGGACACGAAGGCGTAGAGCTTGCAATTTCAATCATTTCACCTTTTTACAGAAGAGCGATCCGAGCTAACCATAAAAAGTTACGGCTCAGGAAGAGTTTAGGGTTTAACCCTAAACCTAAACCCATTTCCTATAAAAACCCACTCCACCCCCTTATTCTTTATCTTTCACATCTTGCCTCCATACTCTTCCCCATTCCTAGCCCTATGCAAGACACTCCTCCCTCTCCATCAACCACCACCCTACTCCCATACTCACATGGTAAGTTACTTCGAGCCCATCTCGCAGCGATAACCTAGTCATCCACCCACTATTTATTGGTCCTCAACAATCCTGTTACATCAAGAAAGACTTGGAGAGCATTCAGGTGACCATCTCTTCCTCCCTTTGGATTTCCTTCAAAGTTTTCTGTCCGTCAAGTTTTTTTTCTTTTTTCTTTTTCCCCCCACCATTCCCCCCTCCACCACCATCCCCTCGACTCCCCGCCCCCCCCCCCCCCCCGTCCCTCTTTCCCCCCTCTCCTCCATTCTCCCCCCCCCTCCTCCATCTCCACCACCTCCCCCTCCACCATCCCCTCCACTTCCCCCCCCCTTTTTTTCCCCCCTCCCTCCATCGCCCGCCCCCCCCCCTCCTCCATCTCCACCACCTCCCTCTCCACCACCCTCCCCTCCATCTCCACCACCCCCTTTCCATCACCACCACCCCTTTTCTTACCCCTCGCCTCCTCCATCTCCCCCTCAACCACCCCCCCCTTCCCCCTCTCCCCCTCCATCTCCACCACCCCCCTCTCCACCACCCTCCACTCCATGAAAACCACCCCCTTCCATCTCCACCACCCCTCCCCCCCCCCCCCCTTCCCTTCACCCCCTCCCATCTCCACCCCCACCCCCTTCCATCTCTACCCCCCCTGTTTCTCTCTTTTTTTTCCCTTTCTCTCCACTACCCCCCCCCTCTCTCTCTCTTTCCCCCCCTTCTCTCTCTCTCTCTCTCTCTCTCTCTCTCTTTCCCCTCCTCTCTTTGTCTCTTTCTCTCTCTACCCCCCCTCGTCGGCTGCTCCACAATCTAAACCACCCTATAATCTAACGTATTAAGCAAGGGCTTAAAGCCCTTGCTCTGCGATGGGTAGTGGTGCCTGCAACGATGCCCATCAGTAAGGTGACGCTCGCACACAGCGCTTGTCCAAGGTGATGCAATGCCCGCCTGCCTCGTGCCCTCACCCCCTCTACCCACCCACCCCGCTTGTGCCCTCACCCCCTTCCCCCTCTGCCCACCCACCCTCACCCCCTTCCCCCTCCTCTCGCGCTCTCACCCCCTTCCCCCTTCGCCCATCCCCCTCCCCTCACCAGCCCCCCTCCCCTCCTCTCCAGTCCACCCTTCCCTCCTTTGGTTGACCCCCTCCCTCAAACACCCCATGTCACCGCGTGATGCCTCCCCCCCGAAAATTTTTCTTTAAAAAAGAAAAAAACTAACTTTACCCTAGGACTAACTCTAGTTAGGTTACTTTAAACCTAGGTTAGGTTAGATTTAACCTAGGTTAGTTAGTTTAACTTGAGACTAGTTAGTTGAATTTAGATTAGTCTAACTGCTAGTTAGTCAGACTAACTAGACACCTAGGTTAGCTCAACTAACCTTGGTTAGTTTATCTAACTATAGTTAGTGTGACCCACAGTTAGGTTAGGTCAGATTAATCTAGGTTAGGGCAACTCACAGTTAGTACAATTGGACAAGATAGTTAGACTAACTAGAAGTAGTCAGTTACTACCCCTCAGTTAGAATTAAAGCCCATTCACACCAAACCTGAAGACTAAGGCCCCCCCCTAAAAAAAGGTCCATTTTCCCCCTTCTTTAACCCCTCGTAACTAATCCGTTTGAGACCCAAACTAGACCCTGTTTGAACCATGATTTCACACACGAAAACAACATGCTATGAGGTATTTTTCCAACCCATTGCAAACCATTTTGGCATCCCTAGCACTTGCTCATTTGTGCCCTCGAGTGGGCCTCTTTTTGCACTAATCCGCTCGTATCTTTATGCCGTGACCTTTGATTGATGATCAGTCTGCACATGCACATTTCCCTACACATGTGGGACAATCTTAGGCACATTATTAACATGACGGTCCGTGCAACACTAATGCCACTCTAACCCTCCAAACAAAACTACATCAACACCTGCACTTGCGGCAGTAGAGATACCCTTTGCAACTCTCGCCCAATCTGCATGTAGCTATGTTCCGTCCAACGCCTTCGACTCCAACACTCACCAAATATGCATACAATTCCACTACAACCACCGCCCCCAACAATCCTCTACCCCGAGTCCCCCCCTGAAATTCAATCACTCTGTTTATCTCCTCCGCGCCACAACATGGCTGGACGCCGTTGTGACAATGATGGGGATATCGACCTCGATGCAGAGGCTGACAATTTCTTTAATCGAAGAAATAATAACAATCAAGGTAGGCATCCCTTGGGGAAACTAGAACTTCCCAAATATAATGGTAGGGGAGATCCAACCCGATTCCTTCAGCATTTTGATGTCGCATGCCGAGCAGGTGGAGATCAATCCCATGAAACTAAGGTGGCTTGGCTTCCCATAGCCTTAACTGATGAAGTGTTTGAATGGTACCTAGACCTTCTAGTGGAAGAGCGAGCCACATGGGACCTGCTTCAAACACAATTTAAAAAACGCTTTCAAATGGAGAGGCTACAAGATGATCCCGCTCTCCAACTAAGCAAGATCGAACAAGGCCGTCGAGAAGATGTACGCACGTACTTGGGTAAGATGAAAAGATTAATTGCCAAATGTGACCCACACCCCGATGCAAAGTACCTCACAACCTGGTTCATTGCAGGACTAAGAAGGAAAATCTAAAAGGATATGAAAAAGATTAGCAACTACGAAACGTTCAGTGCTACTCATGCGTGCTACTCATGCGGCAGCCATTGACATCGAGGATGGCATGACTGACTCTGACACTAGCAGTGTGATGACGGTAGATCTAGTGCACGAGATAAGTGCTTGAAAAAGGGCAAATCAAAGTCCACTTCCGAAACATCAAATGAAGATTGCCTAGAGGCCATGACCATGAAGTTGAAAGAAGACATGATGCAGGCCATGGAACAAAAACTTCACTTAACTCAGCCGTTGCCAACTCAGACATATCCATGGTGAGAAAATGTCTGGTGTCCACACTGCATGGCCAATCATATAGCAAATGAGTGCCTGGTCCTAAGAGCCAGGATCACTACACAAGCAAATCCACTACCAAGGTTGTGGTGCCATATCTGTGTCGTCGGTGGCCATGATGAAAACAGTTGCATCTTCAACATGCACAACAACCCGCCTCGACCTCAACAATACCAAGGGGCACCCATGCTAGTGTACAGGCAACTGGCACTTGCACAAGTGCCCCCAGATTTGAGGCTAAATCCTGTTCTCGTTCGGATGCAAATCCCACAACTACTTAGGAATCTGAATCCACGACCATATCCAAGAGCACCAATCCAGCTCTTCAGGTAGTTCCAATACATCAATTACAAGCCGAGGAAGTAGACTCATCATTTGAGTATGAAATAGAGTTCCCAGTGTACTATGTAGAAGGTGCAGAGGGTCTAATACCAATTTATGCAAATCAAGTATGCCCCAACACATATCGAGCACCAATCAAGTGCTATGGTTGTGGAGAAAATCATCGGATTCCCATGAAAAATAAGGTACCACAACAAACAGAGGTTAAGCCTGATGTCCCAATTGGCATCATTGGGGTGGACCATCAAAGTTTGGGTCTAGCAAGTGTAATATCACAACCTGTGAATGTAATTACATGCCAACAGAAAGAGGCGACCAAGGACCCAAACATTCCAATTCAACCAAAGCAACTTCTTAAAAAGAAAGCACAAGTGCCTCCACCTTCGCCAATCAATGAGCAGCCGAGCTCATCCACATCAACTCCCGAGCCTCAAATAAAAGAAGCCCCATACCCAAATGCAAAGGTGGAGAAGGCTCATTTTCAGGCACTTTAACAATGGGTACAAAAGGAGCAAGCTCAATTTGAGGCTGAGAAACAAGCTCAAGACCCAATCCATGACTTGGCCCCACAAAGTATGATACTGTACTTGAGCCTCTGTTCCAACAACAGACTCCACAACATAATGTACTGCCATGTCAACTTGAAGGAGCCGTACTCTCTAACATCCTGAGGTACCCTATGTCAATTCCCATCTGAATCCTCCTACAAAATTGTCCCAATCTCTGGGAGAGTTTCAAAGGATGGATTGAATTCACAAATCCTCCTCCGCCTATGAATGACATTAAAGATATTCCTGTGTGGATGGGTGAGAGAGATGACATATGCAACATTACTGTGCCTTTGATCCACGAGGCATATAATGAAGTCCAAGCCATAGTGGATGGCGGAGCACGTGTAAATGTCCTATCAAAGGAGCTCTACAAAGAACGGGGTCTCCCACCAATGCAAAAGGCTAATTTCAACATATGCCTTGCCAATTATTCATGGGCTAAACCCTTGGGAATAGTAAATGGCATGTCCACAAAGGTTGTAGGAGTCTACTTTTCCCTTCAATTCACAATCTTGGATCTTCCCAAAAATTCCTATCAAATCTTACTGGGATGTCCTTAGTTATGGGAAGCATCAGTCCTCCATGACTAGGGAACTGATACCTCCCAATTAATCCAATTAAGACAATTAAGGCAGTTAAGCCAATTTTCTCTAGCTCGGTTGTAGACTCATTGAATTAGTGTACACCATTATTATTGTAATTGCCCATGTCCTAATTAAGCAGTCATCCATCTTTCTTGCACCACACATGTCAGCTTTGTGGCCATCATGCATGCCCAATGGTTGTAATTGAATACAAGTCACAAGCCTTCTCCTTGTAGCTCGTGCTCCTTGTACTGATCATGAAAGTCTTAGAGGCACACTTTTAGTTACAATGCCCTCCAGCTAGCTCCTCCTTTGTTAAGACATCCAATGGGTCCACTACTCCAACTAATATTGCAATCACAATATCTAATGCATCCACTAAATCTCTCTCCATTAATACATTTACAAAAATGCTGAGAGAAGCAAATTTGAGGGAGGGCTATATTGTTTGTGGGAATACCACAATCAACATCAACAAAACGATAGTTGAGGACATGCTCAAATTCACTGGAGATAGTTTGCAAGTTTGTTTCTTAGAGTGCACATGCAAGGAACGGGACCATATTTAGGAATTCCCCCTTGCAAAGGTTAGCCATGGTGGTGGAGTCAAGGTTTTAAGCTTGCTAGAAGCATAGAACATTATAAAGAAAACAAGGAATTTCTTTTTGGAGACATGAACCACCACAAAGTATTGTCAAGGTAGCAATGGTAGCGAAACTACATGGAGCCCAAGTCTCATATTCAAAGGTGATCACCAAAAGTGTATTAACCACTTTAAAGGATAATTTCAACTACGATCCTCCAGTATTGCCTCAAGCCATTGAGGTTGAATTTCACTTGCTGAGCATGGGCCTTTCAAATCAATTGCATGGAATTGATGAGGAGATGAGGAAGGTATAGAGGATAGCCACTAAAGCACACTTGAATGCAATATTTGAGAAACATCGCAAGGAGGATGCTAAACCAAGATAGAGCTAGATCAATCTGAGGAAGATGTAGCACACACAAGGGAATTGCAAGCATGGCTACAAATTGAAGCATCCTAAAGAAATATGAAAAGTTGTCTATAGAGGAGAGGTAGAAAAGACAAAGAGTAGAGGAGTGCATCAGGTGCGTAAAGCAATAGCTGAAGGAAACTAAAATGGAAGCAGAGATTGTAGATAGGTAATTCCATGGCAGCAACCCTTGATAGTCAATAGACAAAAAAGGACGGCCTTTTCATATAGTTTTACAGTATGAAAAATGCATTGATCATTAAAAAAGGTGGCATGATAAACTAGCTATTGCAAAAAGATACTAAGGAAACTAGAGCGATGTTAGGGGGGCTACATGCCTCGAAGATGTTGTCCATTAGATGGACCAATATGATTCTAGCAATTAGATGTTGACTAGAAGAAACCTAGCCCAATGTGAGAAGCTTGTTGGGCATCAACTCAGTGGAAGAAAAAAATAGACAAGTCGTCTATGCGGTACCATTGTTTTGGATCAATAATGCTAGAGGTCCTCTAAACAATAAGGACATCTGGAGGAAATCTATAGGTTCTAGATGGGATGCAAGAAATACCAAGAACACATCATATACATGCTTGACACAATGTAAGTTAGTACTCAGACTTCCAATTATGTCATCTACTATCTTTTTTCTTTGCAAATCATTATGCTAGTCAATTTTCATTTGTACAGTATGAAATTTTGAGAGGAAAGAGAGAGAGAGAGAGAGAGAGAGAGAGAGAGAGAGAGAGAGAGAGAGAGAGGAAATATTCTTGAATAACAATCACTTTGATGGTCCTACTTGGGAACTATATAATCTAACTTGAGCAACCCGATCGGGTCTTTGCACAAGTGGGTTTAGCCATAAGTATGTATTCTAAAATAGTATGCTATAGTAGGTTTAGTAGGCACATATAGTGTGCTAAATACATAGCTTCTACAATGTGGCAATGGCACATGGTATGAACTATAATACATTCAATATGATACATTGGATGTGCTATGTGTGTAGTGCACTTCATTAATGGTCATGGTTGTCTAAAGTAATGGCAAATCACACGTTCAATATTGGCCTTTGATGAGATTATAGGTATTTCCAAATACACTGATGCCACTTGCAATGGAACAAGATCACTCTCACACATCTCTAAATTGTAATAGGTGATATTTGTAAATTCATCAAACGTTAAATACAATGCAATAGATTTTTAATTGAGCCCAGGTTGAGTGGTCCTATTGATGTGCTAAAGTTCATGCAATAATTGTTGGAGTTGCAAGAAGGATTGAGTAAGTGAAGCAAAAGAGAGAGTGATATATTCAAGAGAGACAGGCCCAATATATAGGCTTGAGTTACATCTAGTAGTGACATCACATATAGGCTCAATAGAGCATCTAGATCCACAAATCTCTCAATCAGTTCCATGATTCTCTCAATCACACACCACACATGTAGATTCACTCAATCACACCTACTGACACCTATCTAGGCGCACACCATGTGTTCACACACTCACAACCTTAGACCTTAGGACTCTAGATCCCATTACATCAATTTGTCCTTCATTCCCCCCGAAAATTGATGACATCAACCCTAGCAGTAGTCCATGGGAAACTTCATGGCTTGCCCACCTCTAGTGGCAACACGCATGATACACAACCTGGTACTCACTCTAGTTGCATTAGCAATAGACTCATTTGGGCATCCTCATCCCAACATGATCTCACTCTAACTTTGGTTTGTTGGTTTACAATTGGGAGATAAACAATGACTATGCATGGGAATACCCTTAGATCCAACAAGGTAACACATAAGACTAACAATCATTTGAGGGGGACATCCCAAGGGAGAGAGCCCTTATTGACCACACACACAAAAACATTCTAAGTGGAAGATGTGGGGAAACACCCCCCTT
Organism: Dipteris shenzhenensis; assembly: GCF_047967505.1. Taxonomy (NCBI): domain Eukaryota; kingdom Viridiplantae; phylum Streptophyta; class Polypodiopsida; order Gleicheniales; family Dipteridaceae; genus Dipteris; species Dipteris shenzhenensis. The sequence goes on from NC_141619.1 coordinate 22,783,149, forward strand.
TGATGGCATATCTTGCCCTTTCCCTTCTTCTATTCCAAGCTACCATAGTGTGAGGCTCATTGTCATTGGAGAGGTTCTTGGTGTAGCCAATCTTGTAGCTCCTTTGCTCTTCGTCCTTCTCTACACTCTTTAATGTATCTTGTCCATATGCTGCAATACAAGATCCTTGTAGTCCTTCACCTTCTTTGAGTGTCCAAACCTTAAAAAGATTTTGTGAATCATATGGACTGAAGAGGGTCTTACCACTTGTCATGCAAGGGTAGTGTCTACTCTTGTACAAGAGGTGGTCATGATTGTATGACAAGGTATAGTCAACCAAATGCAAGTACATTTCATACATTATGAAAGATACTAAAACCATAACTAAGGCATATTCAAAATAAGAATCATAATGGTTGTAGGTGAAACCTTTGTTCCAATCATATCCATTGGAAATCATCATGTAAGTCATGATATATTCTTCCTTCATGAAAGCTCTTGTCATAGTTAACCCACACTAGTCAACTAGTCAACAAGATAGTATGACTTGAAAGATCAGACTAGCTGGGAGGGAGGGGTCAGGGAGGGGGAAGGGAAGTACGTAGAGAGGCCTGCAAGATTATTCAAACTCACGCCATTTACGAGATCTTGCAAATGGGCAGAGTGAATGTCTACCCAGAAGGGATGTTTTCCAAAATCTACTATGTATATTGCATTCTCCTTGTATCTGCTACGTCCTTTGCTAAATTAGATTTTTGGAGATACTATTGCTAGTCCAATATGGAGTAATGGAGGAGATTACTCCATATTGATAGTCAAAAGCTATGAAAAGCTCTTGTCAAGTTGGGTAGTCTATTGTTGTTATAGGCAACATACAGGCTTCCACACATGTGGACATGTGCATGTGCAAGCATGCCCACACACGCATGTGCACATGCACACACACACACACATGCACACGCGCACACACACACACATGCACATGCACATAGCGCATGCATGCATGCACACACATAGACAAACACAAATCATACCTGTAAGCAGGTGCGTGCAGTACACACATGCACACATGCACATGCACATGCACATGAACACGCATGCATGCACGCATGCGCGCGTGCACACACATAGATAGATAGATGGATGGATGGATGGATAGATGGATAGATAGATAGGAAGATAGATAGATGGATAGATAAATAGAGAGAGATAGAGAGAGAGGGGGGGGGGGAGAGAGAGAGAGAGAGAGAGAGAGAGAGAGGGAGGGAGGGCGGGAGGGAGTCAGGGCCGGAGAGAGATGTAAAGAATAAGGGAGAGAGATAGGAGACTCAAGTTCAGCTTTCTTCACAACACACAAAAGAGAGAGGACACAAGGTTGAAGGGTGAAGCCTTTCTTCACTTTTGCACACAACAATAATACAATAGAAGAGGGAAATACCCTATATGTCAAACCCTAGAATACGTGGTTCATATGTGAACCCAAACCAAAAACATACATGGTAGTCTAACTACACCACGAGTACAACTAACATAGGCGGTGACATAAATGATAGTCATCCAGGAGATATATCGGGGGTAGAGCTTGATATCTCAACACTCCCCCTCAAGCTCAAATCCATCTCACGTACACCAAGCAAGCTCCTAAATCTGCGAAGCTTCTCGGTACCCAATGCCTTCGTAAAAATATCAGCCACCTGCTCCTCAGTGCTGACATAGACTGACATAGACAAGATCAATCTCACCAGCTAGAACCTTCTCTCTCACAAAGTCATAATGCACCTCAATGTGCTTCGTTCTAGCATGATAAACTGGGTTATTAGCAAGCATGATGCTGCTAATGTTGTCACAATGAATGACAACTGCTGCATGAATTGACTGTCCCATATCTGCAAGTAGCTTCCGTAACCAAGCTACCTCACATGCAGCCATTGCTGCACCCCTGTACTCAGCCTCTGTGCTCGACAAGGCAACTGTTGGCTGCTTCTTGCTGCTCCAACTGATGGCACCACTCCCAAGGGAAAACATAAAACCACTAGTAGATCTCCTGTCTGAGACACTACCAGCCCAGTCAGCATCTGTGTATCCATGTACCTGTAATGCACACCCAGCTTCATAAAACAGTCCATAATGCAATGTGGACTTCACATACCGCAGTATGTGCCTAGCCGCATCCAAATGTGGCTTCCTCGGTGCCTGCATAAACTGACTCACCAGCCCCACCGCATAGCTCAAATCTGGTCTGGTTATAGTCATGTAAATCAAGCTACCTACTATGCGCCTGTACATAGTAATATCTTCAAGAAGCTCACCTGTCTCTGCATTGAGCTTCACATTCTGCTCCAATGGAACAGAGATAGGCTTACAGCCTGTCATCCCATATTTGGACAGCATGTCCAAACCGTATTGCCTTTGCAACAGCCATATCCCACTCGGGGATCTAATAACCTCAATGCCCAAGAAGTAACGCAGCTCTCCCAAATCCTTCATCTCAAATTTCTGCTTCAATAGCAGCTTCACTTCATTAATGTCTGCATCACTATCACCTGTAATAATCAAGTCATCAACATAGATGACTACAAGCACAATCCCTCTGTTTGTTCTTTTCACATAAAGTGAAAAATCTGAATTGGAAATCTGAAATCCAATAGTGACAAGATATTGCCCTATCTTGTCTGACCATGCCCTCGGCGCCTGTTTTAAGCCATACAAGGCTTTGCGCAACCTGCATACAAAATCGGGGTGTGAATTATCCTCATAACCTTCTGGCTGCATCATATAAACCTCTTCCTGGAGGTTCCTGTAAATCACCATGCAAGAAGGCATTTTTCACATCCATCTGATGCAAAGACCATCCCTTTGCAGCAGCCATAGCAATTACTGCTCTCACGGCTGCCATCCTTGCAACTGGGCTGAAAGTTTCCTCATAGTCAATTCCATATGTCTGCGCAAAACCTTTGGCAACCAATCTTGCCTTGTACCTGCTAACAGACCCATCAGCATTGTGCTTTACTTTGTAAACCCACTTGCAGCCAATAGCCTTCTTATCATGAGGCAAAGGCATCAAATCCCAAGTGTGGTTTGCATCCAAGGCAGCCATCTCTTCATCCATAGCTGCTTCCCAATTTTTATGCCCTGCTGCATCCTCAAAGCATGTGGGCTCTGGCTCCTCTAGAACCTTGACCATATAAGCATAGTGATGTGCTGTATACCCATCATATCTCAGCCTGTCAACTGGATACTTAATACGAGTGGACCTCCGTACAATTGGATCAGTTGCAGGAGTCTTTAAATCATGCCTGCTTTTCCTTGCACCAGGTGTAACAACAGAAGGAATCCCAAGTTCCTCATCAAGGCTCATTTCAGAGCCGCTTGACTCTCCATCAACATGAGAGCTACCAGCAGACACATCAAACACTGGAGCATGGTCTACTTTTTCTTTTCCCTTATGTGATACCTGCACAACACTATCAGGGCTGCCGTGTGACGATTCACTAGATCTCAATCTCCCTGTCCATGCATTGGATCCACTAGTAGAGGACTCTCTGGGTCCACTCAAGGCTTGAGATTGCTGCTCTGCATTTATTGCAGCATTCCCATTTCCTGCATTTGCATCTCCTACCATAACAGTTGGTGCATACCAGCTGCTCATTTCATAAAAAACAACATCTCTGCTCACTTGCATTTTGCGGGTGGAAGGGTTATAACAGCGATACCCTTTCTAGTGCAGAGCATATCCAATAAAGATGCATTTTTCTACCTTTGGATCCAGCTTTGTTCTCTTCTCATCAGGAACATGAACATAAGCTATGCAACCAAATACCTTCAAGTGAGAAATATCTGGTTTTTGGCCTGTATACATTTCTTCAGGCGTCATGCCATGGACAGCTGCAGTGGGGGTTCTGTTCATAATATAAACAGCAGTTGCTACTGCTTCAGCCCAAAAATAATCAGGCATGTTTTTCTCATTTAGGATCGCCCGTCCTACTTCTGCAATATGCCTGTTCTTCCTTTCTGCAACCCCATTCTGCTGAGGGGTAGACCTGCATGAGTACTTCCTTTGAATTCCCTGTTCTTTCAGATATTCACAAAATTCTTCTGAAAAGTACTCTCCCCCTCCATCAGATCTTAGCACTTTAATATGCACACCTTTCTCTTTTTCAACCATGGCCTTAAAAGCCTTGGAATGGCTGAACACTTCACTTTTGTGCTTCATAAAATAAATCCACACCTTCCTAGTGTAGTCATCAATAAACGTCACATAATAATGGCATCCACCAATAGAAGCAGCTTTGGTTGTCCAAACATCTGAATGGATCACTTCCAAAGGTCTTCTGCTCACCTTAGCATTTTTGGGAAATGTATGTCTGGCCTGCTTACCCATTTGGCATGCTTCACATACCTTTTGCATTCCCTCAACTCTGAATTTAGGCAAACCTGCAACAATGTTTTTCGTTTGCATAGATTTCAGCCTTTGTATATTCACGTGCCCAATGCGCTTGTGCCATATCTCAATATCTGCAATGACACCTCTCCCATGCGCAAACATAGCAGCTTTCACCTCAGGCATATCAACATCCAAGGTGAACATTCTGCCATTTTTGTTGCCTTTCGCAACCAAGCGGCACTTATTTTTCAAGTCCTCAACAAAGCATCCATCAGGATTAAATCTAACCTGCAGACCTTGCTCAACCATCTGGCCAACTGAAACCAAGTTCTTAGTGATTTTTGGAACATGAAGTACATCTGCCAAGTACTTCGTTTTGCCATCCTGCATAGCCAATGGCACTTTACCAACCTGCGTAATTGGGTGCGCAGTATCATCACCTGTTTCAACATAACCTGGCTTATCCAAATTTCTAACATCATGAAACCACTCACCATGACTGGTCATGTGGTTAGAGGCACCTGAATCAACATACCAAACATCATTGCAAGCTACAGCATCTCCTGACATGGAGTTAACCATATGCTGCATCACAAAAAGGTGCTCATTTCTGTCGTCACCATGCCCACTTGATGATGCATAGTTGCTTTGCTGCAACTTCCCACTTTTGATGTCATTCTGCTTTTTATAGCATGTATTCTCCTTGTGTCCAGGCTTTCCACAATAATAGCATTCTGTGCTGCTATTTACTTGCTGGTTCCTTTGCCATGAACCACGGCCTCTTTGGCTCCCCCTGCCTCTAGAACTACCACGTCCTCCTCCATAGGACTGGTTTTCCTGTTATTGCTGTTGGTTCTGATTTCCTGCACGGCCACCAAAACGGCCTCTTCCTCTATCCCTGCCTCTACCTGTATTCGAGTAGAAAGCAGTCTCTTGAGAAGTTGAGGTGGCTGAACCACCATTCCTTTGCTCTTCACTCAGCAAGAGAGCAATAAGTTCCTGAAAATCAGGAAATGTTTCACGGACTCCAATGGATGTCCGAAACTGTGCATAATCTTTCCCAAGACCATTCAAGGTCACGGACACTAAGTCCTCATCATCAACAGGTGCTCCAATGGAGGCAAGAGAATCTGCAAGGCCTTTCACCTTCAAGGAATACTCATTTATATTCAGATTTTTCCTTTGCACATTGTGCAACTCCTGCTTTAGCTGCATCTTTCGTGCTTTGGTATTTGTGCTATACAGCTTCACCAATGTATCCCATGCCTCCTTAGGCGTCTCTACATCCTGTATATGCACAATCATAGAATCTGAAATGCTAACAGACAGCCAATACAGGCATTTTCTGGCTTTTTCATGCCATTCTTTAAAGGCCTTCAATTCAGCAGGAGTGGGAGCAGCACCCAAAACTGGTTCTGCAGTTTCACCACTGATGTACTCCCAAACTCCCATTCCCATAAGGAAGTTTGTCATCCTGAACTTCCATGCTTGGAAGTTGTTCTTGTCAAGCTTCTCACTGACAATGGTAGACAGATTCTCAGACATTTTACAAATCACGAATTGCAACAGCAACCTGTAAACACCAGCAAATGCCTCACAAGGGCAAATAGCAAAACTTCTGCAAAAAGCCTCACAGGGGCAGATCTGCAACACTGACGAAAGTGGTATTTCACCACACAGTCACTTCCTAGTGACGATTTTGCATCAACAGGCAACAGGCATGAATCTGCAACTCCCAATATCTCTGCACACAGGCATACGATGCAATTTCTGTGGCACCTTTCCACCGACTAGCCGCGCACAGCGAAAAACAGGGCCTTTTTCTGAGTGCCTGCAAAGAACTTCTGCCTTCAAAACGGGCCCCGAAACGGCCTCAAATGAAAAAAATAAAGTCACCAAGGGCTTCGTCCTTTCCCGCAACATATATTGCGCTCTCGCCACACCGCGAAGGGCCTCTCAATCTAAAACAGTGCACTCCTGCACTTCTGGCTGTGCTACCTGCAGAGATTTGCTCCCAAACTCGAAATAGGAAAGCAACACTGGTCCTCTTACCAGGACACCACAAACTTGGCTTGCTTTCTTGAGCTCCTTACCACTTCTTGAAAATCTGTCATTGAAGGAAATTTTCCATAGTCGCTAGCCTGTCTCAAAGTTAACTATATAACAGACATGCCTCTGCCTCTTCTAGGGTCACTTTGTATATTCAGTCATACATAAGATACTCCAAGGGTGGACGCCCCTCCTGTGCAGTGTACATTCTCCCTATTCCAGGGGTGGGTGCCCCTCCTGTGCAGTGTACATTCTCCCTACTCCAGGGGTGGGCGCCCCTCATGTTTACTGTACATTCTCCCTAGTTGGATTCACCTCACATGTGCCTAAATGTGATTGTGTGTGGATTCACCTCACACGTGACTGTGTGTGGCTTAATTGTGCTGGTTTAAACTATGGTTTGAAAGTGTAAGTTCACATTAAGATTTAACAATCCTCTCCTTAATAAACACTACTTACTATTAAATCCAAAGTGAAGTTTTGATTTGAAAGGTTGGCTTCATGTAGAAACAACAAGAAGTGCACAGTAAACTTGTAAACTTAAATATATTAGATGATATGGTGCACCATGAAAAGGGAAATTGCCAGGAATAGTTTGTAAGGAGTGCTGTATTGAATTGTGTTGGGTTGAATTTTCTCCTTGTGTTAAAATGTGTCATCATTCAATCATTTGTAATTCTCCTAAAATTTTCTGTCATCTAACACTTCTTCCCTTAGGGGGAAGAGAGAAAAGGATTGTGTTTACTTCACACACGATTTTGTTATAAACATCTTTTAACCCAAAATCCCAATCATAGTGTCCATGGCACATCCGTAGCCTGAAATATAAGCTCGACGCTCGCAACATTAGGTGCATGTGACTAATACCATAGCCAACTCAACCACAGGGGTGCCTCGTACGGCTTGCTAGGTGATCCCACATAGGGCATTGGGCCACCTCAAATTCAGCTTCGAATCATAACAGTATTGTGATCATTCCTTATGGTTCACTTCAGTGTCACAAGGTAATACAAATTTTGAAAATAAGAATGCATAGGGAAGTAACATGATGAGAGTCAAAATTGCAGTCCCTTTAACATCGGAAATCATCACATGCAACATGAGAATCCACAAAAGTTATAAAAATTCAGGAATAACATTCCAAGAAATTCCACACGTACATACAACACATTTTAGTGGGGAAAGAGATCATCCCACCATCAACACCAGACTGGGTGTAAATGAAGTCACATCCCCACAAAATTTAGGATCAATCCTTATATTTCTAAATAATTCAGACAAACAAAAAAGGGTCTAAATCGAGCTCAATCCAGCTCCTTCAACACAATTGCTATGGCACCCCAAAGGGTAGTTCACACACAACTGGTATATCTGCAACATTTCTTAATTGAAACTCTAGATTTCATAGAAAAAGAAAATAGTTCTCAAAGTACCCAGGTAAACTTCAAAAGAAGTGCCAAGAAAATCTCTGTATCTAGTTAGGACTTCAAAAAGATTACACTTAAACTTAAAAATCTGAAGACAGTGGTTTCAATCAAATCCTCCTCTTGTGACAGTTCTGCATCATAAAAGAATTCGTGGACGGTTAGAACAAAGAAACACATAAACTTGCAATTCCAAAAGTATCAGATCCTGAAATAGCTGCTAACACATTTCAATTCCTGCAACAATCAATGATTAGGAGTATCTATACTCTATCAGGATCTCTTTGAAAAACTCATCAGATATAGAGGTCAAACAGGTGCCCAAAATCGAGTTGCAATTTTCAGATGGCAGCGAAGTCTCAGCGAATTATGTCAAAAAGCCTAAAACTGCCCTATGACATGGTAGATCACACTGCCAGCACATGCTGGGACAGAGAATTGAAAACAGGGGAGTAAGGAGGAAGGGACGAGCACAATCACATATCAAATTTCATGAAGATAGCAACCATGAAGCCACATGAACTGAGCTGAAAAGCAATTCCTCGATGTCAACTGCAGCCATTCCTTTGCCCAACCATGCATGATGTAAATTTGAGCACCTACCTTAACTCGGTTGGTCCATTTATAATTTTAAAAGTACTAGGGTTAGAAAAAGCTAGGTGTACCTGTGCCTATGAAAAACAAGTGCTTATTTGGATCAATAATTTAATAGGTTAGTCAGTTTAAAGTCTACTTCTTAGGTTTTAAGTGTACCTTCACCCAGCATCCCTCTACTCGGGGATATATATATATATATATTGTGTGTGTGTGTGTGTGTGTGTGTGTAAAGAGAGAAAGAGAGGCAGCAGACACACACATATATACATATACATGTGTGTGTGTACACACGTATATATATGTGTGTCTTCATGTGTGTGGTGCATGTATGTATATATGAATAGGAATGAACGTCCCCATATGGGTAGAGAGATCTCGGTATGCAGGCTCATTCTTACTACCAAATCCTCCTACTGGATGATAGATGAATGCATGACAGTTGAGAGACAAGGATCCTCTGAGGCCGTATGAACACACATGCTCTCTCACTCTCACATGCACATGCACACGCAGTGCGCACACAAGTCTGTATATATGAGAAATGATAAATATATAGAAGCCACTTATGATATTCTACACATCCAAAGGAAGATCACTGAGATTCTCTCTAGCTTTGCATTTATATATTTGCTTTAGGAATGCCTTTATCCCCCACTAAAAATGAATGCACGTGACAATGCCACTCCACCACCTGTATCCTGAGTTATTCCATGCTTGTTCTTTCACTCTCATTGCCTCAATCTTCTTCTCTTCCTCATGCCATTGAGCATCTGCATAAATGTTAGACATCAAGACATAAGCTGCAGCATCTTTTTCATCTAATTGCACTGCTTGTTCGAAGGCCAATCTTCCAACCTGCATATTACCCCACTTTCGACAAGCACTCAATACTGTAAGCCATATCACAAGGTCAGGATGGAAAGGCATCCTCTTCACCATTGTTACTGCCTGATCTAATTGTCCTGCACGGCCAAAGAGATCAACGATGCTAGTGTAGTGCTCAATAGTAGGAGTGATGCCATAATCTTTGCTCATGGCCTCGAAGTATCTCTGGCCCTCGATCACAAAACCCGTGTGACTGCATACAGTAAGAACAATCAAGAATGTAACCCCTCCTGGTTTAATGCCTGCTCCTCTCATTTGCTCAAACATATGGAGGACCATTTCACCTTCTCCTCGTTGGGCATATCCTGATATTAGTGCATTCCATGAGACCTCATTTCGAACTGGAAGTTTGTCAAAAGCTTCCCATGCTTCTGCAGACGAGCCAACTTTGGCATACATATACACCAAGGTGCTGCCAACAATAAGATCTCTTTCCAGCCTCTTTCGGGCAATTTCAGCATGTATTTCTCGGCCCTTGTCTATAGCTCCTGTGCTGCCACAAGCTTTCAAGATGCAAACAAAAGTGACAGCATCTGGAGAGACACCCTCCTGCTGCATTTGATCAAAACATGTCAGCACTTCCTCACCAAAACCATGTTCAGCATATCCTGTGATTAGTGCATTCCAGGAGACCTCATCACCACCTGAAAGCTTGCCAAACACTTTTCGTGCTTCTGCCAGCAAGCCACATTTGGAATACATATCCACCAAGCTGTTGCCAACAATAAGGTCTCTTTCTATCCCCTTCCGAGTAATGTCAGCATGTATTTCTTGGCCCTTGCCTATGGCTTTTATGCTGCCACAAGCTTTCAAACTGCATACAAATGTGACAGCATCTGGAGAGACACCCTCCAATTGCATCTTTTCAAAACAGTCCAGCGCATTCTCACCAAGACCAGACTCAGCATATCCTGCAATTAGTGCATTCCATGAGACCTCATCTCGAATTGGAAGCTTGCCAAATGCCTCCTGTGCTTCTGCAAGTGAGCCACATTTTGCATACATATCCACCAACGTATTGCCAATAATAAAATCTCTTTCCAGCCTCTTTCTGGCAATTTCGGCGTGAATTTCTCGGCCCTTGTCGAGAGCTCCCATGCTGCCACAAGCTTTCAAGCTGTAAACAAATGTAAGAGCATTTGGACGGACACTCTCCAATTGCATCTGTTCAAAACAGTTCAAGGCTTCGTCACCTCGACTATGCTCCACATATCCTACAATTATGGCATTCCATGAGACCTCATTTTGAACTGGCAGCTTGCCAACTATTTCCCGTGCTTCTGCAAGCAAGCCACATTTGGCATACATATCCACCAGGGCGTTGCCAGCAATAAGGTCTCTTTCCAACCCCTTTCTGGCAATCTCAGTGTGTATTTCTTGGCCCTTTTCTATGGCTCCTATGCTGCCACAAGCTTTCAAGCTGCAAACAAATGTGACAGCATCAGGAGAGACACCTTCTAGTTGCATCTTTTCAAAACAGTTCAGCGCTTCTTCACCAAGACCATGCTCGGTATATCCTGTGATTAATGCATTCCACGAGACCTCATTTTGAACTGGTAGGTTGTCAAACACTTCCCGTGCTTTTGCAAGCAAGCCGGACTTGACGTACATATCCACTACAGTATTGCCAATAAAAGGATCCCTTTCCAACCCCCTTCTGGCAATTTCAGTTTGTATTTCTCGACCTTTGTCTATGGCACCGATGCTGCCACAAGCTTTTAAGCTGCAAATAAAAGTGGCAGCATTGGGAGAGACACCCTCTAGTTGCATCTGCTTGAATAAGTTCAATGCTTCCTCACCACGCCCATGCTCAGTATATCCTGCAATTAGTGCATTCCACGAGACCTCGTCTCGAATAGGCAGCTTGTCGAACGCTTCCCCTGCTTCTGCAAGGGAGCCACACTTGGCATACATATCAATCAAGGTGTTGCCAACAATACGATCTCTTTCCAACCCCTTTCTGACAATCTCAGCTTGCATTTCTCGGCCCTTGTCTATAGCTTCTATGCTGCCACTAGCTTTCAAGCCACAAACAAATGTGACAGCATTTGGAGAAACACCCTCTAGTTGCATCTGTTCAAAACAGTTCAGTGCTTCCTCACCAAGACTATGTTCGGCATATCCTGAGATTAGTGCAGTCCATGAGACCACGTCTCGAACCAGCAGCTTGTCACACACCTCCCGTGCCTTTGCAAGCAAGCCACATTTGGCATACATATCCACCACAGTGTTGCCAACTATAAGGTCTCTTTCCAACCCCTTTCTGGCAATCTCAGTGTGGATGTCTCTGCCCTTGTCTATGGCTCCTATGCTACCACAAACTTTGAAGCTACAAACAAATGTGACAGCATTTGGAGAGACACCCTGCACTTGCATCTGTCCAAAACAGTTCAGTGCTTCTTCACCAAGACCATGTTCCGCATACCCTGAGATTAACGCAGTCCAAGATACTACATCTCGAACTTGCAGCTTGTCAAAGACTTCCTGTGCCTTTGGAAGCGAGCCACATTTGGTATACATATCCACCAAAGTATTGCCAACAAAAAGATCTCTTTCTAACCCCTTCATGGCAATCTGAGCATGTAGGTCTCTACCCATTTCCACGTCTTTCAGCCTAGCACAAGCCTTCAGTAGGGCTACGAACGTGTATTTGCTAGGATGTACAGCATCCTCTTGCATTTCCAGATACAGATTGAGCGCGTGCAGTGATTTCCCACAGTCAATGTACCCCATAATGAGAGAAGTCCAAGAATACTCATTTCGATCAACCAACCTGTCAAAAACCTGCTGAGCATCGCACATGCTTCCAGCTTGTACTAACATTGGGACAAGGTAGTTCCCAAGAGATTTATGATCTTCTAGCCCACTCTTGCACATGTATGCATGCAAGAACTTAATATAGGCTAAATTTTTAATTTTCCTGCATTTATGCAAGATGCATATAAGGTTCTCAACTGAAGGCAGCTGGGGCATCCGTCCCATAAAGGTGAGTGCCTCGTCTAAGCTTACCGCCTCACACTCGCAGATCTTGTGCATGAGACGCATTCACCTGCACTCCACACTGCACGAAGCCACGGCCTTCAGAGTTGGACCAGGCCTGGGTGGATGCTTTCGTACCGTACATTCCCTTGCTTCGTGACTCCTTATTCTCGAGCATCTCTTTAACCCAAACAGGATTGTGCCAGTCGTCTATCCGCAGCAACTTCACGGTAATCTTATGCTTGAAATCTGGAGAACTCGGTCAGTTAAGATTCACAATAGACTATGAGCTGCCAATCTTGTGCCTGCTTTGAAGAAGATGATGGGGAGGGAGCTCTGCTGGTGTGAGCTCCCTCCCCCGCGTCCCCGCGGCCTGGGCGTCTTTCCTTAAGACTGTAACTTTCACAGCTCTTTTCTTACGGGTTTTCTTTGTTGGAGGGGGAGAGAAAGCCTCTGCACTCACTCCCCTCCCACGAGCTTCTCCTCCAACCATAACCTCAAGCTTCCTCTGTTCGCTCACTCGTCTAGGAGTAGAGAATCGTCTCCGGGATGCGGTTCGGGGAGCGCCCAAGACCGATCGTCGGTAATACCTGCCCGGGCAGCGGTGGAACTTGTCGCATGTACATTGGAACATATACCTACATGAATCCACGAACATTCCCAAACTCATCCTCTAAAAACACAACATAGTGCAGTTTCAATCTCATGATAGTCACTCACAAGGTTGAAAACCATAAACTCCATCATGCATAGCACGCACTAGCTACTAATGACATCCCCACTGACGTCATCAGCGCCCAACAGTGGGTGTAGACCATAGTATAAAAATATGCTCTCACACATACAAATCCACACACCCACACATACTTGAGCATCCATTTATACAAAGTCTCCGTACTGAGTTTCTGTCGGCACTCCGGAGGTGAAGGGCAGACTCAACCATGATGAAGGCTAGCACTAAAGGAGAAGGCTAATCAAAAGGTAGTCCAAAATCTCTTCATTCAAGCTACAACTGCTTGTGAAGTCTAAACATTTTCATTTTAGTCTCTCCCCAACGAGCATCTAAATCTAAATCTAGCTGATAGGGCAACGCACCATTTAAGATGGAAAGAATTATCACAATACCAGCAGGCCGCAACTTGGACGAAAACTTCACAAGGTGAAATTTGCATGTCCGCTAATACAGCAAAAGCATATACCTAGATGAATCCAGGAACATTCCCAAACTCATCCTAAGGGCGTTTGTTCTCAACCGCATGATCGAAAAATCCATCCGAACAATTCGTCCACAGGCAGCGTGATCGGAATCGAGACCTCAATAGTGAGAATTTTCTCTAACAATGTAGATTTTGCCCACCATCCCGTCTGGTGCGCGTACCACGTGCACAGTTGGTAATGGTCGGCAACCAACCATCTCCTCGCCAGTTTGAACTGGTTCTTAGAGGCTTAGCACATGGGAAGAAATAGGATGGGAATGGGAAAAGGTGGTCCCAAGTGGTCCCATGCATATTTCTATCCTATTCCCATCCCACCATGTGCTAACAAAAAAAGAACTAGGGATGGGTTTAGGAGGAAGAGGACACATGGCATCATTTCATGTGTTTAAGAGGTGGGGACCTTGTGGGGACAAGGACACATGTCATCCTTCCATGTTTTTGAATCCCTAAAAAAGGGGAACCCATTCTTGCTACCAGGGTCTAGAGGCCATGGTCCAGGATGGGAGAAAAAGTGGCTACTCCAATTCTAAATCCATCCTAGACCACTTGGTGTAGGATGGGAGTAATGATGACAAAAATATTCCCATCCTAAACCCATGCTAGTCAACAAGGTGAATGATATTTAATCATTCATAAGGCCTGTCTAAGATCAAAAAAGCAAACAAAAAGGAAATGGTGTGGAGGAAGACTCCATGAGATAAAGGGGGGAAAGGGGGAGAGAGAGAGAGAGAGAGAGAGAAGGGGGAGGGGATTCTACGGGGAGGGTGAAAAGGTGGAGATGGTGTATAAGAAGACTTGAGGAGATAAAGAAGGGGAGAGAGAGCGTGCGAGAGAGACAGAGTCAACCACTTTAAAGTCTCCATTCAAGTCCAATGAAGAAGAGTCAACATATTTTGGCATAACAAGCTAATGTACTACTTAAACTTATCATTTTGTACCAGTTCTCCCTAGGAAGAAAATCAATATCTCTCATTAAAAGACCATGTCAACAATGGGCTCCCCAAACTCTAGAAACTTTGTAGCTATGTATGGCTCTTGAAACTCTAGAACCCTTGAAGCTTTCAAAACTCTAGAAGGCTCACCATGACCACCTTTTACTACACGTAGACAAACAAATCATTTATAACAAAATTTACCTAATTTAATATTAGTATTAACCAAGCTTAGATCTCAATTCTTATCTTAACATGAAAAAATCTCAAAATTGGATTTCTATTAATGTATTATACTCTATGGATCCTATACAAAACTTCAAGAAGGTTATCGATAGGGACTTAGAAAATGTCCCTCAATATCTCAAGGTGGAGTCTATACCAACGATGACACCTCCACTTTCCCTCTTTGATTAATGAGAGAGATGCAACCCTCAGTGTAGTCATAATATTCTCACAATTCGAGGAGGATCCCAATAAAGAGCCAAAGGGAGCATCTTCTTCTAAAAATTATTCACGTTCTAGCACCAACATAAACGTCAAGCCAACAAAATAAGTTATTGATAATCACAAGTTCTGGATTGAGAGTCAACTTGTCAACATACCCAAATGGTATTCAACCTTCTTCCTCAATGTTTTAGCATAGATGCCACACTTGGCGTTTGTTGATCCCATTAGAATAGATAGTTATTGATGAGAAACAATTATTGATGGATCTTAATGAATTTGGAATTGAAGAAACTATCCAAATTTACATGAGATTATATGCTTTGATGAAAATAACATCACTAACATCGAGGAAATCTTGGCTACTCAACAAGAAATTGAGGATGCAACTCCAGAGTACCAAATGTTTACTTGTAGCCATTGCAAGATAACATCTCTATGGCTCTTGGGATTATTACCAAGTCCACCAAATCTAGCATCTCAATGTAAGGCAACCAAGATCCAAGGAGGGATTTCAGCCTTGATGCACCAATATTGATGTCACTAGAGATAAACTCAAATGCACACTCCACCTTCGAGTCAAGTATTTCATAGTTTGATAGCATGCGCTAATATATTTAGGGTCAACGTTTGCTTGGGTGTAGCCAATCACGAAACTATTTTTGGGGCCAGTTTGGGGCCAGGACACAATGCACTTTTGGGTGAATATTTGAATTTTGTGTGGACCCATGCTCTCGTCGAAAATTTTCTCGACGTCATGAACGGGCACTGGCGTAATAATGAGATGCAATCTTATCATGGTCAATAGCGCAGTACTCGACACATGGCACTATATGCATTTACTCATGAGCACAGAGACTGTTGCTCTACCTTTGGCCTGACTACATCACACAGCCTTTGCCTTGCCATGTTTGCTTGTGCATCTTTGCCATGTGCAGCACAATCTTTTGCTCCACTGACCACCGTGCTGGTTTGAGCACAACCACGTTCCCTCTGGTTGCAGTATAATATAAACGAGGGTAGAAATATGCCATTTGTTCTTCATTAGACCCACTTT
This sequence comes from Dipteris shenzhenensis, assembly GCF_047967505.1. Classification (NCBI taxonomy): domain Eukaryota; kingdom Viridiplantae; phylum Streptophyta; class Polypodiopsida; order Gleicheniales; family Dipteridaceae; genus Dipteris; species Dipteris shenzhenensis. The sequence goes on from NC_141619.1 coordinate 22,799,099, forward strand.
CACTACCGAAGTAACATCCAACAATAGTTTTGGTGATAATGGTACTACATTGAAATTCAAACAAAAGAAATTGCATCCGAGAGTTTTTGTGATAATAGTATTACATCGAAATTGAAACAAAATAAATTACATTTGAAGCAAAAATTTAACAAAACAGATTACATACAAAGATGCTAGCACTTTGTTTTTGTGACACTTCTTTAAGCACTTGTCAACACCACCACTGTGGTAGGACTAGGACCTGGTGCCTTGTATGCAGGGGACAATATTATGAGCACCTTGTAGTGCTATCATAGGTAGGACTTTCTTACAATTTTGACCTGGAACTCCTCGTATGCAGGGGACAATACGAGCACCTCATAATTGAAATAACCTTTTTCATAGCAACTTCATAAGTCAAGGCACTAGAAAAGGGAACTCAACTTGGAGGTGAGCTCAATCGAGCACAACATTCGACAACGGACAGGGAATTCAATATGGTGGTGAGCTCCAGCACACTGAAGCATGCTCTCAGTGCATTAGAGCTGATCACCAAGTTGAGTTCGTTCCCCAGTGCGAAACGTTGTGCACAATTACAAGAGGCTCAACACCATGTTGAGTTCGCTCCTAGTGCCTCACGGAACAACGACGACCCGTTTCCCTTGGCCCCCCATCCTGCAACATGGTTGGTCATGAGGTTTTTCTTTCAAGTCTTTCAAGGAATTGCCTTCGTCATAGCAACTTCTTTCACAGCACTGGTGGGGTTATCAAAGAATTGCTTCTTTCAACGCAATGGCAGAGAAAACTCAACTTGGTGGTGAGCTCAATTGAGTGGAACATTCGACAGTGGTCAAGGAACTCAATCTGGTGGTGAGCTCCAGCACACTGACGCATACTCTCAGTGTGTTACAGCTTATCACCAAGTTGAGTTCTCCTTCCCCAGTGCCGAAGGTTGTGCTCAATTACAAGAGTCTCATCACCAAGGTGAGTTCTCTGCCAGTGCCTGATGGAACAACGACGACCCATTTCCCTTGGCTCCCCATCCTACAACTCCCTTGGTCATGGCTATGGCTGGTGGAGTGTTGCACGATGGAGAGCCAAGGAAAACGATGGATCACATGACTTGGTAGCATTATGAAGGGGCATCGAGGTTGCAGCAGAAGATTCATCATAGGGGTAGAAGGGGGCTTGGAGAGAGCGTGGAAGGGGGTAGGAGAGAAATTTTCCTGGGTGCGGTGAATTGTTTCTTTGCCCTTATGGCCTTTATATAGCTAGACTTTCGATCCTCCCACTCTTTCCCCCTTCGTTTCTTGTGTCAGCTGTGCGACTTTGGGTGCCTATCCCTACTAAGTGCACACAATCCACTAGCTGGATTTTGCTGGTAGCCCAGCCTAGCATAGGCAGTCATCTACATCATTGTCTAGCCATGACATGTGATTAGATGGTTGCCATGATAGAATTTCTTGGTCATCGGAGCCAAGATCATGATAATTCAATAGGATGAGGGGGGAGGAGCGGTGGGACATACACCCAGCTTTGCTGGTAGCCCAGCCTAGCGTAGGTGGTCATATACATCATCATCTAGCCCATGACGTGCGATTAGATGGTTGCCATGGGAGAATTTCTCGGTCATCGGAGCCAAGATCATAATAATTCAATGGGATGAGGGGGGAGGAGTGGTGGCACATACACCCAGCTTTGCTGGTAGCCCAACCTAGCTTAGGCGGTCATATACATCATCGTCTAGCCATGATGTGTGATTAGATGGTTGCCATGGGAGAATGTCTTGGTCATCAGAGCAAAGATCATAATAATTCAATGGGATGAGGGGGGAGGAGTGGTGGCACATACACCCAGCTTTGCTAGTAGCATAGCCTAGCATAGGCAGTCATATACATCATCGTCTAGCCATGATGTGTGATTAGATGGTTGCCATGGGAGAATTTCTCGGTCATCGGAGCCAAGATCATAATAATTCAATGGGATGGGGGGGAGGAGCAGTGGCACATACACCCAGCTTTGTTGCTGGTAGCCTAGCTTAGCGTAGGCGGTCATATACATCATCGTCTAGACATGATGTGCAATTAGATGGTTGCCATGGGAGAATTTCTCGGTCATCAAAACATGCTCCTATGAACTAGATGGACCCTCATGTAAAGTCATTGTTATTACAGTCAACTGAAGAAAGGAAAGATCAAAACAAGACATCAGATTAGCATTGAGCCGGTCCATCAGGATGTAATAACAATAGTTCTCATTCTAAACTATTGTTATTATAGACTGATACTGACTGAATGCTAATCTAAGCTTGTGAACTCAATGGTTCCCCATGCAAAGTCATTGTTATTACAGTATGATTCCATCTCAATGCTAATCTGAGCCTGTGAATTAGATGGTCCCTCATGCACAATCATTGTTATTACAGTCTTATTCTGACTGAATGCTAATCTGAGCCTATGAATTAGTTGGTCCCTCATGCATGGTCATTGTCACTAAAACAAGCCCGGTGGCTGTTTGGGATTAGTATACTGTTTGGGATTTATATTCTCCCTTTTTTGGGATTTATTGATTGGGATTTACTGAAACAAGCAAAGTGGTTGTTTGGGATTTACTAAAGATTATATTTTGTGGGGATTGCAGTTATTCCTAAACCAATAAAAATGCATTTCGTTGCCAATGCCTAGCTCCTCTAGCCAGTGCCTACCTCCTCTAGCCTTAACTATCATACAACTAGCCTGTCATATTCATCAATGTAATGTGTGGGGAATCTATTGGTACATGGGTCTTCAAAGATGGCAAAGATGTCACTGGATTACATCATTGAGCATGTCAAGATGTATTGATTTGACAGATTAGAATATTTGAACAATTACATCTTGGATAGCAGGAGAGAAAACTAGTTTAAAAACTCGACAGGTCTCGAGTAAAGGAACAACGGAGGAATAGAGATGGAAAGCCACAGAGGCAATGACAATTTTCGACTGAATGCTAATCTAAACCTATGAATTAGTTGGTCCCTCATGCACGGTCATTGTCACTAAAACAAGCTCAGTGGCTATTTGGGATTAGTATACTGTTTGAGATTTATATTTTCCCTTGTTTGCGATTTATTGAAACAAGCACGATGGTTGTTTGGGATTTACTAAAGATTATATTTTATGGGGGTTTTTTATGGGGGTTGTAGTTAATCCTAAACCAACAAAATTGCATTTCATTGCCAATGCCTACCTCCTCTAGCCTTAACTATCATACAACTAACCTATCATATTCATTAATGTAATGTGTGGGGAAGCTATCGGTACATGGGTCTTCAAAGGTGGCAAAGATCTCACTTGATTACATCATTGAGCATGTCAAGACGGCTTGATTTAACAAATTAGAATATGTGAACAATTACATCTTGGATAGCAGGAGAGCAAACTAGTTTAAAGACCTGATAGGCCTCGAGTGAAGGAATAGTGGAGGAACAGAGATGGAAAGCCAAAGTCCTGCCTCTTGTCCTAAGCTTGATGAAGCCATTTCATAAGGGGTCCCTCGATAACCCATGATTGTCGTAGATGAGATTGATCGCTTGGAGGAGGAACATAGAGTTCCCAAGAGTGTCATTCACAAGATGGTCATATTGCATGAGTAACTGTGGGAAGGCCTTCAATACTATAAGAACCCACAGTTTGCAAAGTATGTTTTGCTGAAGGCTCCCACTGTGCAAAGTGTCAAGACTGTGTCCTGGAATCCTTGCGTAAATATAAAGTCCTTCAAAGATCTCAGACTTTATCTCTTGGAATCTTGGAAATATACTACCCGGGACTTTTTCTAGGGGTTGACCACCCCTCTAATACAATCGGCTTTTCAATAGAACTTGAGTTAAGTAGTAAATTATCTTTTTCAAAAAAAGAAGAAGTAAATTTTCTTTGTATTTCTCCATACTTAGATACGATGGTGGTCTCTTTTCAAAATGTGGAAGAGTAAAACTTGGTTGTATACTACCTGGGTATATAACTTTAGGGCTGACTATACATTTGGCTTTTCTATATATAACTTCAGTTTTAAAGCAATAATTCGCCATTTATCCATTCTTGGATACGATTGCTTCACTCAACTGGACCTTATAATTTGAAAATGTTGCATTTAGTTGGATTCGAAGGTTTCATTTTCTTATGACTGCTTCACTCATTATATGCGATTAGATGGTATATCTAACCATGTGATGTGTTCTTACAGTCTATCTCAGCTTAATGCTAGTTCTCATTGTTATTACAGCCTAATAAATCGAGTGAATGCTAATCTAAGCTAATGAACTAGATGCAAAGTCATTATTATTATAGTCTGATTCCGACTCAATGCTAATCTGAGCCTGTGAATTAGATGGTCCCACATGCACAGTCATGGTTATTACAGTCTGATTCAACTGAATGCTACTCTGAACCTATGAATTAGATATTCCCTCATGCACAATCATTATCACTAAAACAAGCTTGGTGGTTGTTTGTGATTAGTATACGGTTTGGGATTTACATTTTCCCTTGTTTGGGATTTATTGAAACAAGTGCGATGATTGTTTGGGATTTACTAAAGGTTGTATTTTGTGGGGGTTGCAGGTAATCCTAACCAGTACAAATGCATTTTGTTGCCAGTGCCTACCTCCTCTAGCCTTAACTAGTGTTTAAGCTGACCTAATCATGATTGCATGATGTTCCAACCACCGAGCTAGTTTTGGACAATCACATTAAGTCCAAGCCATATTGGCTCTGGTGTTTGAGCTGAACCAGCCACACGGTTGCATGATATTCCAACCAGCAGGCTGGTTTAGGACAATCACATAATTGGTCTTTGAGCTGACCCAACCACAATTGCATGATGTTCCAACCACCGAGCTGGTTTAGGACAATCACATTAAGTCCAAGCCAGCCTGGTTAAGCCAGCCTGGTTCTGGTGTTTGAACTGAACTAGCCACACAGTTGCATGATATTCCAACCACCGGGCTGATTTAGGACAATCACATTAAGTCCAGGCTAGCCTAGTAAACTATCCCAAAGCTCAATCACACAAACAACCATCGGGCTGGTTTAGGGAACCACTGACCTACGTTGTATCAAGAAATGAAACAAGTTAACTATCCCAAAGCTCAATCACAAGCAACTAATCTGCATTGTATTAAGCATGTGTATGATGTGCTCGTCAACATCTTGTATCTCATTTGATTTCTACACATGTCCTTGTTATTTGGAGAAGCTCTCGAGACATGTACAAAGAGTGGAAGCCCCAATTCGAGTAGTCCATGGGCTTCAACAAAATGCAAGAAAAGGAGAGACAACCTAAGTGCAGAAGTCATTGCAATAGTGGTGATGTTTTGGCATGAAAATACAAGGTGTTGCTAGGGTTGTCACTCTATGAAATTTAGAGTGTAGGCTAAAGCTTGTGAAGACTCGAGAATGGTATTACCTGAATGGCCTGATGTTGCTTTTTCAGATGCTACCGCCAATCATGACATCACAGCTCGTTTTCTTCACTCTGATGACAATGATCGAGTGTGTGCATCTGTAACAACTGCTTCCTGCTGCTACTCTGCAAGAAGTCTTCTGTTCCTTGCGCCCTGACCAAGCTTTTCAGCTTTTCTATCTCACAGCCTCTGTTTGCTTCTCTTGTAAGCCATGGTGAGCCGTATGTTGCCCTGGTGATGATGAATGAAACACAACAATGCCAAACCAAAATAGAGAGAAGCTAGCTGGTGAGGCAAGCAAAGAATAGAAGACAACTTACCCGAAAGAAGACAATGGAAAACCAAAGTCTGCACAAGGTCACATCAAGGTGCGTGCGGGTTGTAGGGCATTTGTAGGGTGGGGGCAAGTTGCAGGTTCTTAAATCTTACAAGATTTGATGGGCGGGAGTGTGAAAATTTGAAATTCGCAGAAGTAGCAAAATTCCAGTCGCCAGTTTTCCCCCCTCCGGCAATACACGTCAGCAAAATTGGATATCCCAAACAAGTGCAATGTGGACTAAAATGCTTAAAAACACAAATAGGCCAAAGGGCATGCTATCGGGTTTGGTGCTGTGTATTATTAAATACAATGACCTTTGGCATGCTTATGAGCCATATAGAACGCAAGTGCATGGAAAAAGAAACAATTCAAAATTGTAAATAGTGTTGGATTTATTAAAATATATTTTCACATGCACAAATTGCACTTTTCCAACTCCTTCCATTTTAGGGTGAATTTAGATACCAATACCAACAACTATCAATGTTTTAAGACCACCATGCACTAGTCCCAATAGTTTGGATTCCAAATTCTCAATCCGTTTTGGTTTTCAACAAATCAAAAAAAAGTTATGGAGCATGCCCTCAAATGGGTATGCATCACACAACATTGGAGGCCAATTAACCCATGCATAATGATCTCATTTAGGTGTGTCCTTGGTTTGAGGAGAAGCTCACGTAGTGTACTTTAGAATGATTACTTGGTGGCATGTATGTATAGAACAAAATTTTGATGTTTTTGAATAAATTGCTATATCCTATAGTCTTTAGGATGCATGCTTCACATGCAACATAGCACTTGTAATGCTTTAACGGTCTCATTCCAAATTCTTATTTCATAAATTTTTGCTCTCATGTTCAAGTTGGAATGTGCACTACAACTTGAAGACAAAGTTTGCCGAATTACATTGAGCAATGAAGTTATGGGTCATGCAAGATACCCATATATAGAAAAGTCCCTGAACCTTACCAAAAATGGCTACACCCAAGCAAACAATGACTTTAGGGTTTACTACAAATATTTAGTGTTATTATATTTGGAGTTTCTTTCAATGGATGGGATGGAAAGGGTGCCAACATGCACCTCCAATCAAATTTTTGCCATAAAAATATCTCTATACCCCTCATCTATTATGCTGCATTTAGAGGCGCTTTTCACAAAAAGCCTCCTCTATACACAATGTAATGGTTGAGGGCTCTAGAGACTTTTTTCTTTCTGATGAAACTTCACAATGCATGCTAATGCATCATGGACCTTATGGATGAAAAGAAACTAAAATTGGAACAAAAGTTGGATGGATAAAAATCCTAATTAGGGGTCTAATGAATGCCGATATGGTTTTTATTTATTCATTATATTATGAGCAATATATTATGCAGATGAAAAGAACCACCTGATCCAAATTGGTACAATAAAAAGCTCTCTAAACCACTCATATGTTATGATGCATCTAAATGGCGCTTTTGGGAAAACGTGATCTCTAGATGCACCATAATGAATGAGTGGCCGAGAGGCCAAAATAAATTTAAAATTTTATATAAAAGTTCAAGTGAATCAAAACCCTAATTAGACTTAAATTGATTCCGAAAAGCTTCCTAAAGACCACTTGCCCATTTATGGGTGTACTTAAAGGCTAGATTTTACTAGCCTCCCAAAAACATCATAATGGACGAATGGTTGAGGCCTTTTTGTGCACCAATTTTGACCATGCATATGGTTGATTCTCTTACATCCTATGGTTGAAAAGGACTTAAGGAAATTGTAAGTGGTTTGAATGCCAAAAGATGCTGATTAGGTTATTGATGCATTCAAGCATACGTAACTTTTGCAAACTAATAGGACTTGTATATTTGGTGATTCTAGGATGTGCTTTGGATTGATGATTTTTGCACAATCAATTAAGAGGGAGACAAGATGATTGGCAAGTATGTTCTACCTCAGACATTACATTGCTTTTATCATGTCATAAAGTTCCATCTATAGATTTGTAAGAAAAATCAAATTCTATGTGGAACACAAACAACAAGATCTTTGTAGACAGAGAGCCTGAGATTATATGGCAAATAAAATTATATTACTGCAAATCATTATAGTAGATGAGAGTCACTTCCCACCCATGTGCTTCAATGGAGAATCTTCGATGGTGGGATAGAAAAAGTAGAGGTTGGAGGCTATAGTTATGAGGTCAGTTGGTGCTCAGTTGGTGGGTCAATGTTAGCTTGGGTGTAGCCAATCGCAGAACTGTTTTTGGGGCCATTTTGGGGCCACGACGTGATGCACTTCTAGGTGAATATTTGAATTTTGCATAGACCCATGCTCTCACCAAAAATTTTCCCGACATCATGAACACGTATTGGCATAATAATGAGATGCAATCTTATCATCGTCAATAGCATAGAGCTTGACACATGGCACTATATGCATTTACTCATGAGCATAGATACTGTTGCTCTGCTGCCTCTGGCCTCTGACTATATCACACAGCCTTTGCCTTACATGTTTGCTTGCGGAGCTTGGCCATTTGTCACTGTGCAACACAATCTTTTGCTGCGTTGGCCACTGTGCTAGTTCAAGCACAACCACGATGGCCTGACAACAGCACAAAACTTTTGCCTTGCCACCAGTCATTACACAGCTTCATCATCTATCCTTGTGCAACACAATCTTTTGCTACGCTGACCACCGTGCTGGTTCAAGCAATGATGTTGGCATGGAGAGACCACCACATTGGCATGAAGACCAATGTGGCAGACCACCGTGGCATGTTAATCTCTAACGGGACTCCTCAAGGTCCATATCTGCAACCACCGCGCTAGATGTCAGAGCTATTTTAGTTTTATTTTATAGATATTTTAGTCGTATTACTCCTTGTGCAATAATTTCTCAACCATTGCACATGTTCTTGGAGTTATTTTAGTTCCAAGGTAAGGAAAATGTAGCATTTACAATTTCGTATAGTTTCCTTACAACCACCGCGCTGGTTATTGGAGTTATCATAGTTCCAAAACACCGTGATGGTGGTTAGCGGTGCTGGTTATTGGAACCATTTTCACTATAGTAAGAATAGTTTTTTCAACAACTTCTTGTGCAACGATCCCTATGGTTGCAATAGTAAAATGTAAACGAGGGCAGAAATATGCCATTTGTTCTTCATTAGAGCCACTTTCACTACCAAAATAACATCCAACAATAGTTTTGGCGATAATGGTACTACATTGAAATTGAAACAAAAGAAATTACATTAAGAAATTACATCCGAGAGTTTGTGCAATAACACTATTACATCGAAATTGAACAAAATAAATTACATCTGAAGCAAACATTTAACAAAATAGATTACATACAAAGATGCTAGCACTTTGTTTTTGTAACACTTCTTTAAGCACTTGTCAACACCACCACTATGGTAGGACTAGGACCTTGGTGCCTTGTATGCAGGGGAAAATATGAGCACCTCGTAGTGCTATCGTAGTAGGTAGGAATTTCTTCTGACCTTGTATGCAGGGGACAATACGAGCACCTCGTAATTGAAATAACCTTTTTCATAGCAACTTTAGTAGTCAAAGCACTGGAAAAGGGAACTCAACTTGGAGGTGAGCTCAATTGAGCACAACATTTGACAGTGGGGACAGGGAACTCAATATGGTGGTGAGCTCCAGCACACTGATGCATGCTCTCAGTGCATTAGAGCTAATCACCATGTTGAGTTCCTTCCCCAGTGCAGAAGGTTGTGCACAATTACGAGAGGCTCAACACCATGATGAGTTTACTCCCAGTGCCTCAGGAACAATGACGACCCGTTTCCCTTGGCTCCCCATCCTGCAACATGGTTGGTCATAGCAACTTCTTTCTTGAGGCACTAGTGGGGTTATTAAAGAATTGCTTTTTTCAAGACCCCACTAGTAGAGAGAACTCAACGAAGACCCGTTTCCCTTGGTTCCCCATCCTTCAACTCCCTTGGTCATGGCTATGGCTGGTGGAGTGTTGCAGGATGGAGAGCTAAGACAAACAATGGATACCATGACTTGGGTAGCATTGTGAAGGGGCATCGAGGTTGCAATAGAAGATTCATCATAGGGTATAACAGGGCCTAGAGAGAGCGTGGAAGGGGATATGAGAGAAATTTTCCTAGCTATGGTGAATTGTTTCTCTGCCCTTCAGGCCTTCATATAGTTAGACTTACCGCCCTCCCACTCTTTCCCCCTTCATTTCTTGTGTCAGTTGTGTGACTCTGGGTGCCTATCGCTACTAAGAGCACACAATCCACTAGCTGGATTTCGCCGATAGCCCAGCCTAGCATAGGCAATCATCTACATCATCGTCTAGCCATGATGTGCGATTAGATTGTTGCCATGCTAGAATTGCTTAGTCATCGGAGCTAAGATCTTGTGTTAGTTGTGCGACTTTGGGTGCCTATCACTGATAAGAGCACACAATCCACCAGTTGGATTTTGCTAGTAGCCCAACCTAGCGTAGGCAGTTATCTACATCAGCTACAATTTCTTGGTCATCGGAGCCAAGATCATGATAATTCACTAGGATGAGGGGGGAGGAGAAGCGGTGGCACATACACCCAGCTTTGTTGGTAGCCTAGCCTAGCGTAGGCGGTCATATACATCATCGACTGGCCATGACGTGCGATTCAATGTTTGGCATGGGAGAATTTCTCGGTCATCGGAGCCAAGATCATAATAATTCAATGGGATGAGGGGGGAGGAGTGGTGGCACATACACCCAGCTTTGCTGGTAGCCCAGCCTAGTGTAGGCGGTCATATACATCATCGTCTAGCCATGATGTGCGATTAGATGGTTGCCATGGGAGAATTTCTCGATCATCAAAAAATGCTAATCTGGGCAACCTGTGAACTAGATGGCCCCTCATGCAAAGTCACTGTTATTACAGTCAACTGAAGAAAGGAAAGATCAAAACAAGACATCAGATTAGTATTGAGTTGGTTCATCAGGCTATAATAACAACAACAATTCTTGGTTATTACATTCTAAACTATTGTTATTACAGCTTGATACACCGACTGAATGCTAATCTAAGCTTATGAACTCGATGGTCCCCCATGCAAAGTCATTGTTATTATAGCCTGATTCTAGCTCAATGCTAATCTAATACTGTGAATTAGATGGTCCCTCATGCACAATCATTGTTATTATAGTCTATTGATTCCGACTGAATGCTAATCTAAACCTATGAATTAGTCGGTCCCTCATGCACGGTCATTGTCACTAAAACAAGCTCGGTGGCTGTTTGGGATTAGTTTACTATTTGAGATTTATATTTTCACTTGTTTGGGATTTATTGAAACAAGTGCCATGGCTATTTGGGATTTACTAAAGATTATATTTTGTGGGGGTTGCAGTTATTCCTAAACCGGCAAAAATGCATTTCGTTGCCAGTGCCTATCTCCTCTAGCCTTAACTATCATACAACTACCCTATCATATTCGTCAATGTAATATGTGGGCAATCTATCGGTACATGGTTCTTCAAAGATGGCAAAGATCTCACTTGATTACATTGTTGAGCATGTCAAGACGGCTTGATTTGATAGATTAGAATATGTGAACAATTACATCTTGGATAGCAGGAGAGCAAAATAGTTAAAAAACCGACAGGTCTCGAGTGAAGGAACAGAGATGGAAAGCCAAAGTCTTGCCTCTTGTCTTGAGCTTGATGAAGCCATTTCACAAGGGGTCCCTCGACAACGCAAGATTGTCGTAGATGAGATTGATTTCTTCGAGGAGGAACATAGAGTTCCCAAGAGTGTCATTCACAAGATGGTCGTATTGCATGAGTAACTGTGGGAAGGCCTTCAATACTATAAGAACCCATAGTTTGCAAAGTATGTTGCTGAAGGTTCCCACTGTGCAACGTGTCAAGACTGCATCTTGGAATCCTTGCGTAAATATAAAGTCCTTCAAAGATCTCAGACTTTATCTCTTGGAATCTTGGATATATATTACCCAGGACTTTTTCTAGGGGCTGACCACCCCTCTAATACATTCGGCTTTTCAATAGAACTTGAGTTAAGTAGTAAATTATCTTTTTCAAAAAAAAAAAGAAGTAAATTATCTTTGTATTTCTCCATACTTAGATACAATGGTGGTCTCTTTTCAAAATGTGGAAGAGTAAAATTTGGTTGTATACTACATGGGTATATAACTTTAGGGGCTGACTATACATTTAGCTTTTCTATATAACTTCAGTTTCAAGCAATAATTCGCCATTTATCCGTCCTTTGATATGATTACTTCACTCAATTGGACCTTATAATTTGAAAATGTTGCATTTAGTTGGATTCGAAGGTTTCATTTTCTTATGACTGCTTCACTCATTCTATGCAATTAGATGGTAATTCTAACCGTGTGATGTGTTCTTACAGTAGTCTATCTTAGCTTAATGCTAGCTCTCATTCTAAACTATTGTTATTACAGCCTGATAAACCGACTGAATGCTAATCTAAGCTTGTGAACTAGATGCAAAGTCATTATTATTATACCCTAATTTTGGCACAATGCTAATATGAGCTTGTGAATTAGATGGTCCCTCATGCACAATCATTGTTATTACAGTCTGATCTGACTGAATATGTTAATCTAAACCTATGAATTAGGTGGTCCCTCATGCACAGTCATTTTCACTAAAACAAGCTCGGTGGTTGTTTGGGATTAGTATATTGTTCGGGATTTACATTTTCCCTTGTTTGGGATTTACTGAAACAAGCATGGTGGTTGTTTCAGATTTACTAAAGGTTATATTTTGTGGGGGTTGCAAGTAATCCTAAACCAACAAAAGTGCATTTCGTTGTCACCAGTGCCTACCTCCTCTAGCCTTAACTAGTGCTTGAGCTCACCCAATCACGATTGCATGATGTTCCAACCACCGAGCTAGTTTAGGACAATCACATTAAGTCTGAACCACCCTAGCTTTGGTGTTTGAGTTGAACCAGTGACACGGTTGCATGATATTCCAGCGATCGGCGGGCTGGTTTAGGATAATCACATAATTGGTGTTTAAGTTGACCCAACCACGATTGCTTGATGTCCCAACCACTAAGCTAGTTTAGGACAATCACATTAAGTCCAAGCTAGTGTGGTTATGCTGTTTGAGCTGAACCAGCCACACGATTGCCTTATGCACAATCATTGTTATTATAGTTTGATTTCGACTAAATGCTAATCTAAACCTATGAATTAGATGGTCCCTTATGCACAATCATTGTCACTAAAACAAGCTCGGTGGTTGTTTGGGATTAGTATTAGTGCTTGGGATTTACATTTTTCCTTCTTTGGGATTTACTAAAATAAGTGCGGTGGTTGTTTGCAATTTACTAAAGGTTATATTTTGTGGGGGTTGCAGGTGATCCTAAACCAACAAAAATGCATTTGTTGCTAGTGCCTACCTCCTCTAGCCTTAACTGGTGTTTGAGCTGACCCAATCACGATTGCATGATGTTCCAACCACCAAGCTGGATTAGGACAACCACATTAAGTCCAAGCCAGCCTAGCTTTGGTGTTTGAGTAGAACCAGCCACATGGTTGCATGATATTCCAACCACTGGGCTGGTTTAGGACAATCACATAACTGACTGGTGTTTGAGCTGACCCAACCACAATTGCATGATGTTCCAACCACTGAGCTAGTTTAGGATAATCACATTAAGTCCAAGCTAGCTTGGTTATGGTGCTTGAGCTGAGTCAACCACATGGTTGCATGACATTCCAACCACTGGGTTGGTTTAGGACAATCATATAACTGGTGTTTGAGCTGATCCAACCACGATTGCATGATGTTCCAACCACTGAGCTGGATTAGTACAATCACATTAAGTCCAAGCCAACCTGGTTCTAGTGTTTGAGCTGAACCAACCACACAGCTGCATGATATTCCAACCACCGGGCTGGTTTAGGACAATCACATTAAGTCTAGGCTAGCCTAGTAAACTATCCCAAAGCTCAATCACAAACAACCACCGAGCTGGTTTAGGCAACCACTGACCTGCATTATATCAAGAAATGAAACAAGTAAACTATCCCCGAGCTCAATCACATGCAACCACTGGGATGGTTTACCACTAACCTGCGTTGTATCAAGCATGTGTACGATGTGCTCATCAAACATCTTGTATCTTGTTTGCTTTCTACAGATGTCCTTTTATTTGTAGAAACTCTCAAGAGATGCACGAAGAGTGGAAGCAATGCCTGATCATCCCAATCCAAGTAGTCTATGGGCTTCAACAGAATGCAAGAAAAGGAGAGACAACCTAAGTTCAGAAGTCATTGCAATAGTGGTGACGTTTTGGCACAAAAATACAAGGTGTTGGTAGGGTTGTCACTCTATGAACTTTAGAGTGCAGCCTAAAGCTTGTGAAGACTCGAGAATATCTATTGTTTGCTTCTCTTATAAGCCATGGTGAGCTACATGTTGCCATGGCAATGACGATCAATGAAAGATGACAATGCTAAACCAAAATAGAGAGAAGCTAGCTGCTGGTGAGGCAACCAAAGAAGAGAAGACAACTTACCCGAAAGAAGACAATGGCAAATCAAAGTCAACACAAGGTCACGTCAAGGTGCATGTAGGTTGCAGGGCATTTGCAAGGCGGGGGCAAGTTGCAGGTATTAAATCTTCCAAGATTTGATGGGTGAGAGGTGTGAACATTTGAAATTCGTGGGAATATTGAAATTTCAATCGTCAGTTTTCCCCCCTCCGGCGATACACATCAGCAGAATTGGATATCCCAAACAAGTGCAATGTTGCCTAAAATGCTTGAAAACACAAATAGGCCAAAGGGCACGCTATCGGGTTTGGTGCTGTGTATTATTAAATGCAATGACCTTTGGCTTATGGGCCATATAGAAAGCAAGTGCATGGAAAAAGAAACAATTCAAAATTGTAACTGAGTGTTGGATTTATTAAAATATCTTTTCACATGCATAAATTGCACTTTTCCAACTCCTTCCATTTTAGAGTGAATCTAGATACCAATACTAATAACTATCAATGTTTTAAGACCACCATGCACTAGTCCCATTAGTTCGGATTCCAAATTCTCAATCCGTTTTGGTTTTCAACAAATCAAAAAAAAGTTATGGAGCATGCCCTCAAATGGGTATGCATCACTTTAGCACAACATTGGAGGCCCATTAACCCATGCATAATGATCTCATTTAGGTGTGTCATTGGGTTGAGGAGAAGCTCACGTAGTGTACTTTAGAATGATTACTTGGTTGCATGATTTTTTTGAATAAATTGCTATATCCTATAGTCTTTAGGATGCATGCTTCACATGCAACATAGTACTTATAATGGTTTAATAGTCTCGTTCCAAATTTTTATTCCATAATTTTTTGCTCTCATGTTCAAGTTGGAATGTGTACTACAACTTGGAGACAAAGTTTTCGAATTCCATTGAGCAATGCATAAGTTATGCATCATGCAAGATACCTACATACAGAAAAGTCCCTGAACCTCACTAAAAATGGCTACACACCCAAGCAAACAATGACCCTGGTGGATGACCTAGTCTTTCTTAGTCGATTCTAGGTGGATGACCTAGGTAGCCCTAGAATCGGCCAACTTAGGTTGGTCACTATATAAGCCACCAGCACTTATTAATAAAACCATACTATCAATTTGGGTCATCCCACCTCTGAAATCACCCTATGGGGCCATTGGCCTCCCTAAGAACCCCAACTAGGGCTATGACTTAGACCCGAGTTGATGCATGATACCTCTGACCATTAGGCCACAGTCAACCTTCATCCAATGTTAAGACGGGGACCTACCAAGAATTTGTGCTGCATCAATGTCTTCTCCTCATAAAGGAGATGTGATCCCATACACTCATGGCAACATGAGAGTGGAGCATTGAGTTTTAATAGCCCCCTTAATGTTGACCCAAAGTTGAGCTACCTCTTTGGTCTGATGACAAGCTGATGAAGAGGTCACTCTAGCAAATCTCTCCAAAGGGCCTAGATGAAAATGTACACACCATTTTCCATGGTTGGACATAGAACATAGCTCGATCTCTCCACTCATGAATGATGATCTTGTACACAATGTGATAGAAAATCTGAGTGTGCTTGATGCAAGCATGAAACATAGGCTTCTTTGTAATCCTATGCAACTCTAGCTATCACAATGTAACATTGTGGGCTATGCCTAGACTACTCCCATGTCTCTTAGAATCGTCCTCAACTAGACTACCTCACAAGAGGCAAAGCAAGATTCTTTGTACTCAACCTTAGTAGATAGGTCCAAGTGAAAAGTACTACCCTATCATTGATCTCTTACTATCCATGTCTCTTGCCTAATTTGAGTCTTAAAATCCAATCAACATCTTGCCCTTGGCATAGGTTATTTCATACTCCAAAGTACCATTGATCTATTTCAATAGCCACATCCCCTACCTTCAATGGTTCTCCTAGGACTCTGTGGAAAACTTGATTAGCACATTCACTACATAGTTGATGTCTAGTCATCTATTGCACAAATAAATGAGACTTCCTAGTAGCCTTTTATACATAGAATCATCCACCAATGAAGAAGATACTTCTTGTGAGAGCTTCACATCAACCTTCATAGGGGTAACCCACTACTTTGCATTTATAAATTTTGAATGCCTCCAAAATCTCTCCATCATACTTTTGTTGTGACTGAAGAGGTGATCTACTCCTACTAAACCTTGATTCCCAAATTAAAAACCATAAAACCGAGTTTTCTCATCTCAAATTCTCTTCTCAACATCTCTTACATCTAAGAGATCTTGCCTTCATGGTTCCCTATGATGATAAGGTCATCCACTTAAAGGAAAATCTCCATATACTTGCCTTGTTCTTCAAGTTTGTATATCTGGCACATGAACATAAAATCACTTCTAAAAGATTTAAAATGTGCAAAACTATAATATTCTCATTCAGGAGTCATCCCCATCAGTGCTTTAGTGTAGCTTCATTGTTACATGCTTTGAACTATCTCGTAGACCTTTTCCTTTTAGTATTCTCCTCACCATTTTACAAATGACATGATTTTTATGTCCTGCTACTCCATCCTATTAGTATTCTCCTCACCATTTCACAAATGACATGATTTTTATGTCCTGCTACTCTATGCTATTGTGGCATATGAGAGAGAGAGAGAGAGAGAGAGAGAGATTTTGCATGTGAATGTTATCAACCATACTTCATGGATAACCAAATTGCAAAATTGATTGACCAAGAATTTATTGAGCTAGTATTTCTTGATTCCCCAATGGGGCAAGCTTACACCAACACTACTATTGCTTTGGGCCAGACTAGCCTCACTACTTTTGGAAAGAGAGAGATTGCATGTGAATGTTATCAACCATACTTCATGGATAACCAAATTGCAAAATTGATTGACCAAGAATTTATTGAGCTAGTATTTCTTGATTCCCCAATGGGGCAAGCTTACACCAACACTACTATTGCTTTGGGCCAGACTAGCCTCACTACTTTTGGAAACTTACATGGTGGAAGTCTAGGCTTCTATTGCATCGATGATAGGTGTGACGTTGGGACTATTGCTTAAAACTTGGCAAGATATTATTTTTGAAAAATTTTCACTTGACTCTACTTTATCTCTTAATTGTTGAGTAGCTACCTATGCCCCAACACCATTGCAAAGTGCAATAGATTTGTTTGTTGTAGAGCCAAGTGACCCCATATCCGAGAGGCGCCTCCAGATCTCATCATTACAATGTTCATCTCCACTCAACATAGTCACATAGATTGATTGCAAACTCCCATTCAAGACTGACTAACTTGTCCTTGGAGGAACTTCCTTCTCTTGCCCTTCATGGCCTCAACATTTGACTCATTGCCCTGATTTTGGCCCTTCCTTCAAACTCTTTAGAAAATGTGTCCTTGTGATTCTAGTTATTGCCTCATTCCTCTGCTTTCTTTTGTTCCTTTCTTTTCTTGTCTAATGATAGAATATGAATAAAATTTATGATAGAACACTATATATGTAGAGAACACAACAATTTCCAACTTTCACTGAAGTTTCTCCCTCCAACAATTTATGTAAATCACATGCATTCCTTGTGTTCAAAATTCCCTTGCATGCTTGTGGGTGCACTACTAAGAAACCCTATGTATCATGTGCATTCAAGGGATATTTGAAAGACTCATGACCTAAAATTTTTCTCCCATAAAACGATCCCTCTTTACATATGAACTAACACCTTACCATCCAAGATAGCCATTTTCCTCCCATAAAGCTACCCCACTTTATGTATGAACAAATCTTGAGCTTCTGACACCTAGCTCAAGCATGTGTGGGGGAGCGCCAACCCCATGAAGGTGACTCAGTAGGTGGATGAAAAGTTTGAGGCTGATGGACAAGATGTAATGTCATATGTAGAGGTCATGGCACCAGAACTTCAGGCATGCTTCACCCCAATGGAGACTGATGAAGCAACCAAGCTACTATAGGTGGAGGTGGCAAGGAGAGCCAGAGAGGTTGCAAACAAAAGGCTAGTTGGAGCTTGGTCACAAACATGCAACTCCATCCATCTTGCAATTGAGGATGTTCTTCTAGAATTGTAATGACTCTCAAGAGGTAGCGCCTACTTCTTCTTCATTGGTAGAACACCCTCGATGGAAGAACTACAATAATTTTTTGTATTCGATGGAAGAACTACAACAGTTTTTTTTGTATTCAACAATTTTTTTTTATGCATTCGAATGAGATGTCCCAACATCAACATATGTGGTGAAGTTCATTGGGAAGGGATTTTCTTGTTGCAGTTTGCACCAGAAGCCCTCAAAAATGACATGCTAGGGAGATCCTATATGATTGGTAGTGCCTCTATTTTGGTCCTCCCCTAGAGTGCCCCTTTTCAGTGGATGAGTTTCTCTATCATGATTGCCCTGTGTGGGTGGATTTTCCTAATCTCCCACCTTGGCTTGGTGACTCTATCGATAGGTTGGCAGTGTCACTGGGCAACCTTCTACTTATTACTCTGATAGCTAGATCCTAGATGGCCTGTAAGAGTGCATGGATCCTATGGGATCCCACATAACCAATTTTAAACTTCATTGAGATTACCTTTCCAAGAGGTCTGTGGATTGCTCAACAGGTCAAATTTGGGCCCTTCCCTGATGCATGCTTTGTATGTAAGCAAATAGGTCATTTCGCACGAGGGACTGTCTAGAACAACTGATCAACATGAATTTGGCCAAGGGCGACAAGGACAAAGCCATGGGTGCTGACTGAAAGGGTGATGGGATGCCTCTGGCATGCAACATGTAAGGTGTCTTGGAACCTCAAGTCACAACAGGCGAAGTTGATCATGAGGCTAGGAAGGAGAATCCAAAGAAGGGAAGGCTAGAGTGGTGGAAGTGGAGAGTGAGTCATGTTCCAAATCCTCTAACAAGAGTGAGAGTCATCTATGAGGGTGCCAGAGGTGGCAGAGAATGGTAAAAGCCCTCAAGAAGCCGAGCTAGTAATCAATAAGGATCTAGTTGATTGTTTAGATTTAGATTAAGAAGGATTAGAGGGTTCTCCTGGACCAATCATAGGAAGGGGGAAGAATTTACATAGCAAGAAGTAGATTGGATCTATGGTTCTGATAAGGATGGTGGATGTAGGAGCTATGGAATGGAGAGTACGTGGAGCGAACTTGCCTCTTAGACCAGCTCAGTTGGTCCTTTTGTGTGCCATTGGCGGGGTGGGTAGGTCACTGGATGTGCCATTCATTGTTAAGAAGACACATTTAGCCTCCAAAAATTTCTACCGTGATATGAGAAGGACCTAGACAGAGCACTCTTCAAAGTGTGTAGATTCAATGGGATGCCGCCATGCATAGGGTTCATGTTAGGAGAGAAGGTGATAGAAAGACAAGCCAAAGCTAGGAGGAAGCTAGATGGTGAGGTGCTACTTCATGCTAGAGTATTACTACAGTGACGCTTTAGCATGCTCTCAAAAAGACCCTACCCTGTCAACCATAATGGTTGAGACTAAAGCAACCATGCGATTAAGGGAGCTAGAGGAACCCGACTGGGCTAAGTCATATGTAGACAATAGTGGCTAATTGTTGTGGTGACTGTCCCACTAAATATTTCTTTCACACTATTCGAAGGAAATAGGAAAGAGGGCTGGTGGGCAGGACCACGGATGAGATGGTAAAATGGTCACACTGAATTCTGGCATTGGAGCTCAGTAGAATAGTAGGGGAGGAGGCAATTCAGTATGAAGGCTGGATGAGGGAACTAAACCAATTGCTTAAAGGCTTGCTCCCACAATGTTAGGTTCATAATGCTTGAACTTGGCCAGACCTTTTACCACCGAGGAACTGAGAAGGGCATTGTTCACCATGAAGGATGATAAAGCACCAAGTCTAGATGTTATTTGAAAAGACAAGGGTTTACAAGATAAGGACCTAATGCAAGCCCACCATTTAAACAAAAAAGGGTCTAGAGACCGATTATCATGCTTAACACAAGCTATAAAATCATTGTGAAAGCCATGTCTCTAAGAATCAGAGAAGTATGTTTGAAAGTGGTTGACCAAGGCACTATGGATTTGTCAAGGGGAGGGATATCTTCGATAACATTTTGAATGTTTTTCTTGCATTGGATCATGCTTGCTACTCCAACCAAAAGTTCAATCTATTTAATTTTGGTCTTGATAATGTCTACGATAGGGTCAGATGGGACTTCATCCTTGCAGAGCTGATCAAGTTGGGATTTGGCCAAGAGTTCATCAGGATGGGTCTCCACTCTGTTCAGCAATGCCTCAGAGATCCTTGTCTAAATGGTAGGGTAGTTGGTATGTATTCAACCTATAGAGGTTAGTTAGTCAAGGTTGTCCCCTAGCCATCCTATTGTTTGTGTTATGCACTGTGGCCCTAGGCCCGGATCAATGCTCTTAAAAAATGATTGTAAAGGGGAAAATAAGAGGGGTCAAGGGCGGCCAGTTGAGCAGATGACATGCGGATGACATGGTGTCTTTATTAATCAAGGAAAGGGAAAGAGTTAAGAACCTGATGGTGGTGTTGAAAGGCTTCTGCAAAGTTTCGGGGTCTAGATGTAGCTAGTCCAAAACCTTTGCCCTCGAATTGGACTACACCCCCCTTGAATAGCTAAGGGAACTACAAGTGCAGATCATCCCAAGAGGAGAAATCACAAGATATCTAGGGGCCCTACTTGGGCTTGGTGTCACTATCAAGTAGAGGTTTGTCTAGTGTGTTGAGAAGATTAAGGCCAAATTTAGAGCATGGAGTAGCTTGCAACAAGGCTAGAATGCAAGGAGTCTCATAATTCAACATATTCTCTCAACCACAACAACTTACATGGCTACAATGTAGAACTTCTCTAAATCTAATGGGCTATGTATCAAAAATCTATTCAGAGTTTTCCTTGGGTAGAGAGAGAGACTTCTAGGAGGAAGATGCATTAGATCCCATGCAGCCCGTTGAAGATGTCAAAGGCTCAGGGGGGACTTGGGTTGCTAGACATCAGAACCCATAATAGCTCGTTGCTCTATAAATGGCTTCTGTGCCTCTTCCATGGGCTCTCCCCATGGGTAGAGATAGTCAAGATGTTTCTAGAAAAAGGGAAAGGTAAGGGGGTAGGGAGCTAGGATGGTCTTTTATGGTATCATCATCTTTACTATGGGTTTTTGGTTCCCGTTTGTGGCTTTGATCTAGTCCGGGGATTTGGTAAGAGGGTTAGTGTCAGCCTAGAATGAGGGTATTGGTTGCTTGGTGTGGAAAGGGTGCAAGGGACTTAGCAGTAATGCAAGCCTTAAAGAGAAAATCTGGTGGAGTGCCGCCTTTAGGTCTGCACCGTTTGGTCTCCATGATCTAGTGAGTTCCGACAACCTATTTAGGAAGGGTGTGAGGGTCTAGAAGGATATTTGGGATGAGAGATAAGTGAGTTGGAATGCTGATTGATCAAATAGAGATCTGAGTGAAGCTTAGCCTTGGGGAAATAAATTTGATTTGGGCGATTCTAGAAAGGATCTTGGATGTGTGGCCATCAAATACAATGTTTGCTGATTCTTAGAGGGAAGATCGATGGGCGTTAGGGAGGACCCGACTCTGGATAATCTCATTGAGAAGTGTGTATTGGCATCTAGTGGAGGAATCCCCCCTTTTCCAGGATTTGAATAGGAAATGGTCATTGAGGAGAGGTGCGGCATAGTGGCGCCAATGTATTCGAACAATTTGGAAGAGCTATGTGGCCGAGAAGGCCCATTTTTTGCTCTAGAAGGTTCTTCATTAATAGATCCCAATGCACACAACTTATCTCAACACCTCTCAGCTTCACCTGTTTGCCCTATGTGTAATAGGGCAATGGGAAATATAAGGCATCTTTTGTTGGAACTGTCAGATTTCTCATGAGGTGTGGAGGAAGGTAGAATGCTCGATTCATGAGTTGGGCTTGATGATAAAGTTCTACTTAGGATCTAATTGGAGACTAGTATTGAGAGGATGCGAGGCTATCATCGTTTGCCTATAGCCTGTTGGCCATATGTACATACCACCGTGATGGTTATGGTTTGGGAAGTGAGAAACACTTGGCTTTTAAAGGGAAAGGATTTGTCAACCGTAAAGTCATCATCTCTATTCATGTGAAAGGAATTTTGAGGGACTTGGGGTGGATTCTAACCTCCAAGGACCCAATCATCAATAGGAATCGAATCCTAGTGGTGGCCCATTTTAGGGTCTAGGCTCCTCCATAGTGGAGGCTAAACTTGTGTGTGTGGCCCTTTTTGATGTAGCCAAATTTTGTCATCTAGTCCTTTATTTGTGGGCTTGACCAACCCCTTTAATATATCTGGCCTTTTTATGTTTTAAAAAAAACAAAAAATAAAAAAACGTATGAACTAACACATGTTTTTCTAAAGAGGAATTAAAAAACCCCCCTATTATTATCATCTTGTTATATTTTTTCCTGAAGTTGAATTTAAGACTCCTCCTTTTGAATGCATGTACTAAACTAACATTTTGTGAGGTGAACACTTGAGCTTGCATGGCAATAAGTTTTTTTATAGAAGTTGAACACGAGTTGAACATGCACTAGAGCTACATAGACCCCCTTGAGAGAAAAAAGTGTCAATCAGTAATTGTAACACACACACACACACTTGCACGCACCCATGCACGTATGCACGTGCATGCATGCACGCGCACACACACACACAAAGAGAGAGAGAGAGAGAGAGAGAGAGAGAGAGAGAGAAAGAGAGGAGTTTTTTACTTCGTAGCGACAATGCCAAGAAGCCTTAACAGGCTTATCCGAAGCGATCCGCATGGATTGAACACACACACAACACGACATGAACCAAAGCCTCAACCACCAAGACCCACGTGGGTTTTACTAAACTTGGTGGGGAAGGATGGCTTATACAAGAGAGAGAGAGAGAGAGATTTTCTAATGCATGGTGCATGAGGCCAAATGTGTGGGAGGGAAGATTGACATGCAATTTTTGGGGCTAGCTTTGCCATTTAGACTTTCACTATATTCAAGCAAGACAAAATTATTTGATGTATTCTTTCACCTTATTTTATGGTTGTTTGTTTTGTTAGAAATTGACCTTAAAAGAAATTGGGAATAAGTTTCAATCATTTTGAGACTTGAGTTTGATTTTCATGTAATATCAACCTAATTGTGGCTCTGGGAAACTTTTAACCATGATGGAGGATGAAGGGACCCCCAATTCCACATCAAAAAATTCATCACTTGATTGGAGAGATATTTTAGAAGGCAATTAAAGAGAATATGATTATTTGAAGAGGTCATAACATCAAGGATGTTATCATGGCACTAATCTTTTATTTATACACGTAAATTATATTACCATTCTTCACCACGTGACCACGTACACTTCTCAAATAAACAAAGTTTTATAGTAGATCATCTTTTGTTTTCTTTCATGATGATGATCATATTATTCTCATCCTTTCCTATTTATAACTTTGTACAATGAAAGGAAACCATCTTTGATGACTTTGTATAATATTTTAAAAATCTTGTACGTAAATTCTTGTTGATGTCATTGAAGTTTTATTTAATTCAAATTTGTGTATCATTCCAAACTATGCTAGCCCATTTCATCATATATATTTTTATGGATGTGATGAAAGCTACTAAAGTTTGAGGTGTCAAGTTTTGAATAAGAAAAGGGTCCATTAATGAAATGTGGGGCCTTGTACATTGTACAAAAGCTAATCTTGCACAATTTAATGAAGAAAGAACACAAAGCATTTTCCCATTGTGAAGTTGGACACATCATAGAGTTAATACACTACACTATGTCATCATCAATGACTACAATTTAGTGGAATTCTTTACTCAATTAATGAATTATGGGTATCATGTCTAGGAATATTTTCATCCTTAAAGTATGGGAGATTAAGAGTCACTCTCATAGTAGTGTGCACTTTAGAAAATTCAACACAAGAGAGAATAACAAATGTAAGTTTCTTGAAAAAAGCGGCCCATATTTTAATTGTGATTTGAGATGTAATATTAATGTGTAAAACTCAACTACAAATTCATAATGACTTAGATGGTTGTTGAGGAAGGAATGCTTTTTGTCAAATACCATATTTTAAGCCCATCTTAAGCCTAAGTGTTTGCCATAAGAAAAAGGTGAGGCTTTTAAGGATCGACTATGTTGGTTGGTTTCATTTATATGTCACTAAATTGCATGCTTAAGAACCAGTCACATTTAAATGTAAATCCTTAAAACTTAATACTTGTATGCTCTTCATTTATTCGTATACAAGTATGTGCAACATTCACACATTGTCAACCATATCAAGAATCTTGGATTTTTGCAACAATGGTAGTGTCTGTAAAGCATGGTCTTATCATGGAGAGATTGTATGTTGAATAGAAAGTTTTAAGTATTTTTCTCTACAATATCGTAAAAATGTATGGTTAGCACCTAGTCTAAAACATGGTCTTATCATGGAGTTTTGTATGCTGAACATAAGTTCACATCTTTTGCAGTACAAATTTTGAGGAATATATTCTTAGTGTCCACTCAAGTCTACTCAAGAAATTAACCTACTTTATGTACACCATGGTTCCAAGTGAAGAGGGGGTTTGGGTTGACCTTATAAATGTGGCATAGCATCTTGGTTAAGGCATTATTAAAAAAAAAACCAAAAAAATAATTGTGGGACTGACATGCCACTTACATATATGAGGATATTTTAAAAATACTTACCTAATGTGATTGTTTTTTGTGAATATATAGAGGGAAGCTCTAAATTCAACATCTAAAAATGTATACATATCGAAGGAGATGAACAATAAAAAATGTAAAGTTTGAAATATGTGCATATATTTAACACATGCTATATGTATTTTTAGAAATTGACATCCCTTTGGGAGGTTGCTTAAGATATGCACCATACCTATTTCTTTACTTGCATCACAAAGAGTTGGAATATGGAAGCTCGGACTTGTTAAAGCAAGGATTCAACATGGTGGTCTCAACAACTATGTTAAAAGAGCACAAAAGGTAATATGCATTTGGATATCTCAAATGGAAAATGGGTTGAAATCAAGTAAACTTGTTTAAAGGAGCACTTAAAAGAGGGTTTTTTTTTTAAATTTATAAAGAGGGTCTTTCTAAAGATAGAAGAGAGTTTCTTCCTTGACACGGATGTTCAGGTTTCTTGAAGGAAGCCCTTAAGACCAAGTAGCCATGAAATGTTGCACATATTCATGGGCTCATTCTTTTTGGAAAAGTTGCTAGGACCATAAATCCATGGGTTGGGAAGAAGTAACTTTGAAGTTGAAGAAGTAAAATTTTCTAACAAAAGAAGTGAATACATTCCTTACACAAAATGCAAGTTTTCCTTGGCGTGCATTCCAAAGATCTGAATACACATTTTATAAAATGAAAGGTGATCAGATAAGATATTGCCTCTTATAGTTGTCCTTAGAAGGTGCGGTAAATGCAAGTCACATTTCTGTTCTGTGTGTCCTCTCCCGACTTTCAACTCAATCGAGCGTACAAATGGAGGCAAACCGTATGTGTATACACGACTGAACAGAGAGGGAATAGAAAAGTCGAGAATGGGAAAGGTGCCAGACGAACTGTGGCGTCATGATCCGTGGAAGGCTTTGTGCGGTGAAAAATACAAAAAGGGACGTGAGACTGACGGATGGAGCAGCCACGAGGGTCTCTGAGGATGGAATGCGATGGTGGACTGATCAGAGTGTCGTGAGGTGGAGGGGGGAGCGATGAGTGGAAGGGGGAGTGAGAGCGTTGAAAAGATGACTCAGTGAGGGGTCGAAAGGTGAAGATGCAGTTGAAGATGAAGACGTTGAGAAGATGAAGATGAAGAAGTTGCAAATGAACATGTCGAAGATGAAGATGAAAGTGTTGTCGATGAAGATGAAGATGAAGAAGTGGCAAATGCAGATGAAGATGAAGATGAAGATGAAGATGAAAGTGTTGTCGATGAAAGCGAGTGAAGGCGTTGAAAAGATGATGAGTGGAACGAAAAGATGGAAAAGAAGATGTTGAAAAGATAAAGATAAAGATGTCAATGTCCAAAAGGTAAAGATGAAGTTTAAGATCATGTATATAGGGAAAGGGGGGGGGGGACGAAAAAGCTCTTAGTTAATTTTCGATCGAAAAAGTGTGACCACGGTTTGTTTTGGAGTAGTTTTCGATCGAAAAAGTGTGACCACGGTTCATTCCCCTACGTGGAAGGCTTGAGGGAAGGCCTCTCAGCCGCCCTCGCATTGCACATTGGTGTCACCATGTCATCGTCGCATAGCCACTGTCCGACCATAGTCTGACCACCATCATCTCACCACATGTTGTTGGAATCCTCTCTTGCCCATGGAGTAGCAGCCAATTGTAGTAGGTTAAAATGGGTAGGCCACTTTCTTTCTACAATGGTCAGTGCACACCAGATCAAAAATGCGAAGCTGGTGCGACTCTCAAGTTGGAGTGATATAATGTCGCGTGAACTAAATTCAAGATGCCATTTAATGATCTGACTGAGCTCATTGGGCTGTTTGACCATCTGCAAGGAGCCTTGTGTGAGTTGCATAGTATTGCAAACTTGTAGGTGGCAACAATTAATTGGATGGAGATAGCAGGGTGTCTAACTAGAGGAGCATTGAAGGCACTCCTCAGAGCCACATGAAAAGCTAATTGGTTGGAGGAGCAATGGTGCACCAACGCTCAAATTTGCACCCTCCAACAGGGAGGTGCCAATTTGAGCATCAGTGGCGCTCCAAATTGACCTGACGAGATGTGCGAGGCCCCAAAACGAGCCTTGAGCCATACATTACTTGCTCGATGTGGACGGAGATTGAAAGTCGTGTGATCAGATGGTGGATATTCATCCTACACCGACCTCGGACCTTTAGGTTTATCTTTCTACACCAACCTCTGACCTTTAGGTTGCAAGATGAATCGGAAGGTGAAGGAAGATGTAAGCAAGAGAGAAGGTGCTGAGTAGAATTATAATAATATAAGTGTGAGTAGAATTATAATAATATAAGTGTGAGTAGAATTATAATAATAAAAGTGTGAGATGTTGAAAGGTTGCCAAAATGATTCAAGAGTCAAATCTAGTTTCATTATCATCATCATCAAAATCTAAGCAGCCGCCATGGATGCTTGAACTAATCAACCAATCTCAGATGGAAATCTTACAACGTAAATCAATGAAAGCTTACGTAAATGAGCAATCGGAAAACGTAAATCATGCAATCGAGCAACGTAAATCATGCGATCCTACGTAAAATCATGAATCGGCATTGCAGCCCACGTTTATATGTTACAGGGACGAACGTCAACGAAGAAGAACAGGCAGCGCAACTAATAATGTGGTGAACTTTGAAGCAACCTTTCGATTTTTCATCTATGGCTCTTCTTCTGTTGGTGTGATTAGGATCCAAAAAGGCCAGGGGAGGCGTGCGCATAAATCAACAAGATGATATTCTTTCAAGCTCACCGACAAGATGATATTCTTTCAAGCTCCCGAGTCTCAGCTATGGCTGCCGCCATAGTCGTCGTCGTCGTCGTCGCCATAGCCACTCTTGCGTGTAGATTTCCAACTCTCCACAGAGAGAGAGAGAGAGAATAGTCGCCTTCGACACTTCTCATTGTACTTCCTTCACCATCCTGCAATAGCCATTTCTGTTCTCACTCCATTACCCCTGCAGCTCTCTGCTCTCTTTCTCCTGCACTCCATCGCCATAGCCACTCACTCATCCCCCGCACATCCTTTCTGTCCCTCTCCCTCTCTCACCCCCTTCCCTCCTCCCTGCCCCCACGGTCCACCTTCCAGCCTCCAGAGCCTCTGGCACTGAACCCACTCCCTTTTTTTGTGTGCATATCCCGCTTGCCCCCCCGAGGCACCCCTCGCAAGTCAGTCGTGCACTCCCGGCCCGCACTTCCCCTTCTTGTAACTGCGACTCGACCCTTCCAGTTCTTTCTATATCCCTCCGGATGCTTGCCTCATCACCTTCTTTCTTTCCCCCGCCCATGCGCCCAACTTAGGCAGGCGCCCATTCCTTTCTCTAATAAACCGCGCGCGTAGAAGGAGCTTTTCCTTCGCCACCATCCTTATTCTCAGCAATTGCTCCCTTGCCTCTTCACGGTTGGCTTCCCCGTCGACCCCATTCCAAATGACCGCTGATCAAGCAGCAGGATCTAACGGCTGGCCTCTTGGTTTGCAGCCTTTGAATGTGAGATTTAGGCTCATGGAGCACATACGCCTGGCTAGTGATGCCGCTTCGTTCCTCGTCTCAACACCCTCCATCACTTCAGAATCCTCATCCGATCTGGACACAGAGGTGCTTCCTTCTTCACCCTTCTTCTGTTTTCCCTTTCTATGTGAGGTCTACTTTCGTTCTTACTACTACATTCTTGTCGATGCAGTCTACAGGATCGTTCTTCCCTGAAAAGAGCACGACTCTTGGTAGTCTTATTGGTATCCATTCCAATTCCCAGAGTGGTGAGTCGCAAGGAATTATACAGCAAATACTCGAGGCTGAAACATCAAAGAGAAGGAGCACGCGGCCGCACCGTTCCTGGTGTCCATTTCTCGGTTGCGCAGGCTCCGATAGTTGTCACGAGACCATGTCTCCGTCTCTAGCTCATCTTTTAGAACTAGAAAGGAGAGCAGCACTCTCTCAAAGACAGGAAATCAGCGAGCAATTGACGGACGAAGACGCCACTTTTACTGAAGAGCCGACTTTTCAAAGAAATACCCTTTTTGACGACCATAGCATTCTCCCACCCAACCCATCTGGGGCACCTTTAAAGCTGATTTTGGAGCAATCCAGCCCCAACTCCTCGTATCTCTCAGGCGATTGGAGCGCTAGCGTTCCCGTTTTCAACAGCGGACACGGAACTCTGCCTCAGCGAGGACAGCAAACCGGTCGCTTCCCCATGATCTGGCCAAGTATCTGTCGAAGGCTGGGCACAAGCTTGTTGAATTGAATGTCGAATCGGTTACAGCTCGTAATGCTGTTTTGTCGTCTCACGAGATGCAATGCGCGTGGTTTGTTCTTGCTGATGAATAACGGAGTCAACCAAGCTGATAAGTTGTCGCAGAAAGGTTTTCCTGTACGAGAAGGATGTCTCAAATGGTCAGATAAGATGATCGCGTCTGTCTTCTTCGCGATTTCTTGTTGAGATGATCGACTATTTGGGATATTTGTAAGCAGAGTCGCCGTTGGGGCTCTTCATCAGTTAGTTTCTCCCTTTCTACTGTTCGACTCCCAATCCAGATTTACGTTCCATAGCGTGGAAGCTTGACCGCATCTGCCTTTCTCCATCTTGATCTTCAGTACAGGAATGCAATAAGAATTCTGTTTCCGACCTCCGTCTCGGTCTCTTTTTCGTGCAGCGCAATTCCCAGTGCTTAATCTGTCCGTTTGAGTCGTGCTATTGCTTTGTTCAAGCTTACCGAACTGTTACCTTCCAATGGCTTTCTCTCTGTTAGCTTTGGGACGCTGGCCGCGCGGGCCGCATTTTCCAAGAGCATCTCTTCAAAGGCAAGACGTGAATTTTTCTCGAGTGCCGTGCAAATGAAGAGAAGACGTATTTTCAATGGGACTCTTTAACTGCACATTCTCATTCCTCACATCATGGCGTTGAAAGAGATAAGCACTTTAGTTTCAAAATAAGAGAGCATGACCTAGTGCTTCCATACATTTTGCAAATCATGAAAGACTTCCCAATCTCCCCTAAAAGCATTTTTCTATAGAGGACCGATGATAAAGAGTGTCATTTTTACTATGATTTAAAAAAAACAAAACTCTCACACCCACTCACATACACGTTTGAGCCATGAACGTGGGTTGCCGCCTTGGTAGGCAGCCCTACCACTGGATTGTCGCAAGTGAGTGTAATTTTCAGCATGAAATTGATGCTAGTAGTGCTCTTTGGAACATGCTAGCTACAAATATATCCGCTTTTCTATGCTTCAAGCATCATATGCAAAGTTGTTGTTTATAACTTCTCTCTATAGTTTTTTCGTTTCATTTTGCCATTCATATATATGCCTTCACTGATACATACAAGCCTCATTTCTTGGGAACAACATTTCAATCTACATATGTATGCATTAGAAGAACCACATTTAATCAGTCTTAATATGCATGTGGACCCAATATATGTACACATGAGTTATACTTGAAAATATTGCATTGCAAATGGAATACTTTAAAGTACAATTAGAGACCCTTCTTGAAAATTGCAAATGTAATAGTTTAAGTACAAATTTTTCAACAAACATGCCGGATTCATTAATGGGCGTTCAATTCCAAAAAATGACTTACCGCGTCAGGCAAATTATCCAAGGCCTGCGTCGCAAGTAGGGCTTGGGTTCTAGCATCAAGTCTTGGCAGGCAACCATGGCACTAGTTAGAGGCAACCTCAGAGACATTAGCTAGTTAATTAGTTGGAAGGACTTGGTTGTCAGCCATAGTCTACTGGAACTAAGAGGCCTCGAGGTAGGCAAAGCTCGATTTTGGTTGCTTGCAGCAATTTTAAGTATGATTAGAGACCCTACTCAACAACAAGGGAAGATTTCAGTTGCATTCGATGGGGTGAGATGAGTAAGAAGAAAAGAGAGAGAGCCTCATTAAATGATCAGGGTAATTTTAGTTGGAGGAGCTAGAGAGAGGGGAAGGGCACCATTATATGGTGTCATTAATGAAGGCAAGAGGGGCCATTAGTATACTGGGTCATTAATGAAGGGGAATATAAAGCATGCGAAGAGACCCCTCTCAAAGTCTTGGGGATTATATTAGCTTGCATTTTTCATAAAATTTTGACCTCTAGGATCAGTCATGCCATTTTGAATGAAATTGTTGTGTTTGAGGACATTCATTTTTACCATTTTTAGACATCTTTTCTTGGTTTTTGTCCTTCAAAACTTTCTCTTTTCTCTCAAACAATCACGTCTTTTCTTTATACTATTGGCTTTTCTTGTTTTTATTTTTAGACCACTCAATCTAAATCTCATGAGCAAGAAAGGAAACTAAAATCCTTTAGATAATTTGGATCCCTTGTCTCTTCCTTAGGTAACCTCATGCAAGCAGCAAAGGACATTTGGATGAGGTTCAAATCTCTTATTCCCAAATCAAATCCTTTTGCTTCTAATGGCCACCAACCTAGATTTATCAACACACTATTGGCCTAAGCAATTTAATTCTAGTGATCAACCCTTTACCTCTGCTTCTTTTTTAGCTTTTAACAATAAGTGCCCTGAAACATCACTATATAGCGATGTTTTGCTCTACTCTATCACTATATAGTGACACTTTTAAATATAAGTGTCGCTATATAGCAACGCTGTGGGCTTAAA
Organism: Dipteris shenzhenensis; assembly: GCF_047967505.1. Classification (NCBI taxonomy): domain Eukaryota; kingdom Viridiplantae; phylum Streptophyta; class Polypodiopsida; order Gleicheniales; family Dipteridaceae; genus Dipteris; species Dipteris shenzhenensis. Next base: position 22,830,683 of record NC_141619.1, read on the forward strand.
CCTGAAACCCCATAGCGCGACACTTTCTTTAGCATCTCTATTGTGGGAAAAGCAATCTCTCCTCCCACCTTATATTCGATGACCTCGCTTTTCTCCTCTCTATTCTCCACTTCTTACCACTACTCAACCCCTCTCCTAACACTTGTGCTCCCTCTCCACCCTTCTCCCTCTTTGCTTGTGTGAAAAGAAGTTTTTCAAGAAGGTGAGTCTCTTTAAGCAATGTAGGTTCATTTTTTGTGAGATTTCATTTTGTGAGTGTTGAAGCATGTTTCTCCTTGTATTGCTAAGGCTATGGGCTAGTTTTCATGCTTGATTTTCAAGGATTAAAGACAAAAAATGAGATTTTGTGAAAGAAAGAAGACTCACCTCTTCTAGTCTTTTTGGTATTTCTCTTCCTCCTCTTTCTCCTTGTTTGTAGGCTTATGCTTGTCTCCTCAATCCAATCCCTTTGAGAAGTTGTTTCTTTAAACTCCTTCTTTCTCTAACTAGTTATTTGAAAAATGGTATGTTTCCTCTCTTTTGTAGGGCCACTCCACAAAACACCGAGCGGGACTATTCCAGGTAAGAAAGAGCTTCCTCTTTTTTCCTTTTGTTATTTTTGTTATTTGCATTGGCCTGCAGCTAGCGCCTTAAGCGCTAGCTGCAGTGATGGGCATAGGACCCTCTCTTCCCCTATTTCCTCTTCTTTCCCTCTCTTTTTCCCCTCTCTTCCCCTATTCCCTCTTCTTTCCCTCTCTTCCTCTCTTCCTTCTCTTCCTTTTCCCTCTTCTTTATCCCTTCTTTCAATCTCTTTTTCCCCTCTTCCTCCTTTCCTTCTCTTCTTTTTTCACTCTTTCAATGGCATGCCCCCCTCTTCCTTCTCTTATGTTTATGCTCTTTTTCCCTCTTCTTTTTTCCCTCTTTCATCCCCTCTTTCAATCTCTTTTCCTCTCTCTTTCCTCCTCTCTTTCCCCTCTCTCAATGTCTTTTCATAAGCATAGGTATTTGCCTATGCTTAAGCTTTCTCTCTTTTTCTTTTATGCTCATATGCTCATGCATAAGAATAAGTATATCCTTTCCTTCCTTTTCTCTTATGCTTATGCTCTTTTTCCCTCTTGCTTCTCTTATGCTTATTGTTATGCATGAGCATGTCTCATTTTCCTCTTTTCCTCTCTCTTTCTCCCCCTCTTCCCCCTCTTTCAATCTCTTTTCATAAGCATATGTATTTGCCTATGATTAATCTTTCTCTCTTTTTCTTTTATGCTCATATGCTCATGCATAAGAATAAGCATATCATTTCCTTCCCTTTCTCTTATGCTTATGCTCTTTTTCCCTCTTCCTTCTCTTATGCTTATGCTCTTTTTCCCTCTTCCTTCTCTTATGCTTATGCTTATGCATGAGCATATGTCTCCTCCTCTTTTCTCTCTCCTCCTTCTCCTTCTCCTTCTCCTTCCCTTCTCTTCTTTTTTCCTCACTCTTTCTCTTCTTTTCATAAGCATATGCCTATGCCTATGCCTATGCATATCCTTCTCCTTTCTTTCTCTTCTTTTTTCCTCTCTTTTTCTCTTCTTTTCATAAGCATATGCCTATGCATGTACTTCTCCTTCTCCTTCTCTCTTTTTGTCTTCTTTTCATAAGCATATGCCTATGCCTATGCTTATGTTTGTTTTTTGTTTTTTGTTTTCATGTTTGTGTCTACGTTAGACATGGGATCACGTCGCACGTCCGATGAGTACGGACAGCCTCGCAGGAGGAGACATCACGATCTCTATTCTCTAGAGGACTTTGATTCCAGGCGACACCTTAGGGGCCTACCCCTGCGACCTGGCCCGCCGACTCCTCTTGGATGTAGCACTGTGACCAACTCCTCTCGGACATAGCACTGCAACTACCCCTCGAGGGACTCCTTTGCTAGTAGCCCATGGCTTTGTTGGGAGTCCTGACGATTTTGTAGCATAGATGATCGATGAGGAGGCAGCGAGATTCTTCTCTCTGCTATCCTAGAGGACCTCAATAATTCCCTCTCCTACACCAATGGTTGGACCTACTGCCCAGCCATCCCCTCGTGCCCCTTTGACCAAGGGTCATCACCTGGGCGTGCCCATCATAAGGGGAAGAGTAGGAGGGGCTGCTTATGTTTTGACTCAGGAGATGTAGACGAGTCAGCACACTCACATCCCTACAGGTCTCCACTTGGTCCCGAGACCCAATACTAGTCAGGTCCCTTGCCCTCTCCTACTCCCATTGCTACTCCTCGCTTTGGAAGTGCTCGCAAAAACACCACTCACTCTGACTCTGCCACTACCATGAGTCCTCCTTACCAGTCGAGGACCTCTCCTATCAAATCATGGCTGCCGAAGAGATAATAGAAGATAGAAAGGGCAAAGCAGTGATGGCCACCATGAAGCAGTTGATGAGCCACCACTTCAAGAGTGGCATTGTTACTGATTGGCAGTATCAAGATGACAAAAGAAGTAGGCAGTCATCTATGAATTAAAAGAAAAATACCCTAACCCACCAAATTGGGAGTTCAATGAGAATTACATGCGAGAGCGCATGGGTTTAGTCTTGAAGCATCGTAGATCAACCTTGCGTACTTCTATCGCAAAGCGAAGGGCTAGCTGGGCAGACAAAGTTGATTGGAAGTTCCTCAAGAAGCAGAATAGGGACCATCCCGAAATGTTCGAGGGTCAGAGGAGGGCTACGAGGAGATGGTTGGACACCGTAGGTACTTCGTACTTTGGTGCAGGTGGATGGTTGGCGTTCGAGGCAACCGTGGTAAGTCTACTTCTTCTCGTTTAATGTATTGTTCTATTTGTTTTACTACATATTACATGCACTTTATCTAACTCTCATAAAGAAATCCATCTTTTCAGAATTTGATGCATACACGTTTCTTCCAAGCAAAGGAAGCTTATGAAAAAATGGCACTTCAATGTAGAAAGGTTCAAGGAACTGCAGATGCAATGTGGTCTACCACCTTTTGAAAAAGGACAAAATGTTGGTCACGACTTCTGAACTCGTCCTCTTTCGCAAACAGTAGATTTTTAGGGGATCTTGCAAAGTTTGTATCCATCCTTTGTGTGCTTGTTACATCATTTCAAGTCTTTCGACTTAAGACTTTAAACTGTCCATATTGATCTAAAGCACGCAAGTTACGCTGTGTGGACTTAGTACTTAAACTACCGGAGAGTGCACTTATTAAACAAGTAAGCTAACATGTGGATTCACATAAAAGCTTTTGTTAAAAGCTTCGATGTTTACATGGAAACTCTTTTAAGTAGTGCATTGCCCTATCAGCTGTCATTTCTAAGCTTCTGTCGTTTAGAAAATGCTCGAGACTGAAAGGAAAAATAAATAATTAGAGTCATGCCATGAAACAAGGAAGATGCTTCGAGTTGCAGATGACTCTTTGATCTGAAACCCAACTTGATGACTCTCTGATCTCACACCTAGCAACCTCATAAATGAATGGCCTAAAGAGACACTATGAGCATCGCTTTTTGCATTAAATTCATGGGTAGATGTTGCTAGTGCTCTGGAAAGGATTCGAAATAGTTCATACATGAAGAGATCAGACTTTTGGTATACCGCTGTGCAAAATCTATCTGCAGGTGGGTCTCTATAGAATTTGAGGTCACCTCCAACATCCATGTTGTAGGATTATAGTCATCCCTTATCTTGGTACTCCTGGAAGTGGGCAACCCTACTATATAGCTGTTCTGGAGCATGAAAAGCTGCTACTGGTCTGGTGTCATGGATTGGGTCAGTCCACTCTGTGGCTTTGTTGTCGGTGAGTTCAGAGGGCAAATAGCCTGATATAAGAGGGCCCATTAGGGACCTTGCAAGGGTATTCATGTGCCTCAATATTGGATACACACTATAGCAACAGCGAGGCCCAGATCATGGTCTACAATACCTCATATTGTGGGTGTAGATGGGAGCAGCAGGAAGGTCTAAGATCAGTCCAAGAATAGTACCTCACCATTGGTTGCAGTGTAGAGCAACAAGGGGGCTACAGCAAGCAACCTCCATTTAAGTTTTTAAACTGCCTCGCTATGGGGTAGCAAGCATGCAATCCAACAGACAAGAAGAGCCTACAAAGGGTATGTGGCAGAACTTGGAGATTGAGCATCAGATAGAATAGATCTACCCCTTAGATTTTTGGCTGTTCACATGGTACACGTTAACTTTTACTTCATGTAGTTCATTTTGGAGCTTCTGTCTATTTGGCTATACGTCTCTCTAGATCTTTGCATCTATGCCAGTATACCGTTTGTGAACATGTGGACTAGAATCTGAAGCATTGTGTGATTTGTGTGGCTAGTTTAATCTTCACCTGCAAGTAGGGCTTGGCGATGAAGCAAGTCCCTATGGTTTATCTCAACTATTGAGGTGTCCAAAGAGTAGGTCTCTATCTCTGTCTTCATTTCTCCTCGATCTCAGCTATACAGGTATTGTCCAAAGAGCAGAATGTGGCCATCATCCCAAAGGAGGCCTCAAGTTCAAGTGAGTTGCAACTGTCACTATTGGTGAGGGAGAAATCGAAGTTACTCATGTAAACTTTGGATTTGGAGGGGACGGAGACACCGCTACTATCTTTGTCTCTATCTGTGTCTTTGTCTCTCCTTTATCTCAACTATTGAGGTGTTCAAAGAGCAGTTGTTTGTCTCTATCTTTATTTCTCCTCTATCTCAGCTATTGATGTGTTGTCCAAATAGCAGTTGGATGAATGTGGCCATCATCCCAGAGGAGGCCTCAAGTTCAAGTGAGTTGCAACTTAAACAATCATTTGAGTTATAGAGCACAAGCAACAGGGCTGATCTTGAGGAATTTTTTCCTCTGAAGAAGCCAACTACTCCTTCCTCCAAAGAAAGTAATGAAGAGGATCACATAGAGAATAGAATTTGTCGATATGACAATGAGGATAAACCTAATTGGATGCTTGTTGCATGGTCCTAGTGTCTAAAGGCACAGCCTAGCAGCCATAGACAAGAGGTAAAATCCCTTTCCCTATCATTTATTCCACCTTGAAAATTTAAGCTCACCTTAGTGTACCAAACATTTGGTTGCTTCTTTGCAAAGATGCTCATCCCGAATAGTAATTATGGACAGGGGGACTCTCAGCCCATGCAAGAGCAAGCCTTGACCTCCTCCAAATAATTATTGCATTAGAGATCAGATGGAGTATTTTTACAATTTTTGTGCGACAAGTAGGGAGTTCAACATGCTCCAAAACTTGGACCAATTAATCCTTTAGATTTAGCACTTTCTTGGGCATTCCTTGCAACAACAACAAACTCCCATCCATTGCCAATAGCTAGATAAGATCATCTTCATTTGTGATGTGGATGCATCTGTGAGTGTAGCAACCCTAGAACAAATTCCAATGATTCAAGCCTCTATTCTTGAGTCAAATATTACTGTGAGAAATGCCCTTATTAATGTGTATGACAAGTGTGGGAGCCTTAGACAATGCAAGGGCAGTGTTTATAGAAATACTACATTAAAATGAGGTTTCTTGAAATGCCATTATCAATGCATCCCTAGTGCATATACTCCTCTCATGCATGATGAATGAATGGACTATAGGGATACGAGCTGTAGTGTATGAAAAGTGTGATAGCCTTAAGACAACCAACGGTAGAAGAGATTCAATATTACCTAAGTAATTTAATCATAAGCGATAGTAAAGCAAATGATTTCATTAACAAGGACACAACTATACTGTGCACCCATCAAAAAGACACATGATACTATAATGAGCTCATACTACATAAGAAATTCAAAGAGCATCAAATTAAAAGCGTCACTGTGACATCCAATGCAAATCAAATCTTAGAATTAAAAGAATGGATAATGGATCTAGATTTCCACTCCATACAACAAATAGCAATAGGAGCAAAAGTGATGATCACAAAAAATATAGATCTCACAACCGGAGCTAAAAATGGCACTATTGCAAGTGTCATATCACTAGAAATAGATAATAACACAAACAACATTTTAAAAATTCATGCCAAGATCTTATCAACAAACGAAAAAATCACACTAAGATAATCAAAACATAAACGGAAGGTATTAAACTCAATATGGTATCACAAAACAACTTTTCCAATCACACTAGCATATGCAATTACGGGACATAAGTCACAAGGATGCACACTCAAAGGAAAGGCTCTTGTAGTAATACAAAAATCATTTGCACCAGGACTAACATATGTCATGCTTTCATGAGTCACCACTCAAAAAAACTTAAGAATCTTAAATAAAATCAATCCATCTGACTTCATTCCAATGCTTACATGAACTTTAAAAAAATAGTAATCAATAGAAAATCCTTTTATAAAATATTCATCAATATAAGAGAAAAGAAACTATTGATATACAAACTAATATGCAGGATCTATCAAAAAACTTATTTGAAGAACAACCAACAATAAAATATGGCAACATCAGACGAGGTACGTTTTCAATATTAAGCATTGTAGTATTTCTTCACATTAGTTTATATTCTAATTTATAATAGATTACTATTTCGCAGATCTTTAATCAATTCAAAAGTAAAGCCCGATTGGCTCAACAAGATTAAAAAAAATCAACAAAAAGAACAAAGGGACAAATTTATTTCTTGTATACAGCTCAAATGCGTCTTGCAAACATGGCTGGAAAGGAACCAAATGAATACATTTATGGATGGAGGACACTGAAAGACCTTAGGGATTTCATGGATAACAATCAACATGAAGTACAACAATGGAAGGTAGAACATGGGGACAAAGAAATGAGAGCAAACGGTTAGTAACCCAATTTTATTTATAAAAAATTATTAAATTTTAAATTTTAAAAATACAATAAATAACATATACATAATATCAATTGAAAACATAATGCAAGTCTAACTAAGTACATAATTCGAAAAATCACAAAAGAGGACGATATCATTACTCCAATGATGTTGAGAACAGAAGCACAAGCTATAATAGATAAGCACTCAGAAGGAATTTCAGCTTATTGCCTTGAACTTCTACACTTTGGCTACAATGTAAGCTTAGCCGAACTCCTCAAAATAGATCGTAAGACTGGAAATGTCATACTACCAAAGTTCAACAACATGTTCAAAAGAGATGATTAAAAAAAAGCAAAAGAATTGCCATTTACCATAGAAGGTATAACTTCCATTATTGATTTAAATTTTGCAAAAGAAGCATATGGCGAACAATTTGAGTTTTTCCTGACTCCACCAAAGAACAATATATTTCAGCCCCCTATAGGTACATTATTGACTCCATATCTTAAAATACATACAAACTTCATCTTCTAACACACAAGAAAAACTCATCGTACTTCATTTTGCTATTTCAAATAGGAAATCGCGAAGAAGAGACAAAGAAAAAGGCACAAAAGGCCCATATTTTACTTTTTCAAAAATAGAGACATAATCTAGTATATTTAAGTAGAAGCCCATTTTCAATACATGTAAAGGACTTCCTATTTCAAACTATAGTTAAATCATACTCTTGAAGGACTCTTAATTCATAACATATATTACTCAATTTTTTTCGTTTTCAAAGCATTACTACTTTTTTTCAATACATATAAAATAATTCATGTATGAACTGTTATTAAAAAATGCTTATAAAAACGTCATGTTTTTAGTGATATATAACTCCATTTATAACAATTCCAATAATAACCACTTTTAGGTATACTAGATAAATTTTCATGTATTGTTACTCTTATAATAATATTATAGTGTATTTCAAAAAATTCTACTATTATAGTGCTCTTCTTTATATCATAATTAATTCTTCTCAAATTGCAAGTTTACATAAATCTAAGTTCTAAATTCACTTTAACAATCAAGTGAAGATGGAAAATATTATTTAACAATTTTTACAAAATGGCACTAAATTCATTTATATATATTCTAGCTCAATACAGCTACCTGCCCGGATCTAGTTGAACATCCAATAATGTTTTGCAAAGTGGCATTCATGCAATCCCACGGCCATATCTTTGCCAGTACCATAACTATAACTCCTGAGTACATCCCCTACCGAACTATGGGCACCATAACTATAACTCCTGAGTACATCCCCTACCAAACTATGGGCACTAAGTATGTAAACATCCTTAACAATATTGCTTTGCTCGTGGGTCCTCGTTCATTTTGTCGGAGTACCATAACTATAACTCCCGAGTACGTCCCCTACCAAACTGTGGGCACTAAGTATGTAAACATCCTTAACAATATTGCTTTGCTCGTGTGTCCTCGTTCATTTTGGCCGACAGCATGAATTAGTGAATCCTGCCACCTTTCCTTTGTACCTTCGACTTCTTCTTCCGCTGATGCTACTCCTTGTCTCTCTCTTCATGACGACATTGGAGACCCCATGATAGATCATGGATCTTTCCACCAACCCCTTCGAATTTCACAGCCTTGCCAGGCACGGTAAACAATGCCACCTGTAGGTTGTAGCACGCTGCCTTAGACGCGCGATCCTTCATCGTATCGTCCTCGCTCTTTCCTTGCAGAGTTGACGGCCGAGTCACACTGCCAGAAGCGAGAGGGAGGATTTCAAGTGAGGCGTCCTAAAAAGCCTGGAGGCCGAAGAAGTCGATGAGACCCTGAAAACCCACCTGCTGCCGAAAGAGGACCGTTGAACTGCAAGCATGAGCGCCTAGATATGAATCGCCTTTCATTGCACAATAAATTCAGCCTGGATGCTCATCCAAATGCGCTGGCACAAGATTAATCTGCAATTTTGGACTCTCTCTCTCTCTCTCTCTCTCTCTCTCTCTCTCTCTCACTCACTCACACACACACACACACACACAAAACAGAACGCGAACATAGTATAAATGTTCCTTCCTGCTGGAATCAAATGAAATCAAACTTGGTGGGGGACAAATGGTTGCTAGCCGGTGACTGGAATTTCACTGAATCTCTGGAGGACAGGTCTCATGTGTCTAGCAATGCCTCTACGGGAATCTCTGGTGGCTGGGAAGAGTTGTGCATTTCCTATGGACTCACGGACTGCATTGAGTTAGACCCAGTGGGCCTGCAAGCGCATTCGTGGACAAATTGTCACAAAGGAGATGAGTTCAGGTCAGCCAGATTAGATCGGTTAACGTGTCAGGGGAAGGGTGGTGGATGAGAGATCCCATGAAGGGTGAAGTTCTAGTTAATTCTGCAATCTCAGATCATTGGCGTGTTCTGTGGAAGTTTGCCTTTCCGTCCTCAGTTGGCAGATCGTTTGATATCCCCTTTAAGCTGTGTACTCGATATCTAGAATCACCTAGGTTCAGAGAAGTGGTTTGGAATGCCCGGGTGTCTCCAAGGGCGAATAGGGATGAACCTTGCGACAAATGGGATGCCTGTATTAGAAGTGTAATGAGGGAGGCCAAAGCCTGGGACAAAGCTGCTAGAGTGCATGAAGGGAAACTTTGCGACCTGGTTTCCATTCTGGCCTCACTAAATGAGGCACTGAAGCTGGACCCCCAGGATCGACTAAGAGCAGACAAACATGGTTGACCCTGGGAGATTGCCCCTCTAAATTCTTCTTCCAAGCTGTGAAACAGAAGCATGAGCGAGAAGTGATTGATCGGGTCATGGACCAGCATGGTGAAGTTATAACGGAGTATTGGCACATTGCGAATATATTTAGAGAGCACTTCTGTAAAATAGTGGGCCAGCAGCCCAAGCAGGGTCAGGAGTGGTGGGCTGCCATGGAGGAGTCTCTGGCTAGAGTTGAAAGTAGGATCTTTGAGGCGCAACGGGCCATGCTAGATAAGCAGTTTTCTATTCAGGAACTGTGGGAGGCGCTGAAATCAATGAAGAAGGAAAAGTCTCCCGGACCGGATGGACTTCCTTCTGAATTCTATATTGTTCTGGGATCTGATCGTTAGAAACGCTGAACTCTTCAGTGGCTCGGGGATCTTTATGTGGATGTTAATGCAGGGCTGCTAAAATTATTCCCCAAGAGGCAAGCCAGATTGCGGGTAGGGGACTGGAGGCCGATTACGATGTTAGACACATCGACGTATAAAATAACGGCCAAAACCTTGGCACTAAGGATCAGGAACATATGCTCTCAGATAGTTGACCGCGAACAGTGTGGGTTTGTTATATCCCGGAGATAGTTGGCCGCGAACAGTGTGGGCTTGTTAAATCCCGGGATATCTTTGAAAACATTCTAAATGGCATTGGACTTTGCCTCAGCCTCTTGTCAAAAATGCATTTTTTTTTGGTTGGATTTGGACAAGGCATATGACCACATCCGGTGGGATTTTATTGTGGCAATGTTGAATCGATTGGGGTTTGGAAACTATTTCATTAGATTGGTCCACACGCTGTTCAGTAATGCTTCAGCTGTCCTATGCATTAATGGGGGAGCTGTGGGAGCATTCGATCTTAAGTGCTCAATTCGGCAAGGATAACTCCTACTGTTTGCAGTATGAACTATTCCTTGTATTACTATGCTGAAGAATGCTATGAATGGTGGGAAGTTTCAAGTTTTGAAGCTTCCCTCGAGCAAATAGATTTGTTCCCAGCTGTTTGCTGATGATATAATGGTGTTAGCCCAAGAAAATCAAGGGAGTACTAAATGCTTAATGAGAATTATGGAAGTCTTCTGCAAGGCCTCGAGTTCAATTTACAACTGGTCCAAATCGTTTGCCTTAAGGACAAGTGGGGAATCAGTACCTGATTGGGGGCAGGCCCGCTTGAAATTTCTTGGGTTCGATATGGAGAGGTAGTGCGATATCTTGGGGCACCCATTGGTTTGGGGCTTATGCTTAAGCAAAGATTTGCCTGGTTTAAAGAGAGGATTAAAGGGAAGCTTAAGGCTTGGCAGGGACTATGCCTTGGTGGAATGCTAGAGCAATCGTTATCAAACATATTCTCTTTGCCTTCACTACTTAGTTAGCATCAGTGTGGAATTTTAGGAAAACTCATTGGGAAGAGATTGAGAAGATGCTTCGAGCTTTTCTATGGGCAGAAGAAAAGGGAAATGAAAAATGCACTACATTCCATGGCAGCTGCTGCTAAAGCTTCCTAAATGGCAGGGAGGCCTAGGCATACCGGACAGCAGGTTGAAAAATCTGCCGTTAATTGGAAAATGGCTCCCCAAGCTGTTTGTGCAGTACATTCCCTGGGTAGAAATGGTTTATTGGTTCATAGAACATGGAAAAGGGTCGGGCTGTAGAATCTACACGGCATTTGTTCCGACATTGTCCAGCTTCAAGAGCGCTTTAGAATAAAGTGGAACGGGCTATTAGGAGTTCAGGGTTAATGTTCGAATTCCAGTTGGGTACAAACTGGAAGCTAGTTCTACTTGGTGATGTACAGGGGATCCCCTCAACTCTAGCAATCTGCTGGCCCTTGATCCGCACTACTGCGATAAAGACAATCTGCTCTGTGCGGAATCAGTTGTGTTTAGCTCAACTGAAGCCTTTTGGCTATACGGATTTGGCTTTGTTGGTGCTGTGTAGGACTACCATAATGGACCTGCTGGCCAAGATTTACAGGTCCATTGACTCTTTGGTTTTTGACTGTGTAGTTGAGATTGCTGTTAGGATGGGTTAATCCTAGGATCTGGGAGGTTGGGCTCTGCTTTCATAAGTGTAGGCCTAGGGCTCGACCCTTTTTTGGCCCATTTTTGTAAATCTTTCTTTTCCCTCTTTAATATAAGTCGACATGTTTTTTTTTTTTTAAATGTTCCAACCTGAGAGTGCACATTCATTGAAGTTCAATGTAGATAGGCCAAATTCAATCTTCCTCTTGCCATAACAACCGTGGCCTCCGTGTTGCCTCCATGTGGCCTCTTAAAGACTCCGTAGAATACCTTAGTAAAAAAAGTATTTTTACACCTAGTGGACCATGAATCTGCCCAATAACCAGTATTGCTTTCTACCTACATCTTTGAATTTCAAGCTTTCTACCTACATCTTTGAATTTTATGCCCACTATAAATATTCAGATGGTATCTGAAGTTAAAAGGCATGCTACCACCCTTACAATAATACATGTTTGTGAAAGGAAAACATGTGTCTCATAATTAGATCCTTCCCCTAGAATCAATTAATGTTTATTTTAAATGTCTAATTTGAATTTTTGTAATGTCTCACATATAGATGTGTTTTGCATGCTAAGGAAAAACATATAGATGTGTACTACCACATCATTAGAGAATACGTTCAAAGGGAAGGGGTAGATCTAGTTCATTGTACAACACCAATGATAAGTCTTCAATAGACCACTTACTTCACATAATAAGTTTTTGTACAATTCAAATAATAGATCAACATTTGTTAAAATAGGTTACAGCTTAAGAGTTATACATGCATTGCATTATTTTTGCTAAAGGACCCTCAATAACTAAAGAGACATCAAACCCTTCATTTATGGACATTGTATTTAAACCTTTAAACTATATTTAAAAGATTACATCTGATAGACTTGATGCTTGTCTTTCTACATCCCACTTGATATTCATAAGCTTGATCTTTCAAATAAGCATCTTAACTTCCAACGATGATATTCAACACAATCAGATGAAAGTTTCACAATAAACTTTTAAATATGAATCCTTACTTTGGTTCTCTTGGTTCTTCATGTTTTAATATAGTAATGCTTGTTTTAAAAACAAGTATTTCACACATCATAACTATGAGCATTGCGAGTCATAGTGTATCACTGTCTATGAGCATTTATAGGCATGCTATATTGATGATTACCCATTTTGACTATCATCTTTGTACTTAAGTTTCAAGTTCTTCCTTGAGGTTCAAGGAGCTATCATATTGATGTGTGCTTAATGTTCTATCAAGTTCTCCCTTGAGGTATAAGGATCTCTCATATTGATGTGTGCTTAATGTTTTATTAAGGTCACCTATAACGTAGTGTAGAACGATTGCTCCAACACTAGATCCCCACAAAATTGGTTTACTAGTTGAATGGCCTAAACGAATGCATGGACATTTGGTAATTGATGGCATGCTAGTTTTAGCAAATATATTTGCTAGAATATTCAGTTGTTATCTCACTTGTACTAGTGTGTTCCTCTTACATATGAAATTATTTTCTCCTTTTGGAACTATATTCAATTTCCTTGGCATAGAGCTCTTGCCTAAAAGTAAATGTAGGCATTAAACAAGCTTATGGTTACACACATGAGTAGGAAATTGCTTGAGCAAATGGACTAGACTAGAGATTGCTCACCATTGAGCTTCTTTGCTTGAACTACAACTTGTACATTTGATGTCTTGTTTGGAGCTCGCTTGCTTATGTTGGCCACTCTTTGAATAACTTTGCCACCCATTTCCTATGTGAACATGACCTTGAGCACCAAGAAAATTTGCATCTTCAATTGAATATTGCCTACTTGTGAGCATTGAAGACTTGTGTGCTTATTCAAGTGCTACCCAAGGCTTTACATTGCTTCTTCTTGAAGCTACTAGTTACTTTGTTGATTTGCATTTTTCACACATGCATGTTGAGGTTCCTTCTTTGCACACTTGCATTTTGAGGTTCATTTCTTGGGGTTGCAAGGGCTCTTTGCCTTAGAAGGTCTACTCAATGATTTACACTAGATATTCTTTCCACAAGCTATGAATTTGGTAGGCCTCTGCTATAACTTTCCTATCATTATTTCAAACACCATGATAGTCACTTGCAAAATCATTCTCTCTCTCTCTCTCTCTCTCTCTCTTACACACACACAAACGCACACGCACGCATGCACATACTTCCTACCCCTTCCTCCCTTTTTAAACCTTGGCTCCCTCATATTCCCACCTTACCCCCCCTCACTTTTTTATTATTTATTTAATTTTTTACTTTTATTTAATTATTTAATTTTTATTTAGTTTTTTATGTTTATTTATTTTTAAAAATTTTGCCTTCATTAAACTCTCCTCATTTTCCTTGTTTAATAATTTTTTCCTTATCCCTTATTTTCTTAGTCTTTTTACCTTTCAATTTTATTTTATTTTTTTAATTTACCTTCCTATTAAATTCCCTCTTTTCCAAATTTCCCATTTCCCCCTAAGTTTTCTTATTGTCCCTAATTTTTTCCCTAAATTCCTAGCTTTTTTCTTTTTTCTTTTTTTTCCTTTAATTTTTTCTTATTCTAGCCTAATTTCTTTTTCAATTTGGTCCTTACTAGGTTAAAAGGTCTGTTAAGACATATTATTTTTTCTAAAGGTCCCTTTACTAAGTGCAAACCTTAGCTTAGTAACCCCCCACACATACCTCTCGGTTCTCTCGATACAATGGATGCTATCCTTGACGACTTGATATGCCTGCATTATGAGTTCCCCCTAACTTTATCTCAGGCCTCAACCTCCTCCCCTACCTGACCCTCCCCACCACCCTCATCTCTCCCTACTAAAAAACCCCCTCTACTAAGTGTCTCCCCTCACATACTCTAAATTCCCCTGCTACCCAATGCGCACTACCCATAGCCTCTACTCTCTTTTGCTACAGTCTTCCCCCTCACTCCATTAACTTTGATTGCAGGCCGCCGCCTCTTTCGGACTCTGTGCTACAACACTTATGAGTCTCTAACTTCTACTTCCGCCTCAATCGTAGCATCCCACTTGTGTGTACATAGTTTAATACAAAGTTACGAACCCCTCTAAGCTCTTCTTCACTCGGGTCACATACGCCATGGACTGCCAGCCCAATGCCAGGACTGCCAGCCCAATGCCAGGTATTCGTTACATTCGCACGTCAAAGACGTTTTCATTGCTTCTTTTTTGAGTGTACCATAGTACCTCCTACTCTATCTCCTACCCCTTGTAAATCATTGCAGTCCTTCTTTCCACAAGGTCTTCCTTATCAAAATACTAAGTCTTACTAAAAGTCTCTCTTCCCCCTTCTATAAACGCATTGCCCTCCCCAGTCTCTATTTATTTAAGACCCCTTTCTCTTTCTCCCCTCCCCTCTCTATTATTTCCCCTTCTTAATGACCCTTTTTCACATTTCTTTTAAACTTTTAAAAAAATTAAATATTTTTCACCATTGTCCCCCCCCCCCAAACTCCTTTTTTCTTTATTTGCCAAAATTTCCATTATTGGTTCTTATTTTCCTAATTATCCCCACTACACCTAATTTTCTCTCATTTACCCATGCCCCCCTCTTTCTTTTTTTCTAGATATATATTTCTCCATTCCTTCCCCCTTTTTATATATAATGAATAGGTATATATATATTAATCCCCCCCCTTCCCATTTTTCTCGAAACTTCATGTTTTCTCTAATTTCTTTCTTTTCTCCCCCTTCACAAACTAACAACCCCCCCCTTTCCCCCCCTCCTCTTCTCCTTTTTCCTTTCTATGTGCCTCTCTCTCTCTCTCTCTCTCTCTCTCTCTCTCTCCCCCCCCCTTTTCTAATTATGCCCTCTTTCTTATCCTCTCTTAAACTCTCTCTCTCTTTCTCGTCCTCCTCTCTCCCTAAAATACCCCTCTATCACTCCTTCCCATTGCTTTAGTTAATTAGACCTTTTCCCCTTTATTTAGTTAGCCCTTCTCGCTTATTTTAAACTCTCATTTAGGTTTTTTTTGCATCCTTCACCCCTCTTTTCTTTACTTTTTTAATAGGCTTTATTAACCTTCATCCTTAAAAAATCTTTCTCTTCCTATTTTTTCTATAATCCTACTAATTTCCCCCTTCTCTCCCTATTTTCCCCCCTTTTTCAATATAATTAATTTTTTTTAACCTAACCTTTTACTTGACCACTTAACCCAATCCACACTTGGAAAAACCCATCTTTAACACTTAATATTATACTTTGCACTGGTTAAGTTTATGGCTAAGCTTCTAATTTATTGTGACCCCGATAACAAGGGAGGAGTCTCTATGGCATCTGTCTTCCCAATTAAAGTTAAGCTAGTTCTATAGAAATACGATGCAACAGAGAGATCATTTGACAACAACGATAGTACAATAACAAGAATAGACACAATAGAGCAGAATTAAAATTTCGTATCAGATAAAACTAATGGTGCTATCCACCCATGCACTCTACAGTAGAGCTTTGATGGTGATCTAGAAAACTTACTCTAGATGAAGAAGGACTGGTGGTAGGGGTATTGGCATTCAATGTTGAGGCTTGAAAAGTGGCCTCCTTATATAGCCCTTCATAGTAGACCAATTGCACCACATTGGTGGGCTGGCGGTGCACATGCATATTGACTTAGCATAGTGTCTCACTAAGTGCGAGGACGGTGGCACATGTCTGCTTGACTTTCGCCACCAGCCAAAGACCATTGACCAATCATGCGTGTGAGGGTAAATTCTCATGCAAATGATCGCACACATGCAACGACGTTGCTTCTAGACCCCAGGATCAGGGGCACTACCCCCGAACTCCTGATCAATGCATTGATCCATATATCATCTCCTAACCATCAAACGGTCACCAAGAGACCTCACCTAGTGTCAAAACTAGGATCGTATCAATGTCCATCCAGTGCTCACACCATGGCTTCTCCTCATAATGGGGGCCTTACAAAAGGGCACTATGGAACATTGGTGGTTACATATGCAAGGTTGGCATTGCACATATACCAACAGGTTCTTACCATGTTTTCTTGTTGGATGGTGGCAGGTATGCAAATTCTCCTCTTCAGTAAATGAGATGCTTGTTAGGACTTCACCGGCTTTACTTTTGTGAATAGATTCTTGCTTAAACATTATTGGCATTCCTTGCAAAATAAATTCTTACATTCTCGTAAGTAGACCCTAGCCCTGCAGCTTGGACTACCTGAAGGATTGGACACTTTTGTACCAACTTTTGTTTATGAACACCCGTGTAATAAATAATTTTTTATCCACCCTTATCTGAGCTTCGTGTGCCGTGATGTTAAAAGGTTTTATATTTTAAACTCTCTCTCTCTCTCTCTCTCTCTCTCTCTCTCTCTCTCGGCTACACCACCCAATCATGCAATGCCCATAATGGTAAAACTATTATTATGCACAATAAAGATTGGTAACTAGCATACGACATTGGTAACAAGAATTTTTCCACATTAATATTGAAGGACAAATTGATGTAATGGGATCTAGAGTCTTAAGGTCTAAGGTTGTGTGTGATCACATGGTGTGCCTGGATAGGTGGAGCAGTAGGTGTGATTGAGTGAATCTAGGTGTGTGGTGTGTGATTGAGAGAATCATGGAACTAATTGAGAGATTTGTGGATCTAGATGCTCTACTGAGCTCATATGTGATGTCACTATTGGATGTAACTGGAGCCTCTATATTGGGCCTGTCTCTCTTAAATATATCATTCTCTCTTTTTCTTCACTTGCTCAATCCTTCTTGCTACTCCAACATGTGGTATCAGAGCCTTGGTTCACTGTCCTTGAGACCTCCTTGAGTGCCATGTCATCCCTGCAGCACGGCCATCACTATCCGCCCTTCTACCCTCCTGATCATCCTCCTTAACAAAAAGTTGGCTCCCCATCTTTCATCTTCACATCACCTGCTCCTTTATTGCATCAACTCCATGACCTAGAACATGTGAAAATTCATTTCCAGCAAGGACCCAAGGGAATATGATCTCGGGTGATCTTGGGTCCACCATCCCTTGGTACATACAAGAAGAAATAGACTTTGCGAAAATAAACATTTCGAGTAAATGGTTGAATTTGAGATCTAGAACAAGTTAACCAAGACTCTAGACACAAAAACCAAAAGTTGAAATAAGTGGACCTAGGACCTAGACCGAAACTAGTAGACTTTGGAAATTAGAATGCAAAACTAGTGGAGCTAGGACCCGAAACTTAAAACTTGGAATAAATGAGCAAGGAATAATCCATCTCTAAAAATCTTTTATTTCAAGCAAGGGATCTAGGTAAACAGGATCTCACATCCATCGTCAACAAAAGTATATCAATAGATGTCAAGGAAATATAGCCATCCTAGTAGTTTTGGAAAAATGGCCAAAATACCTCGGGGGGGTCACTCATCATATGTAACCCTATCACGTGAGTTCAAAAGAAGGATATTTTTTATTCCTAAAATTTACAGAAATAAATATACATAAGGGACTATTTAAAATAGTTTTGGAAAAAATTTACAGATTTGTATAGAAAAGGGATACATTTTATTAATGAAAAAATTTACAAATAAGGGATTTTAAATATAGGCCTTGAACGCACGTGATATAGAGGGTTTATACATAGTGACCCCCTCGAGCAAAATACTATTTTGAATATCCATGAGTAGTCCAGCTCTAAATAACTTCAAAAGTTACAAGGTAAAGCCATAGGATAAAAGCCACAATAACATCCCATCTAATCTACTTATTCATCATCATCGTCAAGATATGAAAGGTAAACCAACTCACCTACCACCATCTCACAAAGCACAAAGTTGGGACTTATGCTACCATTTTGAGGAAGACATGTTTCAATGATAGTCTATAGTGGTTATCCATTTCATGAACAGTTCAAAAATTTCATAAGAATAATGATAAGCTCCTAGAAAAAATTGACAATGCTACACAAATTCATATAAAAATAATAGGGGCAATAGTTTGGGGGTAGCCAAAAGTTGTGTACTTCCTTGCTATGAATAGCTTCGAGTCTTCATTATATCAATTAATTATGACATTTAGCAATCAACTCCTTCTTGTATAGTCTACTCTCAGTCTACTTTGATCCACTTCATTGATTTAATTATCATCAAGTTACGCAACGAATCAATTCAATTATTATGAGTATTGGTGAAGACAATGTAAAAGAACATGAATCTATTGCACCCTCTAAGCATTTCTAGCTATATTTTATTTGGTCATATGGCAATAATCATTTGAACCTTATGCAAGAAGTCCCTACATTAAGTACCCCTTCTATTTTCTTAATGCATTCTAAGGCAAGGATCATTCAACCCAATAACGTTTTGATAATTCTCAATTTAATAATAAAAATCTTAATGTAGAAGGGGCGATGGGATGGAGAATCAATCTACTAAAATCCTCTTGTCGATCAACCCAAGGATCCACCATCATTGAAGCTATACATGCAAGACTAAGTCCATAGCTACTAGAAGATGATACTAGGTTAAATCAACTCGTGTAGCTCGACAAATCATTCAAAAAGTAGTATCACTTCACTTGCACCTTGTGGAAAGCTCCATATACAAGTTAAATGTCCTGGACAACATTAATGAAGAAGCAAGTTGGCACTACTCCTAATGGCTTGGGGAGATGTCAAATTGGAGGCTTTCTCTCCTAGGGGATGAACAACCTCCTCTATTTGTTATGACGTTTTAATGGCAATCCCATGAAGCTTTCTCCTCTATTTCTCCCCTATCTCTTATGATGTTTTTATGGCAATCCGATGAAGCTTTTGGAGAACTCTCTTGTCTTTTAGGTCATACCTTTAACAAACTTAATATGCGACACACCCAAATACATGATGGCCTAGTGGCACATTTGGCAACTCTATAGCTATTCCACATTGTCAGCACATTATCATTAGTCCTAGTTTCTAATAGCATTAATTGATTCATTCTTTATGCAAGCCAAATCACTTATTCAACCTGAAACTTAGATCTTGAAACTCGAAATAGGTGGCCCCATAATCTCGGATCTAGAATGTGTGAACCTAAACTCCTTAACCTAGATGCCCAAAATCTAGGATAATGAATCCGGATCATGTTAATCCAAACCTTGAGGCAAGTAAGCAGACAAGTTTCCTGAAGTTTATTTTATATCAAAGTATAAGTAAATATTGAATAAGAGCTAGGAACCTTGAGCAAATAAACCGAAAACTCAATCTTCAAAATACTTAACAATGAGTCTAAAACCCAAAAAACTTGGCACAAGTGAAACTGAAACTCAAATGAGAGAATCTAGAAACTAGAACTAGTAAACATGAAACCCTAATCTTGAGATTAGAAGTAAATCCAAAACCCAAAATGAATGAATTTTGAGAACTCAAAACCCAAGTAAGTAAACTTTGAACCTAGAATGAGTGAATTCAAAACCAAGAGTAACAAAGATAGAGCAAGTAAACCCAAAAACACAAAGCTAGTTAAATACGAAAGCATCTTCTCTTTAGTGTATATCAAAGTAAAAGTGGACTCGTGTGTGTGTACTCGACAAAACCCCGTTTCATAGTGAAATGAAAACAATTTTTAAAACAGACATGAAAGAGAGGACTGATGTGAAACATTACAAACCTAACCAAGAGGTACACAAAATTGAAAAGGTTTGCATAATGCATGACTGTACAAACAACCTTTGCTTTGATAAGTCGTAGAAAGCATCACTCTTATTGAAGAGGAGAGTTTGCATACCTGCCACCATCCAACAAGAAAAATGTGGTGAGAACCCGCTTAAAGTTTAGTTAGGAAGACATGTGTTTATGACGCCCCTCCCTTGTTATCGAGGTCATAATAAAACTAACACTTAACCACAAACTTATCAAGCTTCTTTTAAGCTAATGAATGTCGAGTGGATTGGAGTAACCATAAGTGAATTTTGCACTTTAGAGATTATAGAGGGTGAACTTAGCACTTTGTAGAAAGAAAGTGTAAATAACAAAAGAAGGGGAAGGGGAAAAAATGGAAAATTTATGAAAAGAAGTTTTAAGATCATACAAGGAAAAGGATTATTATGAACTATGAAAAAAGAAAGCTAATAAATAAGAATTTGGAAAGGTTAGCAAAGGTGATAGAAAATCTTGACAAATTTATGATGAAAGAGAGAGAGAGAGAGAGAGGGAGAGAGAGAGAGAGAGAGAGAGAAAGAGAGAGAGGGAGGCAGGGAGGGAGGGAGGGAGGGAGGGAGAGAGAGAGAGAGAGAAGAGGGGGGAGAGAGAGAGAGAGAGAGAGAGAGAGAGAGAGAGAGAGAGAGAGAGAGAGAGAGAGAGAGAGAGAGAGAGAGAGAGAGAGAGGTTAATAAGATATATAACATAAAGTAAAATAAGTTAGGAAGTTATATAAAGTAAAATAACATAAAATAAGCGATAAAAGGGGGCATAAGTAGTAAACTTAGAGCAAAAGGTTAGGGGAATTAGCTATATTAATTTAGAAAGTTTAGAAGTGAAATAAAAGAGCATGAAGTAAAATAAAGACTATATGTAAAATAAAATTTAGTGAACAAAAAAGAGCATGGAGTACAATAAGGAGCATGGAATACAATAAGGACTATATATAAAAGAAAATTTAGTGAACAAAAAAGGAGGAGGAAGGGGGAAGGTTGAACTATGAATTAAATGTAGTTTAGTAGAGGAAAGAGACTTAGAGACCTAGAAGTCCATGTTGGAATAGGAAGGTGACTTAGAGGCACAGCTATGAAGGGCATGGTGATCAAGAGAAAACGACAATGGAGACACCACAATTTACGAGGAATTGGATGGGACAAGTATGTAGGCAGATGATGCCATGGCCATAGAGAGTAAAGGGGTGGCGGGAGTATGTCAAGAGCAGAGGCAGACTATGGAATTGTGGCTAGTGTGGTGTTATTTATGGCATAGATGTTGAACAGGGAGCAACAATGGAATGCGATGCAAGTGATGGAGTTTGGCTAAATGGAAGCACAAACTAACGGCCAGATTTTATAGTTAGTTTGGTTGGTAGTCATTGTAGGGCATGAACAGGTCAGGAGCAAAGGAGTTGTGAGAGTTTGAGAAGGAGAATGGTGGGAGATGATAAGTCGGGTCAGGGCCATGGGGTACTAGGGGGGAGAGAAGGTTTAGTTAGGGAGACAAAATACAGAAAAATTTGAGGTAAGTAAATAGGGGGAGGTGATAGCAAAGAAGAATAGAGAGAAATAGCAAAAGTTTAGAAAAGAATGGGAAATAAGTTTAGAATACATTAGGGGTGGATAAGACCAAATTAGAGAAGAAAATTAGGGGAGGGTATGAACAATTAGGAGAAGAAAGAAAAATAGGTTACCCAAGAAAGACGGGGTTGCATTTAGAGGAGGTACAGTTAGGGGAAGAGTTTAATGAGGGATTTACAAAAAATATATGAAAAATTTTGGGAAAATTAAGAAAAATCGATGAAAAGAGTGGGAGAATTTAGAGAGGGAAGGGGGGGGGTAAGAAATAAATAAATAAACATTAGGGGGAAAGGGGGGAATATTAGTAGAAAATATTAGGAAATTTTAGAAATTTTATTTTGGAAAAATAGGGGAATAATGGAAAAAAGGCTTTAAAAAGAGGGGGAAAACCAAGGAGGAGGTAGTCGATAAAGCGAGCGACAAAAACCGAGCAAGGTAAGAAAAGCGAGCAGTGAAAACCAAGAGAGTACACTTTACATAGTTAAAGTCATGATTCCAACATGCAATTGAAAACATGATGTTGCATGCCTATCCTATCAAGTAACACATTTAACATGGTCCATCTAAGAAATACATGGTCCATTAACAAATTAAACACTAAATGTTTTGACTGGAAGGACATTAAGATAAGTAGTGATGTTGTATGTGAAGTCATGCAAAAAGGAAAAAATAATAAAATAAAGCAAGCATTTGCCTTCTTGAAAATGGGAAAATAATAGTCCCATCATGACCAACCCCATGTGGCTATATTGTACCCCAAGTGTTCCTTTATGACTTTGTTCCATGGAGGGATCCCAACATTCCCCTCCATCTTAAAACTATTTAGGAAGACAAACAATCCACCCAAAAAATTTGCAAGAACGATCTTATTGGACCTCTATGAAACAAAGGTTTAAAGTTGAAATACGCTATATCCATTTCGTTCCACCGGGCATCATTTTTACATTCATAGTGGCCATATGGGCATCATTTTTACAGTCATAGTGGCCATATAGTATTTACAACAACAGCCAATCACCCTTCAAAATTTTTCTATCCAATTTATACAAGAGGAAAAAAGGATGCATTATAGAACATTATTTGGATGTTGACTTCTTTCCTTCAAGCATGGTGATGGAACTCCATGAAACAAATTGAAGATAAGAAAAAACCTAGAAAGATTGATCACGAACTATGCTATCCACGTGATCTCGAAGACTATAGGTGGTTCGAGGATTTAGAACCCAATGCAAGAATCAAGCGCACCTCATGATACCAATTGATACCACTCTAATTGAATTAATCTAACGGTTTACATTCATCACATTAAATCCAAATCCAAGGTCCCACATTCTCTAAATGATCCTATCCAATTAGCGTGCTTAGTATATTATAGATATGACAATTGACTTAGGATCTGACAACTAGAAACAAAACAAGCCAACAAACATGATCATACAAGCACTAGAATATCTTATGGAACATGATAATCCATCACCAAGAGTCTTTCTTAGTTTCCTTTCAACGATTGAAGACCAAGTTGAAGCAATAAATTGACTTATAATTCAACAACAAACTGAAGCTCAGGTCGAACTTGTTGAGCATTCATCATCAACAAAGACGCAACGAACTTGTTTCATCCCTTTGATCCTTTGAACAGTCTTATCTCTTTTCACCATTTCCCTTGCCATTGCTTCTGCATAGCATGGTAGTTCACTACACACACAATATACAGCGTAAATATATATGAATGTACAAATAGCACTAAAGTTTATATGACAATTTGACTGTTGAACATTATTGAATTATTTTTGCGACATATCACATTTAAGAATGCAAGCAATGAACTCTACACCCAAGCACACCATGCTCCATTCCTACCTTCAAAACAACATGTATGACAAGACATACTCATCCTAAAGCATTGCATTTGACTTTCCAAAAGAAATTACTTATCATTTGCACTTCATAGTTTGACCAATATCACATAAGATCACATGGAGTGAGTCTTTAATTAAGTGTGGCATAAGAGAATAGTTAGATGAGTGCTAGAATTTATATGTCTTCCTCCAATCAAAAGTATTAAAAACACCAATCACCATAGTTTGTCATTACCCCTGACCATGTTAATTACACAACTCTAAAATGTCACTAAATATCACCAAAACAAGCACAAAAGAAGTCAAGCTAAAAGTAGCTCACTATGAGTCATAAGGGTTTTTGAGAGGCTCAATAGCATTCTCATCACCCTCAATGTCTTGATCAAGAAGTTCCAATCGAGCTCTCTTTGCATAATTTGGCGGTCTGCACAAGTGGCTCCACAACACTACTCACAATGAAAACATCATTATCAAAAGAGAAGCATGCACGCCGATTTTCCAAGCATGCTCTTGTGAGAGGTGCCACACCACATCCCATCTCCATGCACAAACCACCAGGAGGACACAAAAGGATCAACAAACACTCAATGAAACTAGCAGATTTCTCTAATGCTCCTCGAGCTGTCTTTTGTATATCAGGGAGATAATGAGTCCAGTGGTCACTCATTTGGCAAACATTCAACTTGTCAAAAAGAGGTTTACTCTCCACATGGGATGTTGGTGGTTTATGGCCCACACGCCTCACCAACACAAGCATGAAGGATCGCACCTACAAGATGAAGGAACATATGTCATTGACATTTTATCTCTCACACCATACAATGATAAGAAGAAACTTCATGAACCGAACTCACCAACATATCTTCTCCTTCATGTACATTTATGTGACCATATGGAAGCTTTTCTAGCACAAATACATGATGGTCCACCTCCAATCCTTGTGCACGAACACATCGTTCCATCCATGTAATACATGGTCCTTCATATACAGATCATACAAAATATTCATATTGTCAAAGAGCATCCATGCTCGAAGTCTTAAATGGAAGTAAAGCAAAAGAAGGAAGTAAATGGATGTAAATAGAAGCTTCCCTGCCAATGGACAGATGAGTACCAACCACCCAGCATCATCCAACATCGCTGTAGCTACAGCTATGCCATACTTCATGTGATCCTCTATGAGTTTGTTCCATGAGGGGAGGCCAACATCTCCACAAATCTCAAAACCAGTCAAAAAGTCAAGCAACATAAAGTTTGTAGCCCACTTCACCTTCTTGCCAAATCTCCTATTGTTTCTTTTTGAGCCACTGCTAAGAAAAATTCATGAGCTTGCGTGTAAACACCATTCTTCTTCCCATCAACAAAGTCCAAGCCCATGGCAATATAATCTCCAATGGAACAATTGCAAAGCAATGTGTCTCCTCGACACACAGTGGGATCCATAGGTGATGGACGATGAAAGACATAAGTGATCATCTCTTTCACAACCATCCTACTTCCTGTAATATACAATATCACAAATATAACAATATAACCTTTTCTTGCAGTAATGAAAATGATATAACAATGAGTTATTGTATATAGAGCAATTGTTTCATGAAAGGAGAAATGATTATACCTTGGTCTTGGCCAATGCTTTCCTGACATTCTTTATCAACACGAGCTGGAATCTCTACAACAACTGTGCAAGTAAATCAAATCGGTCAATCTGCAACCAAAAATACTTTCCACAACAATTGAACAAATTTATCAAAATGATTTAATAAACACCTTCTTCATCCTGGGGTGGAACATCCTTCAGTGGTGGAATAGAAGTTGTAGCCTTTTGACTCCCCTTGTCTGTCTTGCTTGTGGCCTTATCTTCACTTTTCTTGCTTGTAGAATATTGTGTGAAGATATCTCTCTCTCTCTTGTTAAAACTTGACCATCGGTGAAGTCAATCCACCAAGGGCAGTGTGCAAGTTCCCAGTAAGACAATGCATGCATGGTTCCTGGGTACATGCAACTTGCTGGGTTCCCAATCTCCAACCACCCTTTGCACTGTCTAGGCAAATCATTCAAATTTCCTTCTTGCTCCAACTGGGAGAGATACCTTAAAGACATACAGTTTAATGTTGTGTCAAAGCTCTTATAAAGATACTGCAAGGTAAACCTAAACCACCCTTTGCACTACCTAGGGAGATCTTTCAATTTTCCTTCTTGCACCAAGTGGGAGAGATACCATAAAGATTGTATGACATACAATTTAATGTTGTGTCAAAGTGCTCACAAAGATAATGAAACATAACAAAATAACTCAAAACTATACCTAAAAACCACACGTTGTGCTGCTTGATCAAGCTCTATTGCCTTCCTCTGTGCTCCTCCATGTCCTCTTCTCCCACTCTTGAGCTCAGCCTTGCCATCCCTAGATCTCAAGGAAGCAAACATATGCTTTCGTCCCTCCAACTTAATGTCCTCTATATATTGTTGTAGTGTATAATCTTCTGGCAAATCAAGTGGCTGGGTCATTGCACAAAGTGCACATAAATCCTCCAAAGCCATTGATGATTGGATCTCCACTTTCTCAAGGAATGTCTCCTTTGTTAACCACCTACTTGGAAAGAAATCAAACTAGCACATCAAAGAAAGAAATCCAACTAAGCACATACCATCCTGGGAAAATATAGGATAGGCATGAAACACTTACCCTTTATACTCATTATCTCCTGCAGGCATAAAATACATCTCCCTCATCCTCTTGTTGGCATCGAGAAGTGATAGCAACATGAGTCTCTTCTCATTTCTCAACTCCGCATTAGCAAGATACTTTAGCTTGGATAAGGTAACAATAGAATCATGACTTTCAAAGGGCAATGAAAAAACCTTTTTCTTCCACACATCACCAAGTTTAGGATCAAGGATGTTGAGCACCTAGGATGATTCAGCATAAGCAAAAAGATAAGATACTTCACATTAAAAGCCATCAATAGCATTCAAGAAAAAGATGATCACATACCATTCCCATTTTATCCGAGTACTTTTTGTGAATTCTTGTATGCTCTTTGCGCTCAACCTCTGCCCTCCTCTCTTCAAAAACTGTCTTTCCCACATGTTCTATTGCTTGCATAAGGTCTCCAGTGTATTCAACCTATGAAATCAAGACCCTTGAGAAATAGTGAATGGATACAATTAAAAATGCTAATCTTGCTAAATGAAAAGAATGAATACAATGAGAAATGTGAATACAATAAAAATGAGCAGACCTGAAACACCAAACGTGCAAGATATCCTCTTGTCAAAGGGTACCATTGTTTTTTCCCTTTTGAATCCCTTGTCCTTGCTTTTTCAATGACTACACATTGTTCACTAGTTAAAGTACTAAGAAACAAGGTGGCATCACACTCACATATATTTTTTGTGTTAACAAAAATCCTGGATGGCTCTGGGCCGAACATTAACCGTAGGTTAGTTGCTCTGTTTTGTGCACCGGTTCTATCGTATGAGTGTCTCGTACACTAGGTTTAATGATAGCATGCTCATTCAATCTGCACAAATAGACAAGGTTCAAATAGCATTCTAGTTAGTAGTTTCCATATCAAATCATGCAGGGCATCAAATAAAATATTTTAATGTACTTACGAATTCATTCTTCGCAATCCAGCAAGCAATGCAATCTCTGAAGTACGGCGAGGGTCTATCACTGTGCACATCACCCTAATGTGTCTTGACTTAGTCTCCATGTAGGCCTCAGAAATCAATTGCATCCATGCAGTGGTACGATGATTGCCCTCCCATACATAAAACATCTTCTTACATAGAAACTACCACTCTTTTTTACTTGCAAGCTCCTTTTCAAATTCACCTTCAACTTCTCTCCACAATGGTGTCCATGTTTCTCTGACTTCATTTGTGACTTTTGTTTCCTCCCCATTTGAAGTGCAAAGAGAAACAATGAAAGCCCCTTTTTCAGGTAAGTAACCTTCATATTGAAAAGCACTTTTAAGTGTTGCCACATCAGACCTCAGACGACGTACACGAGCATATGGAATCATCCTACACAATGGTATTCGTGGATACTCATCAAAGTCAAGGAGTCTGGATCTACTAATGACATCACCTCCTCTTGCCATCTCCACCTCCATTTCTGCAAGATCGACATGTATCTCTTCATTCTCTTATGGAAGTGACCGCTCAATTTCTTCATTCATACCTTGAATTGCAACACTATCCACTTCAATAACCTCTCTTTCATTCCCTACATTGTCATGGACAGCAGATCCCTCACTCAGGGGGCACTCTCTTTTCCTTATTTGTGCCCTTGTAGTAGTGGCAAGAGGAGGCTTTTTGTTTTCACAAAGATTCAAAACCCTCTTCTTGACCATGATTCCAAGACTGAAATCCACCAATAACAAAAAGCAATCCATGATGAAAAAACAATCAATTCGTTATTTTTCAAGCATTTGCTATATCAAGGCAAGCCAAAATTCACCTTTTTGCTCAAGCCCCAACAAATGGCTCCAAGAGTAAGCACGAGCACAACACTAATATGCCCTCCTAAATCTGCACGAGGAACAACCTTTTGCACAGCGTATTAATACACTGAGCTAAAACCTGCAAATTGCCTTGTTTAATGACATCTGAAATCTTGCCTTCCTCAAGTGCAAATATGGAATTTTCATAGACAAATCGTTTCCTAAAACACATCATTCTTGCCAACAAATCACCTCAATGGAGAACTGATAAAAGGCAAACTATAAAATCTTTGTAGCATGAGAAAATGGTAGAACATTTGGAAAAAAGCAAGATTAAAAGGTTTTCAACCACGTATTAATATGCATGCTCTACCAATAAAAAAAATGTGTTTAGAGCTTGCCCAAAAGGCCTTCATTCCAAACTTGTTATCATGGTACTTGATTTTATCTCCACGGCTCTAGTGGAGTTGGAGACGAAGATTTGATCAAAAAGCTTTATGATCTGTGAGGAAGTGGCAATTCAAAGAGTGAGTTAATTAAAGAGGAAGCGATAATTCAAACTAAGAGGAAGTGATAATTCAAGCATAAACTACTTCCTCACATGCAAGGAAGTCATTTCAGCTTGCTTTGATACGAGAGTTTGGCACCGCGTATTAATACGTGGTGCTCAAGCCATGAAAAGGCGAAGATATATGTTGGTTCCATGGAGAGTGTGTAGGTGTGATGGAGAGAGAAGCACGATCAGCGAAAATCTATCCTGCTTTCAGTTACAGGCATTGTATGTCCACTCTCGTTGAGTAACCCACAGCTTGGGGGCGAAGGCAACCATTTGTCCACTTGGACTTTCGAACATTGTCTTTCCAGTTAAGAAATGTTTCAACATGAGCAAGGATTACTTCTCATCAATGATTTCATTTTGGGCCTAGAGGACAGAGAACACATTGATCTCATTCCGGGCATAGAGGACAGAGAACAGGTTCGTGACACACCGGCTGCAAATTCCAGCAACATTGAAAATCTTCCGAAAGAAAATCTTCTGCTTTGTGCATTACCCAACGACAAGCTTGTAGAGAAGGCACTTTGGCACTTTGGCACTTTTTAGAGAAGAGCTTATATGATACACTTTGGCACCATGTATTAATACGTGGTGCTTAAGCCATGAAAGGACAACAACATCTGCCCGAAAACTTTGAGACCACATTCGTTTAAAACCCACGAATAGAACATATTCAGTGAAACAAAACCCACAAATAGAACATATTCAGTGACAAGCCAAGTGCTCATGAAGAGAAACTAGGGGCTAGTGTGTGGAGTGAGGGAAAAGAGAGTCGGGAGGTGCTCACCGAGGAAGGATGGGACGGAGACGAGGATGAGGTGAAGAAAATGCAGGTGGGAGGCAATTGCATGAAGGTTAGCATGCGGGAGGCGGCTGCATGAAGCCCCCTATTGCGATAAGGGGCTCACGATAGCTATGGCATTAGTCCTCAGGCTAGCAAGCTCTATGCCATTTGGCGTGAAGGGAGCTTGAAGAGATGCAGAGAGATGGCATAAAAGGAAGCTCACAGAGATGCTCACAGAGAGACATGGCATCAAAGGAAGCTCACAGAGATGCAAAGAGATGGCGTCACAGAGAGACACGGCATCAGAGGAAATAGACGATGCTCACAGAGAGACAGATGATGCTCAAAGAGAGATGATGCAGGAAGCTCACAGAGAGAGACATGACAATGCAGAAAGCTCACAGAGAGACGATGCAGAAAGCTCAGAAAGAACTACCAGATGGGTCGAGAACTACTGAAGGAAAGCAACATTGAGACGGGTCATGGCTATGGAAGCTTCCTCACTGAAAACCCATTGTTTAAACGTCTATTGAGCTGGGATATTGGGTCGTGAGGACCCATCATTTGGATGGTTCAACAGACAAAAACTTTAGGACTTTGGCTATGTCAAGCTACGTCAACGACCATTGACGGAATTAAAGCTACGTCAAGGACCTCTTGTGGCAATGTGGGAATGCAAAAGTGGACTCGAGGAGCAAAAGTCGACACGCTAAAGCTTCGAAAAGAGCTAGATGAGAGCTGGTACGTAATCACAATAAAGTTATAGGCTCGGGTTGGCAACGAGCATAGAGCGAAAGGGAGGACAGTAAACTACACTATTGTAAAGCGCCAAGCAAACATTTGATGCCTAACGACTTATGCTAGTCCAAGACCACACAGACAAGAAACGTCAAACAAAGCACGCTTACAACAACAACCGACCATGTGAAAAAAGTGGTAGGCAATAAAACACTCAACCTTGTAAGGCAGCATGCAGATAACCTTGGAGCAAGCAAGCTAGCATAGCCAGGACACCCAGATGAAGCAGCAAGGTGCTGGACCTCCCAAGCGCTCAAGAAAAACCAAGAGTTAAACTCACAACTGGGATCTGGGTGCACAACAGTAGCTACTGTAAGCAAACTTCCGGTAGTTCGAGGCAATCAACTATGAAGGACTCACACGTAAAACGGCAAGGCTACGAACAAAAAGGCTATAGCCTGAAGCAACACGAACGTCGCCATAACCAATAACCAGAGGGTACTCCACAGGTTTTCTACGGATTAAAATAAAGCTCCTCACTAGGAAAATGATGAATCAGAATAGTTTGTAAGGGAGTATGTAAGGATAGCGAGTCGTTACAAGAGCAACTAGAGAGAGAAAGAGCAAAGCCTATGCACCTTGTGCAGATGGAAGGGTGTTATTACCTGGTGATAGGCTCTATTGATGTCGCACAAGCTCTTCTTGCTCAACGAAGGTCTCCCAGGCCTCGTTTGGACAATGAGAACTTTCAAGCCATTGATCCTCCCGTCTGAAACACTGGCTGATGTCTGTGAAGCTTGTAGTCATAAGTGCTTTTGCAACTGAACAGGAAGAGCACTTGCTAGTCATCGACCGAACAGGAAGAGCACTTGCCTATGAAGAGCGAGCAAAGTATGGGAGAATCAGGTAAGCTTGGAGCAGTTGGAGGTGGCGAAGGGCTTGGACCCTCTCGTCATTAGAAGAAGAAGCAGAAGAAGAAGAGATCAGAATCCTCTTCTTCATCATCTTCTAAAATCAAGAAGAGGAGGTCGCCTCTGTAGATGATCGCGACTGTGGCGCATCTTTGAAGACGGGCTCATGAAAGATCATTTTGTAGGCTTTGAAGACTGTGGCACATCTTTGAATACTGTGGCACGTCTTTGAAGATGGGCTTATGGCACTACGAGAGCTGTGTGGTGATGGCGATGCTCAAGCGTTGCTATTGTAGAGAGCTATGCCTCTATTGGGAGTGAAACGCCAGTGGAGCGGCTCGTGAAGCACCTCATGAATGTGACATGGAGGAAGTCGCTATATGAGCCTGCCTTCTGGAGCTGGCTGGAGAGCTCAACTGGGAGCTTTTGAGAGCGGCTAAGGAGAAGCTTCTTCATTGGAGCTTTCGGTTCTTATGTTGCATGCAAGCTGTAGAGCCACATGCGAGGCTGGTGTTGTGTGCTAGTCGATGGCAAGAGGAAAAAGGAGGAGGGAGAAGAGCGAAGATGGAACTGAAGTGAAGATGGAACTGACAGTTTCAGCATTGAACATCAATTTTCAGCATTGAACGTCAGTTTTCATTGAGTTAGGAGCATCAGATTTTCATCCATCTGTCAGTTTTCATGAAAACTGATAGATGGTAGCCGTTTTAGATTATCGGTAGCACTCGGTTAGTTCTTCTAGTTAGGCAGAACACTCGGTTAGGCAGAACACTCGGTTAAGCATAATTATTTGCATGAAGTTAGAAGTTAGCTTGATGGAAAGCTAGATCATTATCATAATAGTTAGAAGGAGGTTGCAAGTTAGCGTGAAGTTAGAAGTTGGCATGATAATAGAAGTTAACATAAAGTTAGTTGTTCACACTCTCGAGCTTCAATATCGACATCATCAGTTGGTAGCTCATTGCATGAGTTGTAGGAGTGGTGGGCTACCTCCAAAGTGATGGGCAGAGATTCACACAATTAATACGTATCTGGCAATGTAACACAGATGCACAGGTGCAATTTTGGCACATGTTAAATGAGCAAATGTTGCAAAATGGATTTGAGAAACCAGACTTTTGAGGGTTTATGGCAGATAGTGCTGGTTCAAATTGGTTGGCTATAAGGACTGTGTACAATGGAGGGCTGAAAAATAGAATGGAGGGAAAAGAGAGAACTTGTATTTTCCATTGGGAAATGAGTATGGTTGATCACACAAGACGCTGCATTACCTCCTAGTTTCAAGAGGAACACAAATCATTATGCCGAAGTTGGAGAAACGCAACCACAGATGCCGCAGCAGATGAATGGAAAAATAGGATTAGAAAGTTTTGGTCTCCTACCCATGTGAAGGAAGGTGAATTGACTGTCCTCCAAGTCTAGATGGCCTTTTGGGACATTCGTGTTAGTCAATGGGGAGGCATGTTCTTAATGCAACATGAAAATGTTGGCTTTGTACCTACAGTAAATCTATTTGAGAACAAGCACTCTAGCATTAGAGCGGGTCATGGGTTGCAAAAATATGTGTCTCTATACGAAGCTTCGGTTTTAGATCTTGCAATGAGTGCTTTACAAAATGCCCATTATCATGCATACATGTTAGAAAAGCACTTTGGGACTGGACCAGATTTGGAGGTTTTGTGAAGACGAGTTTCTGAGGGTAATTCAAGTAGAGCACAACAAAATAAGCCTGTGGATTTGACAAAGGTTGTGCTAGAAGAGGCTGGATTGAGAACTCTCTAGAGTTGAAGAGACCCATGACTGAACCCTTGACAACAAGAAGAAAGAGGGGTTCAGGATTACCTACTGAGGAGCATGAACTAGACAGTCATCGTCCCGAGTACATCACAGTGACAACAAATAGAGTGCTTGGTAAAAGAGGAAAGCCAAATATAGCAAGCCATTTAGGTCAACCAATTTGTAAAGAGACAGATGTGCATGTTGCCAATTGGGCAATACGGAGAACTGATCCACACAGTGTTGTCACATGCTTTGGGTACATGAAAGATATGCGAAGGAGGTGTGGGGTGTTGATTAATGCACAGGGTAGAGGGGCTGATCATGGAGTGCCTGCACCATGCTTCAAAGGTAGAAGACAACATCCAAATGGAATCACAGAGCAATTTATCTGGTTTTGCAATACAACGGTGACCCATACTTGGAACGTGGATCGATCAATTCAAGGTGTGCCAGGGGATTCACCTGGTGTGTGGAAAGTTGCTAAGGGAACCTCTCTAAATATTGAAGAGAGAGCTGAATTGATAAAAGCAGGCTTTCTCCTTGAGGATGTTGGGCAAGGTGATCCAATGCAACAAGGTAACACAGTAAGCCATGCACGTCCATGTCATTGTGATGGAAAGATTGTGAGATGGAGATCTAAATTGAGTAAGGAATTCAAAGAAAGGATTGCGAAGGCAATGATAGAAAGTGGTGAGGTTTTGAAAGAGGATATCATTGTTCCAAATGTGTCACATGTGTTTCACGTGTGGACTCCAGGCTCAATAGCTAAGAAGGTTAGTTATGCTATGACAATTGCGGAGTTTCCATGTTGCACTTGTTTGGACTTCGCACAACGTGATGCAAAAAAGAATGCATACATGCCTTGCAAACACATATACTTCATGTTCATTTCAGTGCTTGATCTCGTTGCAGAAGTCCATCAATTCATGCATCAGGCTTTACATACAAAGGTGGAGTTGTTTCATGCCTTAGCCGGTGGTAGAAACCTTGCACGCATGGAGTAGGTGCACAAGAAGGTGGCAAAATCCTAACATGTGCAAAGTGTATGGAGAATGGTAGCAATGTATGGGAGATGAAAAGAGATCCCTGTCTCAATTTTGGTAATGTTTTGCACATACAATAACAAGGATTTGTGGGTTTGGTATATCAATACCTTTAGTCTTTACAAATGTTTGAAAGTAAGTAGAGCCAAACAAGTGTGGAGTAGATGAAAGAGACATCTCTATATTTCTTTAGTATCTATTGCATAAACATGTCATGGATCCTTTTTGTAAGTGCAAGGTCATGAAGTCCCACTCTTTAGGGTTCAGTGTTCATTGCACTTTGGTGTTCATGTGCTTGTTATCCTTGGGTCCATGTTGCCTAAAAACTATTATGTGATATCATGCTCTAATTTTGCAATCTCCCATCCTCCCCCCTTGTTCTCCTTTTCCTTCATCCCTCCTCCCTCTACCTCCTCCTTCCTCCCCTGATCCTCCTCCTCAACCATTTACCCCTTGAAGTCGTGATGGAGACTAGCTCTCCACTCCTTAGCCTGGACTCCCCCTAAACCATTCAACCCTCTCTGAACCCTGGAACCCCTATTTATCTTATCCCCATTCTAAACCCTACAAACCCTTTTTATACCCTTGAAATTCCTTGGAGGTAAGAGCCTCCACCAATCATTATGATGAACAGGCCCTCTGTCTCACCTAAGCATGCACAAAAGCTACTTTCCACGCTTCAGCCTACACCTCTTTCTAAAATATGGCCCTATGCACACCTATGCTACAATGCGCAATGACATGACTCTAGGTGACCAAAACTCTCAGAACTTGGACTTGGGAGAGACGGGGACAACACATCTCTACATGCTTGCCATCTTAGATTTAATTTCTATCGTACATGCAATGTAGATTCATTTATCCTCTTTATTATAAGTAATCATGATTGATTTGTAACCTCACTAAACTAGCATATATAGTTGTAGACTAGAACATATTTAACGAACACCAAACTCCATAAAGCCAATTAGTCCCTTGCCTAAACAACCAGATTAACACGGTGAGTCCACTTGGGATATATTATCAATTTTCACATTCACCTATCAAATATACCATCTTAGAACCTTGGCATAGCGAGCAATATTTAAGTTCTATGACTCACTTGGCCGGTCCTTTATTTCAAGGTACTTGCACTCACATGCCACCCTTGTAAAGCCACTTGTTGACTATTTTGGCATTGGTTCCTACACTTACATTAGGCTTGTAAACCCTTCTCGAGGGGGGGGTGGTCACTCAATAATAAATGTGACTATCATGTGAGTTCAACATAAGGGAATATTTAATTTTATTTGTTCTTACATTTTCGTTGATAGAATGGTGCCAAAAAAGGTATTTGGGGAAAATTTTTAAAATTTGAATAGTAAAAGGGTTCATTTTATTAATGAAAAATTCACAGATAAGGGGCT
This sequence comes from Dipteris shenzhenensis, assembly GCF_047967505.1. Lineage (NCBI taxonomy): Eukaryota > Viridiplantae > Streptophyta > Polypodiopsida > Gleicheniales > Dipteridaceae > Dipteris > Dipteris shenzhenensis. Next base: position 22,865,991 of record NC_141619.1, read on the forward strand.
TTATAAATATACCTTGAATGCAAACGATAGATAGGGTTCATACATGGTGATCCCCCCGAGAAACCCTTTTGGCTATTGTTGATACATTGTTGCTAGTATCTTATTGTTAGTTTGATCTACATCATCTAATCACATGATGATATCATCTTTCTAGATTGGAATAGCAAGCTAGATGATGATAATAATGGCAGTTAAAATTCAATATGGTGAATATCTTCCAGTTAAAAAAGTTATGGCACATTGTCACAAAGAGAGTAAAGAGACCCGAGCCTTTGACAACTTCTTCAGCCACTCCACTCACTCCTGGTCAACTTCAAGAAATTGCAAAGAAACACACAAATTGGATAAGAAGACATGTTAGCATTAAATATCATCAATTTAATATAAAATGTGTTATGATACCCATCCTCAAAGGTCAAACGTCCACCATGCATGCATCGAAAGCTCTTGAGAAGTGATTCAATGCAAACAAGATGTCCAAAATAATACTACTAGAGAATCAATTGAACAATGCATCAAAGTTATGGACTAAGACACGACCAAATTGCATGGCTAGATTGAAAGAAATCGATGATCAATTCAATTCATTTAGTCAAGAGATCAAATCAAAAAGGCTATTCCACGTTACTCTCAATGGTCTTGGGAAAGATTATGGTCAGCCTTGTGACCGCCAAGGATCACTAGAGATGACAATGCCTTAATTTTAAATCATGTTAGATATGACAAGCCAAAGGTAATGCTTCTCATAACCATGGTAGATAGTCTCTATCCTCACTAGGTTATCATAATCACTAGCATGGTCCTTCTGCTCAAAGGCAGACATGGAATTCTAGAGGTACAGGAAACACCAGAAGAGGAGGAAATCCATTTGGTACTGTGACGAAGTTGGGGGTAATAAACTTCATGCACCTCTTCACTTCCTTTTGCTTTCGAACTGAGTGATAGAGATAGTTATCACTGGGAAAGGGACATTAAAAAGAAGCTTTTATACCAAGAGACCACACCATACTTTCCTCCCTTCGATGAGAATGAAGATGGTAACATCCCAAGTGATGTTGTACTCAAGCATAAGGATAAGGAAAGGATCGGCAGAGGCCATAATCTCAGCAAGCCAGTCTGTGCCAAAGAGAAGAGCGATACGTTGTTGAAAGAACATCTCATGGCCCAACATGACATGAACTGATATATATCAAGGATTTTGAAGGGGTTGATTGGGTCGGATGGGTAGGTTTAGAGGAAACATTGCACCTCCTTCATGGACACCTTTACACTTAGCTCAAAACACTCTCCAAAAAGAGGGAGCGGAAGCTCCAAGACTACTCATAGAGAGAGAATGAACTAGAGAGAGATGGACTCAAGAGTCTACATAAGAGAATATCTACAAGAGGGAGAGAAGGCTCATGGAAGAGGCTTGAGGAGACTAGAGCTACAACAACATGAGGCCTAATGGTGGAACAGATGATGAACAAGGGAGAGGAGGACTCCTTTTATAGAGATTTTGTCACCCTCCTTCACCCATTTACAATTGTTGCCTTTAGATTCTTTTCCCCATCAAATACATAAGCCCGTATGTCACCAGCCATGTCCTTTTTAGCTACTCTTGCCATGTGTTCCATCAAAAGATGCTCAAGACTCTTAAAATATTGAGAAAGTCAAGAGTCTCCCCACATGGAGCCCATAGGGACCCTCTCTTTTCCATATGTCCACATCCTCCTTATTCCACATAGGAATTCTAGAAGGATTCCTCTTGACTCCACACTCCTCCACATGCCTTCCACATGCTTGGAATGTGGCCTCTCTTATATTATTAGAACACATGGACATGAGCCCACCTCTTTATATGACTCACTCTTCCTATTTTCTAAAAACCCCATAATATCCCATACACAAATAACTCTCGCCCCATACCAAGGTATTTATAATTCATACCTATGGTATTTACAATGATCCATTCCACTCATCCTCTCAATCCCATACAATATGTTGGAAAATGGAAATAAGTGAGACCCGCTAGGCTATCACTTGATACTCAAACTCTTATCAAACATAGAAGAAAACAATACCAATGCCAAATAAAAAATATCATTTTTTGGCATCACATCTTCCCCCCCAGCAAATCCTCTCTAGTGACAGAGATGGTCTGTTGGCCTTCAAGGTAGTCAAGCATAGAAGAATTTAAGGCGGTACTCATTGGTGCATCCGGGTATCACCATACCGTCAACATCCTCAAGTTGATAGGTTCCATTGGTGACATTCATATACTTATGGAGGCATGGCCAAAAGTAACCAATCTCTGCTTTTGTTGTGGAGTTAACCCTCGAGGAAACATGCCTTCTTTCACATATTTCTGAACATTTTGCAGTTCTAGGCATCCAGTGTCTACCAAAGAAGCCACCCCCTAGTCTTGTACTATAATGGCTTGAGTAGCCAACTCATCTGCCCTTTGATTTTCTTTATTGTTTATATGAACAAACTTGCAAAAATCAAATTGACTACATAGTGCCATAGCCTTTTGATTTAAGTCCTTCAAATGAGGACTTCTTGTCTTGTAATGCCCTTGCATTTGCTTTATAATAAGCTGAGAATCTCCTCTTACTTCCAATTCTTTAACTTGACTTTGAAGACAACCCTCCAAACCAAGAATCAAAGCATTATACTCAGTTGCATTGGTAGTTGTGATACCTGGAAGCTCTTGTCCTCTAACCCACACTTCTTGACCTTCAGAATTCATCAAGACCATCCCCCCGGCTCCTTGTTGGCATGAAGGACTAAAAGCCCCATCAAAATACAAGACAAAAGCTGTTGGTGGTGTCTCCCTTTCATCATTAATGTCCTCCTTATATTTCTTTTCTTCTCTTAGATCCTACCGTCCTGTGAGCAAATCTGCCATAGTGGACCTAGTGGTATTTTCAGTGACAAAAGAGAAAGAGAACTCGACGCTAATCTCCCCCCAGGATTAGCATGGGATCCTTGCTAGTCTTCCCACCTCGAGTTTTAGTCTCTTTGCTTAATATCCCAGCTGCCCCACTTCCTTGGCCTTCATCTAAGACTTTGGATGGCTTACATGGTTTTAATTTCTCTGCACTTTCCACTTCCGTAGCCTTCCCTTTGCCTTCGATATAGTGGACTACTTCTTGACTTTGGCCCTCTTGTATGACCAATGGAACCTCCTTTGCTCTCTCTGATACAAAAACACTCTTCCTCTTCGTGCGTAGTTCAAGCATGTGATCCCCACCTTATGAAGTGCTAGCAATCCACATTCTCATTACTTGCACTAGAGTCATCAGTCTCCAAGTCACCTTCTTTATCTCCTCTCTCTTCTTCGACACTTTCATCTAGATATGCTTATACAAACTGAGAGGTAAGGAAGAAAAGGAGTGAAACTTTTTGACTGAAAACACCAAAGAGAGGGCTTGCTGCTCCATTTCTTCATACCTTGTTTCCACCTCTGTAAGATGTTGGGTGGCATAATAGATGGGTTGCATTCTACCTGCCTCTCTTTTTTGTAGCAATACAGCACCAACTGAATGCAAAGATACACTTGGATTTACATAAAGTCTTGAGACCAATCAAGGGGCTTCAATATTGGGCCCTTACTCATGGCCTCCTTAAGTTGCTGTAAAGACTCTTGTTGCTCCACACCCCATTGGAAAGAAACTCCTTTTCTTGTCAAGAAGTTCATGGGATGCACTATCTGTGTGAAATCATCACAAAAGCATTGATAATACTTGCTCTTTCCTTCTGCGAACACCAGTGACACTCTCAGGACTTGGCAATGCCATGATTGCTTGAACCTTGTCAGGATCCATTTGCAAGCCTTCTTTAGACACAATATGCCCCGACAAGACTACTTTTGTTTGAGCCAAATGACACTTGCTAGGATTTAGACACCCTTTTCCTTCATCAATCCTAGCTAAGGCCATCTTTAACTTCTCCATGTGATTTATGTGCCGAGAATAAATGCAAAAATCATCCAAAAACACCCTTATGAACTTTCCCAAGTAACGTTTGAGCACTTGACTCATGAACCTTTGAAATGTTTGAAAGTACCCAAAATACCCATCACATATAGAATACATCTCATGCCTTGCTACTTGGTCTAGTATTTCATCTTGGAATGGCAAAGGAAAATGATCCCTCTTAGTGCATGCATTCAAAGGACGAAAGTCCACACAAACCCACCACTTATTTCCTTTCTTTGGTGTGACAACTACAGGAGATATCCATTTTGAATCATCAATAGGAAAGATGAATCCTACCTCAAGTAGTTGTGTTACCTCTTTCCTTAGTGCCTCAACTTGGATCACCCCCAATCGCCTTAAGCATTGCAAAACTGGTTTGCTTTCTGGCTTCAACTCAATCTTGTGCTCCACAAGAGAGACTGGTTGAACCTATGAATAGCTTGTTGCAAAGAGACATGGAAAATCATCTAACATATCCAAGTATTGGAGCTTCTCACTACCTAATAGAGAATCACCAAGAAGCTCTTCATTGCATTGGCGTCGTTTAGTGTGCTCCACATCCTCCACATGAAGTGTCACCACAGGATCTTCTTGTACCACCACCTTGTTCCCTTCTAACTCATCCCTATCAGCACTAAGACAAAGACCAAACGCCACTCCTTCCACCTCACCCTCTGAGCTGGACTCCTCGCGGAGCTACACCGTGTCTCTTCTTCATCATCAATTAAGTCAAAGCTCGAACTCTCTGATGTTGAATACTCCTCCCTGACAACTTCCTTTTTGCGACTTCTGATGTTGTAGCACACCTTCTTATCATTTCCCTACAAAATCAATTCTACCCAGTATCCCACTTTTAAATAGCCTTCACCTTGTGTAGCCAAGGGCTTCCCAAAATCAATGGATAGGCACATGCATCTGGCTTGATAGGGATCACCTGAAAAGTAGTCGACACAGAAATTCCACATACATCCACTTCTAGATTCTTCACAACTCCCAAGGTCTTTACCCTAGTGTTGTCAGCCAAGAGTCAGCCAATTTGATATGATAAAGAGAGGTAGTACTAGAGTATTTTAAATCAGTATCTATCATGGTCTTCTCACTCATGACATCAATCGATGCACCTCCATCAATGTACACATTAGAAATCACTTGACCATCAATGATCACATCAACCACAGGTACATCATCACCAACATCTATATCTACCTTTTGAATAACAAGAATGGAACTCTTCTTCTTTTTCTTCTTTGACACTCTTGTGCTTGCTAGCTTTCCCCATTCTTTCCGTAGTTTTGGAGATAAAGCAAGTAATTGACCAAAGGTGATATGAGCTTCCTTTTCTTTAAGGTCAGACAACAAGTCATAGCTTCCAATGCCTTGTCCTAAAGGAAAGTCTGACTGGCTAATTCTCCTTCTAGATGCCTTCTTTTTCTTAGTATGGCATTCCTCTTCCTGATGTTCCTCCTCTACTTCTTCCTTGCTTTATTTTTCTTCTTTTACTTTACCACACCCCCATTTAGCCATCATTACCTCTCTTTCCTCATCCCCTGAAGAAGCTTCTAACAAGGATACTTGTTTTTCTTCTTTCTTTCTCAATCTAGGACACTCGGGGCGATAATGACCTTTTTTATTACATTCATAACAAGTGACCCCACTCTTATCTCGAGGCCTATCTTCACTTTTTGGTGCTCTAGGTTGTCATGCATTAACCAAATGCAATTTCAAATCAGCAAACTTTGCCATCAATTGGGAGATATTATGATCTAACTCAAAGGACTTTGGTACCTGAGGAGACCATTACCTCCACCTTAGAAGTTGAAGATGTTGAAGACACAAAAGAGGATTCAATCTTTAGAGAAGCTTCTTTCTTGGTCGCAATGCGAAGTGCCTCCATGTATGTTGTTGGATCTTTACTCATTACTTTTGAGCGAAGATGAGGCTCCAAAGCCATAACAAATTTTCTCATCTTTAAGTGCTCCATCCCTACGAGACTTTGAGGGGTCGATGATGCAGATGCCACAGCTCGCAAAGCTGCCCTTTCATACTTTGTCCATAAAGTTTCATATTGGATTGCCAATACAGAGACCATCTCACCCTCTCCTTGATAGAAACCATCTCACCCTCTCCTTGATAGAACCGGTCCAACTGCAACATCAAAGCATTTGGCAACTCGACTGCCCCAAATCTCTACTTCATTGCAGCCAGCACTTGGTCCTAGTCCTCGTTGGTAGAGTCTGGCAAGGCCTCATGCAAACTCAAGGCTAGACCTTTAAGAAAATCATGTAAAATCTCCGCCCGATCCTTCATGGACCATCCAGAAAGCTAGCATCCTCGAACAAAATCCCAAAGATAAGACTCCGGGTCGTCCCCTTGGGTCCCTCAAAACACTGGAATCTTCACCATGATGAAACACGAAAAGGAAACACCAAGATCCAACTAATATCCCAAACAAGATGTATACCAACACCAACTTATTATGCATAACCACTTGTTGAAAACCCTCCACAATGTAATCCTCAATAAAATCTTCAAAAATAAGTGACCAACCAGCACCATGAAAACATTGTGTATACATGCATTCAAGAATCACCCTTGTCACAATTGGAAGTGCACATAATGGCTTCAAGATATTGTACTCTTCATCATTTGCATGGCAAAAGAAGTTGAAAGCATTGAAAATCACCACTCCATTGTAATAGTCAAAAACTACCCAAAGACTCAACTCTTCTTCACACCAAGTTGCTAGTGCATGAAACAATCCCCAACCTATCATTGTGCCTGCTAACAGCATTGTCGATTCACCAACATATTCAAGAGTGCAAACATAAAGGATATGATCATGATGACCATGCGAATAGCTTGAGCATCACCCTCACAATCTTCTAGTTCTCTTAAATGGGCTGCAATCTCCTCTAACGGAGTTCTTCCAGGCATATTCTTCATCACATTAGAAAACACATGCCTATACTAGGCATAACATGCAATCAAGTACACCCGAAACCATTTAGTAAGGTGGGATAAATCCAATACCAAATGTACCCAGCATCTCCACCAAAAAGATGTGACATGAAGTTGGGGGTAATAAAATTCACGCACGTCTTCACTTCCTACTAATTTCAAACTGAGTGATAGAGATAGTTATCACTGGGAAAGGGACATTAAAAAGAAGCTTTTATACCAAGAGACCACACCATACTTTCCTCCCTTAGATGCGAATGAAGATGGTAACATCCCAAGTAATGTTGTACTCAAGCATCCCAAGTAATGTTGTACTCAAGCATAGGGAGAAGGAAAGGATCAGCAGACGCCATAATCTCAGCAAGCCGGTCTACACCAAAGAGACGAGCGATACGTTGCTGAAAGAAGATCTTGTAGTGACTCAACATGACATGAACTGATATATATCAAGGAGTTTGAAGGGGCTGATTGGGTTGAATGGGTAGGTCCCAAGGAAACATTGCACCTCCTTCATGGACACCTTTACACTTAGCTCAAAACACTCTCCAAAAAGAGGGAGCAAAAGCTCCAAGACTGCTCATAGAGAGAGAATGAACTAGAGAGAGATGGACCCACTATGATATAGAATCACTCTTCTTCTTCAACGTATGCACATGCAACACCACATCATTTATGCACGCCATGTCTCTGAACCCTAGACAACATCTAGTTAAATCTTCAAACTGCCATAACTTTTGATCCATGAGGAATATTGAGGTGCTACAAAGAGAAAAAACATATCTCATACTATTCACTATGTCGCAACAAGGGCCAAAATTTTAATCTAGAGTAATGAAGATTAGGTCGTTGTGTGTGTAAAGTAGCAGGCCTAGAGCGGCAGCAAAGCTCCACTTGTAATATCTTGAGCCTGAAAGATGGTATGATGAATTGTATTAACAATCAGGATAGCCAAAACCCTCTCTAGAAAAGACCCAATCATAACTGCAAAATCAGGATCTAGAGAGAGAAATACTAAAATTAGAGAGAGAAAGACTAAACTTTTTTATGTCCCCCCACTTTATGGAGGGACTCAAAAGGTCCCCCCACTTTGTGAAGGGACTCATGAGCTTCCCCCACTTTGTGGGGGGACTCATGCCACTTTGTGTAGAAACCCAAGAGGTCCCCCCAAAAAGTGGGGGAACTCTTGTTCAAAAGGTCCCTTATGAAACAGGGCCCACCCTCAAGGTACCTATGAATTAACATGTATAAATCTCTCTCAATGGAATGAAGTCCCACTCTTTGCGGTTCAGTGTTCATTGCACGTTGGTGTTCATGTTCTTGTTATCCTTGGGTCCATGTTGCCTAAAAACTATTATGTGATATCATGCTCTAATTTTGCAATCTCCCATCCTCCCCCCTTCTTCTCCTTTTCCTCCATCCCTCCTCCCTCTACCTCCTCCTTCCTCTCTTGATCGTCCTCCTCAACCATTTACCCCTTGAAGTCATGACGGAGACTAGCTCTCCACTCCTTAACCTGGACTCCCCCTAAACCATTCAACCCTCTCTGAACCCTGGAACCCCTATTTATCTTATCCCCATTCTAGACCCTACAAACCTTTCTATACCCTTGAACTTCCTTGGAGGTAAGAGCCTCCACTAATCGTTGTGATGAACACGCCCTCTTTCTCACCTAAGCATGCACAAAAGCTACTTTCCACGCTTCAACCTACACCTCTCTCTGAAATATGGCCCTATGCACACCTATGCTACAATGCGCAATGACACGACTCTAGGTGACCAAAACTCTCAGAACTTGGACTTGGGAGACACAGGGACAACACATGCTCTACATGCTTTCCATCTTAGATCTAATTTCTACCGTACATGCAATGTAGATTCATTTATCCTCTTTATTATAAGTAATCATGATTGATTTGTAACCTCACTAAACTAGCATATATAGCTGTAGACTAGAACATATTTAGAGAACACCAAACTCCATAAATCCAATTTATCCCTTGCCTAAACAATCAAATTAACACGGTGAGTCCACTTGGATCTATTATCAATTTTCACATTCACCTATCAAATATACCATCTTAGAACCTTGGCATAGCAAGCAATATTTAAGTTCTATGACTCACTTGGCCGGTCCTTTATTTCAAGGTACTTGCACTCACATGCCACCCTTGTAAAGTCACTTGTTGACTATTTTGGCATTGGTTCCTACACTTACATTAGGCTTGTAAACCCTTCTCGAGGGGGGGGCAGTCACTCAATAATAAATGTGACTATCACGTGAGTTCAACATAAGGGAATATTTAATTTTATTTTTTATTACATTTTCGTTGATAAAAGAGTGCCAAAAAAGGTATTTTGGGGAAACTTTTAGATATTGAATACTAAAAGAGTTCATTTTATTAATGAAAAATTCACAGATAAGGGGCTTTATAAATATACCTTGAACACACATGATATATAGGGTTCATACACGATGGTCCCCCCGAGAAACCCTTTTGGCTATTATTGATACATTGTTGCTAGTATCTTATTGTTAGTTTGATCTACATCATCTAATCACATGATGATATCATCTTTCTAGATTGGAATAGCAAGCTAGATGATAATAATGGCGGTTAAAATTCAATATGGTGAATATCTTCCAGTTAAAAAAGTTATGGCACATTGTCACAAAGAGAGTAAAGAGACCCGAGCCTTCGACAACTTCTTCAGCCACTCCACTCACTCCTAGTCAACTTCAAGAAATTGCAAAGAAACACACAAATTGGATAAAAAGACATGTTAGCATTAAATATCAACAATTTAATATAAAATGTGTTATGATACCCATCCTCAAAGGTCAAACGTCCACCATACATGCATCGAAAGCTCTTGAGAAGTGATTCAATGCAAACAAGATGTCCAAGATAATACTACTAGAGAATCAATTGAACAATGCATCAAAGTTATAGACTAAGACAGGACCAAACTGCATGGCTAGATTGAAAGAAATCGATGATCAATTCAATTCATTTGGTCAAGAGATCAAATCAAAAAGGCTATTCCACGTTACTCTCAATGATCTTGGGAAAGATTATGGTCAGCCTTGTCACTTCCAAGGATCACTAGAGATGACAATGCCTTAATTTTAAATCATGTTAGAAATGACTATGCAGTAGCAGATGAGAAGGGGTGCAAACATTGGTTAAAGATTCATGATCATTCAATTTCAGTCAGAGAAAGAGGATTCCATAGAGGCAAAGGCAATAATTCTAATAGTTCAACAAACAAGCCAAAGGTAACACTTCTCATAACCATGGTAGATAGTCTCTATCCTTATTAGGTTATCATAATCAACAGGATGTGCTCAAAGGGGGACATGGAATTCTAGAGGTACAGGAAACACTAGAAGAGGAGGAAATCTATTTGGTACTATGACATGAAGTCGGGTGTAATAAACTTCACACACCTCTTTAATAAACTTCACGCACCTCTTCACTTCCTGCTGCTTTCGAATTGAGTGATAGAGATAGTTATCACTGGGAAAGGGACATTAAAAAGAAGCTTTTATACCAAGAGACCACACCATACTTTCCTCCCTTCGATGAGAATGAAGATGGTAACATCCCAAGTGATTTTGTATTCAAGTATAGGGAGAAGGAAAGGATCAACATAGGCCATAATCTCAGCAAGCCAGTCTACGCCAAAGAGAAGAGCGATACGTTGCTGAAAGAACACCTTACGGCTCAACATGACATGAACTGATATATATCGAGGAGTTTGAAGGGGCTAATTGGGTCAGATGGGTAGGTTCCGAGGAAACATTGCACCTCCTTCATGGACACCTTTACACTTAGCTCAAAACACTGTCCAAAAAGAGGAAGTGGAAGCTCCAAGACTACTCATAGAGAGGGAATGAACTAGAGAGACATGGACTCAAGAGTCTACATAAGAGAATATCTACAAGAGGGAGAGAAGGTTCATGGAAGAGGCTTGAGGAGACTAGAGCTACAACAACATGCCTAATGGTGGAAGAGATGATGAACAAGGGAGAGGAGAGCTCCTTTTATAAAGATTTTGTCACCTTCCTTCACCCATTTACAATTGCTGCCTTTAGATTCTTTTCCCCATCAATCACATAAGCTCGTATGTTACCATCCATGTCCTTTTTGGCTACTCTTTCCATGTGTCCCATCAAAAGATGCTCAAGACTCAAAATATTGAGAAAATCCAGAGTATCCCCACATGGTGCCCACAGGGACCCTCTCTTTTCCATATGTCCACATCCTCCTTATTCCACATAGGAATTCTAGAAGGATTACTCTTGACTCCACACTCCTCCACATGCCTTCCACACGCTTGGCATGTGGCCTCTCTTATATTATTGGAACACATGGACATGAGCCCACCTCTTTATATGACTCACTCTTCCTATTTTCTAAAAACCCCATAATATCCCATACACAAATAACTCTCACCCCATACCAAGGTATTTATAATTCATACCTATGGTATTTACAATGATCCATTCCACTCATCCTCTCAATCCCATACAATATCTTAGAAAATAGAAATAAGTGAGAGCCACTAGGCTATCACTTAATACTCAAACTCTTATCAAACATAGAAGAAAACAATAACAATGCCAAATAAAAAATATCAATTTTTGGCATCACAATACCCTAGAGAGAATAGGTGGTTGTACCCATTCCTCAACCATGGACACCTAAGAAAGACATCCTCTTTGAGAAAGTTAGGGCATAACCACACATCTTGTTGGCACCTCTATAAGGCTGACATGATTGCAAATGGAAGCAACATTAATACCATGCAATACCAATAGAACTAGGATAGCAATCAAATACCATGGGTAGAGAAATGTACAAGGTAGCACCAAATGTACTGCTACCTCCTCCCAATTTCTCCCCCTCAATTTCCCCTTCTAGAGCCACATCAAGAATTAGGGCCAATTATGAGAATGGCAATTAAAGCTACAAAATGGAAGACCTAAGAGCCAAGATGTCCTACACTACCAGGACAAGAGTATTCCACTTTTCTTTACTTATTTTTTATGAGTGAGAAGAGATGCACTCTTCTTTGTAAAAGTGCTTGAGACGAACATTTTCTCACCTTGTTTCTATGATTTTTTAACTCTTGCCTTTTGCAAGACGAGCTCCTCAACATGCCCAAATAAATGAGTGTTGAAATGGAACATATTGGTTTTTCTTTTTCTTCTTTGAATATGCAAGATGACAAACCACCAGTTATCAAAGAGAATGCTCAACATGGAACAAAAAAGGAGAAAATTTAAAGTAAGGTCTAATGAAAGAGATAAAGAGTCCTTCAAGGGAAACAAGACATAACACACACGTAAGGTCCAATGCAAGAGACAAAGAGTCCCTTCAAGGGAAACAAGACATAACACATTTAACCCCAATATCCAAGATATTACAAACACATGGATAAAGCTACAAAGCCACACTCGAGTACTAACAAAAGTGCCTAGCCCAACCACCTCAAGCTTGAACTAAATTGTTAGAGAGAAAAATTTTGCACTACCTATAATGTGATGAAGTGACTCAAATGCAAACAAAGGACTATGAATACCAAGCTCACACCAAAAAAACTATATATAGATTAGAATATATCCAATCATACAAATTCAAATTTTGTTGTTCTAAAGTCCTAAATTTTGAAGTCCAACAAAATTATTGTAAAAAAGAAAGAAAGCAAAAAGACAAGAAGGCAAACAAGTAAAGCCCCTAACAAGGTGAATATTTCAACCATAAACAAGGGCTATAAAATAGGAGAGTATGAGCCTTTTAAAAATGCAAGTGAAAAGTTAAAAGGGAATAGAAGTACCATGGACAGATCTACATATAAAGAATGCCTCTATTTTCAACGAGAATAGAAAAATGAATCGGAACAACACTATGATCCCATAAAACTTTGGCAATATCAAAAGGTGGAGGATAATTACTACTATCACATTCATAGCTAAGACCAACGAGGCCATCAATACCTTGGAAGCAAAAACTCAAAACTCTACAAAAGCATGGGAGTCCCAAAAGCAAGGATAGACCAAGCAAAACCATCTAACAAAATCCTCCCCTACCTGCTAAAAGGGATGTTAAGTGGCAAAGATGTGCAATGCAAAGGATGCGCTAAATATGGGTTCATGTCATCAAGGATAATTAAACATCTTGAGGATTATCATCAACATAGCTTCATGTCACGGGCATCCACAGCCCGTGGCCATGTTGGAGTGCCGTGCTACATGGGACTACCACGTAGTCAGCCACAACAATAACAATCATAGTAGAGGTGCCATCTCAAAAGCACCACATTAGTAGCAAGTCAATGCCACATCAGCAACTAGTCAGCCACATCACCCAGTTGGTGGGTAGTAGCAAGGTCAACCCTACTGGTCAGTCAGTTTTGAGGCCCAAGGGGGGCCTATAAAAGGCAACCCCTTGGCCTTCATTTCTCATCCACGCCTCAGGGCTTCAAGCCTTCAAAGCAACACAACCCAAGCCTCCTTATAGTAGACCAGTAGGGTAGCCTCAACCTCTTCAGGGATCTAGTGAGGATTCACCTCCTTTAGGTAGTCTAGTCTTCCAGATTTGCAGTGAGGGTTTTAGCCCCTTCATATAGTTGTATTCAACACTTTGGGCATTCATTATTCAATTGTATCTTTTTCCTCTTTGGAGGTCCACTACATTCTCTTCCTCTGATTCTCTCACTCACATCCACAGCATCACTTTGTGTATTGAGTGCATCATCTTGCAGCTACAGTTAGTATTGAGCAAGAGAGAGATTGAGGATAGTCTATCTCCCACCACATTGGCATCAAAGCTTCCATTTTCCTTCTTGAGATAGGGAAATTCAATCTAGGGGTAGCTCTTTTGTTTTATGGTTCATTCAAGATTCGGTAAGGACACCATGAGCGCTAATGACCAGTCCAACATGGGGGGGAGGGTTTAATGCCTCAACCACCAACCCCACCCCCCATGTTTGCCATGACAGCCATGTTGTAGGCTATGATGTAGATGCAACAACAAAAGTCCGAGGCTCTTTTCACCCGCATAACCCAGCTTCAAGAGATTCGGGAAGATCATGAGTAGACCGCCAGCAACAAGTGCAAAAGGCAAGCTCGGGTGGCAAAAGAAGAACGTGATCAAGAGGCTTAGGAAGCAAAAGAAGAACGTGATCGAGAACCTTGAGAAGCCAAGTAACTCCAGGACCACGAGGATTAGGAGACCAAGGAGCTCCGAGAACATACTGCTCAAGAAGAGAAGGACAAACGGGATTGACAGTTTCTCATTTCTTTACTCTGACCTGCAGGGGAGAAAGGGAGGTGACTTCCACCTCCAGCCAAGCCTTCCTTTCTAGGGAAGCTCAACTTCACATCATACAATGGTAAGCATGAACATTTAGTGTTGAATTTGTGGCTCAATCAATTTGAAAGCTATTTTCAGTGAAACCTATGAAGGACAACAAGTGGTGCATCCTAGCATCCTCACAGGCGAGGTAGTCACCTAGTGGCTCAAGTGGGAGAGCAACCACTATGATGCAGACAAGGAGACGCCTCTCCATAGGTGGATGGAATTCGTGAAAGATTTTTTATCACGATTTCTACCACCGTAGTACCTGGATAGGCTCCAAAGACAATTCTTCAAGCTACGCCAAGGGGACACCGAGTCAATGAATCATTATGCCACTAAATTCACACAGGTGTTCATAAAGCTGCAACTAGAGGAGAACTAGCAACTAAGCAAATTCCTTCATGAGCTGCGATCAGACATCCAGTGGTACGTCCATAGTTTTCAGCCACGAGACTATGAGTCCATATGAGCTTGCTAAGAAGTTGGAGCTCATGCACAAGGGTCAAGGACCCAAGCAGTTCAATAGTGAGAAGCCCCCAGATTCCTCAGTCATAGATGGAGGAAAGAAGGTAACACAGGGAAACAAAAGAAGAACTAGCTAGCAAAAGACAATGCAGCTATAGACAGCCACTGAAATGACCTATGCCAAAGAAAACCGTTGCTTCTTTTGCCATGAGCAAGGGCACAAAAAGCAAGATTTCTTGCATTTCAAGAAGCATCAAGCCGATGGATCCACGTCTAGTGGTTCTTCTACAATTTTGACTCCGGCCAATACAATGTCAGTGGTTATAGAGGAGGTTGAAGAAGGGGGAGTCTCACCAATTTCCCACCATGTTCCAGTTCTATGGACAGATTGGCAGCCAGAAAGTCCTCATCCTCATAGATTTAGGGAGTTTCCAGGATATCATTTCTACCAAAGCTACTCAGTGAGCCAGGTTGGCTCTCATCCCATCTGATACCATCATCCTAAATGAGCATTCATAGGACAGCAGGTGGAGAGCAACAAGTGGCCTCCAGTGCCACTCTAAAGATAGGAGGATGGGCAGACACCCTTACTTTTAGGGTCACACCAACACAAGCAACAGATATTAGCTTGGGAGCCCAATGCTGGCACCAGTTCAAAGTTTGCCCAAACTATCAAAACCAGGGTTCAGTCCTCAAAATTCCAGACCATGGGGGTAAGTTCATTGCTTGGCTTAAAGACACTTTGCCTCACCCTTTTATTTTTGCAATCCAGATGGCCCACGAGATTCGCAAGGGAGGAGAAGCATACATTGTCTATGTCAACGCGACCAACACAAAATTTCTAGCCAGGACCCTTGATCAAGAAGCTTTGCTTTAGTAGTACCAAGACATTTTCCTTACATCGAGCCTGCCTCCAACCTTACCACCCAGCCGGCCAGAGCACTATCATTTTGAGCTTTTGCATGGATCATCACCTCCCAGCAAGCATCCTTACCATCTCAGCAAGACGATTGAGGAGGAGCTTGAGTGGCAATTAGAGGAGTTGTTACGCAGTGGCTTCATTCACCCTAGTAACTCACCATATGTGGCTTCGATCTCTTCTTCAAGAAGGACAATTCAACTCAGATGTATGTGGCTTACACCACAAAATGAACAAGATGGCCATCAAGAGCAAGTTGCCCATGCCAAAGATCCGGCTACATCTTGGAGTGCCTTAATAGAGCCAAGAAGTTCTCAAAATTTGATATGAAGAGTGGGTACCATCAGATCCGGATTCATGAGCAGATATTCAGAAGATGACATTCTGCATAGAGATGAGATTGTGGTGATGCCCTTTGGTTCACAGGGGCACCCACATCCTTCAACCGTATGATGCTTTGAATCTTCAAACCATTTATTGGCAAGACTTTCTTGATGACATTTTGATTTTCTCAAAGGATCCAACACTACATCTAAAGCACATTCTCAGCAGGTTCTTCAAATTTTGAAGGACAACCAGTTGTACATCAACGCCAAGAAAAGAAATCTTTTCTTGGAGGAGATACATTACTTGGGCTACATCATTACTCCGCCAGGTGTTCTCCTAGACCAAGCCAAGGTTAAGGATATTGTGGAGTGGGAGGTGCCTACCACAGCACAGGAGATTCAGATTTTTATGGGCATTTGCAAGGCTACCGAAAGCATATCAAGGATTTGCCAAAAACTATATTTTCCCATTACCAATCTTTTACAAGAAGTGAAAGCCAAGAAATAACCTATCACCTTTACTCCAGCAACTCTTTCGACCTTCACTCAGTTGAAGGAGGCAATTACTACAATAGCGTGCCTAGCATTGGCACAATGGGATCAACCCTTCGATGTACAGACTAATGCCAGCGACCATGCATTGGAGCGTTCTAGAGCAGAACGATCACCCCATTGCATTTGAGGAACACTCAATCTATGACAAGAAGTTATGTGCAGTCATCCATGCCTCAAGACATGGAAACACTTTCCCTATGGTCAGGATTTTTATTGGCTCTTTCCCACAACTTTTATAGGAAGAGCAAGGTATTCTCAGTATGTAGGGTTCCAAGGCTTTTTGTCACCTATAGAGATATCGGTGTTGTCATTTGTAGTATAAGTGTAGCGTAGGACCTCGAGTTGTATTCCAGTGAGAGACGTAGGCTTAAGTGTGGTAAGCAAACATGGTGCATGCATGTGTGAAAGGGACATGCATTATCATGGTTGGGGTAATGATGGCTTTCACCTACATTGTGGGTTGAAGGGTTTAGGAGAAGTTTAAGGGTTAGAGGGAGGTTCATGGTTTAGAAGGAGGTTCCAAAGTTCAGAGAGAGGTTCCAGAGTTTAGAAGAGGTTCAAGGGTTAGAAGGAGGTTCCAAGGTTCAAGGTAGAGTACATGGTGGAGAACTCATCTCCCTCATAGATCATGGAGGTTAAGGGTTGAGGAACTAAGGGTTTAGAGGGAGCATAGGAGTGGGATAGGAAGAATATGTAAGAGCATGGGTGGAAGGAGGAGAAGGAGGAGGAGGAGGAGGAGGAGGAGGAGGAGGAGGAGGGAGGAGGACAAGGACGAGGAGGGAGGAGGAGGAGGAGAGGGAGAGGATGGGTTGCAAGGTTGGAGGAGAGGGGAGGAGGAGTTGCAAGGTTAGGACATGCTTTTGGATGTGGAGTGCAAGGAAGCATGGACACTTGAGACAATTGCTTGGAATACCAAATATAACTCAACACAATTCCCCAAAGAGTGTGGGCTTCATTCCATGATGGGGTATTTATACAAATTGGAGAGCTTCTCTCTCTACATGTAGGAATTGTAAGAAATTCTCTTTCTACATGTAGAACTTGCATATAGGAGTTGCATATAGGAGTTGCAAGTTGCATGTAGGAGTTGCATGTTGCATGTAGGAGTTGCATGTAGAACTCGCATGTTGCACATTGCATGTAGGAGTTGCATGTAGAACTCGCATGTAGAACATGCATGTACGAATCGCATGTAGGACTTGCATGTAGGAGTTGCAAGTAGAACTTGCATGTTGAGGATTCCTAAGAGAGATTATTCCTAACCGCTTATGCAAGTACAAGCAAGGGAAGTTGTCCATGGTCCATCCACCTCTAGTTTTCATATCAAGATATTTGCTCCAAAATTCCTTGATGGGGTTACTAGGAAGTGGTATCTCATCAAAATCATACCCATCATTGGAATTGGGCATGGGAGTACGAATTGGATTATCTAGATCCTGATATTCAAAATCAAATACTATGTCATTTTTAGAGCTGATGGCAACACAAGTAGTGTCGGAGGTGATGATGGGGGAAGGAGAGAATCTGGGGACATGGGGGAGAAATATGGAAGAGTATTAGTTGTGGAAGGGGAAGCAAAGGGGAGGGGGGAGAAGAACTGGGCAAATGGTTTGAGCAGCTTGGTAGTCCTCGAGGGTAGGATTAGCAAGGGAAGGGAAGAAGCTAGGTGTGAGGGGCTCATAAGTTTGTGACTGTTGGGTTAGTTGAAAGTGGTGAGAGGCATGAGCAAAGAGACGATGAAGGGAATAGATGTTAGGATGGAGCTCACAGAAGGTTAACAGGATGGTAGCAGCAAGGGGAAGTGAGGTTGTGAGGTTGGTAGAGAGAGTGGTTAGATATGGCAAGTTGAATGTGAGATAGGCCCTATCATCTTCCAACACTTCTTTTTGCTGGTGCGATGGGATCATCAGCTGCAAGGGTGGGATGTCGATTATGCCATGCCTAGCAAATAATAGTGATGGCCTTTGTAGAAATGGCAACAAACCAACAATAACCCTAACGGAGGACTACCCATGAGGCATACATATGCGATGAAAGCATTCGTGCTGAGTGATATAAACCTGTCATGTGTAGATAGGCAGAATATATTTTTCTCATCTTCGGACAAGTCTTGGCAAATTATGTGCAAAGTTTTGGTCCGTATGGAATGTTCCCATTTGATTATTAGATGAGCGAAGAGGATCGTGATTTGGAGTTGCTTCCATTGGATAAGCACTCGTGCATTGAGGTGATCTTCTACTTGTAGAGCGGCCACAAGCTCCCCGTATAGGACACGTCAATTTTATGAGCAAAAACCTATGAGTAGGTTTATCCGAGCAGGAAAGTCGCTCGTTTTTTTGTGCTTTATGTGCTCGTCACATCACGCACACAATTCGGCACAAGTTACACTCACATTTGAACCTCGCCGACAAAACCACTTCCTTCACGCACATTTGCCTCTACATTGACGCATCTGACCTAGCACTTAAAAAGAACAAAAGAAAAGGAATTATTTGATGTTCTTTCATCGATCGACGGTTGGTTTAGATCTAGATCAAAGTAGACTAGATTGCCATAGAGGGGATGCTTTGAATTTCCCCAAGTTGCCAATCTAAGCCATGCCCAAAATTCTCGACTAGTACCTACTCGGAGTCAGTCCATACGTTCACATATGGTTTCACATCATTACATTACCTGAAACCTTATGTTCATCGGTTCAGTGACTAGACTTCAAAGAGTACAGAGGCGCAAATTGGCTCAATGGGCAGATAGCACTTGATTTCACACACACATGCCACCATTGTAAAGCCTATTCGGCTATCTCACGGCATCATGCACATCATTTCAGCCTTGTAAAGCCTCTTGGCTATTCCCGGCATCATTGCCACAAGCCTTGTAATACAGATCAGATTTTATATATACTGCAGTTCTATCTTCACTGACGGTACAGAGATTTCGCTTGGCATATTTAGTGTATTTGCAGTTGATTCATACAGAGATCTTCACGACACTTTTGAGTACATTTCTTGCACCATGTCGACTAGCAACTCAATCTGGAGGCATCTGCTAAGTTAGACAACTCCAATTACGGTACATGGAAATCCCGAATGGAGACCATTCTTGTGCTTCAGGACAAATGGGAGAATGTCGATGGGTCTACACCTAGACCATTGGCCAATCCAGCCACCAATATCTCTACTCCATCTGTTGTCATAGCACCAGCAATGGAATCTACATCAGGATCTACATCTACACAAACGGTTTCCGCACCAGTAGCAGATCCTGCCATTGCCTGAGCTCAAGCAGAATGGGATAAGAAAGACAAGTATGCCTATTATCTGATCAAGCATAATGTGCAAGATGTCATGCTAGGATAGCTCAACACAATCAAGACATCAAAAGAAGCATGGGATATGTTTGCCGCTCTCTATGAGTCCAAGAACACATCCAAGATTCTCACCCTGAGAAACCAGATCAACCAGAGTTTCCGCAACAGCAGTGAAACCGGTCATGCTTATGTACTCCGCATTAAAGACTACAACAATCAACTTGCAGCAGTAGGAGAGACTATGAACCCTGCAGAAATGGTTCAAGTCATTCTGAATGGACTAGGAGAGGGATATGAGAATCTAGTCTAGAGTATTGCCATCCAATGGCAAATTCCAACACTGGAAGAACTTCAGTCAGTTCTACTTGGTGAAGAACTCAGGACTCAGGCCATTCAAGCACATAAAGGTCATTCTAATGATCAAGCATTCACAGCTTCAGACAGAAGCAGAGGCAAAGGCAGAAACATAGGGAGATGATATCAGAAATGTGGTCATCATCAACAACAAAATCAAAGTCAGAATCAGCATCAGCATCAGCATCATCCTTAGCAAAATTAGAATCAGCAAAGAGGAAATCATTCCAATCGAGGAAGATACCAAGGACAAGGGAATGCATCCACCAATGTGTCAAACATTCAGTGCAACAACTGTCACAAGTTTGGACACTATCAAATAGATTGCTGCAAGAAGCAATACGACCAAGGCAGTCAATCCAGCAGTAATCAAGGGAATTCTCGAGAAAGAGGAAATCATCGTGATGGACATTCTAGTCACAATCATTTTGCAAATGAACGTGGAAATATGTTTCTTGCAAGCGAGGAATTGCATCAGACTGATACAATGCACCTAGACACTGATTTCAATCCCAAAGAGGATTACAGTTATCAACTCGACCAAGTGGAATAGGATCCTTGGTACATCGAGAGCGATGCATCATCTCATATGACAAATCATCAGGAATGGTTCACAGAGATGAAACCATTAGAAGGACAGA
This sequence comes from Dipteris shenzhenensis, assembly GCF_047967505.1. NCBI lineage: Eukaryota > Viridiplantae > Streptophyta > Polypodiopsida > Gleicheniales > Dipteridaceae > Dipteris > Dipteris shenzhenensis. The sequence continues at coordinate 22,886,842 of NC_141619.1, forward strand.
AAAATGTCATCTACACAGTAAACAATACACCGAGTTCAAGGGACAGGTGTTATCCCTATGAACAATTTCACTGGTACAAAAGGATTAGTCAAAGATGTGCTCTATGTTCCGAAGCTCATCAAGAACCTTTTGTCAATAGGTCAAATGACGGAACACAACTACAAAGTCATCTTCGACGGTGATGAATGCACTATCAGAGACAAATCCAAAAGATGTCAGCCAGTAGCAAAAGGTGTCAAGGAAGGACGCTTATACAGAATGCTAGCTACAGTACCAGATATGCATGCCATGTCAGCTCAAATGCAACAGATGCCACTATTTGCAAAATGGCACAAGAGATATGGTCATGTCAACTTCAAGTACTTGTTAGATCTTAGGAATCAGAATATGGCAATTGGGATTCCGAAGCTATAGTTTCTTGGAAAAGTTTGTGAAGCATGCTGCTTCAGCAAACAAAAGCAAACCAACTTTGTTAGAAGTACCTCTCGTGCATGAGGTATTCTTGATTTGATTCATACAGATGTATGGGGTTATGCCCAGTCCCGCAGCATCAATGGTTCACTTTATTACTTGACCTTCATCGACGACTACAGCAGATATTGTTGGGTCTACTTTCTGAAAGAGAAATCTGAAGTGTTTTCTAGATTTCAAGAATTCAAAGCCATGGTAGAAAACCAAACAGGTAGAAAGATCAAGGTCATGAGATCAGACAGAGGAGGTGAATACATGTCTTCAGTATTCATGAACTTTTGCAAAAATCATGGCATACGAAGACAATTCACATGTGCAGATACTCCTCAGTAGAATGCAATAGCTGAAAGGAAGAATGGGACTTTAGCAGACAGTGCTAGAGCAATGCTTAGTGAAAAGCATCTTCCGAATCAGTATTGGGCAGAAGCAATAGCTACAGCAAACTACTTGCTTAATCAGCTTCCTATTGAACTGATACAGGGTATGACTCCTTATGAAGCATTCACTGGACACAAGCCACGCATTGGGCATCTCCGCATATTTGGTTGCATAGCATATGCCCACATACATGATGATCATCGCAGGAAATTGGATGCGAAGTCACGCAAATGTATCATGGTTGGCTATAGTGAAGAAAGCAAAGCATACAAATTGTATGATCCCATCAACCATAAAGTCATTATGTCCAGAGATGTAATCTTTGATGAGGAATCAGAATGGAAAACCTCACCTACACAGGAGATAGAACCATCGACTTCACAATCATCTATAGAACAAGTTGATGAAGAAGAGCAAGAATTGCTAGCAACACCCCAAGCAGAGCCACAACAGCTCAGACTGTCTACTAGGGAAAGAAGACCACCAGCCAGATTGACATATGCTCAGAAAGGCAAAGCAATTCAGGTGGAAACCACCAATTATGCTCTTATGACTACCATCATGGCTACAGAAGAGCCAGTGTACTTCGAAGATGTAGTAGACAAGCCAGAATGGCAAACTGCTATGAATGAAGAAATGGATGCTTTGTATAAGAATAACACTTGGGAATTATGTGACCTTCCACCTGGAAAGAAGGCCATAGTAAACAAATGGGTATACAAAGTGAAGTACAATCCAGATGGCAGTATTCAGAGATATAAAGCCAGATTAGTTGCAAAAGGATTTGCACAACAATATGGTCAAGACTATGATGAGACTTATGCTTCAGTAGCAAAGATGGATTCCATACGGTTCTTGATATCACTAGCGACACTCAGCAAATGGAATGTGTATCAGCTTGATGTCAAGAATGCATTTCTCAATGGTTATCTAGACGAGGAAGTCTACATGCAACAACCGCAGGTTATGTTGAGCCAGGAAAGGAGAATAAGGTTTGCCATCTCAAGAAAAGTCTCTACGGCTTAAAACAAGCACCCAGATTTTGGTAAAGTGGAATTGACAAGTATTTTGCTGATCTGGGATACATGAAGTCCAATGCAGATCATACTCTCTACTACAAAGTTCAAGGGGAAGACATTACTATTGCACTTTTGTACGTAGATGATCTGATTGTGGCAGGAAGCAAGGATAGCTTCATCAGAAAACTGAAACAAGAATTATCTGCAGAGTTTGACATGAAAGATCTTGGACTTATGCACTATTGTTTTGGAATTGAGTTCTGGAGAGATTCAGATAGCACATTCATGAGTCAGCTCAAGTATGTTGACAGTCTCCTGAAGAAGTTTCATATGGCAGATTGCAAGATTGCAACCACTCCCATGGAACAGAGTTTGAAACTTACTAAAGATTCAGAAAAGCCTACATTCATCAATGACAGATACTACAGGCAGTTCATTGGATCTCTTATATATCTAATTTGTGCACTGCCAGATATTTGTTATGTAGTAAGCTCACTAGCACAGTTTATGGCAAATCCAAAACAGTCTCACTGGAATGCAGCCAAAAGAGTCTTGAGATACATCATAGGAACAAGATAGTTTGGGATAGAATACAGAGGAAGTCATCCACGGTTGCATGGATACTGTGATAGTGACTATGCCGGAGATCATGAGACTAGGAGATCGACACAGGGATATACATTTTTCCTTGGTCAAGGTGCTATATCATGGTTGTCAAACAAATAGCCAACTGTTTCTTTGTCTTCGACTGAAGCAGAATATAGAGCACTCACTACAGGTGCATGTGAGGCTATATGGCTTAAAAGACTATTGTCAGAAACAGATTACTTTGATGAGTCAAAGCCAACAACAATATACTGTGATAATCAATCGGCTTAAGAATTGGCCAAAAATTGAGTATATCACTCCAGGACAAAGCACATTGATGTCAGAGAGCACTTCATCAGAGAAAGAGTGTTGCTTGGTGACATCACTCTATAGCATTGTGATAGCAAAGAGAATGTTGCAGACATCTTTACCAAACCACTCGGTAAAGAGCTATTCGAGAAACACTGACTAGCTCTTGGTTTGACACAGAGGAAGGACATTCCCAGTAAAGGGGTGTGATGGAATGTAATGCTCAGTCCTTCTTCGATTCCCCAGAATCATCATCTTGAGGGAAGGCCTACTTCATGATGTTGATCTTGAGGGAAGGTGTTGAGAGTTCACACTCAACATCATGTTATCATGTGTGCATAGCACCATCACGTGATCATATGTGCATAGCACTAACCTTATAGAGTGCTATAAAAGAAAGGGTTAGATCCCCTAACCCTAAAAGGGTTTGTATATATTCTATTTTTTGAACTAAATCTAGTGTACAGTTAGTCATTTGTGGTGTGCTCTCTAGCTGCGCCCTCTCTCCTCATCTCCACTCTTCTCCTCTCCCCTCTTCATATTTTGTCACCATGTGTACTAGGTGGCATAGTTTCATTTACCAATTTGTTAGGCTCTTTTTGAGTTTCTTTTTTTGAAGTCTCTTGATGGAGCTTCATCCGCACATGTGGTTTATACTTCTGAAACTTCTTACGTTGGGAACTGTGGGGTTACATTTCCACTGGTAAGGTGTTCCCAAGTAAGGGTTCATTCGTTGTGCATACTCCTTCCAGTCCCTCAGGGGACCACTTAAGAGGAGGTGGCTCAGATTTTGAGGGAGCTAGCTTTGTAAGATACAATTCAACAATCCTTGTTTGGACTCGTTCGAATTCATTGAAGTGTTCGGCCTGGGATTTTCTATGATTTCCTCCCTCAGCTTTCTTGTGGGATCTTCTACTCTTATTCAACTTTGGAGGTTCAACTTTTGGAAGCTCGACTGCCATTAGGGCATGCAGAATGGCTAAGTCATTGTGAAGACTTGATCTTTAATTTGAGCATTCTCAGCCTTAGTTTCAAGGTCCCAAGGAAAATCTGAGTCATCATTGGTATGGGTACCTTCTTCAGGTTCAATATCCCACTCGAGGTCAGCCATAGAGAATGGCACCTCTAGATCGATTGGTTTTTCATGTGTGAGTTGAGGATCTACTTGTATCACCTTAGCATCTATCTGCGAGAAGATGGGGTCTAATGAATGGCAGTTGTCAATGGTTGCTAATGTTTGTATCCAGTTATTATCATTGCTTTGTGAATCGCCCGCTACGGCATGTTGTTGTAGGGGAGCTAATTTGCATGAGATCATCATTGAAGAGGTTTCATCCAATGGTCTAGGCACAATTGGTTTTATTGCTCTTGTCCCCACATTCACTCTGACTATGGTTTCATGATTTTGGATTGTCAGTCTATTAGTTCCCCAATCATGAAGGACTGATGCTTCCCACAACCAAGGATGTCCCAATAAGATTTGATAGGACTTCTTGGGGAGATCCAAGATTGTGAACTGAAGGAAAAAGCGGACTCCTGTGACTTTTGTTGGCACACCATTCACTATTCCCAAGGGTTTTGCCCATGAATCATCGGTAAGGTGTATGTTGAAATTAGCCTTTTGCATTGATGGGAGCAAGGAGAAATAAAGGGTGAATTTTAGCCCAAGGGCTAATTTAGAGGATTTCCCAAGTTGGTTGGGCTATTATTTAGAGCTTTAAATTTGATAAATTAGCCCAAAATTAAAGGTGGGCTAATTTTTAGAGCCTCAAATTTGATAAATTCGCCCTAAAAGTGGTAGCAGGGCTAATATTTATGACTCTAAATGGGGTAAGATTCGCCCATTGACCTACAATGTCAAAATGTTGTTCCGTGCTTATTTTCTACCCTAGATGGGAGACCCCATTCATCATAGAGCTCCTTTGATAGGACATTTACACCTGCTCCACCATCCACTATGGCTTGGACTTCATTATATGCTTTGTGGATCAAAGGCACAGCAAAAAGAGGCCCACACAGAGGCATAGATTTATAAGTGCTAGGGATGCTAAAATGGTGTGCAATGGGCTGGAAAAATGCCCCATAGCGTGATGTTTCCATGTGTGAAATCGTGGTTCAAACCGTGTCCAGTTTGGGTCCCAAACGGGTGAGATACGAAGTTTTGAAGTAGGGGTAAAATGGGGTCCTTTTGGTGGGGGTGTGGGGGGGTTCCTTGGTCAAAGGTTTGGTGTGAATGGACTTCAATTCTAACTGAGGGGAATGGACTAGAGTAGTCCCAATTAGTTTAACTAGCCTAGTTTCCTAACTGTCTAGTTAGTGTAACTATCTAGTTACTGTGGCTAACCTAACTAGTTGCATTTAGGTAAACTAATTAGAGTTAGTCTACTAGCTAAAGGACAGTTAAACTAACCTAACTAGATTGTGACTAGTCTACCCAAGGTTATGGTAACCTAGTTATAAGCCTAACTAACTACAGTTAGTTAAACTAATTAGGGAGGGTTAATGCTAACTAAACTTGGTTCACTAACCCAACCTAACCTATCATACTAACCTAACCTAACCTATCATACTAACCTAACTAGGGAGGGGGGAAGAGAGAGAGAGAGAGAGAGAGAGAGAGAGAGAAGGGGGGGAAGAAAGAGAGAGATAGAGAGAGAGGGGGGGTGGAGGGGGTGGAAGGGGGCAGGGGTGGAGGGAGGGGTTGGAGAGGTGGTGGAGGGGGGGGGGGGCGAAGGGAGGGGAAGGGGAGGGGGAGTGGAATGGAGGGGGGGTGGAGAGGAGGGGGGGGAGATAAAGGTGGAGGGGGTGGTGCAAAAGAGGGGGGGGGAAGGGGTAGAGGGGGAGGGGGGTGGAGGAAACTTGAAGGACGGAAAACTTTGACGAAAATCCAAAGTGAGGAAGATATGGTCACCTTAACACTCTCCAAGTCTTTCTCAATGTAACAGGATTGTTGATTGCGAATGGACGGTGGGTGGATAGTTAGGTTATCGTTATAAGAAGGGTTAAAAATAACTCACCATGTGAGGATGGGAGTAGGGTGGTGGTCGATGGAGAGGGAGGAGTGTCTTGCATAGGGCTTGGAATGGGGAAGAGGATGGAGGCTAAATGTGAAAGAAGAAGAATTAGGGGGTGGAGTGGGTTTTTATAGGAACGAGTAGCATGACCCGTCTACGATAGGTACACACCCTCTTTGCTAGGTCTCAAGTTTAAATCCTAAAATGTCTTAAATTTCAAGAAATATAATTTCAAGTTTAAATAGCCCTGCCACTATAAGCACCACTTGGCTTGGCTCAATTGTTGATATATGCACATTCCAACAATCTAAACCCTAGTTATTCATTTGGGTCATTTCACTATAGGAAGTATTTTATTTTCTCATACATTCTAACAATAAGAGGAAGAAACTTATATTCCTCTTGGGTACCTTCATTACCTTTCTAGACGTCACCAGCATCATTGTCCTAGTCATGTTGCTCCACATACAAACCACACCCCAACACAATCTTCATTATAAATAAGCCTTAGATTTTACTAAATGATCAACCCTTCATCTCCACCAAATAACCACCACCAACATACCTGACCAATGGTTGCCTATTTTACTAAATAGTCAATCACCATCTTCCCCAAAAAACCACCATACACAAACTTGACCAAGACTTATGACAATACCCTTGAGCCTAGTCACCCTCGTAGCTCCACCCCCACTTCCCCTTCCAAACACATCTCCTGTTCCCTCTCTGTCCTCCACTTCCACCCCCCTCCCCCTCCTCATGGCTCCCCCCCCAACATCGACTCCTCCACCCTCCAATAGATCGTCGATGGAGTCAAATGCATGGTCCTCTCTTGGTCCTCCCAAACCTTAGGCCGTGCTCACCTCTATGCCAAAGCTTACGACTCCATCTCTGCCACTTCTACCCATGCCACCTCCTCCTCCCCTAGTTGCCTCGTCGATCGCCGCCCCAACTTCACCCTCGATTCCCATCAATATCAATAGCCAACGCCAGGTGCATTAGTACCTCGGCACGCTAAGCCCGCATCGGGATTTTAAGCCCATGATAACACCACATCTAATCTTTTTGCATTGTGCAGGATTCAAAGCCCCGCAAAGCTGAATCCCCAACATTGCAACATAGCCGTGCCTGAAGGTAGCCATTCTCCCCCTGAGATAGACCCCCGGGGATCACATCTGGCTATGAAAGCTGGTCAAGAAGCCATTAGAAGCATCCATGGGGCCAACCAGAACCTTCAAGGGTATTGGATGAAGCCAGAGAGTGCAACGTTACTGCTTAGCAAGTTATCTAGTGTTTTTGGCAATCAAACATTGGAGGATCGCAAAGACTCAATTCGGCACATCGACATGGATATTGAAATGCATCTTCTAATTGATATATTCACACACCTTAAACTTTTCCAGCATTTGAATGCTTACCTAACTTTCTTGTTGATTTCCTCGTTGAGCCAAAACTCTCGTTGATTTCCTCGTTTCACCATAGCAAAGACTCTCTAAAACATGGTCTCAAAAGGCTCAAAAGTGAGAACACACAACAGATGGGAGAGGATGATGGTAGAGAAATTAGAATTCATATGATTTTGGAGGAACTCATAGACATGGATGCGATTGACAATCTTCTCTCATGTAAAACTTCAAAGGTTTCATGAAAATCATCGAAATCAAGGCAATTAGTGTTGAGAGTTCAGGCTCTCGACATCATGTGATCATGTGTGCATAGCACCATCATGTGATCATATGTGCATAGCACTAACCCAATATAGTGCTATAAAGAAAAGGATTAAATGCCCTAACCCTAACCTTAAATGGGTTTGTATATATTCTACATTTTCAACTAAATCTACTGTATAGTTAGTCATTTGTGGTGTGCTCTCTAGCTATGCCCTCTGTCCTCATCTCCACTCATCTCCTCTCCCTCTTCATATTTTGTCATGGTATCAGACTCGGGGGGGTCACTCATCATATGTAACCCTATCACGTGAGTTCAACAGAAGGATTTTCTTTATTTCTAAAATTTACAGAAATAAATATACATAAGGGACTATTTAAAATAGTTTTGGAAAAAATTTACAGATTTGTATAGAAAAGGGGTACATTTTATTCATGAAATTTTTTACAGATAAGGGACTTTAAATATAGGCCTTGAACGCACGTGATATAAAGGGTTTATACATAGTGACCCCCCCGAGGTATCAGAGCATGGTTCTGCCTTCCACTGAGGCACCATCCTTGTGAGAGAGATTGAGTGATCGTGTTTTCATTATTTCATTTCATTGATGAGAGAAATTTCCGTCCAGTTTGAGAGAATTTTCATCAAATTTTATTCATTCCATCAGTGAGAGTTTTCTAATTGAGAGAGAGAGATTTTAGTTCATTTTGAGAGATTTCCGCCCATTCATTCTCCAAGAGAGAGAGAGAAAGATAGGTATTTGTCTTGAGAGATTTGTGATAGCATATAGGGAGAGATTTCATTGAGGGAAAGGGAAACCTTCTAGAGCTACAAGCTCTATCGAGTTTCAAGTGCCACTCAACACATAGCAAGCAGGATTGTACAGCCCATAATACACCAAGGCCTCACCTTCTACCACTTCTGAGTAGCTGGAGCTCTGAGTAGCTCCTTCAACAAGGCCTCCAACCATCCGCCTCTCCAACAGAAGAATAGCAATGGCCGCCTCCTACTACAACCAGCTCGCCATAGTGGCTCATATCGAGCGCCAGTCGACCTTGCTGACCGCTTCTTGTTCTCACAATATCCATGGATTGCCATTACACTATGATGGCCATCGAAGCACAGGCTAAGCAGTTGTGCAAAGGCCAACAAGGGAAGTTTCATGGGCACCATCTCCTCCTCGGACAGCGCTAGCACCAACACCGATAGCTTCTCCTCGGACAATGCCCTTGCATAGACCAAAGAGCAGCGCTTCGGCCCACAGCCTCTCCTCCATGGGCTCTGCAAACTCCAGCAAGCCAACTAGATCTACACGTCGCCTCATGACACTACTTCACAATGAAGGCCAAGGCTCACGATCGTCGGACTCTCTTGCACGCAATGATCTCCACAGACTTCCTATGCCAGCCGACCTTCAACAGTGCACTCCAAATGCCTTCCAAGGCTAGGGGCTCCCGCAATGATCTCTGGCTGCATCTATGGCTGCCAGCGAGATGGCAACGTCCTTCTCTAGCAAAACCATAGCCTCCAAAGCACCGCTCATCCAATGACACAGCAAACTTCCACTACCAATGCCTTCTGATGCCATCGAGCTCCTGTGCCTCCAAACGGCTCAACTCTACCTAAACACCTCCTCGAACGGACGCTTCACCAATACGCTCCAAACAGGATAGCTTTCAACGAGCTCATCGCTATGCAGACGGAATAGTTAAGAAAGAGACAGAATCTTTAGATTCCTAACGAAATCTTCTAAGATTCCAGTGGCTATTGGCAAAATACATGGCTCGTGTGCCACATCATCTTATCTGCCACGTTGCATAGATAAGGCTCTCAAACTTTGACACATGGCACGATTACCACATTAACTTATCCATAGGCCACATCACCAACGACTACCACGTCAACAATCTAGTCACAAGTGCCACATCAGCGATCTGACACATCATCTTGCCAAGTCAGTAGTCCACGTCAACAGCCATGTCCCCTGCCACATCACCTGTGCCATGTCATCATTGCCCAATCAATTGTTGCTACCTCATCAATTCCATGTGGCAGTCTGACCCCCCTTGCTGACATCATCAAACCCTGGGTTAGTCAAACAGAAGCTAGGGTTAGTCAACCAGAACATGGTTAGGTCAATTTGACCTTGGGTTAGGTCAACCAATGCCACATCAGCATTTGACCCTGGGCAAGCACAGACAGTGGTCCACAGGCACTTCATGTGACCACTTCTACCACATCATCACTACTCCACAAGCAGAGTCCCTACTAGGCACAGTCATTGCATGTGACCCCCTGACTGCCACATCATCATTGAGCACATTTGCACTCCTTTTGCCCCTTCACCTAGATCAAGTCATATCTCTTGATCCAGGAAGAATTTGAGGCGCTCCAAAAAGGAAAATCGATCGATTTTTCATGCTCTACACGCTCGTTACATCACGTGCACAGTTTGGTGCAAGTATCACTCACCTTTGAGCCTCGCTGACAAATCCACTTCTTACATGCACATCAACCTCTACATTGACGCATCTGACCCAACACTTAAAAAGAATAAAAGAAAAGGAATTATTTGTTGTTATTTCATCGATCAACAATTGGTATAGATATAGATCAAAGTAGACTAGATCGCCATAGAGGAGATGCTTTGAAGCTCCCCAAGTTGCCAATCTAAGCCATGCCCGAAATTCCCAACTAGTACCTACTCAGAGTCAGTCCATACGCTCATCTATGGTTTCACATCATCACATAAACTGAAACCTGACATTCATCAGTTCAATGAATAGACTTCAAAGTGTTCAGAGGCATTGTCGATTGTTCAGTGGGCAAATAGCACATGATTTGATTTCTCACACACATGCCATCATTGTAAAGCCTATTTGGCTATTTTCACGGCATTGTGCATATCATTTCAGCCTTGTAAAGCCTCTTGGCTATCCCAGCATCATTTACCACAAGCCTTGTAATACAAATTGGATTTTATATATTGTAGTTCTACCTTCACTGACAATTCAGATTTCACTTGGCACAGTCGGTGTTTTGCATTTGATTCATATATAGTGATTTTCACGACATTTTCAGTACATTTCTTGCACCATGTCTACAACTAGCAACCTCAATCTAGAGGCATCTGCTAAGCTAGATAACTCCAATAACGACACATGGAAATACTGAATGGAGACCATTCTTGTACTTCAGGACAAATGGGAGTATGTTGATGGATCTACACCTAGACCATTGGACGTCCAGCAACCAGTAGCTCTACTCCACCTATAATCACAGCACCAACAATGGGATCTACAGCTACACAAACAGTTTTCGCACCTGTACCAAATCCTGCCATTACCCGAGCTCAGGCAGAATGGGATAAGAAAGATAAGTCTGATCAAGAAGAATGTGCAAGACGTCATGCTAGGACAGCTCAACACAATCAAGACATCAAAAGAAGCATGGGATACGTTCGCACTCTCTACGAGTCCAAGAAAACATCCAAGATTCTCACACTAAGAAACCAAATCAACCAGAGTTTCCACAACAGTCAACCGGTCATGCTTATGTACTCCGAATAAAAGACTACAGCAATCAACTTACAGTAGCACAAGAGACTATGAACCCCGCACAAATGGTTCAAGTCAACCTGAATGGACTAGGAGAGGGATATGAGAATCTAGTCCAGAGTATTGCCACCCAACAAAAAATTCTGACACTCGAAGAACTTCAATCAGTATTACTTGGTGAAGAACTCAGGAATCAAGCCATTCAAGCATGCAAAGGTCATTCTAATGATCAAGCATTCACATCTTCAGATGGAAGCAAGGGCAGAGGCAAAGGCAGAGGTAGATCATTCCAATGAAGTGGTAATCATCAGCAACAACAAGGTCATCATCAACAAAGTCAACATCAGCATCAGCATCATCCTCAGCAACAACATCCGGAAAGAGAAAATCATTCCAACCAAGGAAGATTCCAAGGATGAGGGAGGAATGCATCCACCAATGTGTTAAACATTCAATGCAACTATTGTCATAAGTTTGGACACTATGAAAGAGATTGCCGCAAGAAGCAGTACGACCAAGGCGATCAATCCGGCGATAATCAAGGGAATTTTCACGACAGAGGAAATCATTGTGGTGGACATTCTAGTCACAATCATTTTGCAAATGGACATGGGAATATGTTTCTTGCAAGTGAGGAAATGCAACAAATTGATACAGTGTACCTAGACACTGATTGCAATCCCAAAGAGGATTTCAGCTATCAAGTCGACCAAGCAGAATAGGATCCTTGGTACATCGATAGCAGTGCATCATCTCACATGACAAATCATCAGGAATGGTTCATAGAGATGAAACCATAAGAAGGTCAAAAGAATGTCATCTACACAGCAGAGATAATACACCGAATCCAGTTCAAGGGAGAGGTGCTATCCCTATGAACAATTTCACTAGTATGAAAGGATTGGTGAAAGATGTGCTCTACGTTCTGAAGCTCAGCAAGAACCTTTTGTTATAGTAGGTCAAATGATAGAACACAACTATCAAGTCATCTTTGATGGAGATAAGTGCACTATTAGAGACAAATCTAGAAGATGTCAGCTAGTAGCAAAAGGTGTCAAGGAAGGATGATTGTACAAAATGCTAGCTACAGTACAACAGATAAGCATGCCATGTCAGCTCAACCGCAACAGATGCCACTATCTGCAAAATGGCACAAGTGATATGGTCATGTTAATTTCCAGTACTTGTTAGATCTCAGGAATCAAAATATGACAATTGGGATTCCCAAGCTATAGTTTCTTAGAAAAGTTTGCAAAGCATGCTACTTCGGCAAACAAAAGCGAACCAATTTTGGCAGAAGTACCTCTCCAGCATGAGGCATTCTTGTTTTGATACATACAAATGTATGGGGTTATGCCCAGACCTGCAACATCAATGGTTCACTTTACTACTTAACTTTCATTGATGACTACAGCAGATATTGTTGGGTCTACTTTATGAAAGAGAAATTGAAGTGTTTTCCAGATTTCAAGAATTCAAAGCCATGGTAGAAAACTAGACAGGTAGAAAGATCAAAGTAATGAGATCAAATAGAGGAGGTGAATACATGTCTTCAACATTCATGAACTCTTGCAAAAGTCACGGCATTCGAAAACAATTCATATGTGCAGATACTCCTCAGCAGAATGCAAGAGCTGAAAGGAAGAATGGGACTTTAGCAGATAGTGCTAGAGCAATGCTTAGTGAGAAGTGTTAAAGCGCATGGATCGAGCTCTCCTATGAATGCTAATCTACTCTAATGACAACACTAATCTAAGGTGGATGAATCCTAAGAGTGATCATGATCTATAACTCAAGTCAATTAGGTTCCAAGATAGATTAACTTGGACTCATAAAGAGAATATTGAGATAGTGCAAAGTGCTTGATTGATATTACTTCAAATGAACCTCCCTTTTATAGGTGAGGCTACTTACATCCATATGCTTGCTCACATGTGGGATATCTCCTCCATGCCATGTGGTAGCTTGCCCTTTACTCATACCTTTGCTCTACATGTGCTCATGGCACCACAACTCTCAACACCTCCCCTTGGTGCCATGATCCTTTGGCTACTGCAAGGTGGTCAGATGTGAGTCTACAATCCATCACATCCCCTAAGTGTTTGCATTGCTACTGAAGGTAGTCAAGTGTGGTTTTTACAAGTCAATACCTCCCCTGGGTGCTTGAAAATAGCTACTCTCAGGTGGTCAGGCTTGATTTACAAAATATAGGCAAGGTTGGCAAGGTTTTTGTTTCTCAATACATGTTGTTCCTTTCATTCTGCTCATGGCTTGATGATGACTCCACGTAGTTGACTTGCTGGTTCTTCAATCTGCAATCTTCTTCCTTGTGTCCCAACTTCTTGCAATGGTGACACTTTGGTTTGTTCTTCAGTCTGCAGTCACTTTGATAGTGATCCATCCTTCCACAATGGTAGCACTTCGTTGATGTTTTACTGAATAGAGCTTGTTCTTCATTATAGCTGTTGTGTGTAGATGTCGATGTCGATGTCGATGTCGATGTCGATGCCTTCAACTCTCTTTATTTTTCAAGAAGAGAGGATACACACTCCTCAAACTTTGGATCTGGCAAATTCTTCAAAGTGGTTGTTAGTGCACTATACTCTGCAGGCATGCTTTTAAGGAGAGTTGCAAGTGCATCTTTCTCCCCTACTTTTGCATCCATGCCTTCTAGTTGGGTCATAATGCTTTTGATTTTGTTGACAAATTGTGTCATGGATTCATTGAAGCCCATGTGCATACCATAGAATTCAATCTTAAGATGGATTTCTTAGTTTTTGGCTTTTGCACCAAACACTATGTTCAACTCATCCCATGCATCCTTGGCATGATCCTTGGAGTCTATATGATGAATTATGTTTGGACCCAAGTGCAATCCAATGAGTGATAGTGCTGCTTCATCTTTTTCCTTCCACGCATCATTTTGTGTTGTGGGTATGTCTTCTTTTATAGTCTTCCAAAGCTTTTGATGCATCAAGAGATACCTCATTTGTGTGGACCAAGTATGAAATCCTTCCCTAGTGAATTTCTCAATAGTTGGGGTGTGTATTGCCATTGCAAAGGTCTTACTAGTTGATGATACTTTCAAATCTGGCAGTGTCTAATTGCATACAAAAAATCTGAGTTGACAAGCACGTAGAGCTTGAAAAATTGGTTATTTTTCCTTTTTGGAGCATGTGCAAATTCCTCTTGAATTGGAAGTTACGCCTTGTTGAAGTTTCTGTGAAGAAGAGGGCCCTTTGATGATGTGGCATGGGAATTCACATGCTGCATTCCATACTGTGCTTAGCAAGGGACTCTAAGCTTAGGTGGCACTATGGTGACCTTTTTAAACCAGCTTAGTTAACCTAAGGTTACTTAAATTGTACCATGGTTCAACTAACCCAGAGAGAACCTAACCATAGTTAATTTTTGACTACCTTATCTACCATGTGGCAAACAATTAACTACTCCCAAAACCAAGGTTAACTAACCTAACCCAGGTAATATTCTATCTTGCCACGTGTCTTTGTTGAGAACCTTAGGAGGGCTTGAAACATTAAAGCTTGCAGACGACAACGATGGCGTTGAAGGCACAGAGGAGAGGAACGTCAACGGTCGAGCGGGTTGGAGTTGCTTATGGAGCCGGTGTCACATCTGTGTAAGGATGGTCAACGACGGACGAGCGGCTTCGATGGAGGAAGCTCGAGGATGACGGGTGGAGGATGCAGTTGCTCGTGAGAAGGAGATGTTGCTCGAAGATGATGCTGGAGCTCTAATGTGACTGGAGTCACTGCAGGTCATGGAAGCTGCTGGTCAAGCATCCGTTGGTGGAGGTTCGGTGCTTGCTGGTCGTTAGAGGTGGAGACGAGGGGGCTCGTTGAGAGCAGCTGTGTAGGGCTACGTTGACTTTATTGATGTCGTCGGTAGTCTACGATGATGCAGTCAGCCCGTGCGCTCTATGAAGGAAGGCTTGTTGATGTAGAAGGGCCGATGTGGGAGCTTGAAGCTGAAGGTCGTATGGCATTGAAGCTAAAGGACATATGGCGGCTGCAAACTAGTTGAGCTATGGCAGCTGTGGGAGGCTCGTAGCTCTTGGCGGTCTTGAAAGACTTGGACGTCCGTCATGAAGGCGAATTCCTTGGAGGTCCAAGGCTGTTGTGTTGCTTCCGCCCTGCCGTCGAGGTAGACTTGGAAGCTACAGATAGTTGTAGCTAGGGGCTGGCCAGCCGGGAGCCTTTGGTGGAGCTTCCATTGCTTGTAGAAGGAAACAATGCACACATAGATCTAAAAAACAGATCTATCTCTCTGAGAGAGAGGAAATCTCTTCCAAAGAACTCCCTTTCTCTTTCTCAATGAAAGAATAAACTTTTTCTCTCTTGAACAACATGAATGAAAGCACTCTCTCAACCTCTCAATGAACTGTAAGCTCTCCATCAAAGAATAGAAACTCTCTCTCTCAATGCTAGAAATCTACATCTAATCTAGGAGAGCTAGGACCAGCTAGGACCTAAGCTCTGATACCATGTTAAAGCGCATGGACTGAGCTCTCCTATGAATGCTAATCTACTCTAATGACCACACTAATCTAAGGTGGATGAATCCTAAGAGTGATCATGATCTATAACTCAAGTCAATTAGGTTCCAAGATAGATTAACTTGGACTCATAAAGAGAATCTTGAGATAGTGCAAAGTGCTTGATTGATATTACTTCAAATGAACCTCCCTTTTATAGGTGAGGGTATTTACATCCATATGCTTGCTCACATGTGGGATATCTCCTCCATGCCATGTACCAGGTTGCCCTTTACTCATACCTTTGCTCTATATGTGCTCATGGCATCACAACTCTCAACAAGAAGCATCTTCCGAATCAGTATGGAAAGAAGTAATAGCCACTGCACTATTTGCTTAATCGGCTTCCTACAGAACCGATATAGGGTATGACTCCTTATGAAGCATTCACTGGACATAAGCCACACATTGGGCATCTTCGCATATTTGGTTGCATAGCATATGCTCACATACATGATGATCATCACAAAAAATTGGATGCGAAGTCACACAAATGCATCATGGTTGGCTATAGTGAAGAAAGCAAAGCATACAAGTTGTATGATCCCATCAACCGCAAGGTCATTATCTCCAAAGATGTAATCTTTGATGAGGAATGAGAATGGAAAACCTCAAACACACTGGAGATAGAAGCGTCAACTTCACAGTCATCTAAAGAATAGGTTGATGAAGAAGAGCAAGAATTGCCAGAAACACCTCAAGCAGAGCCACAATAGCTCAAATGGTCTACTAGGGAAAGCAGAACTCTAGCAAGGATTGACATATGCTTAGAAAGGCAAAGCAATTTAGGTTGAAACCACCAACTATGCTCTTATGACCACCATCCTGGCTACAAAAGAGCCAGTGTACTTCGAAGACACAATAGGCAAGCCAGAATGGCAAACTACTATGAATGAAGAAATGGATGCTTTGTATAAGAATAATACTTGGGAATTATGCGACCTTCCACTAGGAAAGAAGGCCATAGCAAACAAATTGGTATACAAAGTGAAGTACAATCCAAATGGAAGTATTCAAAGATACAAAGCCAGACTAGTTGCAAAAGGATTTGCACAGCAATATGGTCAGGATTATAATGAGACTTATGCTCCAGTAGCAAAGATGGATTCCATACAGTTCTTGATATCACTAGCGACACTTAGTAGATGGAATGTGTACTAGCTCGATGTCAAGCATGCATTTCTCAATGGTTACCTAGATGAGGAAGTCTACATGCAACAATCAGCAGGTTATGTTGAACCAGGAAAGGAGAACAAGGTTTTCCATCTCAAGAAAAGTCTGTACGGCTTAAAGCAAGCACCCAGAAGTTGGTACAGCAGAATCGATAAGTATTTTGTTGATCTGGAATACATGAAATCCAATGCAATATACTGTGATAATCAATCATGGCTCAAGCATTGGCCAAGAATCCATTATATCACTCCAAGACAAAGCACATTGATCTCAAAGAGCACTTCATCAAAGAAAGAGTGTTACTTGGTGACATCACACTATAGCATTGTGATAGCAAAGAGAATCTTGCAGACATCTTTACCAAACCACTCGATAAAGAGCTTTTCGAGAAACACTGACTAAGCTCTTGGTTTGATGCAGAGGAAGGACATTCCCATTAAAGGGGTGTGATGGAATGTAATGTTTAGTCCTTCTTCAATTCCCCAGAATCATCATCTTGAGGGAAGGCCTACTTCATGATGTTGATCTTGAGGGGAGGTGTTGAGAGTTCACGCTCAACATCATGTGATCATGTGTGCATAGCACCATCATGTGTTCATATGTGCATAGCACTAACCCAATAGAGTGCTATAAAGGAAAGGGTTAGATGACCTAACCCTAACCCTAAATGGGTTTGTATATATTCTACATTTTCAACTAGTGTACAATTAGTCATTTGTGGTGTGCTCTCTAGCTGTGCCCTCTCTCCTCATCTCCACTCTTCTCCTCTCCCCTCTTCATATTTTTTCAGTTAGCCAAAAGTTGCTTGCACAAATTGAGAAGAGCTATATGCACTCCACGTGGCTATTTCCTTGATTGACACATCAATCCTTGAAATAAGGAATACAAGATGGGTGTAGGTTTAGGGTTAAACTCTAAACTCTTCCTGAGCCATAACTTTTCATGGTTAGCTCGGATTGCTCTTCTGTAAAAATGTGAAATGATCAAAATTGCAAGCCCTACGCATTCGTGTCCATTACCTAGCTTGATTTGTTTATCAAGTGGCTTCTTTTTAATATATATAGAAAATTTTTTAAGGTAGTAACCCAAGGTTGATGCTTGGGGTTGATATGTTTGGCTAAAAAAAATTTACTCTCCTTGCCCTTGAGTGTTATGTTCGTGAAAGTTTGTAGTAGCTCATTTTTTACACATACTTGCGTATGTTTACTCGTTACTTGAGATGCTAGTCTCCCTGATAGTAGTGCCAAATATTGGCTCTTTCCCACAGCTTCCATAGGAAGAGCAAGGTATTCTCAATATGCAAGGTTCCAAGGCTTTTTGTTACCTACAGATATATCGGTGTTGTCATTTGTAGCATAACTATAGCTTAGGACCTCGAGTCGTATTCCGATGAGAGACATAGGCTTAAGCGTGGTAAGCAAACATAGCACATGCATGTGTGAAAGGCACATGCATCATCATGGTTGGGGTAATGAAGGCTTTCACCTCCATTGTGGGTTTAAGGGTTTGGGAGGAGTTTAAGGATTAGAGGGAGGTTCAAGGTTTAGAAGGAGGTTCCAAGGTTCAGAGAGAGGTTCCAGAGTTTAGAAGAGGTTCAAGGGTTAGAACGAGACTCCAAGGTTTAGGCTAGAGTACATGGTGGAGAACTCGTCTCCCTCGTAGATCATGGAGGTTAAGGATTGAGGAACTAAGGGTTTAGAGGGAGCATAGGAGTGGGAGAGGAAGAAGATGTAAGAGCACGGGCGGAAGGAGGAGGAGGAGGAGGAGGAGGAGGGGGGGGGGAGAGGATGGGTTGTAAGGTTGGAGGAGAGGGGAAGAGGAGTTGCAAGGTTAGGACATGCTTTTGGATGTGGAGTGCAAGGAAGCATGGACACTTGAGACAATTGCTTGGAATACCAAAGTAGAACTCAACACAATGCCTCAAAAAGTGTGGGCTTCATTCCATTATGGGGTATTTATACAAGTTGAATAGATTCTCTCTCTGCATGTAGGAATTGTAAGACATTCTCTCTCTACATGTAGAACTTGCATATAGAAGTTGCATATAGGAGTTGCATGTTGCATGTAGAACTTGCATGTTGCATGTTGCATGTAGGAGTTGCATGTCGAACTCGCATGTAAAATATGCATGTAGGAATTGCATGTAGGACTTGCATGTAGGAGTTGCAAGTAGAACTTGCATGTTGAGGATTCCTAAGAGAGATTATTCCTAGCCTTATACAAGTACAAGCAGAGCTTTGCCGCTACTCTACATACACATTCTATACTACCTAAGCATGTTGGCACAGAGACAACAATTTCACACTTCGCACAAATCATCAGGCCTTGCGGTGGCTTCAGACCATGCCCACGGCTCAGTGGTCCGATTGAAAAACTAGATGGAGCAAAAAAATTTAGCAGTTTTGTGGCATGATCGAGTATCAGGCGGGGATCAGAGAATGTTGTGGCAGATGCTCTTAGCAAAAGAGGAGGAATGTTCACCTCTATTTCCATAGTCCAGGAGTCTTCTATCGAGGAGATGTACAACTAGTACCATACAAATGCAAATTTATTGACACCTTGGTACAAAGTCATGCTCGATGAACGCTAAGGCGACTGTGCTATACATGATGGGTGGCTATTCTTCAAAGGATGACTTGTGTGTTGCCCTCATACTGTGCTACCATACTCCTTGATATGCATGATTCTCTAGCAAGCGGCATAGGCACTCTCGAGAAGATAGACCGCAAGTTTTTTTGGCCTCATTTCCACATTGATGTTCATCAATATGTGTCTCATTGCCAGGTGTGCTAGAAAGATCGCCAAGCTATAGGTGGGCTACCTAGATTCTTGAGGCTAAGACTAGGTTTTGAGCCCAGTACCGAGCTCCTCTTCTATAATCAAACCAAGAAGGGGACGAGAAATAGAAGGGGTTATGGAGGGGGTGGGAGTGGCAGCAAACAGTGGGAGGAGCTGGAGCAGGGAGAGGGTGGTGAGGCTAGTAGACTAGATGGCAAGGCTGCTGATTCCCAAATGAGTGATAGATTTGGAATGAATCACTCAAGGAGTTTTCTGAGCTCTCAAACATGGAATGCATGTAGATTCATTAAACTAGGGAGGCTAGAAATTAGCTTTAGAAGGATGTGGAAATTCCTAGTAAAAATTTGGCAGATTCTAGCTACAATTGTTAATGCAACAGATTTTTGCCAAGGGGTCCCTTCTTAAATAAAATTAGAATTATCTAACTCAATGCACATTGAATTAGATGGGGTGCTGAATTATTAACCTACTAGATGTGGAGCTATTATCGCGATGTGGCATTGAAATGCTATCCTTATGTGGCACTGAATTGGGAACCCAGCTTAGCACAAGGTTATTAACGCAGTGTGCACTAGGTTAGGTAATCTAGCATGCATTGAATTGTTAACGTAGTGTGCATTGGATTACCTTAATTCAGCATAATTTCGAGCTACGACTTTTTTTAGCATTTTCTTGGGGATTTTGACATTTCTTGACATGTTGGGGACTTTGACTTAGCTTGATTGGACTATTTGAATTGCAGTCAGTGAGGTAATTAGGAAGGAAACCCTAACAATGAAATTGTGTGGCAAGATGTGAGTGGGATTTTGTGCATGTATTGATTCCATACTGTTAAACCCTACTCACCTAGTGCATGTTGGACTAACAAGTTTTATGCTTTTATGGATATGATGCCAGTTGCCTAACCTAGACACGCACCAAAGGTTACAGAGTGGTGGATCCAAGTGAGTGTTTTTGGAATGGAAGACCTTTTAGGAAAATAACAAGGTAGCAGACCTTGTCTCCAACCAAGATGAAAATGTAGCATACCTCGGCGCCAACCAAGCTGAAAAGGGGTTGGTTGGTCGAGAGGCTGCCTTGGGTGAGGGTTGTGTAGTAGAAATTTTTGAGCATGTTGATGGTGACCTTTTTCTTTCCATGCTACTCTAGCAATAGTAGAGTTATGTCTAGTTATTGGAGATCCTCTACTACAGTAGGTTCTTGTGATACTACCCCCATATTAGGGATAGGTGCTTGTTGGTTCTTTCCCACGGCTTCTTCAGAAAGAGCAGGGTATTCTCAGTATGCAGGGTTCTGATGCTTTTTGTCACCTACAGATATATTGGTGTTGTTGTTTGTAGTATAAGTGTAGCTTAAGACCTCGGGTCGTATTCCAGTGAGAGACGTAGGCCTAAGTGTGGTAAGCAAACATAGTGCATGCACGTGTGAAAGGAACATGCATCATCATGATTGGGGTAATGAAAGATTGAAGGGTTTAAGAGGAGTTTAAGGGTTAGAGGGAGGTTCAGGGTTTAGAAGGAGGCTCCAAGGTTTAGAAAAAGGTTCCAAGGTTTAGAAGAGGTTCAAGGTTGAGAATGAGGATCCAAGGTTCAGGGTAGAGTACATGGCAGAGAACTCATCTCCCTCGTAGATCATGTAGGTCAAGGGTTGAGGGACTAAGGGTTTAGGAGGAGCATAGGAGTGGGAGAGGAAGAAGGTGTAAGGGTGGGGGGAGGAGGAGAGGGTGGAGAAAGGAGGAGTTGGAGGGAGGAGAAGGGAGGAGGAGGAGGGATGAGAGGGTGGAGAAGGGAGGAGGAGGAGGGAGGAGAAGGGAGGAGGAGGAGGGAGGAGGAGGAGGAGGGAGGAGGAGGAAGAGGAGTTGGGAGGAGGAGAGGGAGAGGGAGGGTTGCAAGGTTGGAGGAGAGGGGAGGAGGAGCTACAAGGTTAGCACATGCTTTTGGATGTGGAGTGCAAGGAAGCATGGACACTTGGAGACAATTTCTTGGAATACCAAAGTAGAACTCAACACAATGCCCCAAAGACTATGGGCTTCATTCCGTTATGGGGTTTAGACAAGTTGGAGATCTTCTCTCTCTACATATAGGAATTGTAAGACATTCTCTCTCTATATGTAGAACTTGCATCTAGAAGTTGCATGGACGAGTTGCAAGTTCCACATGTAGGAGTTACATATTGCATGTAGGACTTGCATGTAGGAGCTACATGTTGCATGTAGGAACTGCATGTAGGACTTGCATATGGAGCATGCATGTAGGAGTTGCATGTAGGACTTGCATGTAAAACATGCATGCAGGAGTTGCATGTAGGACGTGCATGTAGGAGTTGCATGTAGGACTTGCATGTAGGACATGCATGTAGGAGTTGCATGTAGGAGTTGTATGTAGAACATGCCTATAGGACTTGCATGTAGGACTTATATGTAGAACATGCATGTAGGACTCGCATGTAGAACTTGCATGTAGGAATCACATGTAGAACTTGCATGTAGAACATGCATGTTGGATTCCTAAGAGAGATTATTCCTAGCCTTATGCAAGTACAAGCGGAGCTTTGCTGCTACTCTACACATAAATTTTGTGCTACCTAAGTCCATGTTAGCACAGAGACAACAATGCTTATGGAGTTACTAAGTAGAACTCATCTTTTTGTTCTTCACTTGAAATCCTTTGATGAAAATTGACAAAATTAGAACACTGGGAGGTTGTTGATATCAAGGTGGGGGCTATCCTCATAGAAGTTTCTTGTGGCACTACCTCCTTTTTAGAAGCATATTCTTGTGGGACTACCGCATGTGCCTTCAGAATCTAAGTAGTAGTTGGCTATTTTTGCTTGGGCTGCCATAGTAGTTATTATTTTTTGCTTGGGCTGCCATAGTAGTTATTATGGTTGGGATGGCTTAGGGTTAGCCCTTGCATCAGTGGAATTTGCGGTGGTAGGGGTATAGGTGTGGGGCTTTCGAAGCCATGTTCGTTGGTTGCCCTGATAGCACCTATAGTAATGTCTTTAGAACCCATTGGGATTTACATTGTTCATGGGTCATGCATGGTGCATTCTTTTACTTTCTTGGGGATGAGTCTTTGGTGAGGCACATTGCTTGTAGGCAGGCAGGGTGTTAGCCTTTCTTTGGTGAGGCACATCACTTGAAGGTAGGCAAGGTGTGTGAAGATAGTGGGAGAGAGGGAAGGAGTCTCACTTGAGGCTTTCTCACATACACAATGGGGGAATACACACGAAGGTGGAGGCTGAAAACAGTTTTCCTCTTCTTAGTTGTGTAAGCCAAAAGAACTCAAGTACAAAGAAATAGAAGAACCATATATGTGGGTCTCAAACCAAACTCAACTAACTAAGGTGGCATACTAACTGAGCCACAAACTAGTGTAGATAAGGATAGCTGTCATCCAGCTATTATTCGTGAGCGGTGTACCAACCGCATCTCCAGCTAACAAGTCGGTGACATAAATACACAACGGTCACCCTGGCATATCGCGAGTGGAGCTCGATATCTCAACACTCCCCCTCGAGCTCAATCCCAATTCCTGCACTCTCTGAACTTGCGTAGCTTCTCTGTGCCCAATGCTTTCGTGAAGATGTCAGCTACCTGATCCTCTATGCTGACATAAACTAGATCAATAAGACCTAGTAAAACCTTCTCCCGCACATAGTGATAATGCACCTCAATGTGCTTTGTTCTAGCATGAAAGACTGGGTTCTTTGCCAAGTGTATGCTGCTCATGTTGTCACAATAAATGACAACTGGCCCATCTGTAGACTGATGCATATCATAGAGTAGCTTATGCAACCAAGCTACCTCACATGCAGCCATTGCTGCACCCCTCTGTACTCAGCCTCTGTGCTCGACAAGGCAACTGTAGGCTGTTTCTTACTGCTCCAAGTGACTGCAGCACTCCCAAAAGATTACACATACCCACTGGTAGATCGTCTATCAGAAATACTACCAGCCCAATCAGCATCAGTGTATCCATGCAACTGTATCTGAACCCCAGCCTCATAAAATAGTCCATACTGTAATGTGGACTTCACATACCTGAGTATGCGTCTAGCCGCATCCAAATGCGGTTTCCTTGGAGCCTGCATAAATTGACTTACCAACCCAACAGCATAGCTCAAATTTGGCCTGGTAATAGTCATGTAAATCAAACTTCCTACTATGCGTCTGTACATAGTAGGGTCCTCCAGAAGCTCACCTGCATCTGCGCTCAGCTTCACATTCTGCTCCAAAGGAACTGAAATAGGCTTACAACCTGTCATCCCATATTTGGACAGCATGTCCAATCCATACTGCCTCTGCAAGAGTTGTATCCCACTTGGTGATCTAATCACCTCAATGCCATTAGGGAAAAAGGGAACTCATTTTGGGGCCCTGTAAGAAATTCACTATTTTTTTATTTATTTCTCTCCTAAAAGACCTCAAAAATAGTAAAATACGAAAATGTGGCTCAGAATTGTCAGTAAGGACTACAGAACTGTCAATTCAAAAAGGAATAAGATAATCTTATGTCTAACTAACACGATTTTGTATTAAATATCCTCTTAGATTTTTTTTTTGTTTACCAAAGATTCCGCATCTCTTTGGCCGACGTGTGCAGGCCTTTCATAAAGAGTCCATCACTGAACTTAGTGATTGCAAGTTTTCAAAATATTCACATGGATACCGCCACACTTCCACGATTCATGTTACAAAACGACTATGAGATTGAAAAACAAACTTCGCAACCTGAGAAGCACAAAAAATGGCGGATACTAGTGAGTCACTATCTGAGAAGAAGCGATTACACCATCTTCACATCGACTTAGAAGAACAATATGCTCCAGCACAAAAAAGACGAAAGGATACGGTGCTGAATGCTCAACAGCGGGAAAATATGAGAAGAGAAGGGCTTCAACATATTGACTTATGGTGCGATGGAAGCATATATCCAAAATGTCAAGTAAAAAACTCTACACCTCCATTTGTCAATCCCACCACATTACTGAGGTTTGCCGACGATGGACAAAATGGACTTCTTGGTTATATTTCAGCGCAGTCTGCATTTGCGGAAACGTATAAAATGATGTACCTACAAGAAAAGGGGGCCAAGATGGAGGAGATAGCCATTTGTGCAAAATTGGAGCAGCAGTTGCAGAATGAAATTGAGGAGCATTCAAAGAGTAAAAAAGAGTTGACAAGAGCAAGAAAGAAGAGAACCATGCTTGGAGACAGACTACGTAGCAGGAAGATTAAAAACATTGCAAATTTGAAGGCTGGGACTGGTGGATGCAAGCAACAAATTCAGGAAGCAAGGTTAGATTGAAATTTATCATTTTGTATACTCAAAAAGGCTCTCTTCCAGACTATATCTATTTCGTTGATTGTCGCAAAATAGGAATGGAGGTGCTGAATAATATAGTCATATTGTGTTGTTGCTACAGGAAATTATTGGAGCCTGCAAAAGAAAATATGGACCCGAACCTTCTTCCTGTTAAACAAATGAAAGGATTGCTTTCTTGCGATGTAGCAAAAGGTTTGATTGAGGAAAAAAAATACAAAACAGTCAAACGCAATGTTGTAGAGGACTTTGTATCCAATAATCAAGTTGATGGCACTATAATCCAAGAGGCTCTTGATGTTAGTGGAGTTAGCAGGAAGGGATATAGTTCGATTTTCCATGCGATATCCTCAACTTTGAAAGATCAAAGGATTAAACGAGTTTTACTACCAAATCTAGCAACCGTGTGGAGGATAAGAGGTCATTTGAATGAAAGTATAGATGAATTTATTAGGCAATATATCCATATTGAAAAAATATTTCATGGTGTTAAAGGAACCACTGTGTATGATCCTTGGAACAATATATTTTTAGATCTGCAACAACTTCAAAAAAGAATGGTCGAGTTTTATGGAATAACATTTGAGGAGTGCAAAGGCATTTTGAAATTTGTTATCAAACTGGATGAGTGTGAGGTTGTAAAGGAAAAGAAAATGGAAAGAGTTACTATTACATTGATGAATGGAGCAATTGATACATCATTGACTGAAGCGAAGTATTTTAGTGTGTAGTCAGAGAAACACATATGGTGGTTAGGCTCGTTCCAGATATGATCATGGGTTGTTTTATACTTGATTTTGGTCATTGTTTTCAAATCTGATATAGTAATACTTTTGTTTTCTATAATCTCGCAGGTGAAGACCGAAGACCATGAAACACTAGATTGGGTGTTTCACCACCCGAAAATACTAAGAATAATCAAAAGACAAGTGCAAGGCGAGAATCTCCATGTTGCAGGAAAAGGTGATTTTCAAGTAGAGTGGCACATGGCCGGGGATCTTAAAACACTTAAGTGCATGTATAACATTAGTAAAGGAGGTAACTCAAAGTCTCCTTGTCTTTACTACAAAGAATCAGCTCAAGTAATGGATTCAAAATGGTGGAAGAGAGCACCTAATAGAGATAAAGTTGACCCTGACTTCAAGGCCATTCTGGACATTCCACTATGTAATGTTCACATTTGCACATTGCATGGTCTATGTCGAATTATTGAGAAATTGGTATTTTTATATATTGGATTTGCTTGGAAACTCCGTCCCGAAAAAAATAGAAAGGATGCTCTTCAAGCATTGGAAAAAGTGTTATCCGATATAGGTCTGCATGGAGGAGATGTTCAAATCACAAAGGATTTTAAAAAGTCTACCAATGGCAAGGAGGTACCAATCAAGCCCTCTATTGGTGGTGTTAAGGCAAGAAGATTCTTGTCTCGACCCAAACACAGTAAGCAAGTAAGGCAAGGTAGAGCAGTTTCAAAGATTAATTATGGATTGTGGAAGCAAGTCCATAATGCTGTGAAAGATCATGAGGCAGATGGGGAAGCACGAAATAGGAAGGCAGAGGTGTGGAGGTCTCTTGATCAACTCTTCATGTTCTGTGACAAAGTAACATGGACAAAGAGTGATTACAAGAACTTTGAGGAGGCAATTAAACATTTTGGAAAGTCAATGAGAGACGCGTGGACAGCCTGCAATATAACTCACTACATGGTAAGGTTATGTCTTTTTCTTTTACTTAAGTGTGATCCTCTTTTTTTTTATTACTTACTATGCATTCTTATGTCTTACAGCATATCATATACAACCACCTTCCCTATTTTGTCAAAAAGTATGGATGCCCAGCTATTTGGTCTACCCAAGGCATGGAGAAGTCTCACTACATGGCACGTAATGCATTTTTTAGACACACACAACATTATGGAGGGAGTCAGAAGGCGAATAGTCTGAAGGAAGTCTTCCAATGGTTTTACCAAGGCATACTACAGAGGCTGCATGCTAAAAGAAAAGTTGCTAGCTCCAAAATCAAGCTTGCTTTTCTTCTAGCCCAAAAGCAAAGACAAAGACAAGCTCTAGACAATTCAATTGTAGCAAAGAGACATAGACAATGGAGGGAATCGAAGATATTTAGAAACCATAAATGGACAAGTAAACATGAATAGGACTCATTTGTAACTTATTGGTGTTATGTCCACATGTTTTCAAACTCATTCAATAGAAATTTTTTTAGTGGAACAAGTGACTCTTGGTGTTATGCATGAAAAGTATTTCAATGTGAAACATATGATCTGAACTTAATACAATTTGTTTACAATTTCAATATATTGTTCATTTAATATTTAACGACACCACTCTATGTAAATGTACAAATCATTTCATCATCAACTTATTAATCATTTATACAAGATCATACCAGATATCAAAGACTTTATACAAATCAGTTCAAATTTAATATAATGTTTGTGCTATATTCTCGATGACTAAATCCTATTTCTCCCAGGGCCTGCCGATCGAAACTCTCTTTTTGATCTTGATTGGAGTCTTTTTCTTCTTTATTGGCTTGATGTCGACTGTCTCTTTATCCTTTTCTTTAGCTCTCTCCACCTGTTCCTCTTCTTGGACTGTGTGGCCTGATGCAATCATGGGTGGCTCTCGAAACCTTACGAGCTGGTGTTTTCCATAGCCCTCCAGATATTTGGGCTCCTTAACACCACATGCTAATGCATAGGAAGTGTAAGACAAAAAGTAAGCCGCCCTAGAGGCCTGCTTATTCACATAATCTCCAAATATATCTATGGCAGACAACCTCTCTATCAAAATGATCTTTTCCTTTTGCCATGAAAGAACATGTCCACCTAAAGCCCTGGACAAACATTTTAGGAAGTAAACAATGGCTTCTCCATTGTTGCTCAACTGCCTATGGTAAATCAAGATCTTGGCACTGCCTAGATCATGAATATAATGAGCTAGGCCTGACATTTTGCGAAACCCAACCTGCCTGCTTCCACTTGATCTCTGGAGGAATGTGTCATCCTCAATTTGTAGTTGCAACATATCAAAGGATTGGAGTGAGACAATACACAACCTACAAAACCAAAGTTAAGCAGAAGTCAAAGTATATGATTTGAAGTACCTTCTCATTTTCATCAGCAACAAGCAGTTCATCTTTCCAAAGATTTATCCCTCTCCCTTCTTGTCCAACCTCTTCTTTAGGCTTTTCTGTGTATAGTGCTGAGAGATTCATAGCTTCCTGTGTGAGCTGGAAGACAGCTTCATCTGGCTCTTGGAACTTTTCAGCCTCTTTGAAACAAACTGAAAGGGCCTCTACAGGATCAAACATTGTTTCCAAAGCCAGTAGTGAATGGTCATCCTCTATGCCAACCTCCTTGTCAAGCCTTGAAGCCTGGGCAATAAGGGAAATGGCATAGTCCTCCCTCAAATCAAACATACACTCTATATCATGGAGGAAAACATAATCCTTTCCACCAATCAACACACCTGGAAGCATGGGCACTGCATAGTTGCTGCTCTGAACATCAAAATCTTCAACTGGCTCTGCTCCCCTCAGAGTTTTTGTCCTCAGTTGAACAAGGTCAAGAGCAGCCACTTGCAGCCCCTCATCCTGAAGGTTGATATCTTCTTCTTGCTCTGCCATTTCTGTGACCAAAGAAACATCCTCCTTTTCAGAAGCTTCAGATGTGTCTTCTTCTTTTGTTTCCTGCCCTTGTTCATCCAAAGACTCCTGACTGAAGACAATGTACATAAGAAATGCCATGCTCTCCTCCAGCACTCTGCACTTTCTGGTGTGCAAAGTACAGTTGAATTTATAGTGATCAGGCAGGCTGTCAAATCTTCTGTTCACATGGTACCTCAACCTGTCATTGGAGACAATATGATTTAGGTGCACAAAAACCTTTTCTCCTCCCACAATTCTTCCTGCCTCTGTCAGTTCTTTGAAGGCATCCCAATAGTCTGAAAGAAAATCTTTGTGCTGCTCCAGTACAGAGCTCATTGTGAACTCCATGTTGAAAATACTGTGGTATATATGGAAGTTACTCTGAGCCTTGCATTTGTGAAGAAACTCAAATAGGAGCAAATCTAGAGAACTGTCCTCTTCTGGTTCCATTTGTTTTTTGATGGAAGAATCAGCACTCTGCTCCAGCCTCTTCTTTTTGTCTGTTCAAAAACTTATATACTATGAATTCTATATGCTGACATATGCAATCAGTGAACGCATTGTATATCACCAGATAATTCCTGCAATTTTGAAGTAATTGATATTTTGCTACTTCCATACCATAGCAGGTATGTGGGTGACTACTTCTTTTAAGATTCTTCTTTAATATTGGGAACTCTTGTAGCCTTTCATTTTCTTATGCTTTTTTCCTTATGCAGTGACCACTGGAGTTTTGTGTCTATTGACATCCAGCAGAAGCAATGCTTTCTATTCAACTCTCTAAAAAACACACACAAAGAGCTGAGATTGTAAGTGCTGTGTGTGCTTTTTGAACTTAAAACTTCATTATTTTGATACCATACTAACTAAATTATACATATTGCAGTTGTATTAGAAGGCTATTAGATGCATTGGATCATTGTCCTCCAAATGTCTCTCTTTTGGATTCAATACAGGTAATAAGTCTAGAGGTAAAAAGTCTATTAAATGCTATGTCTTTGAACTTATTGAATAATTTTGTTTTGTGCTGATGCTCACAGTTTCTAACATTTTTTTCTAACTGTACAGACACCACAACAAAATGATTCAAGTAGCTGTGGATGGAGGGTGCTGATCAATGCAAAATATATACTTTCAAGCTACTTTGAGAAGGAACAGCCAGATCTGGTAAGGAAAAATACTTTTCATTTAGCTTGAAGATAATTCATAATGATACAAAGTGTTCTAAATTATCCTCTGCCATTGCAGATGAAAGAGGATAGCTTCAGCCCCAACTATGTACATAATTTTAGAGCTCATACAATTTGGAGGTTTTTGAGCTATGCCTCCCCCAAACCTATTGTACCACGTACTGTGGAGCTGGGTGAAAGCTCTAAAGTACAAGAAGGTGTCATACACCTTGATCCCACAGATGAAGCACCTAATGCTGAGGACCATAAGCCACAGGAGCAATCACAGAGTGCTGAGGAGGAGCAGACACAGGAGCAAAGACCTGCTGCTGATGTTGAGGAGAAGGTGGAGAAGCAGCAAAGAGAGGCTTCTGGGGCAGTGGAGGAGACAGGATGGAGCACGGACAGGATGGAGCAGCAGAGAGAAGATCCTCCAGAAAATGTAGAGCATGAAACTGTACATAAATAGAAAATGGATGTTAGAAATATGTTCTACAGATTCAGCTAAACAGTTCTGTACAAAATCTTACTTGATTAAATACAAAACCTTTCTTTATGGAGTCTGTGTTATCTCAATTTTCTATGTCTTTGCATTTAACTGAGCTCTCTCTTCTTCTGAGTAACTGCAAAAAAGCAATATGAATTAGAGTGGTAAATTAAACTAATAGCAATGCTTAATGAGACTAGGATAAATCAGATGGTGTACCTTTCTGTTGTTGTAGATAAATAAAAAGTCGTTTGAGATAGAACCTTCAGTCTCAAACAGAATGTCACTGCGCAATTGAGCTAGGGAGCAACATTCTCTTAATGAGATATTGGCTACCACATCACCATTCTCAACAACATCAATATCAATAAGTTTATTTTCTGCACCAAAAGACTCTTCATCGTGATCCATTGGGACAAGCTTTGTGCCTAGCATTCGACTGCGCTTGTAATAAAAAGAGAAAATAAAATTTTGTGATGCAACCATGTACTTCAGTTGCATAGAAGGTTGGACCACCTCACAAAACACTGAACTACATGTCTTCTTATCCCAACCTTTATCCAAAAATTGTGGCATGCATGCCGAATTTGTTGCTTTAACTGTGAACATTGTTTTTGAAACCTTTACTGGAAAGGTATTAAACAAGTCTACAAAAACTGTGAGAGGCATGCACAAAGAAATTTTTACTATCCTAGTGGCAATATTGGGCCTCAGAGCTTTCTGTACTTCTGTAAAAAGCTTCGCCCTATATGCCTCTGTAACACTAGAATGTGGGTGAGGCCAATCCACCGAATTCGACGCCGGAAGGTCTTGTTTTATTAATACACCATGTGTGTTAGCTTTGTCCAGCAACTGATAAAAATGATCAGTAAAAAATATACCCGATTGAGCTAGCTCTGTTGCACATCGACCTTGGTATTGTTGTTCTCCTATCGATCCATGCAGAACATCTATAAATCCCAGAATACAATCGATGTTTTGCCATGTCTCATACGATGAAGGATATAAATCTGAAATAAAACAACACAAGAATGTCAATAAGCTAAGAGAGAAAGCTTCATCTTAAAAATCCATACACCTCATGAAGAAAAAAACCACAATAGAAAAATATACAATTAGGCCTGTGTTGCGGAAGATTTTTTGGATAGTCTCGCAAGACAAGTTCTTTATGCATGTACACGTGCTGAATCAAAACTTCTTTCACGGATATCTTCCCTTTGGTGATTTTAAAATCTCGTACTCTTCCCTTCCACGATGCCAAGAAAATGTTTTTTGTCTGGGGTCTTTTTCTTTTGCTAGGTTGCATGAGCACCCATGCTCCTTTCGAAACACTAAACCTTTCCCAAGTTCCTTCCGTTTTGACTGTACTTGAATTCTCTACCGACGAAATAGAAGAAGCAGGTCGACGGGGTAAGGATGTTTGGTATAATTCTGCCTTCGTAGCATTATCATCCACAGAGCGTCTTCCACAAGAACGGCCGTGGTTTTGGTTCACCATGGAGATTTTCTGAATCTGTAACATAGCAAAGTAATGTAACTAAGATAACAATTTGAAGTTTCAAGAAAGAGAAAGTGGGCAAACAGACAGTTGACGAGAAACATCTTACTCTACGCCAAAGAGGATCAAGGGAGCAGTTTTGGAAAAGAAAGGCTGTTGCACAATGAGGCAATGGTGTAGAATGGTAGACCTTTCGCACGAAAGGTGGCACAACATTTGAAAATTCAAAGGAAGGTGGAAGCGACAAGGATCTTGTCAGATAAAATGTCAGTTTAGATTCTATCTTCTTGTCCAAAGATCTTCTGAGAATAAAAAACCAATCTCCTCATTAATGTAGCACGCTTGTACTTACATAAAGTATTGTTTCTTTTTTCTATTTTCTCTTATTTTCGTGAATTTTCAACGTTACGTTGGCCTTCTATTGATTGGTTGAGAGCTTATTTTTCCAAACCGTAAAAGGCCCCAAAATGAGCTCCCTTTTTTCCTAATGCCCAAGAAATAACGCAGCTCTCCCAAATCCTTCATCTCAAACTTCTACCTCAATAGCATTTTCACATGAAGGATATCTTCATCACTATCACCCGTGATGATCAAATCATCAACATAAATGACCAGCAGCATAATCCCTTTCTCTGTTTTTCTCACATAGAGTGAGAAATCTGCCTTGGAAATCTGAAAGCCAATAGTGACAAGATACTGTCCTATCTTGTCAGACCATGCTCTAGGTGCTTGCTTCAAGCCATACAAGGCTTTCTTCAACCTGCAAACAAACTCAGGATGAATAGCATGAACATAACCTGCTGGCTGCTCCATAAAGACCTCTTCTTGCAAATCACCATGCAAGAAGGCATTCTTTACATCCATCTGATGTAAAGACCATCCCTTTGATGCAGCCATAGCAATGGCTGCTCTTACGGTTGCCATCCTTGCAACCGGGCTGAAAGTTTCTTCATAATCAATGCCATATGTCTGTGCATACCCCTTGACAACTAATCTTGCCTTGTATCTATTCACAGAACCATCTGCATTGTGCTTGATCTTATAAACCCACTTACAGCCAATTGCATTCTTGCCTTTAGGCAAAGGCACCAATTCCCATGTAGCATGAGCATCCAAGGCATCCATTTCTTCATCCGTGGCTTTCTCCCATTTTTCATTTCCCATGGCTTGCTCAAAAGAAGTGGGTTCTGGTTCCTGTATCACTTTGACCATATAGGCATAGTGAATGGCTGTAAATTCATCATATTTCAGCCTATCCACAGGATACCTAACCCTGGTAGACCTGCGCAAAATAGGCTCACTTCCAGGTGCTCTCAAAACATCCCTGGTCTTCCTTACTCCAGGTGTAACAATAGAAGGAATACCCAACTCATCATCAATGCTCTGTTCTGAGCCACTGGATTCACCATCCACACAAGAGTGACCTGCATTCACATCAAACATGGGCTGATCTACCTTCTCTTTTCCTTTTCGTGATACCTGTGTACCACTATCTGCATTGCTTTGAGGAGATTCTCCTAATCTCAATCTACCTGTCCATGGCGAAGTATGTGAACCACTGCTAGAGGACACTGCAGGTCCACTGATATTTTGTGATTGTTGCTGTGAATTTTGTGCAGCATTACCATTTTGTGCATCTACATCAATCATCACATTTACTGGTTTATACCAGCTGCTCATCTCATCAAAAACAACATCTCTGCTCACTGTGAACTTTCGTGTAGAAGGGTTATAGCATCTATACCCTTTCTGTTGCAGAGAATAACCAATAAAGACGCACTTCTTGTTGGGGTAAAGGGCAGTGTGCCCACCCACTTGTACAGTGCCCATGTATACTCATATATATATGATAGAGGAATAAGCTGGAGTAGCTTTTGCTCCACCACTTTTGGTGTCTCCTTATCCCTTCCTGAGTGCTCCCTTCTTCCCCTTCAACTGGTATCAGAGCCCACGGTGTTCAATCTACGAGGAACTCTCTGAGCTTGGTAATGGAGCTGTCGGGAGGCTGATGGCCGTCGAGCACGAGCATGGAAGGAGCTATTTGTTGGCGACGAGTGGTGGCTATGGCGATGGCAGAGCTCGTGGCGATGGTGTTGGAGTTGCCGCGTTGTGGGAGGAGGCCAAGTTGTAGGGCTGCAGCGCTGGAGGCCACTCATTGATGGAAGTGCGTTGTAGATCAGCTAGAGGCATGGAGCTCGTGGAGCTCGTTCGTCATGGTAGAGAAGCATTGACATTGAAGATGCTATGAAGGCGTTGATGAAGGTGCACTGTGGGTTGAGCCGGGGAGCCTTGCGTTAGGTGCTCGTTGTAGTTCCATCAATGGAGCTACTGTTCTATAGAGGCCGGCTTAGGAACCGTCATGGCAGCTGCTTTCTTGCAGCTCGTTGGAGAAGCTGAAGCCTTGGTTGCTACTCTAGGCATGTTTGCTACTGCAAACTCCTTTGAGATCGACTGAGTCGCATGGGCACTTGTTTGAAGTTTGAGGCGCTGAAGTGTCTCGGTGGCTGGGAGCCTAGCTATTGTGTTGTGACTTAGAGAGGCACTCTTATTGCTTGTTCTATTTGGATCATGGGACTTCGCTTGGCTTGTGAGCCCATTCGTGGCGATTGTGAGTCATGGTTGCTTTCAGGGTGCCAAAAATGAGATGGCGTTGGACGATGCAAGCTGCATGGAGAGAAGAGTTGACGATGCCTAGGAGCCATTGTAGAGCTGTTTGCTCTATTGAGTCACCATCTTGAACGTGGCTGGGCCGAGAGGGCGCTTGGAGCATGTATTCCTGTGGAGGCTTCACATTGATGAAGCTGGAGCTGCCTCAGTCTTTGGAGATGTTCCAGTCTTGGCATAGTTCTTTGCCATTGTCTCTAGCTCATCTGGGAGCTGTTGGGGAGCCTCTGGATTGCATGTTTGATGCAGTTGAATGCTTGGGGGATAGCCGGTGTTGCATTTGAGGTCTTGGAGCTGAGCATTGGCTGATTTTGGTCTCTTTGCGGGACATTTTGCAGAAGTACGCCTTGTGGACATTGTGTGGGATATGTGCTTGTGCACTATGCAGCTTCTGTGGTTGTAGTTGAGCTTTGTTAGCTCGTGTTTTCCCGTGCATTTGGGTCCTTGTACGGACATACTCTGGTGCATCTTAGTCCTTGTGAACATTCCGTTACATTTAGTCAGTGGGTTGCATATCTTTTTTGCAGATACATCACTTTGGCAATGGCAGTGACACATGCTTTGACAGTGGTACATGCCTGGTTGAGATGCATTGACAGTTTGTTGGATGCATGGTTATTTGCCTATGTTGGATACATACAGTGGTACGGTGATGTATTGAGATCCTGTCAGATAAGCATCATTTGGAGCACATTTCGGGGCTGTTTTGCCAGTGCTTTTGGGCTATTTAATTGCTGATCTATGAGCATTCTTGGGGCTGATTTGGTTGGGCATTGTACTTGCCATTTTGCTAGTGTTGCAGTTGACATACTGTGATCTGCTGGATGTATTTTGACCATTTTTGGGGCTGTTTTTTGCCGGAGCAGATGAGTGCTGTAAAGGGCAGCAAACATTCAAGGAAGCTGCTGTTGCTGTTTTTATGACAAAACAGTCATTTTCAGGACTGAATATCTCTTTCCTGGTGCGGAATTGCACTTTGTGCTGAACTGGAAAGTTGTAGTTCATAGAACATACTACAACTTTGCTTTTGGAAGCAAGTTGATCCGGTATAAGCTGCATGAGTTACAGCCTCTGCAAATCCACAAAAAGTTGCAGTCTGCTGTCTATTTGTGACCAATGTGCAGGAAGCTGTTTTTCAGGTGAGAATATCTGAGAATCCACAAGGATTTGGCTCTTGAGGTCAACTGACAAGTTGTAGATCTTTCTACCAGCTACAACTTTGCTGTTTACAGCTTTGGCATCCGGTCTTTCAGTGAAAAGATATCGCTGTTCAAAAACAGGGACAGCATGTTATTTTGCCCAAAGTGGCTGTGAGGTATTGTAGGAATTTCTCTTGCACAACAGTGAATTGGGAACTCACAGTAAATTACAGAATGTGATTGGAATCTCACTTCAATCCAAGGGCATTATTGGCATTTTGGCAAGTCACTTTGGCACATTTGGCAAGTGGTGAATGCTTGATTTTGTTGCCAAACAATTGCGCGCTTGAGGTGATGCATTGATGATGCAGTAAATGCCATTTCGATGCATTATGGATTTGCATTGGTGGATGCTGCACTGATGTTTATGGATAGTTGAGCTGGGCTCCTATTGCCATTGGTTGAGCAGGCATTGCTCATTTGGTTCAGTGCATTTCTTACTTGGATTGCTAGGCATTGGCAGGTTACTGGGCTGCATACATACTTGTTTATGCCTCTTTATGGCTGAGTGCTTTTGAGCATTGGATCAGCCAGTTTATTTGGAGACTTGATTGGTCTGGACAACACTATATTTTTTGGTCATTTGGGTTGCCTATTGCACTATACTACTCTTTGGTTGTGACCTATTGTGCCACAGATATGGCATCTACAGCTGGTAGTGCCCTCTTTGATATTGAGAGGTTGGATGGATCAAACTTTCAGTATTGGAAAGAGCAGATTTATGATGTGTTAGTGCAGAAGAGGCAGCATAAGCCCATTCAATGCAAAGGTGTCAAGCCTAATAGCATTAAACAAAGTGATTGGGATGACATGGATGAGCAAGCATGCTCTATCATTCAGTCATCACTCTCGAAGTCAGTCTACTTGCAGGTACAAGATGGTGTACAGGGTGTAGACTACCATGCATATGAGTTCTACACTTGTATATGCCGGATGTATGACCATGATAGTGTTATGTTACAGCATGATGGGCTGAAATACAGCCTTGATATGCACTCCAAAGGTCGATCAATTGGTAGAAACAAGTCACGTTCAAGGGGGAATTCGAGGAGCAAGTCTAGCTCTCGGACTTGTGTTAGATGTTTCTATTGTGGAAAGTATGGCCACATGAAAAAGTATTGCTGGAAATGGCTGAGAAAATACAACAAGAAGAGCAAGGTTAAGAATGACATGAAGAAGGAGAAGAAGCATGTTGAGCTTCAAGGCGTGGATGCCAGGGTTTCCACTGACAGTAGCAGTGATGAAGGCATTCTTTTGTCTATGTCTGACACCTCCTTCTTGGCCACTGATGTACCCATTCTTGGTGATTGGATGTTAGATCCATGTGCTTCATGTCATATGACCCCTCATAGGTCATGGTTCAGTGCATATCAAGAATGCATTGTGGAGAGTGGTTTGATGGGCATTGATCATTCTATGGATGTCTATGGTTATGGGGATATCCACCTTGTTATGCCTAGTGGCTCTATTCTTGTTCTACAGAGGGTTAGACATATACCAGGACTTGCTACGAGCAAGATCAGTACTGGACAGTTGGTTGAGGCAGGTTATCATGTCTCTTTGGGTGATCATGCATGGAAGATTGCTAGAGGCAATCTGGTTATGGCTAGGGGATCACGGGTTGGATTCTCTTATGCATTGCATGTATCAGGTGTCCAGGATAAGATGCTTATGATTAGTAAGCAGCCATCAGCTAGTTTATGGTATGCCAGACTTGGACATATGTCTACTGCAGGTATGGAAGCCCTTACAACATTGAGATACATTCCTCTTATGTATGTCTCTCAAATTTTATGTCATGATTGTGATGATGGTCAGCAGTCAAGATCCTCCTTTGTGAGGAAGACAGTTAGTGAGAGGTATCTTGAGCCATTGCAGTTGGTTCATAGTGCAGTTTGTGGGCCTATGCCTACCGTTTCACTGGGTGGCGCCTCTTACTTTGTGACATTTATTGATGCTGCTACAAAGTACATATGGGTATATCCGATACGGCAGAAGCATGATGTATATGATACATTCTTGGGTAATGCTGAAAATCAGTCAGGAAAGAAGCTATTGAGCTTGATGACTGATGGTGATGCAGAGTTTACCTCTCCTAGATTTCAGCATCTATGTGATACACTTGGTATCAGGAGGGTGTTGACCACTCCTCATCTTTCTGCTCATGATGCCTTGGCAGAAGGCATAAATCGGATTCTATTGGACAAGATTGGTAGCATGCTACGATATGCAGGTCTTACCGAATGCTATTGGGCTGAGGCATGTAAGACAGCTGCATACTTGCTTAACAGGTCACCCAGGAGATCTCTGAATGGTAGAGTGCCATTTGACTTCTTGACAGGCAGGGCACCATGTTATGAGCATTTACGTGTGTTTGGCTGTGAGGCTTATGCTCATGGTTCCCGATCGAGGAGGTGTATCTTCCTTGGATACAGTGAGTCCAGTAGGGACTACAGGTTATGGGATTCTTCAACTAGAGAGTTGATACACAGCCATAATGTCTATTTCAGAGAGGATGCTATGTTTAGACAGCCCAGGACTGTGGATAGCAGGAAAGTGGTGTTCCAGGAGGGTGTAAGTGCACTGATACCTCCAAATTCTTTGCACGGGCAGCCCATATCCCTTAGAGTGGGAGGTTTTTCCCATGGTGAGCAGATTATAAAGTTGGGACAGCCACGATTACTTCCTGATTTTGGTCAGAGACGATCAGATGTCTCGAGTATTCCACAGGTTTATACTCCTATGGAGATTGTTGATGCATCTTCTATGGACAGTTACAGTTTACTCCTACGATGCGGAGTGCCTCTTGCAGATGAGGATGAGGCTATGCATGGTGAGGAGGATACCTTGGCTAATGATGCCCGGTATGATCCATTGGCTGGTTATGCTAGGACAGATGTGGTTTCTGCAGTTATTGACTCGGATCATATTGCGCATGGGTAGAAATCATTGATGTGTTTGCTTCGTAAGTGCCTCCATGGCCAGAAGCAATCCCCTCGAGCTTGGCTTCATAGGTTTGATACCATTATGAGAGCTCAGGATGTGATGCACAGTGAGACAGGTTATGGTCTCAGTATTCAGGAGGTTGCTATCCTTCTGAGGTTACTTGCCATATGGTTCCTTATGGCCAGGGATGCTTTGCAGTGGGAGCTACATGGTCTTGATGATGTTTGTCAGATACTTGGTTGTTTCAGTATGGAGAGGGGGAAGTTACTGAGTACTCGATTGCCTGTATTGGCTCCATACTTGAAACACTGCAAGTTTGACGATCACAGATCAGTTGAGCAGCAAGTTATGGTTGATATGGCAGCCATAGTGCTCCATGCATCCATGACTGTGTTGAGACTTGGTTCTCACATGTTTGCCATTGGGGCTACACTTCCGGTTCTTGCTTCCGTTGCAGTGGGAGTTGGTAGCATGATTATGGCAGATTTTGGTAGTAGGGAAGCAATTGTGGACATCGGGTCCTTATGCTTCCAGGAGCAACATGCAGGTGATGCAGGTTGGGTAGACCAGCAGAGGTCTATTGTAGGGCATGTGCTTATGGTCACAGGTGGTACAGAGACATTTTCTTTACACAGTGACAGTTCAGGTGCTATGGACTTAGCACAGGAGCACGTGGTGGTGAGCGTTCACTCTCCCAGTGAGATCTGGCATGAGATCTTGGTTGACAGGCATCTACAGCTTGTCATTTTCTATCTTGCAAACCTGATGTCTGCTAGCAGCTTATCCTCTATGCACTTTGCACATTGTAAAGTGCCGATGGGCATAGGATGATGGTGTGGTCATCTTGTTTTTCAGCCTATGGCTGATTGTATTATATGTGTACTATACTCCCTTAAAGGCACACTGCCTTTAAGTGGGAGGTTGTTGGGGTAAAGGGCAGTGTGCCCACCCACTTGTACAGTGCCCATGTATACTCATATATATATGATAGAGGAATAAGCTGGAGTAGCTTTTGCTCCACCACTTTTGGTGTCTCCTTATCCCTTCCTGAGTGCTCCCTTCTTCCCCTTCACTTCTCAGCTTTTGGATCCAACTTGGACCTCAACTCATCTGGCACATGGACATAGGCAATGCAACCAAAAATCTTCAAATGAGAAATATCTAGTTTCCTACCAGTATACATCTCCTCTGGCGTCATGCCATGTATTGCTGCAGTGGGAGTCCTGTTCATTATATAGACTACTGTAGCAACTGCTTCAGCCCAATAATAGTCTGGTAGATCTTTTTCATTTAGCATAGCCCGAGATACCTCTCCAATATGCCTGTTTTTTCTTTCTGCAATTCCATTTTGCTGTGGGGTATGACTGCATGAGTATTGCTGCTTTATACCATGCTCCTGCAAGAACCTTGCAAACTCATTTGGGAGGTACTCTCCCCCTCCATCTGACCTTAGGCATTTTATTTGTAGGCCTGTTTCTTTTTCAACCATAGCTTTGAAAGCTTTGAAGTGCCCAAACACTTCACTTTTCTTTTTCATAAAATACACCCACAGTTTTCTGCTGAAGTCATCAATAAATGTGATGAAATAGTGACAGCCTCCAATAAATGCAACTTTTGTAGTCCACACATCAGAGTGGATTAATTCCAATGGCTTTTTACTCTCTTGAACATGCCTAGGAAAAGGTTTCCTTGCCTGTTTCCCAAATTGACAGGCTTCACAAACCTTGTGCATTTCTGCAACCTTGAATTTTGGCAGTCTTGCAACAATATTTTGGGCTTGCATTGATCTAAGTCGCTGTATATTAACATGACCAATGCGTTTGTGCCAGATATCAATATCTGCAACTACACCGATCCCATGTGCAAACATTGCTGCACTCAATTCAGGCATGTCTGCATCCAACGTAAACATCCTACCCTTCTTCTTTCCTTTTGCTATCAAGCGACCATTATTTTTCATATCCTCAACAAAGCATCCATGAGGATTAAATCTAACCTGCAAGCCCTACTCAACCATCTGACCAACAGAAACCAGGTTCTTGGTGATGTTCGGGACATGAAATACATCAGACAAGTATTTCTTTTTCCCATCCTGCATAGACAAAGGAATTTTGCCAATCTGCACAATAGGATGTGTAGTATCATCACCAATCTCCACAAATCCTGGCTTTTCCATTTTCCTTGCATCTTGCATCCATGCTGCATGACCTGTCATGTGGTTTGACGCACCTGAGTCAACATACCACACATCATTTTGTTCTTCTGCACTTGTCACAGAATTGGTCATATGCTGCACCATAAATAGATGCTCATTTCTGTCATCACCCTACCTGCTAGAAGATGCATAATTGCCTTGCTGCAATTTTCCATTCATAATGTCATTCTGCTTTTTGTAGCAGTCCTTAGCCATATGACCCATTTTGCCACAATAGTAGCATTCAACATTGATGTTTGCATTTTGGCTTCTCTGCCATCCACCACGGCCTCTTTGGCTCCCCCTGCCTCTAGAGTTACCACGTCCTCCTGCATAGGACTGGTTTTCTTGCGTTTGCTCCATATTCTGATTTCTACCACGGCCTGCAGATCGGCCTCCTCTACCTCTGCCTCTACCTCTGCTAGCATTTGAGTAGAAGACAGTTTCTTTTGAAGTTCCTGCTGAAGAAGATGCACCCCCATTTCTCTGCTCTTCAGAAATTAGAAGAGCAATCAACTCCTCAAAATCTGGAAATTTTTCACGGACGGCAATGGATGTCCGGAACTGTGCATAATCCTTTCCTAGACCATTCAAGGTCACAGAAACCAAATCGTCATCATCCACTGGCGACCCAATGGAAGCAAGTGCATCTGCAATTTTCTTCACTTTCATGTGGTAGTCATTTATGCTCAAATTTTCTCTCTGCACATTGTGCAACTCCTGTTTGAGTTGCATTTTCCTGGCTTGCGTATTTGTGCTATACATTTTTGCCAAAGTATCCCATGCCTCCTTTGGCATATTTGCATCCTGAATATGCACAATCATGGAGTCCGAAATACTGATAGACAGCCAGTACATAACTTTCCTGGCTCTCTCATGCCATCCTTTGAATGCCTGCATTTCCTGTTGACTGGGAACATTAGGAAGAACAGGTTCTTCTTCATTTCCTATAATGAACTCCCAATAGCCTTTTCCCATCAAGAAATTCGTCATTCTAAACTTCCATGCCTGGAAGTTGTTCTTGTCAAGCTTTTCAGTGACAATCTGTGAAAGGGAATCAGATGCCATTGCAAAACACTGCAAAATATTCTGTCACTGCAAAAAAACACAGCTTTTGCCTCACACGGGCAGAACTGCAAAACTGACGAAAGTGGTATTTCACCACACAGTCACTTCCTAGTGACAATTTTGCATCAACAGGCAACAAGCATGAATCTGCAACTCCCAATATCTCTGCACAAAGGCATACGATGCAATTTCTGTGGCAACTTTTCACCGACCCGCAGAATAGTGGTCGCACAGCAAAAACAGGGCCTTTTTCTGAGTGCCTGCGGAGAACTTTCGTCTCCAAAACGGGCCCCGAAATGGCCTCGAATCAGAAAAATAAAGTCACCGAGGGCCTCGCCCTCACCCGTAGCATATACTGCGCTCTCGCCACACCGCGAAGGGCGACTCAATCTGAAACAGTGCACTCCTGCACTTCTGGTTGTGCTACCTGCAGAGATTTGCTCCCAAACTCGAAATAGGAAAGCAACACTGGTCCTCTTACCAGGACACCACAAACTTGGCTTGCTTTCTTGAGCTCCTTACCACGAACAAGGCTCTGATACCATGTGAAGATAGTGGGAGAGAGGGAAGGAGTCTCACTTGAGGCTTTCTCACATATACAATGGGGGAATACACACGAAGGTGGAGGCTGAAAACAGTTTTCCTCTTCTTAGTTGTGTAAGCCAAAAGAACTCAAGTACAAAGAAATAGAAGAACCCTATATGTGGGTCTCAAACCAAACTCAACTAACTAAGGTGGCATACTAACTGAGCCACGAACTAGTGTAGATAAGGATAGCTGTCATCTAGCTATTATTTGTGAGCGGTGTACCAACCGCATCTCCAGCTAACAAGTCGGTGACATAAATACACAACGGTCACCCTGGCATATCGCGAGTGGAGCTCGATATCTCAACAAGGTGTTAGCCTCTAGCGACGGGGCATTGCTCATGGTCCTTTCTCCTCCATACCTGCTTTATTCATGGTTGTTTTGGTTGAATTACAACCTTCGATGAGGAGGGAGTAAGGTACCATGGGGGTTGGAAGCAATGGGGCTATTACAACTGTTGGGGTGGGCTTCTCATTGTGATCTTTGTGCCATAAAAGCACTACTGATGTTTATCCACCGCTTGTTAGGGTTTTCGTTCTTTCATGCCAGTCTATCTACAGTTGATTCAAAGCACCATTCTATGCCTAGAATGACCTGTTCGTTGATTGTGCCAGTGGGCATCATATAAAAGTGGCTCCCTATTCTATAGTTATTTATAATGACTACAATATCTACATGACCAATTGCGAGCATGCCTTGACCACTAATAGCTTGTACTCTAGAAGGGTTGGGTTTAAGGAGTACCTTTGATAGTCGTTCCCATACCTCCTACAAAATGAAGTTGTGGTTCGCTCCGGAATCCACCAAGGCCACTTTGGAATGTGCTATTTTTCCATTGTCCTACAACTTAACTAGCAACTTAGAAGGGTCAATTGTTAGATTATACAAATCATCTTCCTAGTTTATGGTTGCCTTGAAATTTGTCATTAAGCCCTTTTGTTAAAGTTTAGTGTGACAGGGGCATGATTCCTCAATTCAAGCTTGTCTTTTCATACGAGAGACCTCCTTCTTAAGCTCCTTTTCTCTACGGATGGCTTGAAGAGTCTATTGGGTCAGTGGGCCATAGTAGCATTTAAGCTTATTGCCATTAATATATGGACTCCATTAAGGGCCCCAAATTAGCATGCCCCTTATGGTGTGATCTCCACAACTTGATATGGACCCATATTACCATGATACTTCAAATTTTGTTTGGTATTCTTTACACTATATAAAAATGCAAGGTTGCCTTTGCTAAGATCATTGTTTTTAAGGTTGCAGTCAAACTGGTGTTTCCGTCGTAGTTCTCAACTTTCATGCCGTATACAGCCCTAAGCCTGGATCCATCAAGCTTCTCAAGATCTATTAGCCTCTCCACCAGACTGGCCTCTTCATAGTATTTTTTGAATTTCCACTCTTAGGTTGGATACAATGAATTCCATGGGCATTACCGCTTCAACAAGACTAATTGGGAT
The DNA here is from genome assembly GCF_047967505.1 of Dipteris shenzhenensis. Lineage (NCBI taxonomy): Eukaryota > Viridiplantae > Streptophyta > Polypodiopsida > Gleicheniales > Dipteridaceae > Dipteris > Dipteris shenzhenensis. The sequence continues at coordinate 22,930,636 of NC_141619.1, forward strand.
GCAATGTGTTGCAACCTTATACACAGTGCAACATGCCATAATGCACTGGTAATCTTGTGCTCCCAATCACTTTGGTTGGCCTCTACTATGCATATCTTGGTTTGCTCTGGGCTAGTAGGGAGTTGATTTTCTATGAACAATAAAAAACTCACTCATAAGGATTTGTATAGTTTCATTAATGAAGTAAGTCCCTCGATTCTCTGACTATTTCCAAGGGAGGCCAAAGTGTGATATGAAATTTTCATATAGGAACTTATTTGTTTCCCTAGCATCTACTTTCCTGTTTGCCTTGGCTTTTTCCCAGTTGGTGAAGTAGTCAGTTGCATGATAACATAACGGGCTTGCGTCCCTTTGGCTTTAGGACTTATAGGTTCGATAAAATCAACCACCCACTTTTCAAATGGTTGGTCCATAAAAATTCTTGTAAGGGACATCTAATCCTTCGTTTAAGGGATGGAAGGTCTTCGACAGGGGTAGCAGCATTTAGAAATTTATGTTGGGTCGGCAAAGAGAGTCGGTCATCATATCCCAGCTTGCAATAATTATGTTCCATAAGCTCTCCTGCAAAATGGCGCTATGCCTGAATGGGCCTCTTCCAACACCTCATAAACTCTTTGTGGAAATAGCAGTGCATTATACCATCCTTACCCACTTGATATAATTGTTTGACTATTAGTTGATAAGGTGATGCATCCTTGATGGGTTTTCAAGTCCTATCCTTATTAAGGGCCTTGTCTTACAGAAACCCATTTGCCAAAAAGTGGCCAACGTCCTAAGCCCATTCTGGTATCAAGTCAAGGAGGAATAGCAGGGCATCAGGGTGATCATCTTCAATGCTAGTTGTTAGCTCTCCATTGGGAATCTTAGACATATGGTCCACAATAAAATGTGTTCTTCCTTTGCAAACTACGACCATGAAATCAAACTCTAGTAATATAATCATCCACTATGTGATGCATTTGATCATAAAAGGTTTGTTCACTAAATAGAGAAGCACTTGATGGTCTACAAAGAATAGAAACTTGTTTGCCAACAAAAAGTGGCAGAACTTCTTCATGGTGTATACCATTGTGAGGCCTTCCCTCTTTGTCATTGTGTAGTTCATCTCAACATCATTAAGTTGGCGACTTGTGAAATATATAGGGTAATCCAAATTATACTTGCTTGGGTGTGCCAACATGCATCCTATTGCAAACTTTGAGGCATCTATATGAACATGGAATATTAAATCCCAATTTGGTGCTTGCAATATAGGAGCTAAGGTTAGTGCTAGTTTAAGGGTTTCAAATGAGGCTTGGCATGCCTCTATGTTGTTGAATACAATTAAAATCTTATAAAGAGGGTGATAAATCTTGTCATAACTAAAGATAATTTTTCTATAATAGCCCGTATTCCTGGTAAAGCATTGCACATCCTTGCACTGAATGGTTTAAGGATAAAATCAAAGCTAAAATCTGGAACTAGTTTGGGGTGACCTTGGGGTGAAAGCCCGCGTTAACATTATTCAACATATTTTGGCATCCTCCACGACGTATGGAGTTTCGGTGTGGAATTTTAAGAAATGTCTTTGGCAGGCTATTTCTATTTCATGGTCAAGAGTCGAGCCTTCTAGATATGTCAATTTGACATCGTGTGGACATTATTTGGTTGGTAAATGATGCCACATCAATGGGTATCCAAATTTATCCCAAGGCACCCCTAACTGCATATTGTGAAGCCCAATTTACTAAAAATGGTAGTCATGTATGCAAATGCATGAAAAGCCCCGACTATCCTCTGCACCTTTAGCTTCTCATGGCCTTTTCTCTCTCGCACTCATTTGCACTATTGCTCTTGATGCTCTTGCTTCTACAGTTCTTGTTCCCGCACCTTGTGCCCCCTTCGACAACTACCTTGCCATCACCCTCACATTCTTGCAACTCATGTACTCACTCTTCATGTTGCCTTTGCTCACCAATGCTAGTGCCTCTTCATGTGTCTCACTTGCACTTACTCGTACCATTTTCCTCTTCGTAGCATAGATCAAGATTTTTGTGGGCAGAACAAAGAGGCAAGCAAAGAATGCATCTAATTCCTTGGGAGACCCTAAAGCTCGGGGTTTCACTATATGTAAATCCTCTATATCATGTGCATTCAAAGCCTAATTTAAAGTCCTTTATCTATGAATTTTTCATGAATAAAACATACCCTTTTTCTATTTAATCCGTGAATACCCCCTTTAAAATCCTTTTGAACACGCATGCTATGCTTACATATTTGTGAGTGAATCCCGAGCCCCCCCACCCTGAGCCTTGAAGGTGCCTAAAGATGAGGGGTGGCCTAGGATTACTGGGGACATTGGTCTGAAGAATGCCACTTTATACCAAGGCTATTTGAATGTGATGCTCCTTAGGGGTTGGTATCACTAAATGGTAAAAATGCTAAAGGTAAAGTTTTTGGTTCATGGGTAGGGGTGTCCTGGTATGATCAGCTCTATTCTAAATTCTCGGTTTGGATCAAATTGTAGGAACAATAAATACGGGGAAGACTTGTTTAAGTTTACTTATGTGGAAAGGTCGGAGTACCAAGAGGAGATGGCAATTTAGCTAAAGGGATCTAGTGGAATAGAACAAGGGTTGTCTCAAATTCTCCCTTAGCCCGATTGGATATAGTTCGAGCATGTAGTCTTGGTCATAAAGGTTTAGGTGTTGGTTCCATTTGTTGGATTTCAGTAAAGCTGATTGGGTGCATATTGATGTTTTTAAAACTCATCTCAAGCTAAATGTTGGGGAAGCCAGTTGGGTGCCATTTTGGAGAGGATCCCAGATGCTTGGCCAACTAATTGTGTGACCTCTCATGGGTGGACGGTCAATCACAGTTTATGAAAGGTGTCTGCAAGAGTGTTGTACTGTAGGGTATTGGTTCTCAATCTCTTTAAACAAAAAATGGGGAGAAAATGGGTGTCAGACGTAATCAATCTTGGTGGCAGGATTGCTTTAGACAGATATGGAAGGGCTATGTGGTAGGAAAGGCAAGCTTCTTGGTATGGAAGGTGCTTCATCATTAGTTGTCTATTAAGGTGAGGATAGTGAAATGGATTCTAGTGAGCTCAATGTGCCCTTATGTGGGATGTCGATGGAGTTTGTGTGTTAGCTTATGTGGGTTTGTCCTATGACTCATAGTATTAGGTAGAATTTGGAATCCACAGTTCGCAAAGCAAGACTTATGGACCAGTGTCCAATGGAGATTGGTTTTAGTGGGGGACCTTGCAGGGCTTCCATCTACTCTGATGGTCTACTCTGATGATGGCTTATTGGCCGTATATCCATGCAGTTGTTATCTTGGCCATATGGGGAGTTAGAAATTAGGTGCATATAAGGGTGTACCTCCATGCAACTGTTACTTTGGCCATATAGGGAGTTAGAAATCAGGCGGTCTTTCGGCAAGTGTTCCACTAGGATATAGGGAGTCAACCATCAAGACCGGAGTAAGGGCAAGTCTTTGTGACTTGAGTTGTGTGGTTGGATGTAAGGATTGTTTGATCAATAAATGCCTAATGGGTGTAGGGAATCATTTTCTCGATTGCTAGTTTTGCTACATCCAATGTTGGCCAGGGGTAGGGCGCCCTCCAATGTTGGCCGGATTTTGTAATGGGCCTTTTTTTGGAGGCTAGCCACCCAAAACTTTTATATATCTCTACACTATGTTTGTTGATAATATGTAACAAGCATTCCCTCTACACTGCACTAATCCAATGCACACACATATTCATTCTACCATTATTATCGTTTTGATCCTATGTGGTAGTATGCCATACACTTGGGCCCCTGTACAATGCCTATCTTTGAAGGGTAAGAAATTGAACGGATGGAACACCCACTATGAATAACCAAACATTACTCAATACCACTAAGAAAACATTGATAGATGATAGAAGAGGTTACAAAATGTCACAAAAAAAGTGACAGTGTCTTTGCTTGGAAAAAATGTCACCTTTGTAGTAAAAAACACTCTACCATAGAGCGAGGTAAATAAAATGCTACTAAGGGAAAAAACAGTAAAACAAAATTTCAAGGGATCCATTTCACGGGCGTGTAGTGATGCTAGTCAACATCCTTAATTGACACTAATTTCTCAAAAAAATAAAAACATTCATGTCAATGAACAACATCGCACGAAAAATCTTTAAGCGGTACAAAAGAAATAAAATAACTTATTATTTATAAATCACTTTTGTAAGTGGATGCCAATTAAAAGACATTTGTAAATGGCTTAAATGGATAACGTTCCATCCATTTAAGAAAAGCGATTTTATACAAATCGACAAACAACAACACGACGAGTCAAGAAGCAATGGCACCACTAAGTGACATTTGCATTGATCATGGATGGCTTTCTTATCTCTTAGGGAAAAACTAAGTTTGGATGGCCATGTTTGCATCGCTTTTTTATTGTTTTGTCAATTGTAATCATCAATGTAGAAGTAATACATTGTAGTATATTGACTCATGGTTGTTATAATACTTGATTGGCTTCAAATAATAGCCTTAGGTAGATACATATTTTACCTTTTACATATTGTTTATCCTCTTTGCATATAGGTTCTTGGCATCTCTTTAATCTTGTCTTGTTGAAAGGAAAAATATACATAAGCGAGATTTGTAGGAGCCCACCATTATTTGTCTTATTTCCAAGCCAATAGACCAACTTTTGTCAACGGCCATAAGGGGCGAGAAAGGGATGTAGTTTGCTTATACATCTTTTTGGTCTGCCCTCAGGGTAGCCTTAGCAACCATGAGATTTTGGCAAAGCAGAAATTAGGCATTTCTTAAATTTTTGGAAGTGCATTTTTCCTATTGGCTCTTCTTCATTGGACTTGAATGCAGACTTTAAAGTGGTTGACTTTCTCTTTCTCTCTCACCCCCCCCCTCTCTCTCTCTTCCCTTCTTTATCTCCTCAAGTCTTCTTCTTACACACGATCTCCACCTTTTCTCCCACACCCTCCTTTTCTCCCTCTCTCTCTTTCTCCTTTATCTCCTCTTCTTTCACACCATTTTCAATGGATTCCTTTTTGTTTACTTTTTTTATCTTGGGCAGGCCTTGTTGTTCTAAACTTAGCTTGAACATTGTAATAACCTTATGCATGAAACACTCAATTGACATTGCCCCCACCTATAGGTTACAGTCAAATAAATATTGTATCTACAATCATCACATACAAACATGGAAGCCATTCTTTATCACATTGCTTGGTGCAAGTTTTATGCATGTACCCCAATCTCAATACCAGAAAGAAGGTCAATTGTCAAAGCCTTATGTGCTTATCACAATTATTAGATATCACTAGGTGTTTTGGTGATGGGTTGTCGTTTTGCCATATTTGTGGGATTGTTGCAAATGCTTTGTTTGGTACGTTCTAGAATTTGGAATGAATGTGTTTTTGATGTGAATTGCATTGCAAAAACCATAAAGGACAAAGACCAACTAAGATTTTACAAATTTAAAAAGTTTACTTGTAAAATGCAATAACTTGTATGTTTACCTTTTTTTTTTGAAAATTAAAAACTCAACTGCTAGGATTTACTTTAAAAACTTTTTGAAATATCCTACAATGCTCGTTTCCTCTATAATTAAGAGTTTTCCATCAGACCACCTTGCAGTAGCCAAAGGATCATGGCACCAAGGGGAGGTGTTGAGAGTTGTGGTGCCATGAGCACATAGATTAAAGGGCTAAGGTATGGTATAGGAAAGAATTAAAGTAGCCACCCTAGGATGTGGACTACAAGATGTGGAGATGTGGATTGAGGATATCCACAAGGACAGATGTGGATGAGAGGATCCCACATGGTTTGACTATTCTAAATGCTCTCTCTATATAAGAAGCCTATCATGTATTGTTGAGAACACACATTACAATAGATTGAGTGTTTGCTACCCTATGTCTCTCTTGTGGTGCTTTGATCCTCCTTGATCCCTCACTTTGACACAGGAATTTGCTATCAGTTGCTTCCATAACTGACCTTGACCATGAGGTGAGGTTCAACAAGACAGGAGCAAAAATTTTGGATAGTGCAGGCAATCTTGTTGGCACAGGAGTAAGGAGGAACAACCTGTATGAGCTAAGTGCTCTTACAGCCACCGATGGAGTGGGCACAAGTAGACTTTGGCATGAAAGATTCGGCCACATCGGATTTGTAGTGCTGAAGGAGATGCAGAAGCAAGGTATGGTTGCTCCTTTTTGTTACTCCAACTTGCATTTTAGTGCATGATGGCTTACACATCTGCACGTCTCTTCTAAGCAGGCATCGTTGCTTATTCATGTTCATAATTGTATTATCCTCATTTGTTTGCCAATGTTCATAATTATATTATCCTCATAATTGCTTTTCAATGTTCAGAACTGCAATCAAGCATTGCAATTGCTTGCTTGTCAATGTTCATGAGTGTATTATCCTCATTTGTTTGTTTGTTTGTTTCAAGGATTTGAGGGGGTCATAATTGCTTTTCAATGTTCATAACTACAATCAAGCATTGCAGTTGTTTGCTTGTCAATGTTCATGGGTCTATTATCCTCATTTATTTGTTCGAGGGTTAGAGGGGGGTGTTTCACAAACTTGCTCATCTTCTTTATTTGAAAGAACCTTTTGCAAGGTGGGACATAATCCACATGTACCCATAGAAGGGAAGCTAGTGGTGCTAGCTTGAGCTTTGAGCAGTAGCAAAATAAAGCTAGGTGTTGTACCTGGATGATTATCGAAAGTTGGGATCATTCACCGCCACCAAACAACACATGTATATATGTATGATCAAGGTGGTAGTTTTTCTTCATTGTGATGAGGTGTGGACCTCGAAGGTGTGCATGTGCGAGGGCATGCAAGCGGACGGACGGATGGATGGACACACACACACACACATGCGAACACACACACATGCAAGCGGACGAGTTGACACACACACGCACGTGCGTATGCAAGTGGACAAACACACACACACACACACACATGCAAGCGGATGGACGGACACACAAACATGCAAGCGGACGAACACACACACACACATACACATGTGCGCATGCATGTACACACACACATGCAAGCGGACGGACGGACAAACACACACACACAAGCATGGAAGTGGACGTACACACACGTGCACGCGTACATGCGTGCACATATACACATGCAAGTAGACGGACGGACAAACAGACACACACACACACACAAACACACACACACACAGGTCTCGATTTGGCAAAGATGGAGAAAGTTCAAGTAAGTGTGTGTCAAGAGAGAGACCCAACCTAGACCCGTAGCCAGATCCAGGCCAACAACCTGACCGAGACCCTTAGGCAAAGTCATTCATTGTTGCCTCAATTAGGGGGTAATCTTTGCATGGGACTTTGTTAAGCACAAGCCATTTCTTCCTCTTCATCTTCTTCATTGTTTTTCATCGTCGTCTTCTTCTCCGTCAATAATCTGTGTGCTTTTAGCTCACAGAGCTCTGGCTATGGCGGCCTCCTCCTCCTACAGCCCTTGCTGTGGCTATGGCCGTTGCTTCTCCCCCCTCTCCAGCCCTTCCCTCTCCCCTTCCCGTTCTTTCCTCCCCTTCCATGGCCTCCGCTCCTCCGATCCTTGCCCCTCTCCCGATTTCGGACTCTCCCCTTTCACCCTCCCTCGTCCAGGTACTTTCTTTCCTTCTCCTTCCATTCTTCAGCTGTTCCTGTCATTTCGTCTGTTCCCTTTCTACTTTACGACTTGAAAAAATGCAGCGCTGTTTCTGCCTTTCCCTTGGTCTCTGCGTCCATTTTTGTGCCTCTTCCGTTCGCGTTTTACGCTTGTCCGCTCAAGTCTCAGAATTTTGGCTCTTTGCATGCATGCGTCATCTGCGGAGTGAAAGTAGATCAGATGCTATCGGGCATTCCCCCCGTTTCCGTGATTAGAGCCTGAGAGATTCCGCAATGCAGAGCTGTCGCATTTTATCGTCGAATGTACCCCGAGTTTTACTGGCCAGACATTTCTATCTCTAGTTTGAGAAGTTTAATTTTTGCATGCACTACCGATGTAACCAATTTGACAGTACATTTGTACATCAATGTTGCGAGTCAAAAACGGATAGTTGCGGTTGATCGTGTGTTTTGCATGCCTTCACTATCAAGCGCAAAGCTCCGTATTGCTAAATCTATCCTATTCGCCGAGGATTAGAGAGCTGGAAAGAGGAATGCTCAGTTTGCCGGTTTATCTGCGTCCATTACTTATCAAGTTATTTCTATTTTGTCTCTCACCTGGTGCCGATCTATAATTTGGCTTGCTTTCTAGCTATAAAAGTTTTACGAACACCTGACATAGTGGATGTCCAGCTGACTCTTATCTGCTCTTCCAATCCTGAGGCCTCAGGCGCAAAGCTGATAACGCAAGCTACCCTTGCCAGTGCACCCAAAAGGGAAAAGGATCCCAAAAAAAGAGTTGTGATTACGGGAATGGGACTTGTTTCGGTGTTTGGGAATGATGCGGATGCTTACTATGAAAAGTTATTAGAAGGACAGAGCGGGATTGGACCTATAGACCGATTTGATGCTTCCAAGTTCCCTACAAGATTCGCGGGACAGATCAAGGGTTTCATAGCCGAAGGATACATTGATGGCAAGAATGACCGCAGACTTGACGATTGTCTCCGTTATTGCCTAGTGAGTGGGAAAAAGGCTTTGGAGAACGCAAATCTCGGTCAGGAACATCTTGATAAGGTACCTTCATAGAGGTTCTTTGAGATAATTCAATAATGAACAATGTGTGTTTGCACTGACTTCAAGCTGTACCATCTGATTTAAAGAATAGTTTTAAAAACGGCTTTGTTGTTTATGTTTTCCTCGGGTTCTTTTTGTGGTTAAAATTCTGTCTTTGAATTGTTTGAAATTGCAATTAAATATATCTTCTCTTGTAAACAATATGCTCTAATAATGTCAAGAAAGTCCTCGGGACTACATGGATGGTAAGGATCTCACATACAGTGGAGAATAAGCCGACAAATAATATCACGGAGCTCCACACATACAACACGCCTCAGTTTTGCCCGCTTCCTCCTTGGCAACTGCAGCAAGCTTTCTTCTGACCTTTTCTCTAGCGTTGAAGTAGCTAGCAACGCTGATCCTCTATGGTGATGTGACTGCTGCGCTATTGACCGGCGACAATTCTCACCACTACATCAATGTGACTGCTGCGCTAGTGATCGGCCAGAAGTTCTCACCACTACATCAGACGTGTAGGCAGCTACATTATGCGCGACGAAAGCTACCATTGCCATAAGGCTCACACTTCCGGGCCATCCATCAAACCAGTCTTGCCTAAGGTTTAAACCCCATGAACCTAACCAACCTTGCAACCTAGGTAACCGAACCCTAGTTGGGTTAGGTAGCAAGGTTTTTTTAACTGTCCTGCCTACAATTAGGACCAGTCCTCAATGAGCTCCTCCTGCACCCCCCCAAAAGAAATGATTTTCAAGAGCTCAGATCTGCAGCAGTCATGCCACTTGATTCGATGAGCCTTTGCTTGATAATGAGACACAGGAGGAGGTTGCTCAGTATAAGCAACATGCCACAGTGGAAGCACCTGCTATTGGCACGGGAATGCCTTCTTGTCCCTTAAAACTTGTATCAGGGGAGTCCAGACATTGCATTGTGATGCAAGTGACCCTAGTTGTTCCCACCACGGCCTTTGATTAGAAGGCAGCGAGCTTTGTCCCAGCACGGATCACTCAGACTGTCAGGATGCATTCTCTGCACCACGTGGTAGTTTCATGGTAGATGCCCGACGCTTCTTTGGTTTTCAGCCTTCCATATCATTTTAGATGGATCAGCCAGTACCCTATTTTGGGGGTTATCTTGGCGTTGAGGGCACATCCTCTACATCTCCAGGTGTACTTATTATATGCCAAGCAATGTGCAGCGTTCTATTTTAAAGATATCTGCACCCTTCCAGTTGGAGTCATTTGATTCTTGGACAGCCCTTTGGTGTGCATATTTCGTCAGGCATGCCGATGGGTCTCCCTATCAGCACCACTGGTCTCTACACTCTGCCAATTAGTATGCCTGAAGAGGTGATGGATTTTCATCGTAGTTCACAGCAGCCGGAGAGAGAGATCATCATCCCAGACTTTTGGCTAACAATTTCCGCATCATGATGCATTTGGCAGGGCTCCGCTGAGCCAGGGATTCAAGCCCATATCTGAGTGCTTATAACCAAACGCAGCCAGTGTAACTGACAAGATGTTCCATGTTTCTGTAGGGTATGGTGCTAGTAGCCACTTTGACATTGATGACATGCCATCTGATGCCTTACGGGCATATCGTGCTCTACTAGATGAGGTGATGTGGGAGATGCCTTTCCAACATTATGTTGCCATGAGGGGAGATGAGGTATGAGGGCATGGAAGTGGCCAGGCATGCCATCATTTCCCACATAGACTTGCCATACTCCAGCAGTTTAAGAGTTAACGGTCACCACTTTTGTTTCCCTGCTTATGTTGGAGCAAAATATCTGGCTAATTTTATGTATTGACACAGACTGGCATGGTCCAGGAATATCTGCAGCAGATTTAGAGACTTTCCACAATGGAAGGGGAAAGGTGCTGCTATTTATTCAGGGATTGCTCCTTCCTTGGCATCTGATATGAGGGCTCACAAGACCCAAACTATCAAGCGAGTTGCCAAGCTTGCTGAAGAATTTGAGCCAAAGTATGCTTCTGAATATGAGCAAGGTGGCGACAGCAATTATGGGAATGCATTAGCTGTTGACGAGAAACCCAGAATGTTTGAATGGCATGATAAAAAGGCTGCAGCAGCCCCATTTCCTAGGTATCCAACAGTCTCTGGTAAAAGGATGCCTTATGCAAAGCCATGCAAAAACAAGCAACCACTGTTCTCTGGAACTTTGCTGATGAAGAGAGATTCAACAATGTGAAGGGAGCATATTGGAAATGTCCACAATAATTTGACCACTCGTGATAGCCTTTGTTTTCTAACTGCCCATGAAATGAATCTTAAGGAGTATTAAATGAGATTATAATTCTTTTGGACTGCGCTTTAGATGGTGTCCAATTTTAAAGGTTCTGTTACTTTGTTGGATTTGCAGGTTGACAAGCAAAGGATTGGTGTGCTTGTTGGTTCTGGTATGGGTGGTTTGACTGTGTTTTCAGATGGAGTTCAGGCCCTGATTGAAAAGGGACACAAGAGAATCACACCGTTCTTCATTCCATATGCCATCACGAATATGGGCTCTGCTTTGTTGGCTATAGAATTGGGACTGATGGGCCCCAATTATTCCATCTCGACAGCATGTGCAACATCCAATTATTGCTTTTATGCAGCTGCAAACCACATTCGCAGGGGTGAGGCAGATATAATGGTTGCTGGTGGAACAGAAGCAGCCATCATTCCTGTTGGATTGGGGGGGTTTGTTGCATGCAGGGCTCTTTCACAGAGAAACGATGATCCAACAACTGCATCTCGACCATGGGACAAAGCGCGGGATGGTTTTGTCATGGGTGAAGGCGCAGGTGTTTTGGTAAGTTTTCCAATCTGCATTGACACACGGTATAATTTAGCACATGATAAGCCTTTTTTCAGAGACTTAGACTTGTGTCCGTCTTGTTTTCAAGGATGTGATCTTTTTGTTGCTGCTTATGTAATTGGCAGTCCAATCTAAAATATAGAGTCTCCTTTTTCCTGCTCTTTGGAATCTTGCTTTTGTTAAAATTTGAGCGCACAAATAAACAACAGAGTTGGTTGTTTTTTTCTGCCAAGGCTAAGTTCTATCGCAAGCAGATTCATGAAAGTGAGAATGAAATAGCAATATCCAATAGTGAATAAGAAAGCAGCAGTGAGTTATTCCAGATAAAAGTCATAGCATTTCTGGATGTGCAGTTTACATTGCATTAAGTTAAATTATGAGTGTTGATTACTTCTTTATGCTTGTTACGTAAAGGTGATGGAGAGTTTAGAACATGCCACGAAGCGAGGAGCTCCAATTTTTGCAGAGTATCTAGGTGGAGCTGTGACATGTGATGCATATCACATGACTGACCCAAGAGCTGATGGGTTAGGTGTTTCGACATGTATTGACAGGGCTCTGGAGGATGCCGGAGTTTCAGCCGAAGAGGTAGCCAAAATAAATTTCTATGTTTGATGGCGCAACACTTGTGATGCAATAGCTTCAAATGCCTATATTGATGAGCATTTTTTCAAATTATTGAACGCTCTGCTCTTTTGCAGGTGAATTACATAAATGCTCATGCTACTTCCACACCTGTGGGTGACCTGGCAGAAGTGAATGCTATTAAGAAGGTTTTTAAAAACCCTGCAGAAATTAAGATGAATGCTACAAAGGTAAAGTTAATTCATTTTACGTTTTATCATTCAAATTCATGGTCTCTACCGTTTTGATTATTATTTTCTTCTTGGTGTTTTTTCACAAAATGACGTGGAATCTTGTTCTATGTTGCAGTCGATGATAGGACATTGTTTAGGTGCTGCTGGAGGGCTCGAAGCAATTGCAACTATAAAAGCTATGAACACTGGTTGGATTCATCCAACAATCAACCAGTTTGTAAGTGATGCACGGCAGTTCTAACAATTCAAATTATGAACTCATTTCGTTTTCACCAAGTACTGGTTAGACATGTACCTCAGCGTGGGTCAAGGCTCATTGTATTGATTAATGTAGACATTATGAGTTCATGTGAAATTTTGATATACAGAACCTAGAACCTGCTGTGTCAAGGCTCATTGTATTGCTTAATGTAGACATTATGAAATTTTGATATACAGAACCTAGAACCTGCTGTGGAGTTTGATACTGTAGCCAACACAAAGCAGCAGCATCAGATTCATGTAGGTGCGTAATCCTGACCCTTTGTTGATTGTGGGCCATGTATTCATTGCTAGTGTTTCATTCCTTCTTCTTGTTCTATCCACAGCTCCAGTGGTTTCATGTAAATAATTGATATCCATGCGGTGTTGGACTGTTGCAGCTATTTCCAATTCCTTTGGATTTGGAGGACACAATTCGGTGGTGGTCTTTGCACCTTTCAATGCTTGAGTGCAAAACTGTCAACCTTGTGTCGCTTGTGATAATATCTTCAAATGATTTCTGGACATTTATTCAACTGGGTTGAGGCCCTGTCATTTGATATATTTTTTTGGTTAGAGAAATTAGCTGTCCAGGATTTTGCGAGGCCTTTTAGTTGCTGCAAATTGGTTTGCAGTTTTATGAGCAGCTATCTTGTCGGCATCATTTAGGTAGTAATGAGAATTATAAATTGATCAATGTCATGGATAATTTCAGTGCAAGATTCATTGTATTGCAAATACTGGGCATTCATGAAGAAAATATTATGTACAATCTGTTTCCTTGGTTTGAAGAAGAGATCCAGAATTCCAGCTGATGGGGTAAAGGCGTCAAAAAAGGCACATCCCTTGGAAATCACTCAAGTCATTTTTGCAGAAGCTAGTGTTCTCAACTGTTTAGCTTCTGATTTGCAGTGCAAAAAGAAATGCCTCTTTTGCTTAGGGTAGAGGATTTATGAAGGCCATAATAAACGTTCACAATTTCTAAGAGTGTTTGTCTTATTCAATAGCTCCCGAAGTCTTTGAAGACTTTTGTATGTTTCAGAAAGTAATAATTTTCTTGGTGTGGATCTGCTACAGAACTGTGTTTTTAAGGAAAGCCTTGCAAAGCTAATTTAATTTTGTCATTGATGTCATAGTTCTGTCAAGTCCTAACTCATGCAGTGTGAGGGTTAAGGAAAGCAGCTATGGTGAAATCAAAGCAAGGTCAATTTTCAGGATTCAGAAGTCAGCTGAGATGGATTAACGTTGTGCTTATTCCAAAAGGACTCTGCTTATTGTGATTATTTGCGAGGCTCTAATCGGCGTAAATAAGATGGGAGCCCAAGGAAAGTATCATCTATGGGGATCTGGATAAAACACTTTCTTACTTACTGGAGGCTTAGATCATGTTGTATTATGATCTACAAGTAGTTTTTCCCTTGAAGGTTCCCTTTAAAGTTTATTTCCTACAACGTTAGTTGTGGGTGAAATTTATCCTCTTGATTCTTACCTTTTTACAGCTCACTTGTGGAGCTCGCTCTTTCACAGCTGACATGTGGAGCTCGCTCTTTTCACGAAGATACATATTCTTTATGGCTCGTGGTTGGTCTTGCATTTGTACTCATATGCCAACGGAATGTTATAACATTGTATCTTGTGTTATCCAGTATTTTGGACGAGCAAACGCAATAAACAATGAACTTCGTTACCCATCCATTGTTATTTATTATTTGTGATTGTAAATTTGTGCCAATGGCTGAAAATTGGGGGATAATGTTCTTATACCAATGTGAGAAAGATAGAGAGCAATTTTTAAACAATTGTTTGGTTACAATAGGAAAGGTTTGCCCTTTGACGAAAGAGCAAGCAGTACATTTTTTAAACATGGCAGGCATAGGCAAATAAGGTTTCAGTTGCCTATGATGTATTGACATGCAAACCCTTTATAAGATCTAGCATTGGGTGACTAGAAAGTATCATATTCAGGATTCCTAGCTTTATATCTGCATTGTTTATTTTGTCTCTTATGTTGGAGCAGACCATAGTGCAATATGCTTATGAAGCATTGGCACGTTTTGTTGTGCTTTTGTTCACTTGTATGGTAGTGGGTCACGGATCTTGCTTGTTCGTATAGGGTTGAGGTGTCGCGGGAGATAGACTCCTCACTCTCTCTCTTGCTCAATACTAACTGCAACTGCAAGATGATGCACTCAATACACAAAGTGATGCTGTGGATGTGAGTGAGAGAATTAGAGGGAGAGAATGTAGTGGACCTCGGAAGACGAAATAGATACAATTGAATTATGAATGCCCAAAAGGTTGAATACAACTATATGAAGTGGTTGAACCCTCTCTCCAAAACTGGAAGTTGACTTTCTAGAGGAGGTGAATCCTCACTAGATGCTTGAAGAGGTTGAGGCTACCCTATTGGTTTGTTGCGGGGAGGCTTGGGCTTTGTTGCTCTGAAGGCTTGAAGGCTTGAGGAGTGGATGAGAAATGAAGGCCAAGGGGTTGCCTTTTATAGGCTCCCCTTGGGTCTGAAAATTGGGTCGATCCTTGTTGTTGTCCATTGATTAGGTGACGTGGTTGTTGATGTGGCATCGACTAGTCCACGTGGTAGTCGATTGGCTATTGATGTGGTGTTGAGTTGGCGCTTGTGTCGCGATTGTTCTTGTTGGTTGATTGCGTGGCATGCCTATGACAAGGATAGAGAGAAAGTTGCCTTATATGATGTAAGGAGGTTTGGATAGTTTGTGAAGAAATCTTCCTTCACCCATGATGCGTGGTGGGAGTCCTTGTGCTTGAACTTGGTTGCATACAAACGTTGCCGATTTCTTGTTCCTCTTTTGAACCGATAAAGTAAATTCTGCTTTGGTTCCATGACCTTAGCCTCATCCAACAACTTCAGGTTGCTCCACATTTGGTACTGTGATTAGTGTAGTTAGTGTCGGACCCACATGGTTTAGAGCTAGCACACATGAAATACTGGGTGCATGGCTCATGTCGAAGGCAACTGTAACTTCATGGCCACATTGTTTGCCACCTTGATGATTGGAAAGGGTCCAAAACTTCGATGAGAAGCTTTGGGCACTTCCTTCCAATCTGCTTGAGACGTTTTTTCATGATCCGTAGATAAATCCACTGCCTTTCCTTGTAACTTACGTCATGTCAGTGCTTGTTGGCTTGTGTTCGGTAGGCCCTCTCCCTCCCTAGAATTTGAACGTTTCCTTGCCATTCTCTCCCTTCCCTCTGCTATAATTCAATCTTCTCGCTCCTTTCTCCTCTCTCGGTTTGAATTCAAAATTTTTAGGGTTTCATGCTTTGTATATCGGCATTCCCCTCCCACCGTCTCCCTTCCCTCTCACATTCCTCTTCCCTCTCCCTCCCTTCGCTTTCCCCTTCCTCTCCCCTCTCCCTCTCCCCTCCCATCTCTCTCTCTCTCTCGTCCCCTCCCTCTCCCCTCCCCTCTCGTCCCCTCTTCTCCCTCTCTGCTCTCTTCTTCCTCTTCCCTCTCCCTCTCTCATCTCCCTCTCTTGACTTCTGCTCCTCTCTCCCTCTCTTTTCTCCCTCCTTGCTCCCTCTTCTTCCTCTCCCCTCTCCCTCTCTTCTCTTCCCCTCCCCACTCCCTCTCTGTTTTCCCTCCCCTCTCTCTTCCCTTCACCCCTCCCCCTTCCAATCCAAAACACAAATTAGGCAGCCGCGGCCACCAAGCCCCTTGGCGGCTGTGGACGCAAGAGCATATTTTTGTGGACCCCCTCCCCTCTCCTTCCCTTCCTCCCCCCTCCCCTCCCCTTCCCCTTTCCCTCCTCTCCAATTAGGCGCTCGGCGGCTGCGGCTGCTAGAGCATGCATTAGGGAGGCCCCCTCCCCACTCTTTCCCTTCCTTCCCCCTCCCCTTCCCCTTCTCCCCTCCCCTCCCACTCCCTCTTCTCCCTCACCTCCCCTTCCCCCTTCCGTCCCCTCCCATTCCCCATTCCCGTCCCCTCCCCCCCTCCCCTTCACCTCCCCTCCCCCCTGCCCCCCTTCCCCCCTCCCTTCACCTCACCCTTCCCCTCCCCCCCCCCCTTCCCACTTCCCCCTCCCCTCCCCTTTCCCCTTCCCCCATCCCCCCCCTCCCCCTCCCCTTCCCCCTTACCCTCCCCTTTCCTTCTCACCCCTCTCCCTTTCCCTCCCCCTCCCCCTCCCCCTCCCCCTTCCCTTTTCTTCCTCACCCCTCTCCCTTTCCCTCCCCTCCCCATCCCCATTCCCCTCCCCTTAATCCCTTCCCCTCCTCTCCCCTTCCCCCTTCCTCTACCCCCCCCACCCCCCCTCTCTCTCTCCCTCCTCTTCCCTTCCCTTTCTCCTTTCCTTCCCTTCCCTTCCCCTCTCCTTCCCTTTCCCCTTCCCTTTCCTCTCTTTCTTACCTCCCTCCCTTTCTCTCTTTCACCCTCCCTCGCCTCCATCAATAGTCGTCGTGCAGCATGAATCTCACACCGATACGGATCAACTAAAAGCCCTACGGGCATGCCCATGCCACATGGACAACTGCAGTGCACTAGTCCCACCATATGTATCAATGGCCTTCCATTGATGAACCAAGGACATGTACATTCTATGCGTGCATGTGTAGTGTTGTGTGACTCCATATCTACCAGATTTTAGAGTTTTTAAACTCTCAAAAGGTGTTTGTCAATACCGTTATGATATCTTGAAGATGTTAGAGGACTCTGTGGTAAATTAATGTCATGCATGGGCCATACATACATACATACATGCATGCATATATAATGCATGCATACATACATACATGCATGCATGCATATATAATGCATGCATACATACATGCATATATATATAATTTTCATACATTTAAATAACTCTTATTAATTTAAATGTAATTAAAGTATTATTTTTTATTAAATTATTAATTTAAATTGTCAGTTTGTGCAACATTATAGAGAGATATTCTAAATTTATTATGTGGAAATGATAGTGCCAAAAAGTTTACACTTTTAATTCTTGAACAACATTTTCATAAAGTAAACTTTCCATTTGGGAAGGAGTTTTAGGATTAGTCTAAATATAGACATATGAGTCCAAAATTTATGAAATAAGTGTTTTTATCTCAATGATTTTGTAGCCACCTCCGCAATCCATTTAGCTTCTCTATTAGGACATCATAACTAATCTCACCATATCCTTGTTTTTCAAACTTTCCAAAGCTTACTGCCATCATTCACACTTTGCTTTATGAGAAGGTTATGATATTTCAACGCAATGGAACAACGTTGCTTACAAAATGGCATTGTGTAAGTACAACACTATAAAACAATTCAACAAGAGACAATAACACCATCTTCATATTGATTTAGTAGAAGAATGAATGTCTCTACCAAAAGGATTGTACGTTAGTGCCGTGCAAAGAGAGAACATGAGGAGAGAAGGATTATAGCATATGGACTTATGGTGTGATGGAAGCATGTATCCATCTCCTCAGAAACTCTACTCCTCAAATTTCAAATCTGACAACATTGCTCAAGTTTGTGGGTGATGGAAATAAAGGAATGCATTGATATATCATAGCTTAATCTAAAGTTACACACATATATAAGTGTTTATATGAGCAAGAGGCACACACAAAAATGCAATCGATAGTTGAAAGCTCCAGATTGAAAGAGCAACTACAAAACAAAATTGAAGAACATACAAAGACAAAGGAGAAGTTGCGGACAATAAGAACAAAAGCAACACCATTAGGGGATAGGATTATAAAAAGAAAACTTTGCAACCTTGCAAAATTGAAAGCGGGAAGTGGAGGGTGCAAGCGATAGGTTTAAGAAACATGGTAAGTCTTTTTTGACGCTTTTGATATTTGAAATTTAGTTATGTTAGTATTGTTATGTTTGTGGAATGGAGAAAAACTCTTATGTATGCATGATTTTTATAGAAAAATTCCAGAGCCTCAAAAGTAGAATGTTGATCCTTCCAGTAAAACAAATGCAAGGTCTATTTTCAACTATTATAGCAAAAGGTATGATTGAGGAAAATAAATTTAAAACCATCAAGCATGACATTGTGCAAAACTTCATAGAAAGCAACAAAGTTGATGTAAACTTTATCCAAGAGGCTCTTGATGAGAGTGGAGTCAATAGGAAAGGTTACTCTTATGTTTTCAAAGCAATATCATCAACTTTAAAAGATTAGAGGATCAACTGTGTGCTTCTACCAAATCCTACAAGAGTATGGAAGTTAAGAGGTTTAGTTAACTAATAAGTAGATGATTCAATTGGGCACTAGTTGCATATTGAGGGGGTATATGAAGGTAGCAAGGGTAGCACTATGTAGATCCTTACATAAACACCCTAAAAATGTTGAGGTGGAAATATGACAAGCTTGTTCAAGCTACATAATGGTCTAGTATAAAGATGAGGGATATCTTGATTGTACCACCTGCAAGAACGCCAAGGGTTGTTGGATGAGGTGAAGTTACAAGAAGTGACACAAGGCATAGGAACTAGAGCAAACATGGTCTTTGGGAATCAAGAAGCGAGAAAATGAAGGAGCACATGCCTCCATCCACATCTAACCTCATTGCAAAAATAGAAATGTAGGTTTAATAGAGGCTAGACAATCTTAATTAGGATTGAGGGTGCAGATTCAGTTAGTGAGTATAACTTTTCAAAGGATTGTATAAAAGCACTAAGGAATAGGGAAGAAGAAGTGACAGAAACGATCATCCTTGCAAGACTTTGGTAAGTTTTAGTTTTATATTTGTCTTAAGATTTTATATCATTCTAGACAGGTTCATTCTCAACCATTAAATTTATATCATTCTAAACAAGATCATTGATTTGCAGTATACTCAAGGAAAACTTGGATGAATCTACTAAATGACTTGTACATATTGTAGACCTAACAATCTCCTTCAAATTAAGGGAGCCCAAAGAAACCAGACTACCAAATGGTTTATGTTTTGCAATTTCCAAATAGTTTCCCTTGTGATCAACCCCTACAAATCAAAGTAAGTGATTATTAAGTTATGCTACATAGAAGGCCTATTATTATTTCTTAGGTAGAAAGCTACAAATAAGATTTATGAAATTTGTAGTGCTTTAGAGAGACTATTTAGTACATTGGATCATTGCTCACAAAATATCAATAACTTGGGTGTAGTTGATCCATTGCACATGAAGGTAAGACTGGAAATCCTTTGTCCTGTGAAAATTCATTTTAAACTTTATCCATAGAGATTTAAGCTAAAGGTCTTCAGCATGTTTTATAGACACCACAACAAGCAGATGCACATTCTTATGATTGGAGGGTTCTCATCAATACCAAGTATATTATTTCAAAAAAGTGCACCATCAACTACTGCTATTATAAGTACCATTAGCTTTCCATTCATGTATTTAAAATTATTATATAACATTAGGAAATTGAAATTTTGTTGCTATTTGTGCAGATGACCGAGGATAGTTATGGTGCACAATATGTATTTAACTTTAGGGCAAGGATGATCATGGGGCTTCTTCAATATACTTCCTCTGCACCAAAAGTGAAAAGTACGGAGGTAGAAACCTCAAAGGTAGTAGAAGAGCCCGAATAGGTTGAGGAGCCTCATGTACAAGTGCTAACCCTTCACTAGATCCTCCACTTCAGGGTACTTAGCTTTTGGATACCTCAAGATACTAGCTTGGACCGAAGGACCCTACATAAGATCATCAATTTCCTTAGGATGTGTGACAGGGACATCCATTGTCTCCACAACACATTGCATCTCAAGACTCTCTTCAAGATGTTCCTATGAATGAGGGCTAGCCTCAAATATGAGTTCACCAATTAGACTAGATGGCAAATTGTACTCCCCTTGAGGGATGATTTCTTATTGTAAAAAATGTTAACCTCCTTTGAGAGTCATGCATGTATCATAAAGGAAAAGGATTAGAAATGGCCCTTCTTGAGAGAGAGAGAGAGAGAGAGAAAGAGAGAGAGAGAGAGAGAGAGAGAGAGAGAGAGAGAGAGAGAGAGAGAGAGAGAGAGAGAGAGAGAGAGAGAGAGAGAGAGAGAGAGAGAGAATTGACTCATGAATATGGAAATTTATTTAAGAAGCATGTGTAATGCTGAGATTACAATCATTGTAAAATTGATGCATATCTTGACAAAGTCATTGTATAGGTGCCAGTGGGATCTTTACTATTCTTGCTCTTCATCAGAGTTTACAAAGAATGAGCAGTCCATTTTGTCTGGATATCACCTTGCAACCAAGTAGTAATAGTGTCTATATAGTAGATTCCCCCAACTTAGCTTCTATCTCGGGACACCCATAGCATCAATTGTTGCCTCAAAAGCTACTTGAAAAGAAGTAGCCAATTAGCATAGAGAATTAACATTCTATTTGGCTTTCATAATATACCTATTGTACCTCCCAGTACTCGAGGGAAAAATTGCTCAACTATCAATTTTACATCTGACCTTAACAATTGGCTCCGTCCTTTCCAGTTCATGTAGAGATGGTCAAATACTCAGATTTGCATTTGATCTCGTAAATATTTTGACATCACAATGGATGAAAAAACTATATTAGAGAATTTGGGAATTTCCCAAGTCCCACTTTTCAATAAGGGGTTAGATTTGACCATGTATCTAAGTCTTAGTGATTTTTTTGAAAGTGGGACATGGGAGGATTCCTTAATATAGTGCTTAGTGAAGATTCACTTTCAAAGTAAGGGGTTAAGTTTTGACCATGTGGCCAAATCCTAACATTTTGGCAATTCCCAAACTATTTGAAATTTTTCAAATTCCCTAATACAGTATTTGAATATCTTCATCGCTCAATCCTACCAGGTGTTTAATTGTAAACTAACTTACAAGCATGTGCACCTCAGCCTTCAACTGGGCTATCTCGTTCTCTTGTATTGCTATATGAAGGATGGGTATGTAGTGATCTAATGCATCCAAAAGTCATTTTATAAGTGCTAAAACTACTTTAAAATAAAGAAACACAAGAATTACACATGCAATGCTAATGTCACTTAAGCCACTCACACATGATACTCAATAAAAACAAAGAAGGACAAGAAAAAAGGATAAACAAAGCGTCCAAACAAATTTGTAAGGTTTTTAGTCCTTTTAAAAAGTGTCCAATGTTGATGGTGGGCTCGCTTAGGCTACCTGATATCTACCCACACTAGGATGCAAAATGCATATTTTTTGTAAGAAATTTGAAATTACTTTCATGAAAATATGAAAAAGAAGGATGTTTTTAGTGGGCATAAACTAAATAGTTTTCAAAAATTAGTGAAAAAAGAATCTATTTTTAGTAGCCACAAGCTATGTAGTTTTTAGTATCCATAAACTTGTAAAAAAATCATATATTTAGTAGTCATAAGCTATATAGTTTTTAAAAGTAGTAAAAAAGTTAGATGTTTTTGAAAGAAAGTATCTATGTGCCACAGGGGAGTCCATGTATGCCGACTCGTTAACTACGTACGTATGGATACAAAATATCTATGTGACATGTGATAGTAGGGGGTTCACATGTACCAACCCGTAACTACTCGCACATGGATGTAAAATATTCGATAATATATTATAGTTTATAGTTATTTACTAGGAACAGAGAAATACTTGACTTTGGTTGCTTGTGGCTTGCCTTTGGGTCAACTTTTACTGGGGTGTAGCCAATCACGGTACTATTTTCGAGGCCATTTTAGGGCAGTGATGCGATGTGATCTGGGTGAGATTTTGAATTTTGCGTGGACTGCGCTTTCGTCGAAAATTTTCCCAATGTCATGATGCCACACTGGCATAATATAATGAGATGCAATCTATTTATTCTGAACACCCGAGAGCTCAACACATGGTAGCTCTACATTACTTTATGTAGTGTAGTCTCTCGCATGACCACTTGTCATCACGTAGCCTTGCCACTTGTCAATGGGCAGCGTGCCCATGCAGATCATAAAAATTCAAGGTTGTCATGGAGAGACCACCATGCTGGTTCTTGGTGTAATAATGAGACATTATCTATAATTCTGAACACCATCGCAAGACAGTCTCTATCCTGACCACCTATCATCGTCAAGCCTTTTAAATCAACTTTACCACCTGTCATTAGGTAGTGTGCCCAAACGGATCAAAAAAATTCAAGGTTGGCTTGGAGCAACCACCGCGTTGGTTCTTGGAGTTATGGCTCCATTACCTATATTTTAGTTATTATAAAAGGAGATCTACAATGACCCCTTGCATTGGCAAACAGAAGGAGATCTATGACAACCATCACGTTGGTTCTTGGACAAAAGAGATTACATTTGTAAAAACTCACCAATTGCTGAGAGCCTTAGAAACCAAAAGATTACAGCTAGCGAGCCAAAAGATTGCTGAGAGCCTTAGAGGCCAAAAGATTACATCTTGCCATTGCTGAGTGGTTATGAGCCTCGTTGAGCAAGAGGATATTTCCACAATTCAGTAATGCCACCAACCCAGCTTGCTACATTCAAATTTTTTGGGGAGATAATGGAGGAGACGATGGAGATGCCAAAGACCATGCACGTTGCCAGGACTCAGATTATGGACCCCCCAACAAGATGAGAGTACTCTACTATGAAAATCCTAAGTGCTTCATCAATATCTAGGGGGAGTTCTAATCACTCATTACCATGCACTCTACTGGGCCTGCAAGCTCTCGATGACTGGTACCTAACTGCAATCTACTAATCAAGCATGCAAGCCCGGTGGTGGTAACTGGTAGGTGGGTAATTGTGAGCCACTGGAGTGGCTGGTAATTAACAGCTAGCCCAATGGAATCTTAGCCACCACCATAGAGGTGGGTAATCTTAAATGCCACCATCAGTGGAAGATGGTTATAATTACCACAGATGTAAATCATGAAGCCTAATTACCTCTAATCACTCATTACCATGCAAGTTAGTACTGCCACCTTGAATTAATCAAAATTCGGTCCACCCACTATGGTGGATCATTGTGACAGTTCCTTGTAGTCGGGCTACACAATTAAGCCTCTACTATTCCATTCCCTTCACTATTTTTTCTTCTATCCCTCTCAATTGTTTCTTTCTCCCTTACACTTGGACTACAAACTTAAGCCTCCACTATTCCATTTCCTTCACTATTTCGTCTTCTGTCCCTATCGACCATTTCTTTCTCCCTTGCACTCTTCTTGCAACTTCTATCCCCTCTCATAATGGATCCCCCTAGACACACTGATCTCCAAAACATGTCTGCATAGCTTGAAAGCTCCTCACATGATCTTTTCTCCCCCTCTATAGCATAGTGTGAGAGCCTCTCTTCTCCTAATCTTGAGATTGTGACATCTGGGAGCTCCTCACTCGCTCTTCAAAAGCCCAATTTGGATGCTTTTAGCAACTTCACCAGGTTGGTATAGGAGGTGAACATGAAGGAGGGACAAATAGTCTATCAAGGTCAAAAGATTACCATCACTGAAAGCATGATTGAAAATGTGCTAGGCATTCTTGGAGGCATTGGCAAGAACAATTTTTTGAGAAGAAATGTAAAAGACATGATATTTTAGATGAATACCCCAACACTCTTATTAGAATGCATTGAACATTGAAAAAGGCTAGATGATGGATGAACTGAAAAGCAAGAATGTAGAAACTAGAGCAGTGATGTAGGAGCTGCAAGGGAGCTTCAAGGCTAGGAAGGATGGAGCAAAGAGTAGCCAGGGTGGAGAAGACAGGAAGCTCTCCAAGCTGGGAAGGATTCAAAGAGAGCCATGGTGGAGCAAGTTGCAGTAGCCATAGTGGGGGTTGTAATCTAGAACCACTTTTGCAAGCTCAAAGATTAAGCTACAAGACCCTACAATAAGATTACGATAGGTTTGTGTTTGGTATGTAGAGTATGTCATTTTCCATTGCCCAGGTCATGTGTAGATCAAATGTGCCTGCCTGCTACACCTATCTGCAACAAGAAAGTAGATGCTGCAGCTCAATTTGCCATTTGGGCAAAAATTATGAAAGACAAGGAGCTTGAATTGAAGAAGGCCAAGCTTGAGCCTGTGTGCAAAGAAAAGGAGCCTGAAGGGAGGAACCAACCCCCTTTAGGTAAGGAGTAAGAAGGGACAAACCAAGGAGCTCAAAGCAAGGAAAGAGGAAGGGACATGAAGAGAGGGGCCGGCCTTCTAAAGGGAGGAACCAACCCCCTTTAGGAAAGGAGCAAGGAGAGCCGAGCCTGCAATCAGGGACCTCAAAAAGGCAACCTGCTCAAAGTAATGTGGAACCAACCCCCTGAAGGGAAGGAGTCTTTGATATGTAATCTATTGAATTATTAATGTTCTCCAAAGTTTACTTGGGCAGTGTAATTATTTTAGGATGACACTTTGCAACATGGGATTTCATATTTCTCAATGTAAGTGCAGTTGTTAAGATATATATATAAATCTCCAATTCAGTTTCATTGAAAATTTTCATCTCACATTATGGTCCTTCGCTTGTCAAAGGGCACTATCTAGTCACATAGTTGAGAAAGCATCACTTCAATCACTTTGGAAATATTTTAATATTACATATATATACATATACATCTATTAGATGTTGCTGTGATGATGGTAGCACTTATTATGCATCAGAACGCTTTGAGTTTGGAAAGTGTCGAGATAGGCCAAGGACCATAATGTCAGACCGAATATCTACATATGTGTGGGGGTTAAAGGTCATTGTGCCTTTACCCCGGTTATGTACAATACTCAAACACATATATAAATGAATGAAAAAGAAGATTAGGGTGGTTCTGCACCCACCAAAACTTGAGTGGCTCTCTGTTTCTCTCTTTCCCTCTTCCATTCTTACTTTCGTTGAGAGCACTCTCAACTGGTATCAGAGCGTGATCTAGCTGAGCGTGCGTGAATGCTTAGAAGCTCAGCAGCTTTGTGGGAGGAAGGAGAAGCTCTGTGGGAAGCTCTGTGGTGACTTTATTTGCATCTGAGTGTGTAGAGACCTTGGAGGAACCTTTGGAAAAGTCACTTTGGTTTTGCAACGTGGTTTTGAGAGCCTATCAAGTGTTTTCAAAGAAAAAGTCGTTTTTTGAGCTTTTCCCTGTTCCATTCGATGATAGAGACTCCATATTGACTTGTAGAGGAAACTATTGCTTGCTTTTGGTGTCCACTTCACTTCAAGAGCTTGGAAACACCTTCATTCTTGAATTTGGGATCATTTCATTGGATTTCTGACTCACTGTGTCAGTTTCTGCGTTTTTCTGCCTGAGTGTTGGAACTCAAGTTTGCAGCAACCATTTGCAGATCTGTCAGTTCCGATGGACTCAGGAGGTCCTAAAACTTCTATCTTGCTCATCATTCGCACTCTGGTGGAGTTTACAAATAGCTCTGTTTCCAAAAACGTTTTTCAGTCCGTGTGTTGGACCCAGTGATTGACAACACGGTTTTCAAAACCATCTATCCCATTGCGTTTGGGATGCCCAAAAACCCTTACCTGTCAGTTCTTACGCGATTCAGTGGAGGATTTTCAGAGTTATAGTTCTTTGTGTATTTGATTTCGTCTCTCTGTTATGCATTTTTCATTCTAAGGTTGTTAAACCTTAGATTTATGCCACATGGCAGTGGACAAGTGTTGACTCCCATTTCTCACTCATCGGTTGGGATTTTGGAGTTCCAGCAGAGAGAGATATTTGCAGATTTTCTTGCTGAGTCCGATTATGCAATGGCACCCATGTTTTGAGGCATCTCAGGTTCTATTTTCAGTAGCGGTCATTATCGTGGGACTAAGTGCATTGGGTTGCAGTGGATGATTTATAGGCCATTTGGATGCATTGCGGTCCTTATTGGATGCGCTGATAGGCCCAAATTGCCTTGTGGGATGCTATTTTTATGGATGCTTTGCACATGGACGTTATTTTATGCTGAGGGACATCTTTGACACATTGCAGGTGATGCACTAATAGTGCTATGCTCTCTTGGATGAGATATTATTGATGCATATGCCAGTGGATGGTGTTTATGCTTGAGTCATTTGGCACTTATTGGCATTTTGGATTGCCATTGCATTTGGCATTTTCTTTTGGGCCAGATTTGCTCATATGGATGCATAGTATATGCACATGAGTCAGATGCTTTGAGTTTTGAGTTTTGGTGATATTTCACTCTACTGTGGCATACACATTTGGGTGCACCTGGTATTTGGTGTGATTCTCTCTTGTAGGCACTAGCATTTGGGATTTTGCTTTATTCGCATCATGGCATCCTCTTCCATGTCTGAAAAGGAGTTTTTCAGCATTAAAAAGTTTGATGGGACAAACTTTTCTTTGTGGAAAGAACAAATAAGGGATGTGCTTATTCAAAAGAAGCAGATTAAACCCTTGGCAGGTATTGAAGCTAAGCCTGCGAATATGTCTGAGGATGATTGGAATGAGTTGGATGCATTAGCAAAGTGTACTATTAGACTTCATCTTGCAGAGTCAGTTTATTTCACAGTAGTAAATGAGCAGACTACGGAAGATTTGTGGAAGAAACTGTGTGCCACTTATGAGAAGGAAACTGCCTCTAATAAAGTTTACCTCATGAAGAGGTTGTTTGAGCTGCAGATAAAGTAAGGGGTCTCCATTGCTTCTCACTTGAATGAATTCAATATTATTTTCAGCCAGCTTCAGGCTCAAAAGATGAATTTTGATGTGGAGACTAAGGCAATATTTCTCTTATGTTCATTGCCATCCTCATGGGATACCTTCCGTACAACTGTCAGTAACTCTACACCTGGTGGAGTACTGAAATTTGATGATTGTGGGTAGCTTGTTGGCCGAGGACATTAGACGCAAGTCTATGGATGGCAACAAGCAAGATGCAGCCTTAAATGTGCAAAGGGTTAGATCACAGTTCAGGGGGAAGTCCCAAGAAAGAGGGAAGTCTCGTAGCAAATCCAGGGTAGAGAACATTGAGTGTTACCACTGTGGCAAGAAGGGCCATATGAAAAAGTATTGCTACAAACTGAAAAGAGAGCAAAAGGATAAGAAAAAGAATGCAAATTGGGGTGCAAATCAAAAGGAAGAGAGTCCAAGGGAGGACAAAGGAAAAGTGAAGATCGAGGAGATCAATGCAGTCACACATGATAGTGACAATGAAGTTCTCTTCATGTCTAGTTTATCTGCAGAGTTGCTTACCACTTCACATGATGCATATTCCCAGGATTGGATTTTGGATTCTGGTGCTGCATTCCATGTTACTCCC
Source organism: Dipteris shenzhenensis (assembly GCF_047967505.1). Taxonomy (NCBI): domain Eukaryota; kingdom Viridiplantae; phylum Streptophyta; class Polypodiopsida; order Gleicheniales; family Dipteridaceae; genus Dipteris; species Dipteris shenzhenensis. Next base: position 22,958,405 of record NC_141619.1, read on the forward strand.
CATAGGAAATGGTTCTCCACTTATGACAATGGAAAGACAAGTTGTGTGCATCTTGGAAATGACTATGCATGTGACATAGTGGGAGTAGGTGACATAAATTTTTCTTTTGCAAATGGGCCTGCATTTGATTTGAAACATGTGAGACATGTGCCTAAGTTAACCAAGAGTCTTATTTCAGTGGGTCAGCTAGATGATGCTGGTTTTCACACCACTTTTGACTTTCAGAGTTGGAAAATTCAAAAGGGCTCTACGCTGTTGGCCAGGGGTGCCAAGTATGGGACTTTGTATCCCTTACATGTATTAGGGCTATTTGATCATGTTGTATAACTGAGCAGCCAAGCACTTCTTTGTGGCATTGTAGGTTGGGGCACATGAGCCAGAATGGAATGAAACTCTTATGCCATTTGGGTTATGTACCGCATTTGAGTTTCTTTGATTTTGAATTTTGTGAGCACTGTCTCTATGGGAAGCAGACTCAATCAGCCCATAAAAGAAGGGGAAAGAAATAGTTTGAAAAGCTTGATTTGGTGCATTCAGATGTATGTGGTCCCATGCCTACACGGTCATTAGGCGGGGTTGAATACTATGTGACATTCATTGATGATGCAACTAGGAAAGTGTGGGCTTATGCTATAGCTCGAAAGAGTGATGTGTTCCAGGTATTTTAGAAATGGCTGGCCTTGGTTGAGAATCAGTTAGGTAGAACGCTTAAATGCCTACGGACTAAAAATGGTGGAGAGTATCTCTCTCATGACTTTCAGCATTTCTGTGATACATGTGGGATTAAGAGGGAGCTCACATCCCCTTGTACTCCAGAGCAAAATCCAGTTGTAGAAAAGATGAACCGTACCATTCAAGAAAGGTTGCAATGCATGCTTTCCAATGCAAGTCTTTCTGGTGGTTTTTGGGCTAAGGCAATGAAGACTGCAATGCATGTGATCAATAGATCACCTAGTAAGAGTTTGGATGGTGGTATTCTTGAAGAGGCATGGAGTGGCAAGAAGCCCTCTTACTCTCATTTTTGTATATTTGGGTGTGAGGCATATGCACATGTGCCAAAGAGCTTCGAAAGAAGCTAGATCCTAAGTCTAGGAAATGCATCTTTCTGGGTTATGGTGAAAGTGGAGAGATGGGCTATCGCCTCTAGGATCCAAAAGCAAAGAAGATCATACATAGCCATGATGTAGTCTTCAATGAGAAGAAGATGCATAAGGCACCCATGAGGGATGTGGAAATGAGGAGAATCACTTTCTAGGATGTGAATCCACCTGCATATGTTGATAGACAACAAGCTGTCCATGCACCAAATGTGCAAGAAATGGTACCACCAAGTACTCCCACAGGTTTACAATCAAGGGTAGATGATGGATCATCTATTGGTGGAAATGATGAGCCAAATGTGGCTGATATGCAAGTGGGACAGGAAGCTGAAATGCCCTTGAGAAGATCATCTAGAGTGTCTAGATCACCTGATAGGTTTGTTCTAAGAGTAGACTATGTGATGCTTATTGATTGCGGGGAGCCTTCTTGCTACAAAGAGGCTATGATGCACGAGGATCAATGCAAGTGGGAGTATGCTATGCAATCAGAGATGAGTTCACTTATGAAGAATAAGACTTGGGACTTGGTTTCTTTGCCACATGGAAAGAAAGCATTGCCATGTAAATGGGTCTACAAAATGAAGGTCACAGGTGATGATGTGCCTAGGTACAAGGCCCCTTTGGTCGCTAAAGGGTTCAAGCAAGAGAAGGGTGTGGACTTTGATGAGATATTCTCTCCGATTGTGAAGAGGACCATACTTAGATGCATGCTTGGACTAGTGGCATCAGAGGATATGGAGCTTATGCAGATGGATGTCAAGACAGCTTTCTTGCATGGGGATTTGCATGAGGAAATTTACATGGTGCAACCGAAAGGCTTTGAAGAAAAGGGCACAGAGCATTTAGTTTGCAAGCTGAAGAAGAGTCTCTATGGTCTTAAGCAAGCACCTAGAGAATGGTATTAGAAGTTTGATGCTTTCATTCGGTCCCAGGGTTTTAGAAGGAGTGAAATTGATCACTGCCTCTACACTAAAAGGGCTAAGGATAATAGCCTGATAATCTTGGCACTATATGTGGATGATATGCTATTGGCTAGTAAGAATACTTATGAGCTAGATGCATTAAAGGACAAGTTGCATGAGGCCTTTGATATGAAGGATTTGGGACTTGCAGGTCATATTCTTTGTATGCACATCACGCGTGATCGGAGTAGGAAACTCCTTTGGCTTTCACAAAAAGAGTATGTTACAAAAGTATTGCAGCATTTCAATATGGAGGGGGGGAAGGCAGTGAGTACTCCATTGCCTCCATATGTGAAACTGAGTCATACAGATAGTCCCAAATCAGATGAGGAAAGGGCCATGATGGCCAAGGTTTCTTATGCATCAGCAGTTGGGAGTCTTATGTATGCTATGATAGCTATTAGACCAGACATTGCATTTGCAGTGGGAGTTGTTAGCCGGTATATGGCTAATCCATGAAAGAGGCATTGGGAGGCAGTTAAGTGCATCATGAGGTACATGAAGGGTACCAAGGAGATGTGCATCTGCTTTGGTAGAGGAGACATGTGTATACTTGGGTACATAGATTCAGACTATGCAGGGCATGTGGATAGTAAGAGATCCACTTCTGGTTATGTGTTCACCTTTGCAGGTGGTGCAGTGTCGTGGATGTCTCGCGCACAGAAGTGCATTGCTTTGTCTACCACAGAGGCTGAGTATGTTGCAGCCACAGAGGGTTGAAAGGAGGCTATATGGCTTGATCGGCTAGTGGGAGATTTGGGGATTTATACAGGTGTACCGAAATTGCATAGTGATTCCATGAGTGCTATTTAGCTAGCACGGAATCCGGTCTTTCATGCAAAGACCAAACACATTGAGGTCAGGTACCATCTCATCAGGGAGGTACTTGAGGACAAGCGCATAGAGCTTGTCAAGGTTCATACAGATGATAACCCTGCAGATATGTTGACGAAGAGTCTACCTAGTCAGCGGTTTGAGTATTGTCATGTATTGATGGGCATTGGATAGTATGCTCACTGGTTGTTCTCCCTTAAAGGCACATTGTCCTTTAAGTGGGAGGTTGTGGGGGTTAAAGGTCACTGCGCCTTTACCCCGGTTATGTACAATACTCAAACACATATATAAATGAACGAAAAAGAAGATTAGGGTGGTTCTGCACCCACCAAAACTTGTGTGGCTCTCTGTTTCTCTCTCTCCCTCTTCCGTTCTTACTTTCGTTGAGAGCACTCTCAATATGTCTATATGTTTGTATATATCCAATATTATAGATGAAGTGATCGAAGTGATGTTGTACAAAGCTCCAAAGTGATTGAAGTGATCCTTTGATAGGACAAGCACCACAATGTCACACAAAAGATTTTGATTATCTATATATATTTATATGTCTATATACATCCAATATTATAAATATGTCCAAAGTGATCGATGCGATGTAGAAAGGTCATTGAAATTTGCATGCTCTTCAATACAAACCAGTGAAGGAACAACTAAGGAAAATAGATGGAAAGCCATGGTAGCAACAACATTTCTTCAGCCTATTGTCTTGCGAAAGATGAAGCTATTTTGCAATGGGTCCCTCACTAACCCAAGATTGTCGTACAAGATATTGATTGATTGGAGGAGCTACTTAGTGTTCCATAAAATCGACTTGAGATTGTCATTCGAAAGATGGATCAATTGTAGGAGGAGCTATGGGAAGGTCTTCAATATTATAAGGATCCACAGTTTGCAAAGTACATTGCTTAAGGCTCCCAATCTACTCTATGTCATGCCACTATCCTGCAAGCCTTGTGTGAATATAAGTTCTTCAGAGATGGCACACTTGATCTCTTGGAGCTTCGGCTACTCTGTTCTTTTGTTTTGGCCCATCTTTTTTTGGTTTTGATTTCAACCTCAGAACCACTTTTTCATTCTTAGTGAAACCAATTGAAAATATATAAGAGTAAATCTTGGATATATATTACTTGAGTCTTTTTTAGGGGCTGATCATCCCTCTAAATATAGGACAAGTGGTCACCATGATGGTGGTTGGTGCACACTAGGATATTAATTGCCACTAGCATGGTGGTTTGCTTCTATTAGTACAATATGAATGTGAATGGCATACAATTCATTTGTTAGGATTTAGTATTATTTATAATTCATTTGTTTAGGAGTTCACATAGATTCTTATGACATCACCCCATGTATTTGTGATTATTTATGTAACTTCCATGTATGGAAGTCATTGCTTGCACATTGTCTTTCCATCTCTTTGCTAGACTTCCAACACGCTGATAGAGAAGACTATCCACCTCAGCCAAATGATGAGAGGTGGACATGTTAGGTCTTATGAAAGAAGAATGAGAAGGCTAGGCTCAATGAACTCTCTCTCTATTTAAGTGCCGAATGATGAGAGGTGGTCATGTTAGGTCGCATAAAAGAAGAATGAGAAGGCTGGGCTCAATAAACTCTCCTGCACACTAGGATATTAACTGCCATTAGCGTGGTGGTTTGCTTCTATAATTACAATATGAATATGGATGTCAGACAACTCATTTGTTTAGGATTTAGGATTAGTATAATACAATTCATTCATCTAGGAGTTCACATAGATTCTTTTGACACCGTCTTAGTAAATAACTTATAATCAACTTTGGTAATTACCTACACTTCTACTAAGCATGCAAGCCCGATGACTGGTAATTAGCTGCACTCTATTTAGCATGCAAGCCCCATGACTGGTAATTAACTGTACTCTACTGATCATGCAAGCTCGACAATGGTAATTGGAAAGTGCAGTGCAGACACAACTAAGAGCCCATTCTCTAATCTAGCCCCAAAACTCTGTACACCGATCCACCTACTGCAAATCTATGGCATACCCAAAAGAGTTTGGAATTCTCATGTTCTATCTAAGAACACTATCGGATGACATCCACATGGAACCAAACCCGGAGAAGAGGGAGGATAATAGCTACAAGGAGGACATGCTTCACAATTGGCTATATGACTTGGAGTTGGCGAAGACGGTGAATATCAATTTCCCTTGCTATCATTTTTCCTACTTCTTTAAGGTACTTGTCAAGCTCATGATGTAGGTTTCTTTTGGTAGGACATGATAGTGGCGTGAACTTGTATAGAGAACCAAGACCAAGATGAAGAGGACCTTGAGCGAAAGAAGGAGTTACTATGGGCATACAAGTCAGCAGAGGCAAGCAAGTAGTTGGTGGTTCGAGTGTGTAAGGAGGTCTATGATAGGGCATTAAACTCACCTAAAGATTTGCTAGATGCTTGTTACATAGAGCTTGATAAGATAGTCAGGAGTTTGGAATTTTCCCTAGCCGTCGCAAAATGTCATTGTATTTTTGTTTTAGTAAACATCTTGCAGGCAATTATTCAACTTGTGGACTTCTTGGATTGCCATCCTCCATGATCTATGGTGCTCGTAATACTTGATCTGCTTCCATGTTAATACTTAAATGTCTTTAGAAAGATAGTTGGTTTATTCTTAGTGTCAATAATATGTGAGCATAATATTTTATGAGCTTATATGAATTGTCTTGCCCAAATAAACTATTAACCAATCTTATTTTAGTTGACCAAAGTAAACTTAGATGGATCTCGATTTAATACATCACGAGGTGGATGAAGCGATGAAATAGGACTACTCTAATGTCTTAAGTAGACCAATGGCTGAAATATGATAGTTAAAGATAACCAACCTAAAGGGGACTATCTTAGTATAGCACTTTGCAATGAATTTTAGGATAGCACGGTGGTGGTAGTGTAAGATAAGTGGTCGACAGCATGGTGGTTGGTTGCACACTAGGATAGTAACTGCCACCAATGTGGTGGTTTGCTTCTATTAGTACAAGATGAATGGCATACAATTCGTTTGTTTAGGATTTGTGGATAAGTTATGGGATTTAATAAAACTAGCATGGTGGTTTTTTGGAAAAACAAGCATGGGATTTATCATTTGGGATTTACAAAAACAATTACAAAAACAAGCATAGTCTCAAATATTTACTAAAAGAAGCATAGTCTCAAATACATTTTCCATTTTTCAGGATAAGTGGAATATTGTTTCCTTGCAATGAGACTACCTTTTATCAGTACTATCTTAGTCATCCTTGTCCACTACTCCAAGACACTTTAAGATGTGATCATGCATGCCTAAATTCAATTTGAAGATACTCTTTCCATCATGGGTGTCCTTGAGATTTTCTTGAGGGCATGTTAATTGGTGTTTGAATAGATCTTGCTTAATAATAGCACCACATCCATCATGTTCACCCTTGCTGTGGCTACCCAAGGAGATTCCACATCATGTCTAGACCATTGAACCATCAGACAAAGTAGAATCCATGCGTTGATTTAAATTGGGAGGTAGCACCATCTTGCCACACCTAATAATGCTTTATATTTTTAGCATGGGGACTTTTCTTTTTTAGCCATTCTCAATGTAGTAGCTATATAGAAAAGCATGCTGCATAAATAAGCTGCCATCTTCCCTATCATCTGAGATGTAGACATGGTATGTGCGTGGCATTGACCTAGACTCTTGTGAGTCAGTAAGCACATTGGCATCAGTCGTAGAAGAATCAAGCAAATGACTGTACATGATATGCACAAGAATTGTTATTTGCTTTGTTGTACCAGTGAGCACTTTGAATCTCATCTTGTTCTTGAATGAATAATTTTTAGTGAAGTTTATGATAGAGACGTGTGATATGCACAAGAATTGTTATCTGCTTATTGTACCAGTGAGCACTTTGTATCTCATCTTGTTCTTAAAATGAATAATTTTCAGCAAAGTCCATGACAAAGACAATAGTGTCATGGGGAAATTTGGCAAGGCATGTCCTGAACTGCTTATCCTACCAGCAGCTAGCCATGAAATTGTTAAGCACATATTTTGGGAGGGATTGAACCATATGACCTATAAGATCCCTTGATTGAGTGCTCCTATATGATAGTATCCATCTCTTTTTATGGGATACTTCAACATTGACATTTTCAAATCTCCTCCATTTTAAAGCAACATGGAAGTCTTCCCTCATTTCATTTGGAGAGACATGAAATGTCTTCTTCTTCAGTTTCAAACTGTAATGCTTGCATGTGCCACAAATGCATTCAATGTGGTGCCACTCATGGTCTCCCTTTGGACAAACCACTGGCTCCCACAAAGACCTTAGGCTACAAAACTTGGTCTCCCTTGCAACACATGATGAGGATCCAGGGGGCCTACAAACTACACAATCATCGGGGAGACATGGGCATTGATCCCATGGAGCAGTGCTCCAACACGACCAGATCCCAACTCATTCATAGCTTGCCATACTAGGTCAAAGTCTATGTGTGTTTTGCAACAAAACACATTCTTGTCTTTGAGTTTCCTGATTTGCTAGGGCTTACAATGCTCAAATCTCCTTCACCCAATTGAAATGTCAGGATTTTGATCCATAAATTTGAGATACAATTCCGTATGCTGACCCAACATGTAGGAGCAACAGTATAGTGAGACCCTTTTTGCTCTGCTAAAACACTACAAAACACAGTACGCACAAAAACACTTTTTAATTAAAGTAATCAACCTAGGGAAAAACAAAACAATTTCAACCCTCGAGTTAGTTTAATACAATCACATATATTGAATTTAAATTGAACTAATCATCTATTAATTGAACTAATCAAGCTACTTAGAAGCAAAAGAATTTCAATGACCGTGCTTCATTTGGATAGTCACAATTTCAACTACCGGCCTCAGTCACAATTCCAATCACCAGGCTCATTAGCACACGGTCACAATTTCAACCAATGCGTTGGTTTAGGACACATTTAGGTTACAATTTCAACCACATCAGACTGGTTTAGTTGGATGGTCTGCACTTCACATATTAGACAATAACAAGTACATTGTTTTTCATTTTTGAATTTCACAATTAGAAAATAACATTTCACAATTACAAAATGATGAAGCTGCTGAAACAGAGTGAGCAAAGAGTAGAGGAGATGAAGGAGAACATCCACAGCCTTAGGATGAGGGAGGAAGCAATCAAGAAGGAACTTCATCATGTACAAAGCCAGATTGTGGTATTGACGGATGCAATAGCCAAATCGGATGCCTATCTTATTATGCAGCAGGGTTCGAAATACATGGTCTGCCGTAGATGACCCCATGATTCGATGGCCTATGTGCTACCACCTTGTGCATGTTTTTTTCTTTGGGGTGTTTGTGCATGCAAGATCAATATGTAGAGAATGTCATTTTCCATTACCCAGGTCATGGACATATCAAATGTGCCTGCCTGTGCTACTACAACTATCTGTGACAAGAAAGTAGATGCTGCAGCGCTCAATTTGCCAAATTTTGGGCAAAAATTGCAAAAGACAAGGAGCTTGAATTGAAGAAGGCCAAGCCCAAGACTCAAACTGCGAGGAAAAGGAGCTTGAAGGGAGGAACCAGCCCCCTTCAGGAAAGGAGCAAGAAGGGCTGAGCCTACAGCTAGGAAGCTCAAAGCAAGGAAAGAGGAAGTGACATCAAGGAAGGGGATAGGGGGCCTAAAGGAAGGAGTCAACCCCCTTCAGGAAAGGAGCAAGGAGGGCCAGGCCTACAATCAAGGACCTCAAAAAGGCAACCTACTCAAAGCAATGTGGAGCCAGCCCCCTGAAGGAAAGGAATTTTAAGATGCAATCTATGTAATATGTATGTAATCTATTGAATTATTAATGCTCTCCAAAGTTTACTTAGGCAATGTATCTATTTTAGGATAACACTTTGCACCAATGCAATTCATTCTAGTATAATAGCACTGGTTGGTTGCAGCTTGGAGGTTGGTTGCACACTAGGATATTAACTACCACCACCACGGTGATTTGCTTCTATTATTATGTGGATATTAACTTAACTACCACCAAATTATGTGGTGGTTGGTTGCACACTAGCATGGTGTTTTTCTTCTATTATTATTACTACAAGACAAGATGAATGGCATACAATTCATTAGTTTAGGAATTGTGGATTAGTTATGTGATTTCATATTTCTCAATGTAAGTACACTTTTTAAGATAAATATATACATATAATAATATATGCAATATTATAATATTTCCAAAGTGACCGAAGTGATGTTTTCTCAGCTATGTGACTAGATAGTTTCCTTCGACAGGCCAAGGACCATAATGTGAGAAGAAATTTTTTGATTAAACGAAGTTGAAGATTTGAAATAAAGTGGTTGTATAATGCTAATGAGATAGGAAGAGATGTTGCTATGATGATGGTAGCACTTAGTACTGTAGAAGAATGCTCTGAGTCTCGAAAGTGTCAAGATAGGCCAAGGATCATAATGTCAGGCCGAATATCTACATATATCTATATATTTGTGTATATCCAATATTATAGACAAAGTGATCGAAGTGATGTTGCACAAAGATCCAAAGTGATCGAAGTGGTGTTGTACAGAGCTCCAAGGTGATTGAAGTGATCCTTTGACAGGACAAGGACCATAATGTCAGACAGAAGATTTTGGATATCTATATACAAATAGATGTCTATATATTGTAGAAAGATCACTAAAATTTGCATGCTCTTCGATACAAAGCAATAAAGGAACAACAAAGGAACATAGATGGAAAGCCACAGTAGCAATGACATTTCTTCAGCCTATTGTCTTGCGAAAGATGAAGCCATATTGCAATTGGTCCCTCAGCAACCCAGGATTATTGTACAAGATATTGATTCATTGGAGGAGGTACTTACTGTTCCGCAACATCGACCCGAGATTGTCATTAGGAAGATGGATCGATTGTAGGAGGAGGCCTTCAATATTATAAGGACCCACAATTTGCTGTACATTGCTGAAGAGGATCCCACAATGCTCTATGTTGTGCCATTGTCTTGAAAGCCTTGTGTGCATATAAAGTTCTTCATAGATGGCACACTTGATCTGTTGGAGCTTTGGCTACGTTGTTTTTTTGTTTTCACCCGTCTTTTTCTTTGTTTCGACCTCAACCTCAGAACCACTTTGGCAATCTGAGTGAAACCAATTCAAAATGTATAAGAGTAAATCTTTGATATACATTAGTCGGGCCTTTTTTAGGGCCGACAACCCCTCTAATACAGGATGAGTGGTTGAAAGTGTAGTGGTTTGCTTTTATTATTTTACTCTAGTATTATTCTACTCTCACATTATCTTTGCATATCTTTGCTAGGGTTCCAACGCACTGACAGAGAAGACTATCCACCTCATCCAAATGAGTTCACATAGATTTTGTGACATGGTCGTGGTAATTAACTATGGTAATTACCTACACTCTACTAAGCATGCAAGCCCAATGATTGGTAATTAACTGCACTCTACTGAGCATGAAAGCTTGATGTGACTAGTAATTAATTGCACTTTATTGATCGTGCAAGCCTAGTCGTGGTAACTCTGGTAGGTGCATAATTGCAAGTCCTCACATAGATTTTTGTGACATCACCCCATGTATTTGTGATTATTTTTGTAACTTCCATGTATGGAAGTCATTTGTTGCACATTATCTTTTCATATCTATGCTAGCATAGATTCTTGTGACATCACCCCATGTATTTGTGATTCTTTTTGTAACTTCCATGTATGGAAGTCATTGCTCGCACATTGTCTTTGAATATCTTTGCTAGAATTCCAACACGTTGACAGAGAAGACTACCCACCTCAGTTGAATGATGAGAGGTGGACATGTAAGGTTGTATAACATAAGAATGAGAAGGTTGGGCTTAATGAACTCTCTCCCTATTTAAGTGTAGTGCAAACACAACTAAGAGCCCATTATGAAATCTAGCCCCGAAACTCTATAGACCAGTCCACCAACTAAAAATTTATGGCATACCCAAAAGACGTTGGAATGCTCATGTTCTATCTTTGAATAATGTTGGATGACCTCCTCATAGAAATAGACTCGAAGAAGAGGGAGGATAATAGCTGCAAGGAGGACATGCTTTGCAATTGGTTGTCAGCACAGATGGTGAATATTAATTTCCCTGGCTATCATTTATGTTGCTCCTTTAAGGTACTTGTCAAGCTCATGATGTAGGTTTCTTTTGGTAGGACATGATCGGTGCAAAGTTGTATAGAGCTCCAAGACTAGGATGAAGAGGACCCCGAGCAAATGGAGGAGTTACTATGGGCATACAAGTTGGTAGAGGCAAGCAAGTAGTTGTTGGTCCGAGTGTGTAATAAGGTCTGCGATAGCTCATCAGACTAGCCTAGAGAGCTGGGAGATGTTTGCTATAGAGAGGTTGATAAGATAGTTGGCAGTTTGGAATTTCCCTGTGCTGCAAAATGTCATATTTTTGAAAAAGTAAAAATTTTGCAAGTATTTCTTAGACTTGTTAGACTACCATAATCCATGATCTATTGTGCTCATAATACCTGATTTTGTGTCAACCTACTTCCATGTTAATACTTCAATGTCTCTAGTAAGATAGTTGGTTTATTCTTAGTATCAATAATATGTGAGAATAATATTTTGTGAGCATATAAAAATTATCTCAGGTCTCTACCAAAGTAAATTGTTAATCAATCTTATTTTAGTCGACCAAAGTAAACTTGGATGGATCTCGAGTTTATACATGACTGCTTAGTACATGAGGTGAATGAAGCCATGAAATAGGACTACTCTAATGTCTTGATTAGCCTGGTGGCTGAAATCTGATAGTCAAAGATAACCAGCCTAAAAGGAGCTATTTTAGTATAGCACTTTGCAAGGACTTTTATGATAGTAGTGTAGGATAAGTCATCGCCAACGTGGTGGTTGGTTACACACTAGGATATTAACTGCCACTAGCATGGTATTTTGCTTCTATTATTACAAGATGAATGGCATACAATTCATTCATTTAGGGTTTATGGATTCGTCATGGGATTTAATAAAACCAGCGCAGTGGGATATGCTAAAAACAAACATGGGATTTATTGTTTGGGATTTACAAATACAATTACAAAAACAAGCATGGTGGGGTTAGTTTGGGATTTACTAAAAGAAGCGTAGTCTCAAATATATTTTCCATTTTCCAAGCTAAGTGAAATATTGTTTCGTTGCAATGAGACTACATTTTCTTGATACTATCTTAGTCGTCATCATCCACCACTCCAAGACACATGCTCATGCATGTCTAAATCCAATTTGAAGACACTCTTGCCCTTCTTTCATTGTGGCACAGGTTGCATCTGGAACTTAATAGCTCTTACTAGATGAGAGTACACAAATGTTTGTGGAATCTTATATAGCACTTCGTAAATGTGGCCTCTCTTGGAGCTTTTTTTGTACCAAAATGCTCCAACTACATCCCACTTCTCATAGGTTGTTCTCCAATTATTCTTAAATGCTTCCTTAACCTTGTGCTTAGGTTTTGTGCACTACAACAGAAAGTATGGGTCATCTTCCTCGTTAACAACAACTGCAAAGTTATGCCCCTCTTCCACACAGTTAATGAGGTCATCAAAACTCTCCCCAAAGTATGGTGAGTTGTTGTTTGTCTCTTTGATTGTCACTCCATCTAAATGTAGAGGGAAAACTTGAACTCGCTCCCATGTCTTCACAATTGCAATGTTCTCACAGCTGTAATGTTCTCCCAATTGTCATGATCCCCTATGATGCACGCACTGCCCAAAAAAAAAAGTTTTCTTGTTTTTATCAGGTGGTTGCCTGAAAAGCCCCATATGGTTTGAAAATCACAAAATCCTTTAATTTTCTTGCAATCGGCTGGCTTCTCCTTTGCACTTCATCCACTATCACTTCATGGAACACTCTACATACTACACCATTCTTAAGGCTTTGTTTACTGTATGTTGAATGTGCGCTTGTGGAGAGGTTGGCTGTAAGCCATGTCACAACATCATGGGCATCATTGAGATTTTCTTGAGGGCATGTTAATTGGTGTTTAAACAAAGCCTGCTTAATAACAACACTGCATCCATCATGTTCACAACCCTTGCCATGGCTAGACCCAAAGAAATTCTACATCATGTCTAGACCTGTGAAGGATTTGAACCTTGAGTCAAAGTAGAGTCCACAGACTGATTTAAACTGAGAAAAAGCACCATTTGACCACACCCGATGTTGTTTAATATTTTCCACATGGGGATTTTTCTTTTTTAACAATTCCCAATGTAGTAGAAAAGCATGTTGGACAAATAAGGTGTCATGTTCCCTATCATCTGAAATGTAGAAATGGTATGTGTGTTGCACTGACCTAGACTCCTGTGATTTTGTAAGCAAATTGGCATCAGTCATAGAAGTATCAAGCAAATGACTTTACATGATATGCACAAGAATTGTTATCTACTTGTTGTACCAACAATGAGCACTTTGTATCTCATCTTTTCTTGAAATGAATAATTTTCAGCAAAATCTGTGACGGAGACAATAGTGTCATGGGGAAATTTGGCAAGGCACATCCTGAACTACTTATCCTGCTAGCTAGCCCATGAAATTTTGAAGCGCATAGTTTGGGATGGATTGAACCACGTGACCTATAAGCTCCCTCGGGTGAGTGCTCTTATATGATAGTAGCCATCTCTTTCTATCAGATCCTTCATCATTGACATTTCAAATCTCTTCCATTTTCGAGCAACATGGTTTTCTTCCCTCATTTCATTTGGATAGACATGAAATGTCTTCTTCTTCAGCTTTAGACTACAATGCTTTCATGTGCCACAAATGAAGTCAATGCGGTTCCACTCACTGGCTCCCATAGAGACCTTAGGTTACAAAACTTGATCTCCCTTGTAAGACATGATGAGGATCCATGTGGCCTATATATGGCACATTCATCTGGGAGACATGGGCACCGATCCCCATGAAGCAATGCTCCAACATGACCAGATCTCAAGTCATTCATAGCTTGTTAGGCCAGATCAAAGTCTATGTTTGTTTTGCAACAATAAAGATTTCTGTCCGGTCATTGTTTGCTTGGGTGTAGCCATTTTTGTTGAGGTTCAGGGATTTTTCTATATATAGGTATCTTGCATGACCCATAACTTATGCATTGATCAACGAAATTCTATAAATTTTGTCTTCAAGTTGTAGTATACATTCCAAACTTGAACATGAGAGCAAACAATTATGGAATAAGGACTTGGAATGAGATTGTTAAAGAATTACAAGTGCTATGTTGCATGTGAAGAATGCATCATGAAGACAATAGGATATAGCAATTTATTAAAAGACATCAAAATTTTGTTCTATACATACATGCAACCAAGTAATCATTCAAAGGTACACTATGTGAGTTCTTCTCCTCAACCCAAGGAAACACCTAAATGAGAACATTATGTATGGGTTAACGGGCATCCAATGTTGTGATAAAGAGCTCCATTTGAGGGTACGCTCCATATTTTTTTTTGATTTGTTGAAAACCAAAATGGATTAAAAATTTGGAATCCAAACTATTAGGACTAGTGCATGGTGGTCTTAAAACATTGATAGTTGTTGGTATTGGTTTCTAGATTCACCCTAAAATGGAAGAAGTTGGAAAAGTGCAATTTGTGCATGTGAAAAGATATTTTAATAAATCCAACACTATTTACAATTTTGAATTGTTTCTTTTTCCATGTACTTGGATGCTATATGGCTCATAAGCATGCTAAAGGTCATTCCATTTAATAATACACAGCATCAAACCCGATAGCGTGCCCTTTGACCTATTTGTGTTTTGAAGCATTTTAGGCCACATTGCACTTGTTTGGGTTATCTAATTCTACTGACATGTATCATCGGAGGGGAAAAAACCGATGGCTAAAATTTTGCTACTCCTACAAATTTCAAATTTTCACACCTCTCGTCCATCAAATCTTGGAAGATTAAGTACTTGCAGCCTGCCCCCACCCTACAAACGCTCTGTAACACCCCTACGTGACCTTACGCAGACTTTGGTTTGCCATTGTCTTCTTTCGGGTAAGTTGTCCTCTATTCTTTACTTGCCTCACCAACTAGGTTCTCTGGGTCTATTATGGATTGATCGTGGCCATGGCATCAATCGCAACATACAGGTCACCATGAATTGCAAGAGAAGCAAATAGAGGCTGTGAGACAAAAAAGCTAAAAAGCTAAGTCAAGGCACAAGGAACAGAGTGCAGGTCGAGGAAAGTGCTGGCATGGTATCAAATCGACAACAGAAGACACTTTTGCAACATTTGCAAAGGAAGAAACAACAAGAAGATTAGAAGACTCCTTGTAGAGCAGTAGCAAGAAGCGATTGCAGATGCACGTATTCGATCATTGCCAGCGGAGCGAAGAACACGAGCTGTGGTGTAACAATTGGTGGGAGCATGCGAGGCAACAACATCAGGCCATTTGGGTGATTACTAGTCTCGAGTCTTCATAAGCTTTAGCCTACAGCAAAAAAGTTCATAGAGTAACAATCCTACCAACACCTCGAGATATGCATGCCCAAGACGCGATGCTCTCTAACCTGAGAAATGGCCTATAGAAAGTGAAAGGGGTGCACATATTAGATCTAGTATATGCAAAGAGAAGGAAAGAATCGAGAAAGAGAAGATAAGGAGAAGGAGAAGACGAAGGAATGAGTATGGAAAAATTAAGAAATAAGAAGGGGGATGAAAGTGAAGGAGAGGGAAAAGGGAATGAGAAGGAAAAGGGGAAGAAGGAGAAGGGAAAATGGAATGGGAAGGAGAAGGAGAAGAAAAAGGGGAAGAGCAGAAGGAAAATAAAATTTTCAAATTGTCAAGTTACCACGTCTATACATGCAACTACTGAGCGTGTCTATAGGTGCAGGTACACAGTTCAAAAATAGCTTGATGCATTGGTAGACGTGCTGTTAGATGCGGTCCAACACCCAAATGTCGACAAAATTCTGACATCGACAAACCAACTGACCTCCAGATAAAACAAAAGTGCCCAAAAACATTCTTTCTTTTATGCAAAAGAGGACGAATTTGAAGAAAACATCTTTCCACAAGTACAAGTATTATCATAGATTGAGAGAGAAGAGCAACTAACAAGAGACTTACCTTTGATAGAGGTATGAAAAGCTTCTTCTCCTTGTTCTCTTCCTTCTCTTGTGGCCTCCTTCTTCACCCTCTTCTCTTGTATGCTTGGAGTGAATGAGTATGCTTAGAGATGAGGTATATATGCTTGGAGATGAACTAATCTTGGAGATGGAAAAACAAGCTGAGAGGAAAGTAAGCATGGAGCAAAGTAAGGAAAAGGTTTTGTTAATGTAGGTTAAAAACGAGGTAGCGCATCTAAAAACGTGTCTATAGGTGCATCTATAATGTGTAATAGAAGCACATATAGATGCGTTTTCACAGTACAAACACTCTAATAGACACGTTAGGACATAATTTGGGTAAACGTTTCAAGGGCTTGACTAACATTTTGGACTAACATTTTAAATTGTGATTATTTATAGGATGTGCTCATCTTCAACAAGCACCTCCAGAGAGGATCAATCCCTCCATCTCCACAATTGAGAAATGTGGTTGGAGCAAAAAATAAAATGTATGTGTGATCGGTGTTGAGGGAACATGTATCATGCACGTAGAATTACACTCAGTCACATCTCAAAGTATGGAGAATGGGATACGACCGTATCCATGGTAAGTGTTAAAATGTTGAGGTTGATTGAGATACCTATGGCTGTTTAAGTCTTTGATATATGCTCCTTTTCTATTTGATACAGGATGGACTGCCACACCTGCATATGCTGTCCTATGCTTGTTGTGAGGAGACGAAGCGTTAATGATGTGAGGTGGGATCTTCAGGGTCGACCATTATGGATGGATAGAGTGATGGTGATAGTAGCCCTCCACCATTACCTCATAAGGCCATGGAGAGGAGGCATTCAATGATATGGTGCAAGATTTATTTGCCCATGAGTCCTCAGGGAGGGATGATAGCATAAAGAAATACCATGGTTTTAATGCAACATCAACACCGGTATTTGAGGGGTGCATATTCTCTGTTCTATGTGCCTCCCTTGAGTTACTAAACTTGCAAACCATTTATGGATGGAGCAATGCAAGTTTGAATGCAATATTCAGGGAAGCTTTCTATTTTGCAAACATGGTGAATTATGCTAATGGATCAATTGTAATACTTTTTCTCATTTATGGTCTTCACGTGTAGGCTATTGTCTAACATCCTTCCAAGGGAGAATAAATTACTGACCTCAAGAGATATGGTGAGGCACTATGTGACATATCTTGGAGGGTTGGATTATAAGCACATCCATGCATGCATCAATGATTGTCTTCTATTTCGTGGAGCACATAAGGAGGCTCGAGGGTGTCCTACTTGTGGCAAGGCAAGATATAGAGCAAATCTCAAAACTTTGGATGTGCCTCGTAAGTTTTTGTGACATTTCCCCATAATCCCTTGCATCCAACATATGTTCAAGTGCAAATCCATTGCAGAGCTCATGTCATGGCATTCCTCCCATCGATCAACCAATGGTAAGCAGAGAACTCCCGTAGACCCTCCTGCGTGGAAGCATATTGAAGACACGTGGCTAAGCTTCAAGGAAGAACCCATGAACTTGAGACTTGGATATTGGGTATGGACCTTGGGGGGTTCACCGCATAAAATTTTAGTGTACCACGTGCATTCAAAAGGAGGGATATTTTAACTTAACATTTTGGAAAATTTTAACAAGTTTACAAGAACAGGAGGGGTTTTTTAATTCAACTTTAGAAAAAAATCACTTAGTTTATAAGTAAAGAGGGGTGTTTTTATTGGGGGAAAAATTTTAGTTGATGGGTTTTTTAAATACCCCTTGAACACACGTGATACATAGGGTTTCTAGTAGGTAGGACACCCCCAAGGTATGGATGGTGCGAACCCACCATTTGGTCTCAAAAGCACCTCCTATAGTGTATGGCCAATGATATTGGTAAATTATATTCTTCCACCCTCTATGGCAATTAAGAAAGGACATGTTATGTTATCCCTTCTAATTCCAGGGAAACATAAAGTAAAAAATGTGGATGTTTATCTAGAGCCTTTGATTGATGACCTGGAGATACTTTGGAAAGGTATCAAGGAGCATGATGAGAGTAGGCCTCCCTTATCATGAGACTTCATCTACAAGGTAGTGTTGATGTGGACAATGCATGACTTCCCAAGCTATGGCGAGTGTTTAGGTAAGCATTGAACTTATAATTATAATTGGGCAATTGATGTGGCATTGAGAACCCACCTTGCTTACGTAATTGCATCTATTATTTAGGTCTCACTACATTGGGTTACCATGCATGTCCTGTTTGTGGTGCTTCGCTAGTTGCTTCATGGCTAGAGTACTTGAAGAAGGTCATCAACGAGAATCAGCATCAATTTCTCCCACTTGATCATCCTAGATATGTCGCCCCTTGGAATGAAGTCCCTTCACAATCACTCATTGTAGGAGATTCGAAGCAAATTTGGGACTTCCACGACTCCTCCACATGGCATGAGCCGGTAAGGGTTCATAACTAATGTGTGCTATATTGAATGGAAATAAAGATTGCACACTAACACCATGTTTTGTTTAGATACTCCATCTTCTATTAGCTACCATATTGGTCCCACCTCAAGAGCAATCATCTGATTGATCCCATGCATCTCTTCAAGAATGTGACATCTACCATTTGGGATCATTTTATTGGGATACGAGATTCCTTGAGCATAAGCAAGGATCTATGCACCACAGGGAGGATGCGTGAAGCTTGGCCATAAGAGAGACCAAATGGGCATGTCTTTTTACCCCATGCACCATGGATGTTATCAAAGAAAGAGATGGCGGCAGTTAAGCAGGCTATCACTACAATTTGTACTCCCATTGGATGCATGAGGTGTTTGAAGGACTTCACAAAGGGCAAGAAAGGAGGTGTAGAGCAATTATACGGCTTGAAATCTCATGATTGGCACAAGATGCTCCAAGTAAGTATGACTTGGCATAATCTCTTTTTCCTTCTAAATTTGTGAGTCTAGAAGCAACTAATCAACCATCGCTCATGTCTTCATTTCATACTACCTACTAGCATTTCTCATTGTGTATTGAAGGACATGAAGGATTGTATTTACAAGATGGGCGAGCTTGTGAGGTACTTCACAGTATACAAAATGTGAAGCATATCAATGCTTGATGCAAGCTCGATGCAAGATTTTCATATTGCTAATATGGTGCCCTTTTTTCTTCCTAGGTATGTGACCTCAAAGGAAATAGATCCCACCATGCTTGAGGATACTCAAGTTATGTGATCAGTGGAGGTTTCTATTCTCTCAGAAGCCAACTCCATCTCATAATGAATTTGGCAGATGAGATTGCTATATGCGACACTGTACATGAATGATGGTTGTTCTTCCTTGAGTGCTTCATGAAGACCTTGAAGGGTTTCGTGAGGCAAAATGCAAGGCCTAGAGGTAGCATGGCCGAGGGTTGGTTGGTACAAGAGTCACTTGCATATATTTTTGAGTTTCTTGTCTATGTGCAGGATAGCTCTCTCCCACGACTATGGAGGGATGAAGAAGACCTAAAGATGGCCTCTATTGTGTCTCAAGGGAAAGGACGGAGCACAGTAATGGATAGGGAGTTGCTTGATAATCTAAACCTCTATTGCATGCTTAATAGTGATGTGATGAAAAGATGGGTGACAAGATATGAGGATGCAAAGGCAAGAAGACAAGGAGAAAGGGCCCTCTTTTGTACACACCATGGACCTCGTGTGCCATACCTTGAGCATCTAAGAGAACTTTGAAAGGATATTCATGTTGATTTGATACTTGACAAAATGGAGAGAGTAGAGAGAGACGAGGGGATGCATATCACAATGGAAGATTGGGAGTATGCTAGAGGATGCATGCAAAAAGTCGGTATATAGAATGGTTTGCATAAGTTAGGAGTTTTCAAAAATTTAGATTGCTTATTCAATTGATTTTGGCTTGGTATAGTGCACTATGTTCAATGCTATATGGTGTGAGGGCAGGCATTTTTGGACACATCGGAATGATAAGAGAAACACACAAGATTGTGGCTTCATTGCTAGCTTTGAGGGAGTCAATGGAGCCATGGATGACTATTGTGGCATAATCCAAGATATTATTAAGCTTGACTTTCGGCACTTCTTTGTGTACGTTTTGGATGTCAAGTGGTTTAAGGACGTGGTGGAAAGAGGCCCTAATGCAACAATCAAATGCCATGAAAGTGGCTTTGTAACTATTGACTCCACAAAGTTTTGGCAAAGCAAGGACACACTAGTACTACTGCAACAAATGTGAACATGTACTCTACACATATATAAAAATGCTCACTTATATATATTTGATACATAACACAAGAAAATTAACATGTTTGTATTTGTGTTTGAATAGGTTATCTATTAATCAATGGTGGATAATAATAGGTGGTGGCATGTCATACCTATTACGCCATGTTCCAAAGTGATGTATAGTACATTTACTAATATGGAGTGTATGGAGGATGATCATGGCTATGGAGGTGATAATGATCGGGATACAAGAGAGGAGGATGATCATGAGATAGGAGATATAGATATTCAGGCCATTAATTACCCATGAGATCGACGAGCCTCCCATTGGTGATGCTGATTTTGATGAGCACAATAGCGAAAGTAGTAGTGGGCTGAATGTACTTGTAGATATCTCTCCACATTGGATTCGATATTGAAGTAGATAATTTGGCAAGGGTTGATCTCATTGAGGATGATATCGAACCATAGCCCATCTTTGGATCATTCAAATTTCTTACATATTGGCAAAACTATTTTATATATTGTCTCATTCTCCTCACGTCACTTAATTTTAATATATATGTGCATTTGGCGAAAATCATATTATGGTTTGTAACACATGCACAACATTGATATTTTTATTAAATTAGGTGCTTTAGTAATCATTTAGCTATGATGCACATTTATCAGCATGCAATAAAATTTTAGACTCTGTTGCGCGTTTATAAACGTGTCTAAATGCACATCTATTATATAATATAGATGCGCTATTAAATGCATGTATAACTGCCATTTTAGATGCCTAACTAACCATGCTAATAGACGTGCCCACATTTTCATTAACTATATCAATGCTTATAGACACGCCCGCTATTTTTCGTGTCTACTGAGCACGTCTACAGATGCATTGTGTTGTTGTGAATTCCGGCATAGTGTACACAAAATGGGGATAAATATTTCTCTAAAACTATAAGAAATTGAGGCATTCCCTCATGGATCTCACCTAATTCCTCCATTAGAAGCTTACTTCCCATCTACCTATTCTAAACACCCTTCATCTGAACAAATTATTCCATACATGAAACTTTATTGTAACTTGAAGGGACTTTACTTTTGAATGGAGAAACATAATCACTTTTATGTAAAAAAGGGGAGATAAAGTAAGGTCAAAGAGATAACTTCAAAATTTCATGCAAAGGGGGAATGGAACGTCTCAAGACATCCTTTAGCTACTCAAGGTCTTTCCACTAGGCTAGAATGAAGATATTGTAAAAGAAATAAATCAAAAGCTTTTTGAATTCTTACCCTCATAAATAAGAGAAGGTGGGACCCTTCGTCTCATAAATAAGGACATCCTCATCAACCATTCTACTCTCCCCTTGTCTTTCCCACCCCTCTAAACTTTTCCAAGTTAATACATTTTTGGATTCTTTTCAAATTGAGGGACCTATTTGTTTTTAAAGTTTCTGCAAAATTTCCTTTAGTTACAAAGTTATCAGTGTATGTACTCCTAGGTACTTTTTGATACTTATATCTTTTCCAAGACATGATGCATTAGCATTGGCATCCTTAAAATTGTCAACTTAATCTATGTATACCAATGGCTATACCATTGGATCATTGATATTTTGTTTTTGATGGTTATACCCATCTTAACATACCCCTTTTCAAAAGAAATACTCTAAAATACTCAAATTTTCCATTAAAACCATCATTATTATCTTACATTAAGGAATTTATATGGAGACTAGGCAATATATACTAGGAATGATAATGTATATATAACATTTTTCAACATTAACATACTCATTTTTGCATAAATAGTAAAGTCAAGGTTGGAAAGGTAGGTAAAGAGAGGAATAACATAAGGGTAAGGTAGGAAGAGAGGAGTGAAGAATCAAAGAGGGCCTAAGTGAATTTATTCATATAAGGGGAATGAGTGGAAAAGGAGGGGGCTAGCTATGTAATAATTAGGTCAAAAATTTTATTACTCTATTTTTCTAATAATAACATAGTGGCAACAATCTATTGATGTTGGAATCCCTTTGAAGGGGGTTTTGAAGATTTCTTTTTGGGTGGTTTGCCATGTTGCATAGCTTAATTAGTATTCCAAGAAATAAATTTAATTTCTCAAACCAAAAATATGGTAAGGGAAGTGGAATATAATTGGGTGAAATTTCAGAATAGGCTAATGGAGGGCGTAGGTGAAAAAACTAGAGCAAGTAGTTGGGAACCATTAGTGAGTTAAATAGAAATCATGAAATTGGCTGTGCAATGTGGGTATCTTCAAGGAATCTTTTCATAGGAGTAGAACTCTGATATTTGAAAGGAGGATCAGACCTCATGCACTTGATATATTTCAAGGGAGGTTGAGACTTGATGGACTTTATGTCTTATCTCATGTGGTTGATTGTCCGGGTTTGCATTCTAAGTTTGTGCCAATCCAATTTCCACGATGACATAGAAAGGAGAAAGCATTAGAAAGGAGAAAGCATTCGTATTTGGAGAGCTTCGTACAAAGGAGGTTGCATAGGCATACCATTTGTATACTCTCTATATTCGAAGGGTGCCAAAAGGATCATGACAATGAGATTTTGCAAAAACGTTATATTTATAGAATTGGAGTTTCAGAAAGATAGTTTGATTTGTGATTTGCAGCCACAAGATCGACTTCTGAAGACCCTTCCAATTCAGTTTCACATGCTGCATTCGTGCTATTGCTACCATGATTTTCTTGATCCTCTCCTTTGCAATAGACCCCTTGTATCAACTCTCCCTGCAACGATATACATTGCGAGTCTAGATCGGCCTCCTTTTCGGCATTGCCTGCTTTAATGTCTTTGCTGCTCAACCCAACCTCGGTCGACCTATTCAAGTCATGATCAACTTCTGACCGATCCTCATTAATCTGAAACACAACGGCTTTTGCTTCCTCCTTTGTAGGATCAGACGTTACTTTACACATGTCGGGTTTAGATATATATTTGTCAAGATCCCCGATTGTGGACGTTCCAGAGTCCAAGCCGTTCTCCGAGGCCTTATCCAAAACCTTTGTTTGATCCAGAACCCCAGAAGGTCCTTCTATGATGTTGGATCCCGAGAAAATCAGGTCCTCGCACAGTCTTGCGATGGCGAACTGCAGGTTCAGAAGAGGTTAAAATCATACATCTGAGTCATCAATGAAAGTGAGAGCATAGAGCTACAAATTGTATACCTTCTCCCCGTCAGGCTGTTGTACTGCGAAAATCACCTCCCCATAGTTCTTCTCTAAAATTGGCCCCGTTGCTTCATCCCCAGCAACTCCTCGCAACCTCATGGAGCTTGTAGGTGAAAGCCCATTCAGCTGAACCCAACAATAGCATATACGAAATCGGTAAAGATCTGGACTCTCGGCACCCATTTCTTCATCTGATTATAATAGGGCTCGGTTTTGGAACAGTTGCAAGGAAGGAAAGGTTTTCTCAACCGTACCGGCCTTTGCCCTTCCAGGTCTTGGAACCAGTTGGGGTGGCCACCTCCTTCATCATCGACGATTGGCACATTGGAAAGTTTTATTACCACTACCGCTACAAAGAGCTTCAAAACAAATCGGAAATCACTCCATGAAATTTAGCGCCGATTCGTAAGTCTCCTAGATAAAAGCTCGGAATCTGGATGTAACAGCGTTCAGTTGAAGTACGAGACTACTCATCGACGCGCACATGCATTTGTTGTCTGGGAAGGAAAGAAATACATTCGTAAAGCGATTTCTAACAGAAGTCAATGTAATGGCCATTCCAGCAATGCGCACCTGATAGGAAAGCAAAACGCCGTACAGAACTAAAGCTGCGACACAGTTGTATTTCCCACAGGGCTGTTTTTGCACGTAAATAACCAATGACAAAACCGATAGAAAGATTTGCCCCACTGAATACTGCATGGCAATCAGAGAGCAGTTAGAAATAATAAAAAATGTGGACAGGAGGGAACGAGAAAAAGCGAGACTATACCACTGAAGGCACATGACCGTCAGAACAAAGCAGCGCAAGAAGCTCGACAGCTCGATTCAGCATCAAGGGATAGAGATGCCATGGAAAGTAGGTGCCCATGAACAACTGGTAACAGAGTACACCTAAAACCACCGTCTGCAATTCCTCCATCATTCAATGGGTCAGCTCTCTCTTCTTTTTCTCTCTCTCTTCGGGGACTTTTGAAATTTGAATGTTACCCTGATATAAACTTGGAGGAATGAAAGTGCGAACCGTTAGTCATTGCCTTTCGAAATACTACCGCTAGTTATCATGCAGTGACGTGGAACCTCCCGATTCACCATCCAGTATCCTAAGTCGTTGGCACCATTGATAAATTTGACACATTTTTATGTGTAGACTTGAGTTCTTGCAAAGACAGTATGTCTTCCGGCGCACGGGAAAACGGGTCTGCTATATCTACAAAATTGGTCCCCCTTCGTAACATAAGGGTCCAGTCTCCCTTGGATTGCCATGTCTGCAAAGCAGAATGTCGGCAGGGACCAGAGTATTCCGGCGTAAAATCCTTTCGTTCACTAGAACTTTTAAGCTCTCCATTTCTAGACGTGTATCACTGTTTCTGCGATCCCCAGACGATCCTCTTGTTCTCTGAATATGTGTGACGAAAAGCGACAACGATGGAATCGACAACAACGTCCAAAATAACTACTGAAGCAGGCGGACAGATCCGAGCAGCAGTCCCTATAATTCGGATGTAACGAGGAACACAAAGAACAACACGAAGAATGTGCAAGCACCCTAGGAGGGGGCCGGATGGCATACCATATCGACGCAGATGAGGAAAGCCAAGAGGCCAACGACGTATCGAGGGCTGAGGACGAGGGTGGTGGAGAAAGGAGGCGGGATGAACGGGCCGGGGGCCGGGTGATGGAGGCGGTGAGGAGGCCATATCAATCGCCATCGAATCGCTGGCATGGTAAGCGTGTATCAGATGAATGAATTGCTGAACAAGAAACGCTGATCAAGAACTTATACGTCGAGTTAGAATTATTTTGAGTGAGATGATCAGGGACAATTCCTCCCGCATGCATGGAAGGAATTAGGGAGCAATGGTGTCGTTTGGATATGGCGATGATTGAAGAGTTTGCGACGAGAAAGATTGAATCAATTGCGTCGTTTGAATTATGTATGTAGTGAAGATGATGATAACAACGAAGAAGTAGAAGCGTTTTTCGGCGTACGTGCATGGTTAGGGCTGGGATTAGGATTTCATCTTATTAGGGTTGCGCGATTAGGGCTAGGATTAAGGTCTCGTCTAGCCCGTGGATCGGTAGCCAAGGGGCATGTCCTTTCTGGAGGGTTTCTACGGCTTTTTGATGTTCAGACGGAGTGGACATGAATATAGAAACAGGCCCATTGGAAGGCTGTTGGCCATTGTTGCTATAAATGTAATTGGTTCAGCCTATTTCACCAGTGCTCAGGTAGAGCAGGGGTGCCAGACGAGCTCTCCATGCACCAGCTCGAATGAGATTTCGCCATATCACTTAACACCCCTTTGAGAAAGGGAGGGTGACCACCTCGTTTCAACTAGCCATGAGAGGATTTGCGCCTCACACAACAAGGAAAAGGGACCATAGGCGCATTTTTAGATGCATTTTTGAATTAAAATAAAAAGTGACAGATGCGTCTATTAGTGCATCCACAGATCCAGTTCTGTACGCACGTCTACATAACATCAGGACACGCTTATAGACACTCTACGAAATATTAAAAAAACAATAGGACGTGCTTATAACAGCGCTAATAGACGCGCTTATAAGCGCTCTTCAAAAAATTAAAAATAAAAAAATAGAATGCTGTGTGATTTCTACAATGTGAAATGGAATTCTTGCAGCCAACAACATTTTAATTTGCACAATTCCATGCACGTCTATAGTTATTGGTAATTTGTTATATATTATTAAATGAGTCAAGGGATGAAGTACTGGAATTCGAAGTCATATACAAGCCGATGATTACAATTCCAAATAAACATTCATGGATAAAACATTGCACAAGGAAATTGAATGCCAAAAAAATAAGAGGACTCTGGGTGAAAGCATGCTACGGTGTATGTACTATTGGCAAGAATGCGGTAGTACTAAGTAGTGTGTGATATGGAGAGATTTCTTGAATCGATGTGCAATAATATATTTATTGATTACAGATTCTCATGCACAAGATATTCTCACGTACGCATTCTCATGCTCATACACACATTTTCATGCACTACGTCTCCTCTCAGGTGTTTCACTTTCAAACCTGCACTTCCACTTTTGAACTTTTGAACTTCTGATTTCTAGCTTCCACTTTCGAAATTCTGAACTTCTGATTTCCACCTCAAATTTTCTGGCGGGACATTGCGGGTCGCTCTCTTGTGGGTACTCTCTCTCTCTCTCTCCTCTCTCTCTTTCTCTATTTGTTCTTCTCTTTTCCCCCATTCTCTATTCGTTCTTTGCTTTTCCTTCATTCTCTAAATGTTTTCCCCTTATAATTTAATATTCGGACCTGCATGTGATTGTCTTTTGCCATTCCTTCTGTCGACATGCAAACTTTCTACTTTTGTTGTTGTTCTCTCTCTCTCTTTGTTATTTTACTCCGTTTCATCTTAGTGTGAGTCCTAGTACTAAAATGTTACTCTCTTTGCAGTAGCTGAAGACCGCCATGTCCCCAAGGAAGCCTAAAGGCATCACATCTCCCGCCTCCAAGAAGCTTGATGTCCTTTCTCCAAGAAGAAACACTCCATCTAGGAAGTCTGCAACCAAAGAGAAGGCAAAGGATACGGACAGCAAAGCGGCTTCTATTCCAACTCCAACCAAAGAGAAGCCAAACACTAAGGATAGCAAACCAATAGCAATTCTGACTAGAGTCAGTCTTGGATGGAGATTTTTCCTAAGAGCAAAACTAGACTCATATCTGGAGTTGGACACATGGATCCAAGAAATATGGGAAAACAACGACAAAGAGAGTCGGCGTGGCTTTCATATATTGATTGAAGAAATTCTTGTTGAACAATTTTATGAAGATTTACTATAGGATTTACAATTTGAAAACAGTCACGAACAATGAAGTTGGTACAGTGTTGGCGTGGGCATTCGCTGCATCTACTCATGGAGTAGATGTGGATTGGCATGACTTTTCCCAACATAGAGACATGAATCTGTGCTTGGCTAGCTTGGACAGCACGTGTATCAAGCACGAACATGATGTAGGCACGTCTATCGCAAAACGGGAGCTTGTACATTTACAAGATCAATGGAAGTTTAGTGTAGAGCAAGGTGTACTGCATGAGTGGAAGGGTATAGTATCAAAGGAGAATGCAAGATTGCATGCAAATTTTGAGGCTGCTACTGCAATTGATGGTAAAGCCCTCACAAAAGTTGAATCAATTATACATATACTTAGCTGGGTGCGTAGTAAAGTAGACAATTTATTACATGGTAGTGTACTACAGGATGAGTTCCCGAAGGATGTAGCAAAACTTGAGGTAGAACTAGATGCAACAAAAGTTATATTTGAATCAGTAAAAAGGTAGCGAATCAATGTTGGAGAGCACTACAAAGCAAGCTCAAGGTTTTTGAGCAACATGCAACATCTAATTGAGAAGCTCCCAAGTCAGGGTCCCAGAGTTTTGAATCCAGCACCAACTCACCATCCCATAGGCTCTGCAGCAGCGACTATGAACATGAATATTGAATGGTGAGATTCTTAACTTCCATGTTTAAATTGATGTTTTAGTTTTTAGAGTTGGGTCCTCTTACAAGTAGTGTGTATTTACCCTTTCAATAAATGTGCAAGTGTGTTTTCTGTGGGCTTGGATTTTCTCAAGAAACTATTGATGTGGTTTTTGCACCATGCTTGCACACATACCACATCATGTGTGCAACATTCCATTTTTCCGAGAACTTGCAATGTATTCATCCATCTTGCAATGTATTGGTGTCAAATGCATGGTTGGCTGCCATGGGCTTTGACAAAGCATATAGATTTTCTTCACTCTTTTTTTCTTATTACTTATTACTCAATAGAGTAATATAATATTGTACATGTTGAACATTTGAAGTCAGTTATTTAGTACTAAATAGTACTACTTATGTGATTTAGCAATATTTAGGATTTATAAGAACTATTTGGCATTTAGCAATGTTTAACATTTTGCACTATCTAGACTTTAGTACTATTTAGCACTATTTAGCATTTAGTAGTATTCAACACTATTTAGCATTCAATAGTTTTATTTAGCTTTTAGTACTATTTAGCACTATCTAGCACTGCTAGTACTGTGTGTTTTAGCACTATTGAGCATTTAACACTATTTGGCATTTAGTAGTATTTGTCATTTAGTACTATTTAGCATCAAGTACTATTTAGCATTTAGGACTGTTTAACATTTAGTAATATTAGCACTACCTAGCATTTAGTACTGAAAGCATAAGCATTTAGTACTATTTGGCACTGCTAGTATAGTTGTCTTTCAACACTATCTAGCACTCCTAGTACTGTGTATTTAGTGTTAGATGTCAATGCCCCACTCTCGTGTAACTACGCGGGAACCAGCTAACTCTACTTGTAAGCCCCCCATATGAGAAGGCATTTGAGTAGCTCGGTTATCTGGTAGGTCTTGGTTTGGACACCAGATGGGTGCCATGTGTGGCCTGATGGCTGGATGGCTTCAGATAGAGTTACACTGCCAACTAGGCTACATGCAAGTGCGGGAAGGCATCCCATGATTGACCACACTGAGGGTAGATTTCTCGAGGCAACCCACTCTCGGGTTACAGGGCTCGTTTGGAACTCCAAATGATCCCGGATGGCTCTAGACCGAACGGATACCGTAGGTTAGTTGCTCTATTCTGTGCCATGGTTCTATCGTGTGGTCGGTGGCCTATTTCGAGACCGACTACGACTGGTGGCTGTATAAGAGCAAGCCTGTGAAGCCCATATTCATCACTGGCTATAGCAACCCTGATTCCTTAGCATACAGCCTCCATTCTCTACTATTTCTAGCATGCCATCGAAGCTTCTCACATAGGAGCGCATAGCTGGGAGGCAACGCCATCTATTGTATCACTTTTACAGTAATCAAATTTTTGATTCTCCATACTATCTACTTTTCTCTTTTGCATACGAGATCCTGTTATCTGTTGAGCACAGACGTTGTATTGTTTTCTTACATGGTATCAGAGCTTGGGCTCTAACAAGAAGATTTGGTAGTATGTTTCTGTTTGTGAGCAGATTATGAGAGATGGCCCAACCCGCAAGACTGCGAATCCCACCATTCGGGGAAAGCGAAAAGTTGGACAGCACTAACTATCCACTTTGGAAGTTCAAGATGAAGACCATCCTAAGCGCATATAAGCTTTGGGATATTGCTACTGGGGTGGACATGAAGCCGGTTGCGAGACCGAATCCAACCAATGCAGGATAACAGATAGTACCAACTGCGGATGAGATTCTCGCATGGAGAAGAGGAAATGCAGATGCGATGTGTTCTATTATCTATAGTGTAAGTGATTCTGTCATGGCATTAATTCAAATGTCACCACAGCGGAGGAGGCATGGATGGTCTTGAAAAATTAGTACGAGACCACGAATCAGACGTGGATTCAGAATCTAGAGACTCAACTCACGAACGAGAAACTGTTTGAGTCTGAAACGGTAGAGAAGTTCATCACCAGGGTGAAGAATCTGTGCAATCAGATGACTGCGTCTTCAGATTCTGAATCCGCGTCTGATTCGTGGTCTCGTACTGATTTTTCAAGACCATCCATGCCTCCTCCACTGTGGTGACATGTTGAATTAACGCCATGACGGAATCACTAACACTGCAGACAATAGAACACAGTGCATCTGCATTTCTTCTTGTCCACGCGAGAATCTCATCCGCAATTGGTACTATCTGTTGTCCTGCATTGGCTGGATCCGGTCTTGCAACCGACCTCACATCCACCCCAGTTATAGTGTCCCAAAGCTTGTATGCGCTTAGGATGGTCTTCATCTTGAACTTCCAGAGTGGATAGTTAGAGCCGTCCAACTTTTCGCTTTTGCCGAATGGTGGGATTCGCAGTCTTGCGGGCTGGGCCATCTCTCACAATCTGCTTGCAAATAGAAAACACACTACCAAATCTTCCTACTAGAGTCCAGGCTCTGATACCATGTAAGAAAATAATATAACGTCTATGCTCAACAGATAACAGGATCTCGTACGCAAGAGAGAAAACAAGATAGTATGGAGAATCAAAAATTTGATTATTATAGAATTGATACAATAGATGGCGCTGCCTCCCAACCATGCACTCCTATGCTTTGATGGCATGCTAGAAACAGTAGAAGACGGAGGCTGGATGCTAAGGAATCAGGGTTGCTATAGCTAGTGATGAAATGGGCTTCACGGGCTTGCTCTTATATAGCCACCAGTCGTAGTCGGTTAGGCTCAATCGGGTGACCGACCCAATCCGCCCAAAAGAGTTAAAGAGACTTGGTCCACCAGCTCTTTTCTTCAATAAGTTATAACCTAAGAGGTTAAAGCCTCCCAAATGGTTCATATAGGCTTGCCATCTTAGATATAGTGGATGCCATGCAAAACTCTTCCTGAAGTTTGTCTCATAGACTATAAAATGTAGATGGTCATAGACTCTAAAATGTAGATGTGTTAGATTATAATTAAGGGTCATGAATGACAAAGTGAGAAGGATATCGAATTTGATACATGCTATGAGAAGAATCAAATCGCAAAAGCTAAATAAATGGGGATACTACTAGTCCAATTGAATGGATTAATATTGTCTCTTTATGATAAAACATGGACTAGGATGTTTTTGTACGTAACCCACGAGGTGGCCAATGATAAATAATAAGTAATTAGCTTTACATGCCACAACAATGTGCAGGTTAAGTACTAGTGTGACCTATTGACAAAGGAATAGAGATAAATAGGACACAAAGAGAGAGATCATGTGCCAATAATTATTTTCATTAAAAACATTTAGTGGACCTCTTTGTTAGTAAAGTGACTTGGAAGGGGAAGAAATAATTGCATTTTGAATAGTGCAAGCATGCACCTCATAGTCTCACTAAGATCATTCCCACTAAGCATCAATTCCTATCTATAAATAGGGCTAAGCAAAATCATACCTATAGAAGCAAACAGAATACAATCTACTAAATAGCCACAAATGCCAAACCCGCAAACAACTTGAATCCCATGTTACATACCTATAGTATCAAACCCCCAAAAATCTATAGCAATAAAACTTGAACATAACAAACCTACAGTGGAATGAAATTGCAATGAACTTTATAACCTCTTAAAGTGAACAATACATTGTAGCCTCTAATCAATAGTTTGCAACAATATAACCATTAGCAATAGTAGCCTTGATGCTCAAAAGTAAATCCAACTATGAAGATTTTACTTACACATCAGATTGTAATTGTCTGCTCAATGCTTTGAGATCCATGATGTAATGCCTTACTTTTCTTGGTCAAAATTTTGAGTACATCATGTAAAATCAATCATACTACTGAGCAAAGTTATCTCCATCTTGGAAGATAAGCCATTAGAGAAGAGTACTCAACCATGCATCAAAAGTATATGCTTGGAATTATCCTACTTAAAAATTTCCACAGATTATGGGTGATGGTGGCCACATAGATTCATGAAAGTCAAATCCACCTCAATTCCGATATGAATGTGAGTATGAATGTATGTTATGTGCACAGAATTGTAACCTGGCTAGAGTGCCAATGCATGGACTACGGGTTCCCACCTCCATCTATACGAAATCTTAGAGGTGTGCCCTCTCACACAATTCATCACCCAATCCTTCGACAATTGGCGATGCGCACATCCAAAGTGCACAAGAGGAGGATACAACCTCATCCTCGATGCTCTAGTCCCAAAGACCGATGCAGATGGTCTACAGCCTCACTAGCGCATTCCCTTCTTAAAGTTGGAGTAGTTTTGGCGATACTATCACAGTGCCCACATTGATCGTCGGATCCACCCCTTGTATATGCCAATGGAATGGTGATGGACTTGGGAAGAATTCAGAGAGCTCCAGTAAAAGGACCCTAATATGTTGTACAATTTTTCGAAGTACAACTTCCCCAAAGAGATGACTTAGGAGGGATTTTGCTTTTGCCTCCAGTCATTCAACGACACGTACGGCTCGATACTCGATCCCGCCATCGTGGCAGTGGTCCACTTCACCCGCCTCCTCCTCTTCCTCCTCCTCGACCTCCCTATCCATAGTTGCCCCATCGATGACTGCCTCCACAATCTGAATAATCAGATTGTCTTCAATCCCAACATCGGTCCTATGCAATTTCAGGATCTCCGCCTCTACCTCAGTGTCCACAATCTCCACGGACACCACATCCACACGTACGAGGATATGCACGCCACCCATTTTTGGAAGTATCACTCGTACCTCACTCGGCTCACTCCACGATAGATAGACCGCTATGCAGTCCTACAGACAGGCCTCAGCACACACCTCCTCTAGCATGGCCGAGGGTGGATCAGTAACAATAGGAAGGGGGGCATGCTAACATCCACTGAGTACAGTCACTGAATGCAGGGTAATCGATGAGTAGAGGTGATTAGGCTTCATGATTTACTTCAACACTTACAACCATGGAAGGACTAGAGCACAAGCTCAGGGAGTTTGAGCCCCAGCCCCAAATACCCCAAGGCCAAAGATTACAGGCAATGTGCACAAGTTGCAGGTTCCAGCTTACAAATTGCAGGTTCCAGCTTACAGGTTGTATGTTCTAGCTGCAAGCTACAGTTAAGTGTCTCGCGGGAGTTAAGCCTCGCCACTCCAGGATTTGAGCCTCCTACATAGGGTTTGAACCACACATAGCTTAAGGCTTGGAGGCTTTCATAGATCTCCCCTAATACGTAAAAATAGGTAACGGAGCTATAACTCAAAGAACCAACGCGGTGGTCTCTCCAAGAGAACCTTGAATTCTGGGCAATAACAGGTGGTCATGCCAGAGACTGCGCTGAGGCGATGCTCAGAACGATAGATTGCATCTCATTAGTATGCCAAAACTTAGCGCGGTGGTCTTTCTAAGCCAACCTATGACTGCGGGCAAAGAAGTGGCAAAAGGCTGCATGATGACAGGTGGTCAGCACTGTGGCGATGTTTAGAATGATAGATTGCATCTAATTATTACAGCAAGAACCAGTGCGGTGGTCTCTCCAAGCCAACCTTCAATTTTAATGATCTGCATGGGTGCGTGTCTAGTGACAAGTGGCAAAGCTGTAGCAAAAGGCTGCATGATAATAAGTGATTAGGCGGCGTAGGCCAGAGATTACGTTGCGCAAAGCAATGCAGAGATGCCATGTGTCGAGCTATGTGGTGTTCTGAACAAATATATTGCGTCTCATTATTATGCCAGTGCGCCTTCATGACGTCGAAAACGCTAGTGCGCCTTCATGACATCTAAAAATTTTTCAACTAGAGCGTGGGTCCCTGCAAAATTCAAATATTCACTGAGAAACTCATTGCATCGCAGCCCCAAAATGTTCTGCAATTGGCTACACCCAAGCTAAGGTTGAATACTTCTCACGTCTCGTAGGACGAGAAAGTCTCGATACTCCGTGTGTAGAACTGTTTGTTGGACCATTGAACCAGTTCAGCTGCCTACGGACCGCCCAATTTGCAGCTAGATGCAAAGCTTATCCTAGAACTACAAGGCTATGGTTTGCCTTGCATTTTTACGTAGATTTCTCAGCGTTTATGACCTTAGTAGACGGAATAACCACCCAGCGTCTCTACTCAAAAAAGATGGCGACCGATATTGATGTAACGATGAGCTATGGAAAGCTCTTGAATCTTTAGCGGAGAGCCCAGTGTTCCGACTTGGTCATGAAAGACCTCGTATGCTTCGATTGAGGAAGAAACAAACTCAGAGAACCATATTGTCGCACCATTGATTATGAACTTCTTGTCAGTCTCTACTTTCATAATTACAGTTGAGTGTTCTCTAGACCGCCAATTTCATAGCACTGGTTGGGCTAGAGACAGAGTTGATTTGCTGGACTCCGACCATAGGTTACATTGTGTGTGATCATGTTGCTCTGCTCTCTAGAACCTGCGTGGTAGCACTCTATGTGCGCGTTCACGAAGAGCCACATTAAGCCATTGCTTCAAGTTCATATTGAGAGCTTTTTGTAACTCTATGTTTCACAATAGCGGGCTTACTCGCTTATATTTCGCTCCACTGTGCCTACCATAATGCTTGTTGGTGAGGGATCCGTAGTGGTAATACATGTGATAATGCTGGGAGCTCTTCTGATTGACGAAAATGAAGGAATGCAGGAGAAGGCTTGAGCGTAGAGTTTGCATTACGCATCCAGGGTAGGCTGAGTTCAATGGCACCCTACACCATGGAAGAGGCGCTCTCCAAGGTAGGCCGAGTTCAAAGGCACCATATAACTAGGAACATGAAAGACTCGAGGCGCTCTTCCTGTTCACCAGTTGAAAATCCTTCACGCAGTAAGATCAGCCTAACAGCAAGAGCCTTCGAGCTTTCCAGCCAGAGATGCCATACTAGCAACGTGCAAGGAACAACGTGTGTGTGCTTGCATCAGTGATCCACTACACTTCCCACTGGACACCTTGGCTGATCTTTATCAGACCCTACGTGTTACCTTGCTAGCTCAAAGGTTTACCTTGCTAGCTTCACGGTGGATAGCCTTCCTCGCATCCACTGGCCAACTAACATTTTATATTGGCAGTTCGTCCCGAAACACCACACAATGGAACATCTGATAGTTCACAGCCCTGCTATACAGTGTAGCTGGCAATTGGTTCGCATCCCATATACATTTACCGGCCTTATAAAGAGACTGCAGATAGGACAGCTATCATGCAGATACGCATATGGTTTTGTACTGCCACTAGCTTATCAAGGCATTCTGATTCCTCAAATGATGCCTGTTATCTTTTTTTTTGGAGTTTCCCATGTAGAATACAATATATTTGAGGACTGCGCACTGGTCTACGATAATTCGGGTGCATTTAATCCTTGTGGACAATTATATTAGCTTGAAACGTTATATAGCATTCACGACGCACTCGCATATGATGTAAGCGGTAAATGTTTATCTCATCTGGGATAGACAGAGACACAAATTAGCTAAGAGTGGCCATTTTTCATTCTGTTGACAACTATGTTCAATGTTACACACGGGTATGCCCACAGGGAGATTGTATTCCCTGCGCTGTCATTTAATCTCCTTCAAGAAAACTATGGCTAGACCAGTAGATATTTTCTAATAGATGATATGCGCAGTTTAGATCCCCTTACTAGTGTGTTTGTGGCAGTGAGAAAATTTCATTTACATACTGCATGATCAGGATTCCTTTGTGGAACGATGTATAACTAAGGAATCATTGTATAAACAATCACGATTCATTTGTGGTCGAGTCGTCTAAGGGTGCAGCAGATTTGCTTATGAGCAGCTCTTATACCCATAACTCTATAAGTTCTATCTGAAAGCTTAGATTGCGAGGAGTCATGACATCCACGAAATGCCTAGAGGGCTCTGATTCGAATGCCCTGAAGAAGTCTGTCTGCATTGACAAGAAAAGAGCAAACTGCATATTTTATGTGGCACACTACAACAACATAGCAGACAATTTCAATACACAGAGATGGGGCACAACATGTATGCACTATACAACATTATATGTGCTATACAAGGCTATACACCCCACAAAACCTACTATGTAGCACATAGTTTGAGTGCACACATAGATGCGGAGATAGGTATACTATATAGCTCACTATTTGTGCTACTCAAACCTATATAGCAAACAATCTCAATATACATAGATGCGGCACACCATGTATGCTATATAGCACACTATTCGTGCTTTTCATAATTAACTTGAAGAGGGTAGGACTTGGGCAAAAAGCCTTTGGACGATTGTTTTCAAGGACTTCAAAAGCAAGTCCCTAGAATCATATTTCAAGTCCTAACTAGCATTAAGTAGCATATGACAGTCCACATCTTCAGCACATGAAAAGAAACCCACTATATAGCCTTCCATGAAATTATAGATATCTCCCATATACTTAGGAGATAGTAATATTCTTTGTAATCCTCTCGTCCTCTTCATCTTATTCCACTGGCTACCGAAGTGTACTTGGAATCATCAAAGGCTAGCACACAACACAAGCTTCCATGAAATTATAGATCACCTGTACACTTAGGAGACAATAATATTCTTTGTAATCCTTTCTTCCTCTTGATCTTGTTCATTAGTTGCCGAAGTGTACTTGGAAAGATCTATAATTTCATAAAAGGCTAGCACACAACACATGCTTCCATGAAATTATAGATATTTCCCGTACACTTAGGAGAGAGTAATATTCTTTGTAATCCTCTCTTCCTCTTTATCTTGTTCCACTGGCTACCGAAAAGTACTACAAAAGATCTATAATTTCATTAAAGGCTATCACACAACATAGGCAATTTGCCATTGTGGTTAGATTGGGGTTTCTTTTCATGTGCCATGAGGATTGGGACTCTAGACAACATGGAAATTGAGGAGGCAAAGATGAAGATGGCCAACATAGTGAAGAGGATACAAAGACTTCAGGACAATGGGTAATGGAATTTGCTATGTAGCACATAGCCAAAAATGTGGAACTATGCATGCTATGTAGCTCACTGTTTGTGCTATTCCAAGCATGGGATAAACTATTTAGCACACAGTTTTAGTATATATAGTCGTGGCACACTATGAATGCTATATAGCACATTGTGTGTGTTGTACAACCAACATAATATGCTATGTAGCACACAAACATAGATGTGGAACTATGGATGCCATATAGCTCACTGTTTGTGTTATTCTAAGCATGGGATCAACTATATAGCTCACAGTTTTAGTATATATAGTCGTGGCACACCATGAATGATATATAGAGAATTGTGTGTGCTATACACCCCATACAATGTGCTATGTAGCACACAGACATAGAACTATGCATGCTATATAGCTCACTGTTTATGATATTCAAACCACAGATTCAGCCATATAGCACATAGTATGAGTATACAAAGTCATGGCACACCAGGTATGCTATATAGCACATTTTGTGTGCTATCAGCCCACAAAATATTCTATGTAGCATACATGCAAAGATGTGGAACTTTGCATGCTATATATCTCACTGTTTTTGCCATTCAAACCACAAAATCACCCATATAGCAGATAGTTTGAGTATACATAGTCGTGGCACATGAGGTATACTATATAACACATTGTGTGTGCTATATAGCCCACAGAGTATGCTATGTAGCATATAAACAAAGATGTGGAACTTTTCATGCTATATAGCTCATTGTTTCTTCTATTCAAACCACAAAATTAGCTATGTAATACATAGTCATGGTAGACCAGTTATACTATATAGCACATTGTGTGTGCTATACAGTCCACAGAATACGCTATGTAGCACATAGACAAAGATGTGGAACTTTGCATGCTATATAGCTCACTGTTTCTTCTATTCAAATCCTAGAATAAATTATATAGCACATAGTTTGAGTATACATAGTTGTGGCACACCAGGTATAATATATAGCATATTGTGTGAGCTAGAGAAGACTAAAATATCTCTAGGAGTAAGTGGTTGCCCTCGGATTTTCCCATCGGCTTGGGGCAAGAAGACTATTCGGTCGTTCAGGACCTTGCTCATCGTTCTTTGAGCATAGAAAAAGGGAAAGGTAAGAGAGGTATCTTCTATCTCTGAAGAAATTGATCGGCACCCACATACAGTCAATGTCATCATAGATAATTGCCGTGTCAAAAATGTGTGTTGATGGGGGAGCTGCATGTAATATCATGGTGCCCCGAATCATGAAGAAATTGAATTTGAAATGTACAAGGTGTTCCTCCACTCGAATCAAGGTAGCAGATGGTCAACGATTCGCCACCCTGGGAGTCATTGAGGATTTGCCCATCACTGTCAATGGGTTGACCACCACCATCAATTTCTATGTAGTGGACATTGAAGATACAAGTAGGAGTTACCCAACCATACTCGGGAGACCATGGTTGAGAAAGAGTGATGCAGTCAGCTATTGGAAGACAGGACACATGTCTTTTGGTGCTTCTAAGGAGAAGATCCTAGTGCAACCAGGTGCCCTGGAACCAGAAGAAGAAGAGGAGCAAGACAGTGAGACTCTCTCATCCTCGGTGTCTGAATCAATGGAAGAATCAGACGAGGGGGGAGGAGTTCTCAGAGGAGGAAGTTTACATGATGGGGGTGTCTCCGACCCCGCCACCTACAGAAAAGGTAACAGCTAGTCCTCAACAGCTTGAATCCATGCTTTCCCCAGACCTCACTCCAAGTGAGAAAGACGAGTTCCTATAAATGTTCAAAGATTTCCCTGACCTCTTTGCAACTAGCTACCACCACCTTTGCCATGTGACTGCCATAGAGCACAAGATAGAGCTGAAGCCTGATGCTAAGCCTATGGCTCAGAAGTATCGGAGATTAGGGCCCCTACAGACCGATGCTTGGCCTCACCAATGCTCCTGCTACCTTTCAGAGATTTATGCAGATGGTGTTTGCTCCTTATTTGGGGGATTTCTTGGAGGTGTTTTTAGATGATTTTTGTATATTCTCGTCATGTAAGGAGCACGTCATGAAGGTTAGGTTGGCCTTCCAAAGGGTCAATGATGCAAATGGCAGTCTCAACCTTGAGAAATGCACCATTGGAGTTACTCAAGGGAGGTTACTGGGACATATTGTCTCATTTGAGGGCATCAAGCCTGACCCCGAGAAGGTAGAAGCCATCCTTAAGCTCTCCCCACCAACAACCAAGCGTCAGGTACGCTCATTTGTCAATCTAGCAGGATACTATCGCCACTTCATTGATCAATATGCTGCTTTGACATGACCCATGACTATGCTATTAAAAGATGGGGTTGATTTCTCTTGGGATGAGGTTTGTGATCATGGGTTTGCACAAATCAAGAATGCTTTGGCTTCAGAACCCACTCTACGCAATCCAGATTGGTTAAAGACTTTCTATATCAATCCTGGGTTTGGTGAGCACACTCTGGCAGGTATTCTTCTCCAGCAAGGGGAGGATCGGTTCATGTATCCTATTCGATTTGCTTCTCGACAATTGCTCAACACTGAACGATGCTATTCAGAGGCTAACAAGCATGCCTTGTCTTTGGTGTTCTGCATTGAGAAATTTAGGCATTATGTGGCTGGAAAGTCCTTCATTATACTCACTAGCACTGGTCTTGCAAAGCAGGTTCTTCAATCACCAAACCCCATGGGCCGGTTGGCCAAATGGTTGGCAGTTTTACAAGAATATGATTTTTCTTTCAAAATTGTAAAAGGGGGTTGTTCCAACTTGAAGAATGATTTGATTGATTTAGAGGAGTGCCTTGATGTAACCCTTGTAGCGGCCATAGAAGTTGGGGATCCATGGTATGGTGGTATCTACAGGTTTCCGACTGCTTTCTCCTTTCCTCCAGAAAGTACTAGCTATGAGAGAAAGATCTGCAGAGATAGTAGGTGCTACACCCTCCTTGATGGGGTATTGTACTGTCAAGGCATGGATGGGGTACTAAGACGGGCCATTGATGCAGATGAAGTGCCTAAGGTATTGAAGCATTATCATGATGGATTTTGTGGAGGCCACTATGCTAGTGACTATACAGCTAAGAAGATTTTACATGCTGGATACTATTGGCCGACCTTGTTCAAGGATGTCACTTTGTATTGCAAAACCTGTGAACCATGCCAATTCTTTGGTAGGAAGGATTTGCATCCTAGGCAACATCACCCAGTGATGTCCATCCATCCGTTTCAG
Source organism: Dipteris shenzhenensis (assembly GCF_047967505.1). Lineage (NCBI taxonomy): Eukaryota > Viridiplantae > Streptophyta > Polypodiopsida > Gleicheniales > Dipteridaceae > Dipteris > Dipteris shenzhenensis. The sequence goes on from NC_141619.1 coordinate 22,998,551, forward strand.
AAGTGGGGAATAGATTTTGTCGGGCCCTTGCCCATGACTGCCCGCAAAAAGAAGTATCTTTTGGTAGCCACTCACAATATGTCACTAAGTGGGCTGAAGCTATTGCCCTCCCCACTGCAAACGGTAAGGCAATTTCAAATTTCATATTTGAACGTATCTGCACAAGGTTTGGGACACCCATGGAAATAGTCTCTGACCATGGGAGTCCATTCTTAAATGAAGCGGTGGAGTTACTCATGGATCGCATGGGTATTGATCATCGCACTTCTAGCATTCGCACTTCTAGCATCTATTATCCAGCATCCATGGGTCAAACAGAGCAGACCAATGGCCTCCTTTGTAAAACCATGGGAAAAATGGCCACAGGGAATAGGAGCTAGTGGGATCAGAAGGTCACTGAAGCCGTGTGGACTTACAACATCACTCATAAAACGTCTACAGGTCACACTCCTTTTGAGTTGGTGTATGGTACTGAGGCAGTTTTACCACTAGAGATAGAGATTCTGGCCTTGAGATTGGCACAAGAACAGAGGATGACAGATGATGAACATGTAGAGGCCAGATTGGTACAACTTGAGAAGTTAGATGAAACCCGACGCCTTGCACTACACCAAACAGAGATCCAAAAGAATCGACAAAAGGCCCGCTTGGATGCTAAGATTCGCAAGGGATGGGAAAGACATTTTGCTGAGGGGGATGTTGTGCTATGCTTTGATAACAGATTGGACCACCAAATGGATAAGAAGTTTCTGCCACTGTGGACCGGTCCATACAAAGTCATCAAGGAACGTAGCAATGGGTTTGTACAAGTTCAGGAGCTGCATGAACCATATGGCAAGAAGGTGATCAACAAGCGTTACCTCAAGCCCTTCTTTGTGCGTGATGGACCCACGCATGGAAATGCTATGCATTCCCTGCCTGGGGGGGGGAATTGTTATGGATAAATTTGTCTAAGGAAAAAGGCATTAATATGTGTGTGTGTTTGTATGTGTGGCAATAGTATAATAAAATATGGTGTGCATAGGGCCCAGGGTTGAGGTGGCAGGGCATGACCATGTGCCACCCTTCCACGTAAAAGGACCCATAAAGTGTGTTGTACATAATCCATGGTAGTAATATTATAAAATGTAAGGTGGCATGGCTCCTCCATGTGCCACCCCTCCACCTAGGCTGCATTTAGTGAGATATGGCCCAAAGTCTATGGGAGAAGTAATATAAAATAGGTGGAGATGGATATTATATTGGGTTATTCCCTCCATATAGGATAGGCCCATGTGGGGGAGGTATAGAAGGTCCAAGAGAGCAAGTTAAATAATGGGGAAAGTAGAATGAGGTGGCAAGATTCCTTGTGCCAACCCTCCACTTGTCCTCCTAAAGGTTTGAACATATTATAAAATTGGGAAGAGACCAAGGGAGTATCATAGACTTGAGATATGGGGCTTGATTTATGTGGAAAAATGAGGCAAGTCTTTTTCATGGAAAAATAAAAAATAAAAAATGAGCTTGATAAGCTTTCGCCAAGATTTTATATCAATATATAAGCAAAGCTTCAATAAAAACATCCATGTTGAGAATGAGGATAGTTTGAGCTCATCCAAGGATTTCTTGAATGAAAATATCTTGGAATTTTGCAAATTTAAAATGAAAAATTTAATGTTGAAATTGACTTGTTTTGTACTAATGGCATCTATCCAAGTATGCATCAAATTTAGCCTTCAATGTCATCTCCTATTTTTTCCATGTATCTCACCCACATACCTTGCTTGTTTTGTACACACCCACATTTTGTGAGCGTAGCCCTCCTTTAAGAGAGGGTAAACACACCTCTCCTTAAGAATAAGAGAGGTTTTATCTCCCTCCACATCTTAAACTAAATTTTATGCATCATCTTTGCCTACTCGATGTAGTGAATATGAGTGAATATAAATCATATTGTAAGATGCAAATGATGCAAACGACATGTGTTTATGCCAACTATAGCTAGCATCCATCATCAATTGTAACCTTCATAGAGGGAGATTTGACAATAAGAATTTCTAGTCAGGCTAGACATTTGAAGCCTTAAAGGATGATTTTTTCAAGTTAGTTTCGTTAAGAAGCGAAACTTTTATATTGATATACCCTAATAAAAATAAACTTTTGAAACATTCGCCAGGATTTGAAACTTTTATGTGAAAAATTTTTAAGTGCCGCCAAGATTTACATCTTTTACTTCAAAATTCAGAAGAAATATATAAAATCGTACTATGTGCTCTCGATACTGTAAAACTAAAAAAACTAGCTAGATAAACTTTCCCCAAGATTTTATATTAATATATAACTATAGATTCGATAAAAACATCCATGCCTTAAAGGCTCTTACAAAGAATGTTTACACACTTGGGTGGAAGACCAAGTCTTTCTTTAAAAACAACCAATGAAATTCCAAGTTAAGGCCACCGACATGGATTTCTCTTACAGAGTGGATCCATGCCAAAAAAAGTAAACTCCAAGTTGGCGCATTTGTGGATGCTGGCTAGAGTCAAATTTCTCACTACGTTTGTTTGGGCGGAATCGCCCGCCCAAATGATGGGCACCAAACATGCTTCCAAGCACACATCCTCCCACTCGCTTAATAGAATCACTCTTTACGCAGCATACAAATTGCCTTATTCTGAGGGCAGATTTGCAAAGGGGCTTGAAGACTAGATGTGGGTAAGCATAGTGACATAGTGCCCATAGTCCACCTTAGTTGCTTGCCTAGATTGGCAACGGGAAAATTTTTGGACAGGCAATTGAGGGTGCGCGCCAAGTTGAGTTGATGTGGCAAATATGTTCACTAGCCAAACTTGATGGGCAACCAATCTTGGTTGCCCGATTGTAAACACCCAGTGGTAGGGTTTAGACCACTCGGACAGACACCGTCTCGTAGAAGATAACAAGGGTGTGAAGTGGCCTGGTGACATATGATTTGGTTTGTAAGTTGTTCGAGAGATAAGGCTTCATATGGCCCTCCTCCCATTGTCCAAAGATTGAACAAATGCTGCAAAGCCAATTGCAGGCATAATGCAGTTTGAGCCGAGCTTGGAGACATTATCGTCTACTGTGCCATCTGAATGTCAAACCTGGATGGTTATCCTCGGATGGCTTTCGGTGTGAGACATCTGTTTGACTGGAATGCCAAAGATGAGGGTGGGTTCAGATTACCCATTGCCAGGGTGGTTCACACCAGTCGTCGGCGGCGTTGACTTATGTCACAAGGTGTGATTGGTGATGAATTGGAGGGGATGGAATGAGCCAGAGTCATGTAGCAGTTGATGGGCCAAACAAAAATCTTTACGGTAGGCAGCCTAGAAGGAAGTTTTCCTTTTCTAAGCCCTCGTTAAGCCATGTGTCGTGATTATAGGCATTGATCTTTATGAAGATCCAAGGGTTTAAAACGTGCTTTCTAAAAAAGCAAACTTTTGTGAGCTCTCCTTAAGCCATGTGTAAAATTTTAGGCCCTTGATTTTAGATTGATCTAAGGGACTAAAACACTCCTTTCAAATTTGGCCCAAAAGCATACTTTTTTATTCATTCTTTCCGCAAATCTATTATATAAGGAGGGATATAATTGCATGTTTTCTTTCTTGCTATCACTTGATTGAGTAATTGTTGGACAAAGCTCACTACCTTGCTATTGAAACCCCAATTGGATAATAGTGAGGATTGAGGTATTGGATAATAGTGAGGATTGAGGTCCAATTTGGAGTTAGAGTCATGACTGAAAGGATGCCTACTGCAACCTAGTTTGTGTCGGTGTCGGGGGGAGTCCATTCTATTGGGCCAATGAGGAGTGGAGCCCTTGAGAGTCAAAGACCACCTTTGGTAGGATGCCATTAGGATTTTGCAATAATCACCTTGTGTTGAATCGTTTCTTTATAAAGAGTGTAGGAAACAAATGTCTGTTGTGGCTCACAGTTTTTGCCTGTGGTTGAAGAAGGATGGAGATGGGGATGGAGATGAGATGGCGATGGCGTTTTTGAGCAATCTCTGTTGATTTGTTGCCCTTCCTCCATCGCTCGCCCTCCCTGTCTCGCTGCATCGGTTCCATCTCTTCAGCAGCTTGGATTCAAGGTACGCTTTTCTAGGGTTTCTTCTCTTATACGCATTGTATCCCTCTTGGTTTGTATCGAGGAATCCATCCCTCATTGACAACGCTGCTTCGGGATTAAGGTTTTCTCCTTGCCTGAATTTGGATTTGCCTGCTTATGCTTTCAAGGTTTTCGACAGGTAGGATCCTGCTGTCATCGCGCGCTTTTTGGACATCCATTCGATCGGTCATAGCACATTGGTACGCTCAAAAAATGGTTGTAGTTTTGCAAATGGCTGGAATACCTGCTAGCCGACTCGTGGCTGGTTTAATAACATAGCAGTTGGGATGTTCTTTCCTGGGCATTTACCCAGGCACGAGCCTAACGGCACATTCCTCCTAGCCTTTAGCATGGTGAAGAGCCTGGGATTCCGGCTGAAGTTTCTGCAGTGAATTTGTGGGGGGCTGCAACTTAAAACTGCTAATCGCAGCGATGATGAACAGATATAGCTTGGATAGATTTAAGAAGGCTCAATCAACCGAGCCTTTTTCTGTAATTTCTGGAGCTCTTGGCCACGCTGCTACCTTGCCAACACAGGCACGTCCGTCGGTCTTGCCTGTTAACCAAGTGCCGTCTCTACCACAGGCTCCTCAGAGGCCACCACCGGCAGAACCCCCAGTACAGACTAATAGTGTTGGAGGTGGACAATCAAGTTGGCAGCCTCCAGACTGGGCTGTAGAGCCCAGGGCAGGCCTTTATTGGTTGGATGTCATCAAGGACGGTGAAGTGGTCGATAAGATAAACCTTGAAAAGAGACGACACATTTTTGGCCGCCAAGCGATCGCGTGTGATTTTGTGTTAGATCATCCATCCGTGTCTAGACAACATGCTGCCGTAGTGCAACACAAGAATGGCAGGTTTGGTTTTGATTCATCGAACCCTTGATTATTTTCTAAGGTTAGCTCTAAAGTATTCCGTGTAAAGACTCAAGTTTTAGCCTGTCATGCGTTAAACATTTTCCTTTGTATCATTTCCTGCTCTTTCTGTTCGTTCTTCTGGTTTTGAACCTTGCTGCTCTACTGTAATCTCTGCAAATACTAGTTTGTTCCATATAGTCTCTCTCTGATTAAAAGCAGTTCATCTGGGTAGAATTTCATTTTTTCCATGAATCTGTTCGAGCTTCATGGATTGATTTTCCTTCTTTAGTTTGGAGAATTTAGTCTTTGTTTATAAGCGTACGAGAGTTCATAGTAGCTTTTCATTTCGATGTCCTACTGGAAAGTTGCTTCCGCAAAATAGTCTCTTTCCTATTGCCTTGCACCTCTAATCTTTTGCATTGTGCAGTATTTATGTCATTGATTTGGGATCCGTTCATGGCACATTTGTTGCGAATGAGCGACTCAGCAAAGACAACCCTGTGGAGCTGGAAGTTGGTCAATCTTTGAAATTTGCAGCATCAACGCGAAGCTATGTGTTGAGGAAAGGTGCACCCCAAGTGCCACAATTTCCACAGCCTCCAGTTGATTTTGTGTTGCCACCTCCTCCTGACCCTGCGAATGAGGAAGCTGTAGTAGCTTATAACACTGTTCTGAACCGGCTAGGTATGCCAGGGCCAGCTCATGGTCATCTGAAGCAAACTTTCTTGCAGCACAAACTTGAAGACTCAAAAGCAGAAAGGTCTGCTAAGAGGCTTAGAAAATCAAAAGTAACCTTCAGGGATCAGTATGATGGAGTTTTGGTGGAGGTTGTTGGGATATCTGATGGGGCAGATGTTAGCACAGAGCCAGGGCCAGTTGGAGTTAAAGAAGGCTTTCTTGTGGGGAAATTTGATGACCTTGTTGAGGTAACTGTCATTCCAAAAGGTAAGGAGGATGTTAAAACAATCTCTCAGAGCAATACATCAAAGGGTGTGACACAGAAACTCCAGCAATATTTAGAAAAAGTGAAATCTCCAGGCAAAGGTGGGCTATATGCGGATTTATATGGTGGTTCATTAGCTGTACAAGTGGGTGCCTCGTGGGCAAAGGATTCAAGTGGGGAAACTGATGGGGCTTCATCTATGTCAAGTAATAATGAGAGAGAGAGAGTCAACGGACAAAGCGAAAGCAAAGCTGGTATTAGAAATATGCAAAAGGAGGTGAGGTATAAGGGAGCACACACAAGTGTGGACACAGCCTTTGATGATGATGATGATGATGATCTATTTGGTGATGGTGGGGAGAGAAACTGACTAAGGTGTCTTGCAGTGGAATGTCTAAGGTGGCTTTACTTGCATGGACTTCCGTATAGTCATATATGATTTTATGCAGAAGAGAATATGAACACTAAAAGAACTAGCTCATGAGTGGGCTTGTTTACATTTTGATTTAGTGTCCTTCACTAGCTGACAGAGATGTTTGACGTTCCATGTGCAATATTTGAACAGGATAACCACGCCCTTTTATACCTGAGTGTATGTCAGGACACTGGTATAAATAACCCTGGTGTTTCAAGCAGGTCTCCCTGCGCCCCTCCCTCTTTAAAGCGAGTTGAGGTATTACTGGAATTACCATTCAAGAGTCGCTTGCTTGCACCTTGCAAAAACACCTTTGTGGTATTGGAGAGAACCAGCTTAACCAAAGTCGCAAGTGATCTTCTCTGTGAACTTTACCAAGTTAATGGTATTTTGTCATTGTATGGCTTCTATATCTTGGTGTGCCACAATTAAAGTACATTGCTGGAATGCATTGATACTGGAGGTGATAGTGTAGGAAAACTAGAAACGAAGAATTCATTGCCTACACCTAAAGAATGTACCAGTAATCATATAGTCCAACTTGCTTGCACTATGCACAGATCAGATGGTGTTTGTCATCGTATGCCCTTCTATACTTGATGTGACCATGTTGGTATCTTAAACCTAAACCAAGTTGGGAATTAACGTTGCTATTCAAATGTTGTTGGAACTTCTGTTCTAGTCTCTGTGAAGCCAACCTGAGTCCTTGTGGTTCATCGTCTTTATGAAACTTTGGTGAGTGTATTGAAGGGGTTCCCATATGTTCTTTAGTAACTGTTGTTGGAATACATTCATACTGAAGGGGCAGCCAGTTTTAGATGTGAAGGCTGCTTTGCTTATATAAAGGACCATACCAAGAATTTTACAGTTTTATTGGCATGTCCTTTGCACATTATTTATTAATTGTTGCAGAGGGGTACAGAACTCACCGAGTGCCAACCGTAATTCCATGGTGTCTTGTCATTGCATGAGCTGAGGCTGCCCCTTAGCCATTGCCATGTGTCTATCCAAGAAAGTCAAGCATGCAGGGCTCCAGGTACTGTGTTGTCCTTAAACAAATGCTTGTCTTGCACTATTTATGTGATGCAGCCTTGTTCTGGCAGAGAAACGTATGTATCTATTTCTTGCAACAGGCTATCCCAGAGGGGTGTCCAGCTAGGAGGATGTGGATGTTGAGGCCTGATAACGAGGCTGTGAAGGGGCCACCCAGCTGGCAAACCACCAAGATGGGAAACATATCTGCAGTATGCCCTGTAGGCAGGCCCATGACAGGACAGATGATATGTTCCCACTTAGTCCCTGCAATTAACAGTGGCATGCATGTGCATAGGAAGGCTGAAAGAATTGAGATCCTAGGTTGTCCAACATCGCAGCCAGAAACAAATAGGATGCCATTTTTTTGCCAGAACAAGGCTAGATTAGCAACACGAGCAACATAAGAGAACAGGAGGAGGAAGCATATTGTCGAAGGCCACTCCAGAAGGGGTGGTTCAGATTTGATAGACTGGCTGATTAGGTTGCAAAGTGTTGGGAACCCAGCTGGGCAACACACCACACGTCAATTGGTTTTTTGGACAGGTGACCCGGCATATCTTCTTCCTGCAACGTGCAGATGCATACAAAGACCGGAGAATATAGGGTTACACGGTTGTGATGGCACGAGTTTGAGCATCTGTGTAAAACCTTGTATCATATAAAGGGGGAGTGGCTTCTCTCATTTTTAGTTCATTAAAGGCCTGTAAATGTCAGAGTCATGCTTACACAGAAGTGTGATTTCCAGAATTTTAGAAATTTATAAATTCTACATAAAAATACCACAATGTTAAATGCATTCACACCACATATCAACAGGAAAATAAAAGAGAGAGAGAGACAAGTACACCGGCACCTGACTGGGTGAGAATGAGGCTGCTCCCCCAACTGGGTAAGCCCAGTTGTATTTTTCTTAAATATCGAATAATGCTTAGCCTCACTGGTCTTTGGACAAAACCCCCTCTGGGAAATCCAGAGTTCTAGACCAAGACTTAGGACTATTACAATGATCTTTCTTTTCAAAGTGGGACTTATATGTACATATGATTTACAATCATCCAAGATATTAACCATTGGCAGCCCTTGGCCCGGTACCAGGTGGAGAAAGCCACATAAAATGATATTGGTCCTCCTTATCCCTGAAACACAAGAAACTCAGATTCTACCCGTTAGGGTTAGTATAGAAACCTTGGACTTTGGAAAATGTAGCCCACAACAGAAGTAGGTAGTGTTTTCAACCTAAATGAGGTTAGACCATTTTGAAAACTAAGGGAGTAGGTTCAGTATAAATAAAATCAGTTTTATGAAGCCCTGTTAGTGAAAAACGAAATCTGGAAATCAGAGTCTGGTGGCCTAGAAGACAAAAAACGGAACTGAATGCGAGAAAAGTAGTGCGTAAAAGAAAGTGTAGTGGTTGATAAAAGTGAAATATGCGAACAATACTTGCCTCGTGACTTGTCTTGGGCATTGGAAAGGAAGAAAGGGAGGCTGGAGAGCAATAATGAAGTTGGACAGCAGGAGGGTGGCTAGGAAGAGGACGAATTTGCAAATAGAGCAAAAGGGAGGGGGTGCAAATTTGCAGAGAGAGCAATCAATAGCAAAACCAGAAGGGTGGATAGGGCAACAAAGGTAGAGCGCTAGGGCAGCACTTTCAGCAGTGTAGCAACATGGAAGAGCCCTGGGGGCAGGCTGGGATAAGGTGTCCAGCAAGAGAGAGGAGATGGTAGCGAATTGGAGCAGTAGCAGCAGTTTGGAAGGTTATGGCGGCAAGGTGGAAGTTGTTGAGCACCAAGAGGAAGAGGAGATGGCCTAGCTATGGAGATTCTGAATGTGTTAGTGTGGGTAGGCTAGGCCACTATTTTATAGGAGAGCTAGGGCTAAAAATAGACTAGCTTTTCTAAAGATAAGAAAGCTAAAAGCAAAAAAGCTAAAAGTAGAAAAGCTAAACTAGCTTTTTGGAAAAGCAAAAAGCAGAAAAGCTAAAGTAGCCTTTTGGAAAAGCGAAAAGCAAAAAAGCTAAATGTGATCTAGATCTGTCCTCATTGACTAACCATCATAGCCCAACACACCAAGGCTCACCCCAAGGCCGTTGAAGGTGTCAGGGAGGAGGAATGGTCGGGTATTGAGAACCCTTGTGGATGTGCGAAGCGTCATCAGTCTTTTATGGCATGTTGGTAATTTAATACCAGCTGGAGGGTGATCCGGTAAGGTAGTCGATTGACTCGTAACTTCATTGGTGTGAAGTCCACCCCATGCACTAGCTTCCGACATCTTGTCATTGGATGTGACTATGATGGAAACTGAAGATCCATGGCCATGCTGAAAATGGCAAAGAGAGAGACCGTGTTAGAGACAGTAATAAAACACCACATTGAATGTGGTAAACATAGTCCATGTTGGAGATGGCAAACCAAGACCGTATTGAAGATGGTAGATTAGATTGAAGGCGATAGAGCCACGCTGAAGGTGACTGGTCGTGCTAAAGGCGACAGACCGCACTGAAGGCGATGGACCGCACTGAAGGCGATAAAAGCTTTGATGTCTGGAAAGGGTCACACTTAAGGTGACAAGTGCTATACTAGAGATAGCAATGCATGGTGACCAGCCATGAAAAGAGAGTACTCTGAAGAATACACACATGTGGTCAGTAAAAATGAGATCTCAAGAAAGTAAAAATAATGATCCAATATATGGCAGGTAGTGAGAAAGAGCCATGTTACAGTAAACTTGACTTTCCAAGCTGAGTTTGTGTTTATTTTATGGGAACCTGATATGATCTTCAAAGACTTACATCGTCACGTAAAACATGTAATGCAGCTTCCTTAACAAACCTAGGTTTCAAAGGAGCTCAATTCAAAAACGAATAAAAGGAGCAAGGGACTGTGTGTAAGATGCGTATGTGCTTGTGGCTTCCTTGAACAAAACTAGGTTTTAAAGGAATTCGTGTTTATTTAACAAGAACCTGATCTGATCTTCAAAGACTTACATCCTCACACAAAACAAGTAATGTAGCTTTCAAAACAAACCAAGGTTTTAAAGGAGCTAAACTTAGAAACAGATAAAAGGAGCAAGGGACTCTGTGTACGATGCCTCTGTGCTTGTGGCTTTCCTTAAACAAAACTAGGTTTTAACGGAGCTCAATTGGTAAACTAACAAAAACAGTGGAAAGGGAAATCTCAAAAAGGGATAAAAGGAGCATACAACATATAGCTCGAGCAATACAGGATTACCCTAAAACAAAAGTAAATCCCTTACAATCCAAACCCCCCCCCCCCCAACCCTTTTTCCAAAAAGAAGAGAGAAAATAATTTTCTATTTATGCTTGAAAAAACTAGCCATGCAAATCAGCCAACAAAGGGTTGTTGATCATGGAAGAAAACTGGTGGTCCAAGCAGTTCGTTTTCAAAGAACCTAGCTCATGACCTAGGGCAGCTTTGAAATAGGGCTAGTAGCCACGATGGAGGGTTATACATCCATCAAATGCCTCACTTTGTGAATTTAGAAAGGTACTTGTAGGCCATGTCTTGCAAAAATTGTCCACCTCTTAGTGGCCGTCCGAGCTCTTGACTTCCCATGGTCCCAAATGGCATGCAAGGCATAGGTGATATCTTGCCAAATGGCAGCCACCATGGGAACTTGCCATCACAACAAGGATGTGACGTTGGACACCATCTATTCTCTAGTGAGGGCAACGGGCAGCGTTGGTAGAAAGGAGGCGTCGTATCACATGCCTCTATCCATAAGACTTGTTGCCAAGTCGACGGAGAAGGCATGACCTCCCCTCGTGAATCAGGTAGTCAAGTAAGAGATCTTTCGAAGTCCATGACTGGTCCATAACTATGACCAAAATCTAGAAATGGACTCTTGGTCAAGTTGTCATCCCCTCCAGGTGTATACGTTAGCCTATTTGTGTTGTGTAAGAGAAGAAGGGCACCTCCTCCGCCATATCCAAGTGCCCTATTCAGAATGGAAAAATCTTTGTACCTTCTAACCCTCCCACAACCAAAGCCTCCAACACTTCCCCTCTTGTCTTATCATGATTGGAACTTGGTTGATGCTCGAATCCTTGTCGACGCGGCCCACTACCTTGATCCTCTATCACTCAAGCAGGTCAAGGGTCCCATCTAGCTCAAGGTCTCCCCCTATCTCAAGTTGAAGAAGGGCTCCATACCCCACCTTGTACCACCTGGAGAGGTAGGATTTATGCAAAACTGTAACTTGAGAGGCACTTTGGTCTTGGAGAATTGACGTAAATGTGACATAAGACCCTCCTCATCATAGACATTCGGATACCATAAGGGTGGCTACCGCTCAACTCCTCTTGACATTGCGGGCTACTGGCTCGGATGAGACCTCTAGACAAATGCTACCAAACTCTGTGAAGGATTTGCATCAGGCGGGAGCCCTCCCTTGTGAGGAGAGAATTTGAGAAAGTCCACTTGCGGGATTGCTACCATAGGCCTCCTATACGAGATGTGTTCTTAAGAAGCCCTTGCTGGAGCAAGAGCTTCTACGGCTCCAAGCCTGGTGAGACCTTGGACCACCAACTTGCCCAAAATGGGTCTCCTTGGCATCTCCGGGTCAATGATGCCAGGTCCTCCCTTCACTTGGGGCAAGATAACATTTACCAAGCAAACTTGGCTCTAGTGTTCTGTGTGCCATCCGCTTGCACAATCCGCTTGCACACGGGAAGTTACACACTAGGCACTTGAGTTGTCCCATCCAACCTTTGTGAAAACACTAGGCACAAAGCTATGTACCAAGATGTAGCCAAGAGGACCTGGTTGGCCACTAGAGCCCTGCCAGAGTTTGGCCACTAGAGCCCCAATGCAAAAGCTTGTGCTGCACACTCTTGAGCACATGGGCAATCTGTTGATTTGTTGAAATGTCCATGCCCACCAAGGCAGCCTAGGTAGGTCCAATTGATCCTCATGAATGGAGGCCAACCAAAATCTTTCCAGGGTTCCCTTGACTCCTTCTAGGTTGGCTGTCAAACCTCCACAAAGTGTGCTATGTCAGTTGCAACTCCCAGTCCCATCACTCCTCTTGGCAGATCAGAAGCCTCAACTCGGTGAGGTCCTCTGTTGAGGACAAAAAAAGGTCACATGTACCAAGGTAGATTTACGCAAGCCAAAGATAGTCAACCCGACTAGAACCTGTGAGGAACTATTAGACTCGAGCTATTGCTCTGGAGAAGAGTGAAGGCTAAAAAAACAAGGTAAAGAAGAAATATGCTTATAGTTACATTGAGGAGATACCATCAAAGAAAGATAAACTGAAAACCGAGTTGAAGAAGGCCTTAAAATAATTGGGAATGTTGAGTCACAATTGATGGAGTTGCACATCCTATCTATAGATGAGATAGATATTTTTCAAGTGACTACAGACATCAAACAGAAGTTGAAGGATGAGTAGATTGCTAAGCAGAAATATATTTTTCTGAGAAATTCTACCGAGGATATTGAAGGAGAAACAGAGATTGGTGAGGTACTAGTGACTATCATTGGACTTGGTACTAAACAATTAATTCTAGAGCCCACACAAGAATTGAAACTTGGAACACAAGGACACTGTACTATGGTGGTGGTGAGTGCTAATCTTTCTTTCGAGCAACTCGAAATGATAAGATATTTATTTATCAGGTACAAGGATGTGTTTACATAGATTTATACAAATTTAAGCAGATTTCCTCTTGAGTTGTGTCAACACAAGATACCTTTAGTGCCAGATGCTAAACCAATTTGACAACAAAGATACAGAATGAATCCTAACTATGCCAAAAAGGTCAAAGCAACATTCAACTCCTGCATGCTAGGTTCATCTATGCCATTGATCGTAGTGATTGGATCTTTCCTATTGTGGTTGTGCCTAAGAAAAATGGCAAACTTTGAGTCTATGTGGATTATAGAAAGTTGAATGCTGAGACAATGATCCGTTTCCTATACCCTTTATTGATGGAATTTTGGATCAAGTTGTAGAACATGAGATGTACTCATTTATGGATGGTTATAGTGGGTATAACCAGATTATAGTGGCTCCAAAAGATTTTTGTGAAGTTGTGGGAGAGAAGAGATGCATCATGACAAGGACTGAGAACACAAGAGGACCAAAATATGTGTTCTATTGATTGTGAGAGAGAAGCCTCTCATTTACAGAGTGGGAGAGAGGGTGTCCAGGGGGTGTCCTAGAACATAGGCACCTCTCCTACATGAAAGGCAATCAGACCTTCGTAAATCTTTGGCACCTCCTCAAGAGGGGCCTTGTACTGCATCACCACCTGTGCCATGGTCCTAGACACCTCATAGCACTAAGTGTGCTAATACTATACACTCCCACACAAACATGTGACTACTAGATGCACACATGCACCTTAGAGCAAGCCCTTGATAACAAATGTCCCAACATACTCACCCTCAAGGGTTTGCCTCATGCTATGTCAATGATACATCTAGTCACATAGTTTCACATGCCATCTCATGGTGGTTAAGGATAAATCTATGGGGCTAGGATCACATGCTAGCAAGGGTGCCCAAGGGTTGAGGGTTACAAAAAATGGGATAACCTCCTCAAATGGTTATCTCCCTTGCAATGTACAAGGATTAATATTATGCCCTTTTCTGTACCTAGTTTCTCATGTCTACAAGAGTTACCATGGAGGCAAACACAAAACATAAACCATTATTTTTGGAGTATCTCTTTAGGCAGTGAACCTCAAAATTGACTACATGACCAAGTGATGACAAAAGTTCAAGAGATGTTGGACTTTAGAAGGTCCAATCTTTATCTTTATCTACCACAAAATTTGTTCATGTGCTGATGGAGTTATTACTTCAACCATATTTGCCTTGTCTTTCTTCTTGTCATTGTGCAGAACTTCTCAGAGTGATTGTTTTTGTCATAATAAGTGCAAGGATTGATCCTATAGCAATCTTTTTCAAGATGATTGGTCTTGCCGCAGTGCTTACATGATTTGTACTTGCCTTTTGAAAACTTCACTGTAATTACTTGAGTTTAATCTTCTACTTTCCTTGAAGTCTTATTTCTCTCTTCTTTTTGTAGAGCACTAATGATGCTCTCTAGTGTTGGTTGGGGAAGATTCTTCAAAGTAGTCACAACATAGTCAAAGTCCTGAGGCATACTCTTCAAGAGAATAGCCATTGCATCATCTTCAATGTTGACTGGAGAGTTGTGAGAGTGCTCTCAACGGAAGCAAGAATGGAAGAGGGAGAGAGAGAGAGATAGAGAGCCACAAGTTTTGGTGGGTGCAGAACCACCCTAATCTTCTTTTTCATTCATTTATATATGTGTTTGAGTATTGTACATAACCGGGGTAAAGGCACAGTGACCTTTAACATAACCCAGAAAGATGCATTTCCTAGACTTAGGATCTAGCTTCTTTCGAAGCTCTTTTGGCACATGTGCATATGCCTCACACCCAAATATACGCAAATGAGAGTAAGAGGGCTTCTTGCCACTCCATGCCTCTTCAGGAATACCACCATCCAAACTCTTACTAGGTGATCTATTGATCACATGCACCGTAGTCTTCATTGCCTCAGCCCAAAAACCACCAGAAAGACTTGCATTGGAAAGCATGCATTGCAACCTTTCTTGAATGGTACGGTTCATCTTTTCTGCAACTGGATTTTGCTCTGGAGTACGAGGGGATGTGAGCTCCCTCTTAATCCCACGTGTATCACAGAAATGGTGAAAGTCATGAGAGAGATACTCTCCACCATTGTCAGTCCTCTCTACCATTGTCAGTCCGTAGGCATTTAAGCGTTCTACCTGACTGATTCTCAACCAAGGCCAGCCATTTCTAAAATACCTGGAACACATCACTCTTCCGAGCTATAGCATAAGCCCACACTTTCCTAGTTGCATCATCAATGAATGTCACATAGTATTCAGCCTTGCCTAATGACCGTGTAGGCATGGGACCACATACATCTGAATGCACCAAATCAAGCTTTTCAAACTCTTTCTTTCCCCTTCTTTTATGGGCTGATTTAGTCTGCTTCCCATAGAGGCAATGCTCACAAAATTCAGAATCAGAGAAACTCAAATGCGGTACATAACCCAAACGGCATAAGAGTTTCATTCCATTCTGGCTCATGTGCCCCAACCTGCAATGCCACAAAGAAGTGCTTGGATGCTCGGTTATTGCAACAACATGATCAAATACCCCTGATACATGTAAGGGATACAAAGTCCCACACTTGGCACCCCTAGCCAAAAGCATAGAGCCCTTCTGAATTTTCCAACTCTGAAAGCCAAAAGTAGTGTGAAAACCAGCATCATCTAGCTGACCCACTGAAATAAGACTCTTGGTCAACTTAGGCACATGTCTCACATGTTTCAAAACAAATGCAGACCCATTTGCAAAAGAAAACTTTATGTCACCTGCTCCCACTATGTCACATGCATAGTCATTTCCAAGATGCACACAACCTGTCTTTCCACTGTCATAAGTGGAGAACCATTCCTTATGGGGAGTAACATGGAATGAAGCACCAGAATCCAAAATCCAATCCTGGGAATATGCATCATCTGAAGTGGTAAGCAACTCTGCAGATAAACTAGACATGAAGAGAACGTCATTGTCACTATCATGTGTGACTGCATTGATCTCCTCGATCTTCACTTTTCCTTTGTCCTCCCTTGGACTCTCTTCCTTTTGATTTGCACCCCAATTTGCATTCTTTTTCTTATCCTTTTGCTCTCTTTTTAGCTTGTAGCAATCCATTTTCATATGGCCCTTCTTGCCACAGTGGTAACACTCAATGTTCCGTGCCCTGGATTTACTACGAGACTTCCCTCTTTCTTGGGACTTCCCCCTGAACTGTGATCTGCCCCTTTGCACATTTAAGGTTGCATCCTGCTTGTTGCCATCCATAGACTTCCGTCTAATCTCCTCAGCCAACAAGCTACCCACAACATCATCAAATTTCAGTACTCCACCAGGTGCAGAGTTACTGACAGCTGTACGGAAGGTATCCCATGAGGATGGCAATGAACATAAGAGAAATATTGCCTTAGTCTCTACATCAAAATTCATCTTCTGAGCCTGAAGCTGGCTAAAAATAATATTGAATTCATTCAAGTGAGAAGCAATGGAGACCCCTTCCTTCATCTGCAGCTCAAACAACCTCTTCATGAGGTAAACTTTATTAGAGGCAGTTTCCTTCTCATAAGTGGCACACAGTTTCTTCCACAAATCTTCCGTAGTCTGCTCATTTACTACTGTGAAATAAACTGACTCTGCAAGATGAAGTCTAATAGTAGACTTTGCTAATGCATCCAACTCATTCCAATCATCCTCAGACATATTTGCAGGCTTAGCTTCAATCCCTGCCAAGGGTTTGATCTGCTTCTTTTGAATAAGCACATCCCTTATTTGTTCTTTCCACAAAGAAAAATTTGTCCCATCAAACTTTTTAATGCTGAAAAACTCCTTTTTAGACATGGAAGAGGATGCCATGATGCAAATGAAACAAAATCCCAAATGCTAGTGCTTGCAAGAGAGAATCACACCAAATACCAGGTGCACCCAAATGTGTATGCCACAATAGAGTGAAATATCATCAAAACTCAAAGCTCAAAGCATCAAAAGATGCATCTGACTCATGTGCATATACTATGCATCCATATGAGCAAATCTGGCCCAAAAGAAAATGCCAATAAGTGCCAAATGACTCAAGCATAAACACCGTCCACTGGCATATGCATCAATAATATCTCATCCAAGAGAGCATAGCACTATCAGTGCATCACCTACAATGTGTCAAAGTTGTCCCTCAGCATAAAATAGCATCCATGTGCAAAGCGTCCATAAAAATAGCATCCCACAAGGCAATTTGGGCCTATCAGCGCATCCAATAAGGACCGCAATGCATCCAAATGGCCTATAAATCATCCACTGTAACCCAATGCATACCACGAATGAGCGCACACTGCTCAAATTGCAACCAGAGTGATCTGCATAAGGTATACTCAAGAAATCATAGTCCCACGGTAATGACCGCTACTGAAAATAGAGCCTGAGATGCCTCAAAACATGGGCGCCATTGCATAATTAAACTCAACAAGAAAATCTGCAAATATCTCTCTTCTGCCAGAACTCCAAAATCCCAACCGATGAGTGAGAAATGGGAGTCAACACTTATCCACTGCCATGTGGCATAAATCTAAGGTTTCAAAACCTTAGAATGAAAAATGCATAACAGAGAGACGAAATCGAATACACAGAGATCTATAACTGTGAAAATCCTCCACCGAATCGCGCAAGAACTGATAGGTAGGGGTTTTTGGGCGTCCGGAACGCAATGGGACAGACGGTTTTGGAAACCGTGGCCTCAATCACTAAGTCCAACACACGGACTGAAAAACGTTTTTGGAAACAGAGCTATTTGTAAACTCCACCGGAGTGCGAATGATGAGCAACATAGAAGTTTTAGGACCTCCTGAGTCCACCGGAACTGACAGATCTGCAAATGGTTGCTCCAAACTTGAGTTCCAACACCCGGGCAGAAAACGCAGGAACTAACACAGTGAGTCAGAAATCGACTGAAATGATCCCAGATTCAAGAATGTAGGTGTTTCCAAGCTCCTAAAGTGAAGTGGACACCAAAAGCAAGCAATAGTTGCCTCTATAAGTCAATACGGAGTCTCTGTCATCGAACGGAACAGGGAAAAGCTCAAAAAACGACTTTTTCTTTGAAAACTCTTAACAGGCTCTCAAAACCACTTCGCAAAGCCAAAGTGACTTTTCCAAAGGTTCCTCCAAGGTCTCTGCACACTTGGATGCAAGTAAAGTCACCCATAAAGCTTCCCACAGAGCTTCTCCTTCTTCCCACAGAGCTGCTGAGCTTCAAGCATTCACGCACGCTCGGCTAGATCACCCGAGCTCTGATACCAGTTGAGAGTGCTCTCAACGGAAGCAAGAATGGAAGAGGGAGAGAGAGAGAGATAGAGAGCCACAAGTTTTGGTGGGTGCAGAACCACCCTAATCTTCTTTTTCATTCATTTATATATGTGTTTGAGTATTGTACATAACCGGGGTAAAGGCACAGTGACCTTTAACCCCCACAAGTTGACTGAGGATAATTGTGTCATAAGACTCCTCATATTGTTGACATGAGTTGCAACAGAGTCTCCATCCATCTTTAGTTCAAAGAACTTAATATTCAAAGTCAATTTAGAGTTATGAGAGCTAGCACCAAATAGCACATTTAGCTTATGCCAATCTTCATAAGGAGTTTCCAAATTTGAAATATGATGCACGTAATCATCTCCCAAACATAATGCAATAATTTCATAGGCCTTCTCTAGCCTTTTAGCATCTCCTGGTGTTGTTGAAGTAGAGTCCCTTGCCTTCTCCTTACCTTTGCTAGTAGTGGGTTCACCCTCTTATGATGAATAATTCCTTAGCTTGAATAAATCCCACAAATTCTCCTTCATAAGCACAAATATAATTTCATGTGCCAAGTATGGGAGTCTTGGCCATTGAATTTGTCTATCTTAAAGAAGGTAGCCATGAGAGGGTCTTACCTTTATGATTTAGGTAGTGTATGCTCTCTTACAAATGGCTACAACTCTCAAGTATACAAGTGCATATTGCAAGCAATGAGATCAGAGAAGCCTAAACTTTTTATAGTAGAATAATAATATGGAATTTTCTTCACAAGCTTTGTCACATTTCTATTGACATATCGAGGTGCTTCTTTCTTCTTCTTCTCTTTTGCTTTCATATATGAAGCATTGGAAGTGCAACATGATGAAGAAATTTCATCCAAACATATGTATCAACCCAAAGCAAAAAGTACATTCCACTATGCAAAGAAGATTTTGGAATGAAAGCCCCAAAATTTAAGTTGACTTGGTCAACCATAAACAAAACATTCTTCTAAAAAAATACTTGTAGAGATAGCGGCTGTTGTCTCTGTGCCAATGTGGACTTAGGTAGCATAGAATGTGTGTGTAGAGTAGCGGTAAAGCTCTGCTTGTACTTGCATAAGGCTAGGAATAATCCCTCTTAGGAATACAACTTGCAAGTTATACATACGATTCCTACATGTAGTTTCTACATGCAGCTCCTACATGCATGTTCTATATGCAAGTCCTACATGCAACTCCTACATGCATATTCTACCCTCTCCTCCAACCTTGCAACCCATCCTCTCCCTCTCCTCCTCCTCCCCCTCCTCCTCCTCCTCCTCCTCCTCCTTCTCCCTTCTTTACCCTCCACTCCCTCCTCCTCCTCCCTTCTCCTCCTCCTCCTCCTCCTCCTCCTCCTCCTCCTCTACCCTCTCCTCCCTCCTCCTCCTCCCTTCTCCTCCCTCCTCCTCCTCCCTCCTCCTCCCCCCTCCTCCTTCTCCCTTCTCCTCCCTCATCCTCCTCCCTTCTCCACCATCTCCTCCTCCCTTCTCCACTTACACCTTCTTCCTCTCCCACTCCTAGACTCCCCTAAACCCTTAGTCCCTCAACCCTTCACCTCTATGGGAGACAGGTTCTCTGCCATGTACTCTACCCTGAACCTTGGATCCTCCTAAACCTTGAACCTCCCTGTAGCCCTTGATAAAAACATCCCTGCTCTCATTTATAAAGTGGGAGAGAGGGTGCCCTAGATCATAGGCACCTCTCCTTCATCAAAGACAATCAGCCTTATATCATAGGGACTTCCTAAATGTTTGGCACCTCCTCAAGAGGGTGCCTTGTACTGCATCACCACCTGTGTCATGGTCCTAGACACCTCATAGCACTAAGTGTGCTATACCACACACAAACACACACACACACACACACACACACATGTGACTGTGCTAGATGCACACATGTACCTTAGAGCAAGCCCTTGATCACAAATGTCCCAACAAAGATCAGTCAAAGACTTCCTTTATTACAGAATGGGGAGCTTATGCAACTAGAGTGATGCCTTTTGGATTGAGAAATTTCTCGTAAACTTTTGAAAGTTTATGGTTGAAACATTTTGAGATTGCCTCACTAAGCTCATTGCCATTTATCTAGATGATTTTTGTGTCTATTCCTCAGATATAGATCATCTTGGATACCTAGAGAAGGTCTTCTTGAGATGCAGACAATTGGGTATCTCCTTAAATTCAGGTAAGAGTGTATTCTGTGCTCAAGCCAGCATACTACCTGTGGCATACTGCATGGCCCTGTTATTTCCAAGGATGGCATCAAAACTGAACAAGGTAAAACAAGATATCCAACAGATTCTTGAGCCTCAGAACCTAACTCAATTGCCTTCTTTTGTGGGATTTATTAGTTTCTTTCAAAGATTCATCAAAGACTTTGCCAAGATTACATCACCTTTTGACAAAAAAAGATGCCAAGTTTGAATGGAATGCCGAGTTATTTGTAGTTTTAATGATTTGAAGAGTCAAGCGATGGCTACTCCAATTCTTAGGCAACCAAAGTGGATGTTATCTTCGATGTACATGTGGATGCTTCTGGCTATGCATTAGGCATTATTATGGTTCAATTAGATGGTCGGTTGGACTATCTCGTATATTATGATAGCCAATTACAAACACCTACCAAGTCAAATTATAGCACTATTGAGAGTAAGAAGCTTTGGGAATGGTATTATAGTGTGCAAAAAGCACTATTTTCTTGATATTCATTTTGTGTTCTATGTGGATCATTAAGCCTTACTTTACCTTATCCAATAAGACTATCATTCAAGGATGGATTGTTTGTTGGATGCTTCTGCTTCAAGAGTTCAACTTCAAAATCATTCATAAGCCAAGAAAAAGCCATGTAGGAGTTGATTGTTTGTCTAGGTTACCAGCATCTGAGGATACACAAGGAGTTAATATGGAATTGCTAGATGCTGAATTGTTTGTAATAGATTATTGTGAGAATGATAATGCAGGATAATGCCGAGTTGATGGATTACTTATCTAAGGGCACATTTCCTAAGACCATGCCTAGAGAAAAATGCAGGCAACTAGCCTTAAAGGATTGGAATTACACTTTGATTAGTGGCTAACTATAAACCTTATTCAAGGATGCTCAGACTAAATGCATGCAATGTTATATTTGTTAACACACTGGATAGCTATTGGCTAATCAGTTTGTGCCCTTGCAACCCACCAGGCCATGGCAAGCCTTTTAGGGCTAGGGTTTGGACTTTGTTGGTCCTTTCACAGCAACTAGATTTACTCAAAATAAATACATAATTGTTGACATTGATTATGCTACTAAGTGGATAGAAGCTAAGGCACTCCAAGATAATTTGATGTGGAGTGCTGCTAAGTTCATTTTTGAAAATATCATATGTAGGTGAGATGTAGGTATGGATTCCCTTTGCAACTTGTCAATGATCAAGGGACACATTTCCTCAATGACGTGATGCAGTCACTCAAAAAAGAATTCAAAATCATGCATACAATCACCACCACTTTCTATACACATGGTAATGGTGAAGCTGAGTCAGCTAATAAGACATTAAAACTCATTCTCACCAAGATAGTTTAGTTAGCTAAGGGTGAGTGGGATACAAATATGCACTCCGTTGTATGGGCTTATAAAAGTACTTACAAAGTAACTACCAATCTTACACCCTTTTGTATGGCCTTTAGCTTAGAGGTAGTTGTTCCCTTAGAATTTATTGTTTTGAGTCTTCAAATTGCTAAACCAAGCATCACTTAGGTGAGTCAGAAGAAATCAAGGGCAATTGCATCAGCTAAGCCACTTGGATGAGTTACATCTCCAAGCTGCCTAGTCATAATTTGTGATATAGTGTAGAAGAAAGGCCTAGCATGATAGGAATATTGTGCCTACGCATTTGAAGAAGGGAATGCTTGTGTAACTTTACAATGCTAAGCTACTGGCTAGTAGATTTTTTTTGACAGTGGGATAATTCAACTCAAAGATTTGGAAGGCCAATTTGTGTTCTTCAAGTTGTACAATGGAAAGAAAGAAAATAAAGCCATATCGAGCAGCGAGCTCTTTAGACAAATAGAACTTGGAAATAGACGACTTGGTTGACAATTCCTTGGTGAATTTCTTAGAAGACGACATGCAAGTTAGTTGTTTGATCGTGGTGGCACAAATGGATCGTGTACCACCATGTGGCAAGATGAACACTTAAAGGCCCATTAATGCAAAATCATCATGCTAAAAACAGGGAGGCTCATGCAACCATTAATTTAATAGGAACTATAGTTGCAAATTTGGGTCGACTACATTTGGTCAGGGACTCTACTATTCAACCTCACTTACAGATTCAATATATCTCTTTGTCATCATCATCCTCATCATCTTCAAGAGTCCTCTCTCTGATCTTGCTTGCCACAGCTCTCAGATTTCCATCATCCTTTCTGAGCCATCTATCTTTGTTGTGCTAATTTACTCCTACTACCCAACCTTTTCACCAACTACCTTCCTCCTCTTTTTTTACTTACATTATCTTTGTCCTCATGGAGGGAGCGGAGAACCTCAATTGACAAAAGTGCAAAAGAAGCTCTTGCACTTCACACCACACCTGATTGAGGATTTATCTAGTGATGTCCTCACAGTCATTCTAGAGGCCAATCATTTGCTGAAGTTTGTGCAACTACCATGGACGAAGGTCTGGGATGAGGAACTTGTTGAGGAACTTCTGTGATGAGGAGGATCACATCCTCATCATCAACAAAACCCATGTTAGGATTAGCTTTGACCTATTGAAGAGAGCGAAGCAATGCATGAACCATGCAAAGTTGGACACCAAGAGGTGTGCTGCCTACTTTGAAGACATAGCTACTTTTCTTTTCAAGGTTACCTCATGCATCAGCAAGGTCGGTGATGAAAGCTTGAAGACCACTTGCAGGTTCCTATTTGAGCTCATTGGATTGAAGAAGAGTGCCAAGTACTTTCCAACGAGGCAATATGTGGCTCGATGGTATCTATAAGGGAGGATCTGCTGATGGTAGATTGGTTCACCATGTTTGAAAAGGCGTTTGACAACCAACTACAAGCAGTGAATTGGGGACAAACTCATTGCAAACTCGGCCCACACCTTGGCATGCTACAACATTGTTTGGTGTCGGGATGGGTGCCTTAACCAAATACATTGTCTCTTTCAGGCAGAGTAGGGCCATTTGGGACACAAAATGATAAACATGAGCAAGGAAGCAAGAAAACACAAGATGGGTAAGGGTTGCAGGGAGGAGTGAAGCATGTTGACCTAGGTACCAACTAAGAGACATAAGGAATAGGAAGAGTTGGCCACTGTGCCACCAGGAAAAATGAGGGTGAGAGGACCCAAGGGTTGGAGGGGAACATTGCTAAGGGCACCTCCAAGCCAAAACAAAGTAACTGAAGTTTGAGCAGGTGAGATCGAGCCTTCACAAAAAGGTCAAGTGACAGAAAGGCGGCTTGTCATTGGCCACTCCTACTCTACCTCCCCTCTTCGCCACTTCTTCATAGCTTAGTCCATGCAGATCCATTATACACTCTCCTTACAAAGAACAATCTCATTAAGATCGGAATACTACACCAATAAAAGGTGTTAACGGAAGATATGGTGCATGCAGTGCATGCCTTGAAATTTTTGGCCAACCAATGGATCCCTCCTCAAGTACTGGAATATAGATACTTCCAATAGAGTCAACCTTGGTTGTTGTAAAGCTAGTGGGTTTGTGACGTGATCACTATTGTTATTATGTAATGAGAGCACAGTGCTAATGACTTTTTTTTAAAACCAAATAATTTCTATGTTACTGCTTCTGAGAGCTTGCTTGATTTGTACACTGCTAGAGGTTGACGTCTTCCAGTAATTCAAGGAAACCTTTCCAGAGATTGGAATTCAACAATGCATGTTTGAAGCCCTATTTCATGTGAAAGCTGATGGACAAGTACACATGTTGCTGCATTTATTACATGTAGATGATTTTTATCAAAGGATGCAGTCAATCAGCTAAGGACCCAAAGTTTTGGTCTTCATGGAGCATCTTGCAACTATGACTATTAGATATATGGAAATAAAGGAGGTTGTAGAGCTTTTGGACATACTTACAAGGGTGTGACTCCCCTCTAGGAGTCTGTGGTGTGCCCCAAACTTGTTGAAGCCACATTCCATCGTCGTCAATGTCTATTGGGTGAGTGCAAAAAATGTGGTCCAAGAACATGTCTTGTTGCCCTTGTGAGATGAATCCAGTTTCCAAAAAGGTGATTGTGAAGGTCTTCTAGGATGTGGACACAAGGCACCACTGTGAATGGGAAAAGAAGCAAAGGAAAGACATTGTGAGGAAGGATATGGAGTGTAGCGATCTTATATGGTTAATGAAGAAGCACCTCAAAATATTCATCAAGCACATTTACACTTATAAGTGGTAGGCTGAATAGTACAAAGAGTGCATGCTTAGATTTCCTAAAGATGTGATAGTTTAGGTGGTGAACTTTGCAGAAAACTACTCTCTCAAGGAGCAAAATGGCGCTTCCAATGGTTCATAAGCGCACTGTCCGGCAACTCATGAAATGATTGCAAGTCGGGCCACCACTGGACATTTTTGAGCGAGAAGGAAGGAGGAGCTTGCGGAGCATTGTCGTCTTCAACGGGCATGGGTTCTGCTTCTGTTGTGCCTATTGGCATTGTATCATTATCTGCCTGAACAAAATTGGCTGCTTTGAGTAGCGTGTTAAAATCCTCTTCAAGGAGGTCTATCAGAGCTATAGAGTAGATGGATGGGGAGGTTTTGTGTTGTGCGATGGTGGTGTTAGAGGCATTCCCTTTGGACAAACCACTGGCTCCCATAGAGGCCTTAGGCTACAAAACCTGCCCTCCCTTGCAACACACAATGAGGATCCAAGTGGCCTTTAGACTACGCATTCATCGAGGAGGCATGGACATCGATCCCCATGGAGCAATGCTCCAACACAACCATATCTCAAGTCATTCATAGCTTGTCGGGCCAAGTCAAAGTCTATGTGTGTTTTGCAACAACAAACATTCTTGTCTTTGAGTTTCTTGGGATACCAGGGCTCACAATGCTCAAAGCTCCTCTGTCCAATTGAAATGTCTGGATTCTGATCCATAAACTTGAGATACAACTCTGTCTACTGACCCAACATGCGGGAACAACTAAATAGTGAGTCCCCTTTTGCTACTACTAAAAGAAGGCAAAACACAATCTAATTAAAGTATATAATGAAGCAAAATAATTTTCAACCACCACACTAGTTTAGGACAGTCACAATTTCAATCATCGGGCTAGTTTAGGACATGTTTAGGACCTCTTTAGGTTAGTCAACCATCGGGTTGGTTTAGGACATGTTTAGGACACATTTAGGACACTCACAATTTCAACCACCGGGATGGTTTAGTATACTGTCACAATTTCAACCACCAGGCATGGTGGTGGGAATTCGACAGGTGGGGCAGTAGAATTAAATATGGTGATGGCTTCTTGGCCTTCCTCCTCGGTGAGTTCCTTGGGATATGCTACATGTATTGTTTCAAAATTGCTCACCAAGGACTCAAGTGAGTCTTGGAGAGCTTGTAGCACCTAGTTGAAGAGGATTATTATGCCGAGGAGGTTGTAAGAGGTGTACTAGTATGCCACAAGATGCCCTTGAGATTGGCTTGCGGAGGCGGGGTCTGCATCCAATCAATGTTTACTTGCACACTTTTGGAGGTGTAGACCCACGGGCTGCGTTCCTCAAGCTTTGAGATTTGCATCACATCATCGTCCATTGGATAATAAGTGGACTCCATGTGATGATGCGCCACCAAGCTTGGAAATTCTATAGAATGGGATGGGCGGCTAGAGTTTGGAGGTCTAAGCGGCGGAGAAGAGAGAGACTAGTGGGTTGGAGATCTAAGGAAAAATAAGACATGGCTAGAATGGGGCGACAATGCTTGAAGTTACGATGGAGGGTTGTTTGGAGGGCGTTAGGAGGGAGTGGAGTTGTGAGGTCTAGGTGGAATATAAGTTTTTGTGTGCGGAGTGCATCAACATGCATTTGTAGTGTTTGGGGGATGGTGCATGGTGCGAGTGTGTAAGTGGTGAGCTGTGTGGAGACATCCCTGTACATTCTGACCTCTTGTTGCTCTCGATCTTCCAAGCCTAAGTCTTCTTATTGATCGGGGATGCGTTGTTGTTCGTTCTCCTCTTGAAGGGATACTGTCAGTGCTAATTCTTGTGTCAGGAGATCTTGTAGTGTTTGAATCTGGCGCTCTTGGTTCTCCTGTGTCCTGGCATGCTATGCCTCTGCTTGTGCCTTTTGCTCCAATGCTATTTGGAGACCAAACTCCGCTTTGTCACCCTGGTCCATGAGAGTTTGGACCAGGGATTCACTGGTGGCGAGCTCATCCTTGAGCTTTGTCATTGCCAGCTCGAGCTCTTCAACCTTGGTGTGGTACTCCTCTGCTCTGCTTATGGCCGTTTGCCCTGTGGCTTGGGCGGCAACCATTATTGTGTGGCTGTTGTGTGCGAAGAGCTATGCCTAGAGGAGAGTTACTGAGAGCTGTGAGGCATGTTCTTGCCTCCTTTGCAGAATTGTTTGTGCCACCTTTGGAAGATGCGCCATGGCTTCGAATAAGTTTTGCTCCATCAGGTTTGCATGCGAGAGCTGCTCGACTGACATGTGGCTATAGCCAGCTGGTGCCCGATACTGGGGTTGTAGCCACCTGGTGCCCGATACTGGGGCACCTTGCAAAATTGTAAAGCCTCTCCTAGGCTTGCCCATGGAGAGGAGGTGCCACTGATGAAGAATGTGGTCTCTTGGGCCGTTGCTGAGGCTAAGACATAGGGCGCGACAGGAGTTGCTAGTGTGGCTTTGGCTCCTGGGTGGAGGCCAATTCATCACTTGGGAGGTCCTCGATAAAGATGGGGCTGTAGCCACCTGGTGCCTGATACTGGGGCGCGTTGCAAAATTGTAAAGCCTTTCCTAGACTTGCCCATGGAGAGGAGGTGCCAGTGATGAAGAATGTGGTCTCTTGGGCCGTTGCTGAGGCTAAGACATAGGGTGCAACAAGAGTTGCTGGTGTGGCTTTGGCTCCTGGGTGGAGGCCAATTCGTCACTTGGGAGGTCCTCGATAAAGATGGGCTCCTGCTAAACTATTTTGCCCTTGTCCTGAGGATCCGCTTGCTGGAGTCGTAGTTGTCGGCTCAAGAATTCTTGCATCTGGTGATCCTCATATTGCACGAGCAACTAGCTTGGGTCCGGTTGCACAAGACGGCCGGTCGAAGTGGCACTTGCCTCTATCCTTGCTCGCTTGGGTTTGACCTCTGCTTCTTTTGGCTCTGTTTGAACCGCGGTCCCATGGTGGACTTTTTGGCCAACCCATAGCGGACAGGTGGATGCTGCTGCAACATGTGGTATAGAATTGGCATGTAGAGCATTGGGTTGCCAATGACTTCCCCATGCTTTTTGAGGTCATCTGTCATCTAGTTGCAGAATTAGTCTACCCAATTTCAAATTTGTAACCTGGGGATCCACCAACCGCAACAAGATATTGGGCACGATGGACTGATGGTGGTCCATGTAACTTACTTGCATTAGCCACTATCGGGCTCTTGCCGGTCTTCCCACATGTGGCTTGAGAATTGCAATGAAGTGGATTCGTCCTTTGCTTTTTAGTCGGTCGTAGTGGCAAACCTTGCTGAGGGCCTCCAATTTCTTCTTTATTGCATACTTGTCACTGACGACCAGAAGACCGAAGGCAACACATACTACGTGGTAGTAGTGGGGAGTGCCTGTTGCATCTCGTAGGACGCCCACATTGGTGTTGCTATTGTATGCCTGGAGAAACTCTGCCAAGAGTTTCATGTCCAAGTAGCATGGAAGGTGGTCTGCCGCTCAGGCTTGCAACTCTTAGTGCATCTTACACCTCTGGCTCCTTAAGTGCCGCATAAGGTGCTGCGATGTGATAATGGAGGGTGTAATCATGACCATCATAGGTGAAGCGCGAGTGCATTGGCGCATGCATCTAATTCCTCGAGCTAGGCTTTTTCGAGCAGTGAGTGCGTTTGGGAGCACAGGACTGTGTATTCTGCTTCTGTGGGACTTCTGTGGGAACTGGGGTGTGCTTTCTTGATTTTGAGGGGAGCATGCGTACTATTGTCATACCCTCCTAAGTGGCATGTCTCTTGGACACTTCCTCCTCCCCTTGCAAATATTTAATGCGGAATTTGGAGGGCATGCAAATCATTGCTGAAGGCGTGCTTTGAGAATCAGAGGGGCCAGTGGCCTATGGAATGGGTCGGGGGTGGAGTCCCAGCTCCGTTTCAAATTCAAAGAATTCATTTTCGGGATCCATGGGGAAGAGTGAGGGTAATTGAGTGACGAGGGAATCGGTGGAAGAGGAAGAGTGGGAGGACATTAAAAAAGTGTGCTAGATGGCTGTGCAAGAGGGTAGGGGGCTGTGAGAAATCTGATGAAATTTTGGCGGAGTTTGGGGGAAACTGCTATGGCAACGACCCGGCGGGATAGGCCCTATTTATATAGATTTTTGTATCCCCACGACCGGCAAGATATTCAGATGGTGATGGTCGGCGTGATATGGGGACGGAGATTATGGCGACGATCGGCATCATGAGGTTATGGCGACGACTAGCATGATACGTGGATGGTGACGGTCGGCGTGATGAGGTTATGGCAGGACGGTCAGCGGAATGCGAGGATGGTGATAGTCAACGTGATGAGGTTATGGCGATGACCGGCGGGATTCTTTGATGGCAATGGTCGATGGGATATGGACACGGTGACGGTCGACGGGGTACGTGGAGGGCGATGGTCGACGAGATATGGTTATGGTCGCGATTGGCGTGATATGGAGATGGTGACGGTTGGCGGGATTCTTCGATGGTGACAGTCGACGAGATTCTTGGATGGCGACGGTCGGTAGGATAATGCTATAGCAATGACCAGCAGGATACTGTCTAAGAAGACAAGGGAAAGGGAAAGAGAAAAAAGTGTGAAGGAGTGGGAAGGTGGGAGGGAGATAGGAATGAGTGGGGTTCATCGATGCGGTGTGGGACGAATTGTGAGGCCAGCATGCAAGATGGCGAAAAAATATAGAAGGGACGTACTGACCCTAATCACCTAGTGCTCCCATGGATGTTTGTGTGTGTGTGTGTGTGTGTGTGTTCAACAGTGACTTGTGGGCTGCGGGTGTGTCGGGTGATATGCCTACAGTACTGACTCACCTAGACTTGGACTTGACAATTATGAGGAATGCGGTGTGGACGGACGTCATGCTACCGCATAGCATGTTATAAGCCATGTAGAGCATGTGTCCAGCTTGTGTCTTACCTTGGACGCCAGAGGCACATTGGCATTGTGACTAGTTGTCACGGAATGGTCCTTTGTCTCACGAGGGAAGCGGGTTCTTGTGTGACCGCCTTCGGCATAGACTTTTGCTCTCGTGAGTAGGATGGTACCGTTGGAGATGGTACGATCACAATTACCCTCGAGGGTTCGCCTTCAGATTTGGAGGGAGGTTCTTATGTAACACCCCGCATTGTAGGGGCCGGTTCTTGTGCTGCTCCCTTCGCTTCCTTTGGCGATATTCGTGTTGAGTTGGATGATTTGTGGTAATAGAGTGCATTCAAGACTCTGGGGCTGGTTTGCTACGTTCAGTTCATCCTCGATAGGTTCTTGTGGTTCTACATCTCGGGTCGACACAGGTTCTTGTATTGCCACCTGCGGAACCTTTGCAGTTTGTACATTAAACTTTGACACCCAGGCGACCTACTTGCCTCGGTCTCCCAAGTGCTTGGTGGGGACCCAATGTTTGGGGGGATGTTGCGGTGGTTGAGGTGGATTGGAGCTTGGAGTTTGAAGTGCGAGATGGCAGCGTGTCCTTGTTCTTAGCACGGATGCTTTTGGAAGAGACGTCTCTAGAGCGATTAGGGACTTCTGTGCTGCTTAGACCCCCTTTGGTTGTTGGTTCCGGTTGAAATAGCGTTGAGCACATAGGATAGCCACTTGTACTTGATGTTCATGACTTCCTTGAGTGGAGAATGGCAATGGCGGTGAAATGGGCAATGGCACCGGGTTGCCACTATGGTTGGCCTTCTGTTCCCTTCAGGGTTGGACTCTTGTTGGGGGTTTGGAGGTGGATGGGGCTTCCGATTTGCCCTCCCGCAGAACTTTGTTGTCCTGGGCCGATGAGGGTGAAGCTGAAGGAGCAGGACTTGGTCCACGTAGCGAGACTGCCGCCGTTCTATCCCCATTTGTGAATGAAGTAGTCCGGGCACACCAATCGATTTGATAGTTCACGACGTAGCACCAGGTCCTTCCCAATATGATATGTTCGTCAGTTGCTTCTGTGGGGAGAACATAAAAGCGTATTTCTACTGCCTGGCGAACAACCGTTAAGACTTAAATTCACAAAGCCCAAGGTTCATATGAGTTGGTTGTTGATAGCCCTTACTGAAGCAACGGTGAGGGTTAGGGGCACCTGTAGCTTTTCCCATACCTCTCGGGAGATGAAGTTGTGGCTCGCTCCTGGATTTGCGAGTGCTCTAATGTGCATGCACGGGACCTGCAGTTGAACAACCAACCTAGCTGGTTATACTATTAGCTCATCCATTAGTTCCACCTATTCAATCGTTGCCTTAAGTAGTGTCATTTGCTTATGTTGTCCTAACCTTAGCGTTACGGGCTCTGGCTTATTCGATGGCCTGGCGTTTCATCCTGGTTACCTCGGCCTTAAGTTCTTTTTCTCTATGGATGGCTTGAAGGGTAGACAGTGTGATTGGTCCATAGTATCTTTTTAATTTGCTCCCGTTAAGGTAGCCATCCATTTCTGTCCCATCAAGGGTGGCTATTCGGCACGCCCCTTGTGGAGTGATCTCAATCATGTGGTAGGGACCCATCCCTCGATACTTGAGCTTACGCTTGGTATTGTGGATGTTGTAGAGAGTTCCAAATCTCCCTCTGCCAGGTCTTTGTTCTTGAGGTTGCGGTTGAACCACTTTTTGCATCAGGCCTTCTCCACCCACTCTTGAGGAAAATGCAAAGATGACTGATTATGACAACTACTTGCAGGATGTGACCATGTCTTGGTTTGAAGAGAGAGAGAGAGAGAGAGAGAGAGAGAAAGAGAGAGAGAGAGAGAGAGAAGGGGGGGGGGGACATTTCTTGTAGACCAGATAATTGTGCTTCTAGAACATGCTTCAAAAGATGTCATAAAACAATTGAGAAGAGTAAAAATCTGCTCTAAATGCAAAAGACCCCCAAAACAAAAAAAAATGACTATCAAATAATCTCCTCCTTCTATGAGCATGAGTGCAAATTAACATATGGTTTCCCCCTAAGTTGCAAATCCCTTTTCCTTTGGAAGCAAGACCTGAAAAATATGCCAAAGGGAATCTGAAACTCTTGGATCAAAGTGCGGTCAATAAATCAATGCATGCATGCTATAGATAGGGTTGAGCCAAAGTGAAACATGTCAAAAGCCATTGTGAAGATGATCTACAGAAGCCAAATGTGAAGCACATTGGGGAAACTACAAAGAAGCAATCATAAGACTGTCAAAGAAAAGTGTCATGAAAATCATGACAGGTGGCAATAATGCAAAATAAATTCTGAAACATCATAAACTCTAGCAAATGATGGGGGATGATAGAGGAATAAATCAGTATTGACATAGGGATCCAAGGGCCGCATGACATCAAGGGTCAAAAACCATGGAGGGGAAAGTAGTATATTGACACACAAGAGACTCCTCTATTGTAAACCATGGACCACGAGTTATTGTTTTATCAATCAAGGATCTGTGGGCTGATGCAAGGCATTGTAGACTTTTCTCCAAATGAGGGATTAAGGCTTGATAATCACATAGGTACGTACTATAGCTAAGAATACCTTGGCCGGTGCACTAGTTAGTTCATCCATGGGGTTTAATTCTTCCACAAATGAAATTGCAAATTGTTACAAGCCCTAAATGTTTTGGCTTGGCTTGCCGAGCTCTAGCTTCCTCTATTGCTTGCCATTTCATTCGTGCCACTTCTTTTTTCAGCTCCTTTTGCGATGGATGGCTTGTAGAATTTAAAGCGTTAAGGGGGCATAATAACATTTGAGTTTACTACCATTAAAGCTACCATCCACCTCAACTCTGTCAAACAAACTCCAAGAAGTTGTGCCCAAAAGACACAAAGCACACATAGCTAAACTTAGAATGTAGCACTTTTTTGAAATGTGACAGACAAATAGCCTAGAGTAAAATAGCACTTCGTCAAAATGTAACAAAAAACAGCCTAGAAGAAAATAATTACCAACGAGCAAACAAGCAAAATGACTACAACCTCTAGAGTTTGGTGGGAAAATCATAGTAGAGTAGACATTGTGTGTCACCCCATGAGTGCAATAAGGTAACTGCACTTCTTGTCCTCTTTTATGAGTTGGGGATGACACAAACAAATAGAGCTTGGACATTGCTAGCAACCTAAAATATGCTTAGATTATGCACAAGCACATGCATCCATTAATTCCAATGACTTCGAAAAAGCAAGAGAGCACATAGGAAAAGAAGACAGCGGCCCTAATGAGAGTGCATTTTGGAAAAGAAGGTCCCCTCACCCCAGCACTACAAAAATTGCATTTGACCTTGAGTATATGAAAGGTGTTGAAGCTCCGTAACAACCATGCCTAAGAAAAATTAGGCCTCGATGTGGTCTGCAGACTGCTTTGGCCTTAGAACCTTCTCAGAGTCCTTTTCAGTCCTTCATAAGGTACATTTTGAACAACCATTTTCAAAATAAAGCTTTTCACCAAGACTATCAAATCAATCCTGCTGACTGATCAAGCAAAGGATTCCAAATCAAGTACAGTATAGCACGTTGAAATATAGGGCGTCTATCAACTGAATAACGGTTTAGCTCACTTTTAACTAGCTGATCAGTGTGTACATCCCACACTTGACATGTCCAACAAGGTGTTCCCCGTAGCAAGCAGTCCATTTACCTAGCCACAAGTTTCTTACTCCGTTCAAGACGTTAGGGTTTCAATGACATTGTTTGCACTCAAGGAGATGCAGGACCCTCATAAAACACATGTGATTGAAACAAATCTAGCTGTTTAATAAATCTGAACCAGGCAAACCTCCAAAAAGAAAAACAAACCTGGACAGCGCCTTCCATTGTATTTTGGCTTTTTAAAACTTCTTCAGCATTACAAAGAACAGAGGACAATACTCCTTACATCATGTCCACATGAAGCTTTTCTCCCGGAAGAGAGGAAAAACAGATCACATTGCTCCTCCTACATATCCTAATCAATGAGCACAAACACTAGCAAGTAGATTGAAAAACTTGAAAAAGAGGAGTTTGAAGTCCTTAACCAGCAAAGAAAAAATCACTTAAAAATTTCCCCCCCAGATTTACTGAGTGAGGAAGAGAATACATGATAAATTCTTGGATAATTAATCCTACAATACTACTTTGATCCTATATGATAAAGCAGATGATCACAACACAATATACAGGAGTCGTAACCCATGTTCTTAATCTGTAGTAAGAGGGGGTGCCAAACAACCGCATCTAAACTTTGGAACCCCAACTGTTCTCATGATTACTAGCTGGGCGTCTTCCAGAAGCCTCACAACCTGAGAGAAGGACGGCCTTACTTCTGGACTTGCATCCCAACAGCGAGTCATAATCTGTACAAGGGCTTGGGGACAGTCTGCAGGAATTGGCGGCCGCATACCTTTATTCACAACTGCAAATGCTGCTTGGACTGCAGTCATGTTCTGGAAAGGAAGATTTCCGGTCACAAGCTCCCACAAGACTATACCAAAGCTGTACACATCCACTTTGTGATTATAGGATCGATGTTGTATCATTTCCCTGTATTACACCACCCCCAGAAGCCACTGTTAGCATTAAATCCCTTAGGGAATGTCAGCAAGCCACTGATGGGACACATGGCCATGACCCTAAACATCCCACTAGTAGTAAGAAGGTAAAAGATTATCAGCCCTGCTAGGTGAACAATTACAACTGAGATAATTTGTAGTAATAAAACAAATCCTTTTGTAAATCAATCGCCAATAATAATCTGAAGGGGAGAAGGGGAAACACACACACACACAGATTTATTAATACATCTACTGGATCA
Source organism: Dipteris shenzhenensis (assembly GCF_047967505.1). Taxonomy (NCBI): domain Eukaryota; kingdom Viridiplantae; phylum Streptophyta; class Polypodiopsida; order Gleicheniales; family Dipteridaceae; genus Dipteris; species Dipteris shenzhenensis. The sequence continues at coordinate 23,032,985 of NC_141619.1, forward strand.
AAAGTAAGAGGCATACAAATTGTGGGCAAAGATTCAAGAATGCAGTAAACTACCATTCCAAGGTGGAATAACAGATTGCCGGAAGGAATGGTTGGAACCACATTTGGTTTAGTGATTCCTACCAGCCAATACCTACTACCTAGATGAGATTACCATTGCATTGTAAAAGTACAAGGCTGATGGAATGTAATTGGTGTCATGGCCATATAGTTCAAGGCAGTCGACGCTTGGATAATTGGGCACAGCTATGATAAGGACAGCATCGACAACTTTGTGGAGACTCATTCTATGATTCTAGGATTCATTTCTATCTTCCACTATCTGATGTAAGATTGAAATTTAATTGTCAACGTGGATGCACTTAACCACGAAAGATTCACAGGACCAAGTGTGTGCAGCCTTTACAGGAATTCATGTATTTATTTGAGCTGTTAGTGAACCCTAATGAAAACAGTTCATAGCTGCTCATGATCTTTGGCTTGGCTTGGCCATTGTGTAGTTTGAGGGTTGCGGTTTTATGTCACCAGTGGTGAAGTGTGAACAAGACATATGTCATGTGCACGGATTGGTATCTGACGTGTACTAGTTACACAGAACTAGCTTAGGTTAGCCTGGGGAGGCTTAGAGCTAGGTAGGCTTGATTCTCGGGTTGAGTGGCAAGGGTACGAACTATTTATAGGTCTTCGCTATTTTTGGCGCCGGGGCCCGAGTCTATAAAAGAGGCCCAGGGGGTTCAGTTTTCAGTGTGCAGTTGGGAGCAAGTTTCGTTCCCAGGTGCTAGGTCTGATCCTGGATTGTGTCGCGGACGCGCGCCTGCATCTTAGCGTAGCCCAAGGCCCAGTGGCAGATCCAGGGCTTCACAGCGCCACCTGGTGGTATGGGACACCAGGCTGGTTTGGATCTGATTGGGAGTTCGTGCCAGTAGCTCAGCTCGTGGCTCGGAGGGGACATCTTCTGATTTGGGATCACATCCCGTAGATGTCACGGTTGGGTGGTGAGCAGCCTGCTCAGTTCTGATGTTGTGTGTGGTTATTTTGCAGATCAGGGGTTTCAGGAGTGCTGGGACGTGTCAGTTGGTATCAGAGCCAACTCCTGAGGTAGGAACTTCTGATGCGAGAAATTTGACGGATTTCTCTTCCAGGTATGCCCTAAAATTCGAGATTTCCTGCTGCGTTTTTGCTGGCTACCTGGGGTAGAAGGGGTGAAGAAATATCTGGAAAAGGAAGAAGAAGAGTGAAATAGAATCGAAATTTCTGAAGGCTATGGAGAGAAGTTTAGAGGGAGGAGAAGGAGAGCAGAAAAGGAGAGAAGTGCAGGAATTAGACAGCAAGGGAGGAGGGGATGCGGAGCCTAGGAGGGGGCGCAGTAGATGAGGCTGTAGTGGCGGGACAGCCTGTGCAATAGGCTGTCCACAGCCAGCGCAGTAGGCTGTCCACAGCCTGCGCAACAGGCTGCGAACAGCCTGCGCCTAGGGCTGCGTGCAGCCTGCGCTGAAACAAGGTGCTTTTTTCGAAAAAAAGCACCCCTCCAAAGTTGGAGGGGCTCAGGTGCTTTTTTCGAAAAAGCACCCCTCCAAAGCTGGAGGGGCTTAGCCTTTTTTGGAAGCCTAGCTTCCAAATCAGGCAGCCCTGCACCCTATATAGGTGGGGGCTGGGTGCTAGGCTACCCACAAGCAGCCCCAAGATTCGAGAAGTTATCTCGAGTTTCGTGCCAGCCAGCCTCGCCCTTCAGCCTGCGCCCTGTTTCGATCAGCTCCCCTGCATCTGCCCTTGCCTGCGTCAGCCCTGCACAGCTCCCGAAGCTTCCATACCAGCCCGTACAGCTCCAGCGACATCCGTACAGCCTGTACGGACTGTCCTGCCTGCTTCTGTACCTGCTGCTGTACCGAACAGCAGCTGCGCCAGCACCTGCAGCCACCGTACGGCCTGCGTCAGCAGCCGTACAGGCCACATCAGCAGTCCGCACAGCTTCTATTGCAGCCTGCGCATCCGGTTAGCAGGTTCGGGGAGGCACCAGGACTCGTGGTCTTCCGATTTACCAGATTTCAGCATCTCCTTCTGTCAGCTTCATCTGGGACGGTTTTCTTTTGCTCCATCTCCCTCCGTGCTTCGTTTCAGTCAGTTATTTCTCTCCGTTTGTAATCAAATCAGATTTCAGCCATGTCTGATGCTCCAAATCCCGAGTTCGCTATGGGAGAGCAAGACTTAGATTACACTCCAGTGGGAGAGGATGATCAGGGTCTCTATGACGACCTGATAACTAAGAAAGCCTTCAGTGAGTTCACGACTGCTCTTGATGGTAAATTTGAGCAAGTCAACGCTAATCAATCGGGGTTGACACAGCAACTCCAAGGGATACAAGCAACTTTGACTCTTCTGGCTAGCACGGTTCAGGCACTCACGCATGTGGATGCCATGGCCTCCGTGCTAGGCCCGAATATCACTCCGGATCCCTTTCCAGGTGACCAAAAATCAAGAACAAAGGAGGTGGTTGACACTTGGTTACACAAGTGGCAAGTACACTTCCAATTTCACCCCTATCCAGATGAGAAAAAGATTCAGCTAGCAGCAGGGTTTATGTCAGGTAAAGCCTTGCTTTGGTGGAAAGAACTCCAGCCTAAGCCTGATACTTGGACAGAATTTGAGGGTATCTTCAGGAAGGAGTTCCTGAAGAAGGAAGATGACTACGATATCGTCGGCAAGCTCAAGGCCCTCGATATGTCAAAATTGAATTTAACTTTTGAAGTTTATCTTCAAAGATTTAGGGATCTGCAAACCAGGGTCACTAAAATGGATCCTGTAACCTTGTTAGGTTTTTTCGTGGATGGTTTGCCAGACTCCTATAAGTTACAGATTAAGAATAACAAGTGCACAACATTGCAGGAGGCCATGACATATGCGCGCATATATGATGATACCATGGCCGGTACCAAGGCAACCACAGTTACCGAGACGAGCGGAAAGAACAAATGCAAGTTCTTTCAGCATGCAACTGGTATTGGGGAGACGAAGTCTACGGACAACGCCTCCAAGAAAAGCTTAACTCCTGCGAAGAATGGTAAGGCCCGTTTCCTTCGCACTCTCAGGCTCAAGAAAGAGGGCCGGTGTTTTTATTGCGAGGAGCGGGGCCACACGAAGAATGAGTGTCCTAAGCGGAAGAACCAAAAATTGGTGCTAGGACCGAAGCTCCAGGCAAGTCCACGTACCGCAGCCAAGGGAGCCAACCAGGTTACGATGACAGGTATTTCAGTAAATGTCATTACCTGCCCCCTTTCTTGTAATTGTACCTTTAATACTTCGTTGTTTGGTTCCCATGATCTTTTCCGAGTTTATGGAGAAGTTAGGGACCAACAGGTTCACATTCTCTTTGATCCGGGCAGCTCTCACAATTTTGTTAATTACAAATTTGCGCAGAAGATGGGGCTGTCCACAGTACCTAGCGACCACACCTACGAGGTGCAGCTTCCAGTCGGAAAGCAGTTTTGGGATCGCAAGGTTGAAGCGCTTCCCATCCGGATTCAAGCCTACACAGGAGCTCTCACATGTTATGTTATGCATCTAGAGCATGTAGACTTGCTGATCGGGATAGAGTGGTTTAAAACCCACAATATCCAGATCGGATGGACAGAGCATACACTTTCTTTTGTAGACAAGGACACCCAATTTTGTATTCAGTGTGATAAGATTCCCCCTTCTCAGGGGCCTATTCTATCTGCGATGCAGCTTCGGAATATATTGAACACTTCTCATTATGATGTCTATCAGTGTGTTTTGATTCCACTTTCTTCATTTATTGTTTCGGTAATTAACAAAAATGAATTAAGTGTGTTTGAACACCGAGAATTGAGAACGTTGTTAGATAATTTTAAGGACGTATTCCCAGCTCAACTGCCGGAAGGTTTACCTCCAGAAAGGGCAGTAGATCATCGCATAGACTAGGCCCAGGGGCTCAACCTATCAGTGTACCACCTTATAGGATGAGCCAGGTAGAGGAGGATGAGTTAGCTATCCAGCTTCAGGATTACCTGAATATGGGCTATATACGCCCAAGTAAATCTCCTTGGGGTGCACCTGTACTCTTAAGAAAGAAGAAGAATTCTTCCTGGAGGATGTGTATAGATTATAAACTATTAAATAAAGTTACAATTAAGAACCGCTATCCTTTACCTCGTTCTGATGATTTGATAGACCGTTTGCCCAGAGCGAAGAATTTCACTAAGATTGATTTGCGTACGGGTTATCACCAAATCCGTATCTATGCTAAACACATAGATAGGACCGCATTCCGGACTAGGTATGGTCATTACGAGTTTATCGTATTACCTTTTGGTTTGACCAATGCTCCTGCTACTTTTCAGCAGATGATGAACGATTTGTTCAGAGATTATCTGGGCAAATTTGTTGTAGTGTTCTTAGATGATATCTTGGTATATAGTAAAACGCTTGAGGATCATATAGGACACCTCCGGGTTGTCTTACTTGTTCTAAGACAGCATAAGCTTTATGCCAAGATGAGTAAATGTGACTTCTTTATGAAGGAGATCATTTACTTAGGACACAAGATTTCTTCTGAAGGTATTAGCATTGATCTGGATCGTATCCAGAAGATTTTAGAATGGCCTATCCCTCAGACTGTGAAACAACTTCGCTCTTTCCTAGGATTTACGGTATTTCTTCATAAGTCAGTCCGTGATTATTCACAAATCACGGTACCCTTGACCAACATATTGAAAGGTCGTGGACGCAGGTCTACTCAACCGATCCCTTGGAATGATGCAATGAACAAGGCTTTTGAAACCTTGAAGTTATCTATCAAGGAAGCACCCGTTCTTGCATTACCCGATCCTACCCGGCCTCATGTTTTAGAGGCCGATGCGAGTGATTATGCGATTGGGGCAGCTTTATTCCAAGAGGGCAGACCTGTAGCTTTTGAGAGTAAGAAGCTAGACGACACTCAGTATCGTTGGCCCACACTGGAGAAGGAACTTTATGCAGTAGTGTATGCTCTCAAGGTTTGGAGACACTACTTGTATGGTTCAAAGTTCCTTGTATTGACTGATCACCAGTCAATTAAGTATGTGTGTGACGGATCAGACTTGAGAGGAAGGAAAGCCAGATGGGCAGAGTTAATGCAGGATTTTGATTTCGAAATACGTTATCGTAAGGGTTCGTTGAATAGTGTGGCGGATGCCTTAAGTCGAGTTAAGTTTGTAAATGCTTTGTCATTTGCGGAAATATCCTCAGACCTATTTCAATCCTTGAGAGGGCTATACGCAACTGATAGTCATTTCAGTTCGTATTGGCAGAGAGTCCAGGATGGGAGCTCCATGGTTGACCAGGACTCAGGGATTGTGCCACCTAGGATACAGGCGGCGGGAGGTCAGTGGATGATTAGGAACGGCTTGCTGTTCCGGAATGAAAAGATTTGTGTGCCTGATGTTCTGGACCTTAAATCCAAGATTCTCTGGGAGTGTCATGATGCTCCTAGTGCGGGACATCCAGGTATACATAGGACTCTGTCTCTTGTGAAGCATACCTTTTATTGGCCTAAGATGCGTGCATTTATAGAGAACTATGTGGTAGGTTGCCGAGTTTGTCACGTTACTAAGGCTGAACGCCTTAGAAGCGCGGGCTTATTACAGCCTTTACAGATTCCAGGTAATAAATGGGAAAGTATTTCCATGGATTTTATTACTGGTTTGCCTCGGACGCGCAAGGGTCATGACTCTATTTGGGTCATAGTTGACCGTTTGACAAAAATGGCTAGATTCTTACCTACAAGAACAACTATTTCAGCTGTTCAGTTGGCTCACGAGTTTGTGGACCACTTGTTCAAGCTGTATGGTTTGCCATCTGACATAGTCAGTGACAGGGACTCAAAGTTTACAAGTAACTTCTGGACACTTGTATTTGAGAAGTTGAAAACTACTCTAAGTATGAGTTCCTCGGATCATGCACAATCCGATGGCAGTACAGAAAAGGTCAACCAGTTATGTACGGGTTTCAACCTAAGTCACCAGTTATGGTTGGATTAAAAGGGATTCAAAATGATGCTGCTAAGAACTTCTTGCAAGACATGCAGGAAATGTTGCAGTTTGCCAAGAGGAAATGTTGCAGTTTGCCAAGGAGTCTATTAGAAGTGCCCAAGATCGTGACAGATTTTATGCTAATAGACATCGTTCACCTAGAGAGTTCTCTGAAGGAACGATGGTATATTTGAGAATTCCTAAGGAATCCAAGAGCCTAAGTACTGGTTTGGTTCCGAAATTATCCCCCAGATACTGTGGCCCATTCAAGGTCATTAAACGAATTGGACCAGTTGCATATCGACTAGAATTGCCTCCTGATGTTAAAGTTCATCCAGTCTTTCATGTCAGTAGATTGAAAGAAGTATTGGGTGCAGATGATCAACTTGTTTCTCCTCATGAGATTATAGAAGTTACAGATTTACTTTTATTCCTCACGACCCTGAATCTATTCTTGAATTCCGGGAAAGACAGATTCGAAATCGTACTATCACGGAATACAAGATTAAGTGGAAGGATCGTGTTGAGGAGGATGCAACATGGGAGACATTACAAAACCTCCAAAGAACATTTCCCGATTTCTTAGCGAACTCAGGAGTGAGTTCTTAGAGGAGGGGGAGTATGTCATGTGCACGGATTGGTATCTGACGTGTACTAGTTACACAGAACTAGCTCAGGTTAGCCTGGGGAGGCTTAGAGCTAGGCAAGCTTGATTCTCGGGTTGAGTGGCAAGGGTACGAACTATTTATAGGTCTTCGCTATTTTTGGCGCCGGGGCCCGAGTCTATAAAAGAGGCCCAGGGGGTTCAGTTCTCAGTGTGCAGTTGGGAGCGAGTTTCGTTCCCAGGTGCTAGGTCTGATCCTGGATTGTGTCGCGGACGCGCGCCTGCATCTTAGCGTAGCCCAAGGCCCAGTGGCAGATCCAGGGCTTCACAGCGCCACCTGGTGGTATGGGACACCAGGCTGGTTTGGATCTGATTGGGAGTTCGTGCCAATAGCTCAGCTCGTGGCTCGGAGGGGACATCTTCTGATTTGGGATCACATCCCGTAGATGTCACGGTTGGGTGGTGAGCAGCCTGCTCAGTTCTAATGTTGTGTGTGGTTATTTTGCAGATCAGGGGTTTCAGGAGTGCTGGGACGTGTCAACGTAGAACAAGGTAACTGTGGAAGGTATGGTGTCAGCTAATGAGGGATATCATAGAGGGTGCGTGCATATGTGTGCCAGAGGGTCCGCTCTTCTTTTCTAAGAATAATTCTTGAATGTATGTTCCATGATTGAATTTTCCTTTGTTCAGTGAATCAATCGCTCACCTTGGTGGCTTGGTGAACTTCAAGGGGTCTTCCATATCATCTTGTCTGTAATTCATTTGTCAATTCACCAAGTTATTAAATTATCTATGGATCTAGGGTCAAATAAGATAAGGGAGTTGGTGATCATGTAATGTTCCCGTTGTCATCAATGTTATGAATTTTGACAGGTGACTGAGATTCTGTAAACTTTGGATTCTTAGGACAGTTTTTGTACATAAGCCCTACCTCCTCACTCTTAAAGCATCTGTTTTATTTTATATATTGCTCTCTCTCCTCAGCAGTTAAACAATTGGAGGGACAAGATTGCTTCTAAATTGGGGTGGATTCCGAGGAGAATAAGGGCGGGCCTTAAAGGATCAGACAGATTTTTCTTACAGTTTTTAAAAAAAGTAAGCTGGCTGGACTGGATCTTCTTCAAAAGGTTTGGCAACATAATGCTGAAGCTCCCATGTCTCGGCATGGTCTATGAGATCTCTCAAGGTTTTTAATTGGTAAGAGAGTTTTGAACCTAGGAGTTTACTCTGGAGTGAAACTTCCTCATCCTCTCACTTTTCCCAATCTTTTAAAGTGAGGAACCCCTAGGATTCCCTCCAGAACTATCTACATACATAGTCTTTCACACTCTCCTCCATAGGTTGTTGGAATAGATCCCAATCGGAAAGAATTTCTTGTTTGAAATGACAAGTAAGCACTGTAAGCGAAGGGCTTTCACAAAAGATGTCCAAGTTCCGAGGCTGTCTTTGTGTTTCAAGGGGCTGTCCACCATGTACTAGTGATCCTCTCAACGTGTTTTTTAAGACCGAATTTTATTTTTGCACTCTCCCATTAGCTCTCTATTCAAAAGAATCTCAAATTGACGGACAAAAGCTGAAGATTTGAAGACTGAGATTCGATTCAACCCTTTGATTCCTTCAAAACTGAAAATGAGTCAGATTTGAGTGGGAAGTCTTCCAAGATGGGTTCAGCACTCCAGCAAAAATATCAACATTTAGACCGGCCAAACAAGGAGCAGACTTCAGCAAAGAGAAAAGTGAAAGAGAGAAGCTGAACTTGCAACTCTATTACTTGATGGATCAACTCAAAGTAGAGGTGTTGAAACCTTGGGATAGGTTCAACATATACCTAGATGAATCCAGGAACATTCCCAAACTCATCCTCTACTAAAAACACAACATAGTGCAGTTTCAATCTCACGATAGTCACTCATAAGATTGAAAACCATAAACTTCATCATGCATAGCAGGGACTAGCTACTATGACATCCCCACTGACATCATCAGCGCCCAACAGTGGATGTAGACCATAGTATAAAAATATGCTCTCACATACAAATTCACGCACCCACACATACTTGAGCATCCATTTATACAAAGTCTTTGTACTGAGTTTCTGTCGGCACTCCGGAGGTCTACCTAATGCACTTAGCTACCATCTGAACTTGAGGCTGCAACAACCAACATTTGGGCTCATCGCAATTTCAGCAGGAGGCTGCTCCTACAATTGTGATTAGGCCAAGGGCGTGTCTGCAATGTGTTGGAGATTTTAAACTTCCACGATCATCCGGCTTGACAATTTGACAGTCTAGGGGTTGTTTGGATGTTGGATTGAGCATTATGTCTGTGCTTGGCTGTTGATTGGACACTCACTATATATAGCTAACATTGCTTTGAAAAATCATAACTTTCCTGATACTAATGTTTCCACTATCATTCAAACACCAATATTTTTTCTTTTTTGCATTAAAAAATCATATGCCAAATAACCAATTGAATCTCAAACTTCAAAGTTTACATTATTTAGACATTCATTAACATAAAGCTAATGAAACATAAAAAATTATCTGGCACGCAAAGTAACGTCTGACGCAATCTAACCTCGTCTGGCGCAATCTAACCTCTAATTTGTTGTAGACTAATGGAGATGGAAGTTGACGAGAACACAAGGGTGGCAGCGAGATCATTCTGTGCTTCATTCCATTCTTGCACGTTAAATTGTTTGGATTGAGTCTTTGCTTAAACGATAAGCTCTACATTGGATGGCATTGCCAAAATGCTTTCATTCATTTTTTCTGCATAACTCTCTGCCCACAATCCTACTACTATTGCGAAAAATGTTTCAGATTTTTGCTTTCCTCCCCATCTTCCTCTCTGCCATGGGAATGCGTTAAGAGAAGTGGCCACACATGAGCCTGAAGGAAGGAGGATGGAGAGTCAAACAAAGCATTTTGCTTCCTACGCCAAGCGAGCAATCTTACGCCACAGCACGAGCTAGCATGCATAGGGCAGCTGAGACAGAGGTGCTGGGAGAGAGAATAACAGGGGAGCTAAGAGAGAAGAGCAGGAAAAGAGGAGAAGGCTCAGAGAGAAGAGTAGAGGAAGGGGGAGAGGGGCAGGATGAGAGAACGTCTCATCCTTCTATGATAATCGACAGAGCCAGGCATCAACCCATACAACTTGCAATTCCCTGACAGCACTCTAAGAATCGCTATCCCAATGAGAGGGGGAGGCTGCAAGGGAAGGGAAGGGAAGGGAGGGCTGCGAGAAGGGGGAAGGGCAAGAGAAGAAGGGGCGTTGAAAGAAGGGGGAAGGGGAGGGAGTGATGAAGAGCAAGTGAGCTTTAAAGCTCAGGAGGGGGATGTGGGCAGGGCAAGCGGCAATTTTTTTCCTGTACGGGGGGTTTAATGTTTTGGGCTAGCATATATTAATTTTTAGGGGCTAGGTTGATTGGATTAACGTTTTGGGGCCAGAGTGAACTAATAATATTGAATTTTCAAATTTTTATTCAAAGGGGGGACACACTGTCTGTGCTTGGCTGTTAATTGAGGATTCTACGGTGGTTTTCAGCTAGAACTTGGTGTTGGTTTTGAGATGCTCACAATACTAACATAGGGAGTGACCGTGGGAGTGCCTACATACGAGGTTGATTGTAGATTCTAGAGCTTTTGTATTTCTAGCCTGATGTTGGGCTGATTTCTGGCATTTACATTCAGTTATCTATGGTTCTACACCATCCTTGGCTTCTCCAGGGTTACTTTGGCATCTTTCATTGACAGGTACATGTTTTATTGCCCCTATTGTTAAAGGACACAACAGTTTTCACTTAGATTCACCTTGGGAAGGTCACCTTCATAGTGTTATGCTCATAAAATAAATTTCAGAGATTGACAATTGTACAAATTGCAACAACCAAAAGCATTCATAGACGGCCAAGGCCAGCACATGCGAGGAGGAGTACTTGAACTATAGGTGTGTTCGCTACAATCCATCTGTGGGGGCCCTCTATCAACCACCTACCAACAACTATGAGCCATACAAGGCAACTATTGCCCTGGTATCGCCATCTGTCATAGACATGCAAATTCACAATTAAGATCTTGCATTTTTGTCATACGGGCACACCACTCAAACTTGCATGTCTGCACTGCTCAGCCCTACTATATGTGCCACACTACTCAACCTTGATGTCTATTGCACACCTAAACTTACCCTATGATTTCTGCCCACCATGCCTAAGGTTAGAACCTTAGAATCGTCTTAACTCTATATACTTAACTCAGCCTACTTAAGTTAAGTGAGCCCTACATAGTAAGTACTTAACTCAGCCAACTTAGGTTAGGTGCCCCACTTAGTAACGAGCCTAGCTGTCCTATCTAAACCAAGCCCATATCTCTCCTAATTGTTGATTGCCGTATGTATCTTAGGTGTCTTATCTTCCAAAAGCTGTTCGTGTCCTGACTATGATTTCAACGTCAACTACATTGGTGTTTATAAAACACTTCCTAAAGGCTAGTCACAACTAACCTAGAGGTTCTAGGACCGACTCTGTCTCCAAGCATCCCTGCATGAGTACCAAAGGTCAGTACATAAACATTGGGACACATCTGGTGTAGGCTAGTGCATCACCACCCAACCATAGTTCCCTTAGTACCACCAATGATGCAGAGGCCAGGCAACCTCGGGCCACGGTCCTCCAAGGTGGCCCATGGTGCACAGCCCCATCTGCATAGAGATCTAGACAGGCTCCAACCTAGCAGGGCATTCTTTGAAGGACAATAGACCAAGAGAGAAAAAGTTGCATCTCCCCAATGGAAGTAGACAGCCAAACTTAGAGTACTTTTACGTGTATTATGAAAAGGAGATACAAAATTCAAGCCTCTTGAATGGAATCCTAAAAACTCTATCTCCAGCTGTTAAATACATCAGAATAAATTATCTGGAAATTCTAAGTTCAATATAAAAAAACTCTGGCTGTACCCCAAAGATAGTATCCAAAGAAGAGTGTTCTTCAGAAGGTCCTGGACAAAGCCATAGAGAAAAGCTAGATATAAAAGATAAGACCAATCAATCTGCATCATATCTACAAAAACCAAAACCCATTAGTAGATGGAGATTGATTTGCAACTAATATACCTGCATGCGGGATCTAGGTGTTGGAGAATTCAGGCTTGTACCCTAATACATGGATACCTAGCTCTGATGAAACAGAAGAACGGAGAACCTACAGAAGAATGTTAACCAAATGGATACACTGATGTCGATACGACTTCAAGGAATATGTGTGCACAAGAATCAACACACAAACACTCAAATCTGGAGCAGTAGACAGCAGTAGAATCAGCTGATGCCATTTATAGGCCCAGCCACTGGTGGACTGCAGCAGCAGGTCCGGGCAGGGAAAAGACCAAAGGCCTGTCGGCCCGACACATATCAACAAATTGATCGGCAGTCTGTCCTGATCAACATGCAAGGCAACAATAGTGGTACCAATACAGCCGCCAGTTGCCTCGTTTCAGATCATTCACATATCGTTGACCATTACACAACAATTACAGCACATGAAAGACCCAATCAGAGTAATGGCCCCTACAAACATTAATACTCTTCACACGGTGCCACAAGCACTACACCCACACAATCTCCAGCACAGTAAATTACAACAAGGCATGACATTGCATAAGAAAACACTACGAGAACAAGCATGCATATATCTAGATGAATGTAAGAATACCAGCAAACAAAAAAGGAGCTGCTTTGCATCTCATAACAATCACCCATAAGGTTTACAAAAGTCAACTCAGTTACACATAGCAAGGACCAGCTACTAACATCTCCATCCCATCATCAGCACCCAACGGTGGATGTAGACCAGCATGTCTTCAAACATCCTCCAAATCGATGCACACATAATCCTTTTATAGACTCGTGTGCTTGCTTGCACCAGATGTGTAGGGCTGACTCGAACATGATTATTGTCCTCCAAGGTACACTCCTTGTCAGAACAATTGTCTTGACAATACTTCTGAGCGTCACACTTGAGAAAAGGTAGCCAACAGGCAATGCACAGAGAGCAAACCACAACGTAGAAGTGAAAATTTTGGGGACAGACTGAAGTGCGGGGACCTAAAAGCTGCTCTTATATCACGAGGGGATGAGCCCCTGAGGAAAGGACTGGACAGTCATCTTGCATGAAATTGTATTAAGAGACTCACCTGAAGAGATCAGCAGCACAAGCCTGTGCAGAAATTGGAGAAAGGGCCACCCCAAAAAGATAGCTAAATTTCTGGGCTTTGAATTATTAAATACAGGCTTAAAGGCCTTTGCCATCCAAGTCTAGAAAGCCACCTGGAAGGCTTAGTGCTAGTTCATGCAACCCTTGTGCGCCGAGCCCACAGACCTAGTTGCTACAGAACATCAAACCAAACCCCCCAGTGCGTGCTGTGGATGTCATACTTCACATCATCTTTTGCAACTGCTGGAGCCTGTTCTCAAACTAATCCCTCTGCATGAAGCCCAGAACAATGCATGGGCAAATATGTGCTAGGGTGCGTACTTTCAGAGTATATCGTGATCGAACTTTCATTGAATCTCAATGGTGCATGGCTTCGTCCCTACTAAACCACAGAAATCGTGAGGCTTGGGCTCTAGTTTCGCACTTCTATCCATATCTAGATACTTAAAAATAACCGTTGGCGGGAAAGAGCTTACGGTGCCATCCAACGATAAGTTCCAGTTTCCGGTGTCATGCCTTCCGTCTGCACCTCGATCCTCGCAACTCCAAAATCTGCAATTTTGATGGATCTGTCAGCTATCAACAGGTTGTCTGATTTCAGGTCTCTGTGAATAACGCCGGCACTGTGCAAATATTCCATCCCTCGAGCTACATCCAGTGCGTGCCTCATTGCAACCCTCAGGGGGACAGGTCGCCTCCTCGCAAGAGACATTCTAACAGAACCGCCTCTTGCATACTCAGTGACAATGCACCAGACCATCGGCTTTCTGCAGGCACCGATGAAACGCACTACATTCTCATGCCTGAGGGTTGCAAGCATGATGACCTCCTGTGCAAATTGATTCTCCATGAGCTGCGCTTTCTCGAGATTGTTTTCAGGCCTTTCGAGTATCTTAACCGCAGCATCTTCACCATTATAAGTCCCCCTGTAAAGTCTGCCAAAGGCCCCTTGGGCGAACGCTGGACCCATACTCAGTCTGTGCAAGTCGATCGTCCAATTTTCATAGCCTGCAAGCCCCTCAGCGGGGGACCTATCATCTAACAGTGCGTTGGACAGCGCGTCCTCCCCGAGAGCATGCGTGACGGTGCTATCGTAGACGACACTCTGGTCCAGGGGCGTTCTGGTAGTGGTCCGGCGCAATCCATCGTGCATAAGCATTTCAGTTCTGGAGTCGTTGGATCCAACGCTAGAGCCAACGAAGCTGGTGTGGCGGCTATCGATGGACATGTTGGAAGGCTCGGCGGACCAAGGGTGGGAAGGGGGGGGGAAGAGGGCGAGGGCAGCATTATGGGAGGCCATGGGCAAGGAGGAGGAGCTAAAGGGAAGAGGGAGATGGCATAATGGAGCTAAGGAAGGGGAAGGAGACCATGGACGAAGGAATGGAGCAGAGGTAACAGAAAGTATGAAGAAGATGGAAATGAAGATGATGAAGAAGAAGAAGAAGATGAAGAAGATGATGATAATGATGATGAAGAAGAAAGAGGGAGAATCAATAGAAGGCCGGCAGCCCCAACCGGCACGCTGGCGCCCACGTGCCAATTGAGTTGCCGTTGGCTTAAATTCCAAGTCAAACTTCGGACTCGCTCGCCCACCTCAGCTGCCCGCGCGCGTTCGAATCCCGGGAGATGCACCTCGCGCTGCCTGTCACGGCAAACTCACCTGAACTGCCTGCCTCTGCTGCTGCTACTTCCGCCCACCTGAGCTGGCTGCGTCGTCGCAGTACCATGACCCTCGTCCATTCCTCGCCTCACAGTTTCACACACTCCCATGACCTCCACCTCCCCAACTGCCAATGTCTGAGCAGCTCGACTACGCATTGGCTGCAATTTCAAGTCGCCCTTAAACAGCAATCATTGGTTCACTCAAATTGTTTCCCAGTTGCTCTACGACGATATTTAGAACTAGCAGCCGCTGCTGGACTGTTCAAGCCTGCCCGGGCACCCTTTGCACACTTTGCAATGGAGCGGAACGATGTGTGGCAATGAAAATGCACCCTCAGACTGACTATTAACAGTACTACAAGCGGTGGCGCAGAGGTGCTCGAATTGGCACCTCTCCACACCTTGCAGTGGAGAGAAACTCGATGAAAATGCACCCTCAAACTAGCTGCTGCTGCCGGTGACAAGTTCGTGGCGCAGAGGTGTTCGAAGTGGCACCTCTCTAAACCAAGGTGCCAATTAGAGCACGTGGGGATGCATAAATGCGCTCTCATTCAAAATCGTGCGACCTGAACCAGCTGTGCATTCTCTGTTGTGTGTGCACTAGCCCTAAGGGTGGTTACACACTGGAAGAAAGCACGACCCTCCCACCCAAAAAATTAAAATGCATACAGAGTGGCCCAATTTTCTCCACTCGAGTTTGGGCCGGCAAGAGCCCGCTCAAGCACTTGGGCGGGGGATTTCTTATCTGCAAAAATTTAATACACCTCTGCTTAGTGGCAGGCTTGACCACCAAGCCATGGGCGGTGTGTATGCAACCCCATCCGCCACCAGCTTTAGGTGTGTAACCACCCCAAATTATCTTTACATCCTATAGGTGACGCACAGCTGTACACCTCATACAACTTCCAAGTCAGATCTCTCTTCTCAAGATGTCATTCACACGCGTAGTATTGGGGTGTCGTTCGCATGCCAACTACCTTCGCATGCATACTAGGGCCCCTTCAGAGCCCCCCTCTCTCTCCTCCCCTCCGCCTCCGCTCTTTCCTCAATTGTTGTTGCAGAAACCATCACACATCCCTAGAGTTCATTCTTACTACAGACAATCACCTTGAGCCATACATGTACTTCTCGAAGAGATCATTCTCTCATTTGGCATTGCACTATTGCCCTCTCTTGCCTTGCTTTCCCTTCCCCTATATAATTGAATCCTCTTGCTCAAATGAAACACCCTATGTCCTCTTCATCACTCCCACCTTTGTTGCTTTGACTTTTCTTCATGACTGTTCATGCAAGGTATCTTCTATGGGCAACCCTCGAGTCTGAGAACATAGTCTCACTCAACACAAGCCTGAATGCATGCTTGGTGTTTGCAATTTTGTTTCATGTTTTCTATCAAATGGTGTTTTATCCTTGGTTTTATGGAATGTCAATTGGTCTAGTATAGAGATAGGTTCAACGAGAAGTGGGGAAGCTTTCTATCAAACGGTGCTTACCATTGGTCTTATGGAATGTCACTTGGTCCAGCATATAGGTTCGACGAGAAGTGGGGAAGTGGGTTTTATGCATTATAGTGTTTCCTTGGTGGGGGACCTACTCATTATTATTATTATTATTTTCACAAAAACTACCAACTTGTATTAACATGGAAATAAAATATACAAAAATATGTAAGGTATGGTCCCAGTTTACAAGCAGCTTCTCACAAACTATTTACTAATCTCTTAAGATTCTCACTAATCAAACCATCCTCGGAGGCTACCATAGACCCCATATCTAGCAAATACACCCTGGTAGCTCTAACAATAGCCTCTTCCACATAGCCAACGCTCACCCCCCTCTCAAAAACTATCCTATTTCTGACAGACCAGATCCCAAGGAACACAACAGCTCTTATGGAATGGCCACCATGCTGCAAGCGTTGACAGGAGACCTTTGCTTTCCCCCAATAGAATCAATTTCCTTTTAGCATACAAATTAAAGCTACCCATAAGGCCAACTCTTGTCACCGCTCCCGCAAGACAGCTCCATACTCTTTTTACCACCAAACACACCCAAAACAGATGCAAAACATCTTCTTTGTCTCTCCCACATAGTGGGTAACAGAAGTTTAAATCTTTCCATCTCACTACTCTGGAACGAAATAGCAGCCACAAGTGCATAGCTTCAAGAAACACGCCTTGCCCAACTCACATGGCTTCCAAACCTCCTTGATCCTATCAGCCCACCATCTAGGTGACCTCTTGAGTTTCCACTTGAGATTCTGCTGATCATACATGGTTCGACCTCTATACATCGACCTCACGGTACTCTTTCGAAGAATCGTCCTCCCCACACACCACTGATTTACTCATCAACCCAAAGACAGAATTGTGTTAGATGGCCTCTCCTCAGGAACCCTTTCCAAGACCTCTGGCAGCAGTCTTTCCTCTCTATCATTTAAGAAGAAGTGTTCTAGCAGACTCCTCACCGTCTTCCAGTCGGCCCTTCTCTTGGTCCCACAGAAGAATCCAAAAAGCAATGCCTTTACTGTGAAGGGTTTTGGCCCTCGGAAGATCCAACATTGCAACCGGTTGTCCATTAATCGAAATCGCTTTAGACCACTAGATATTCTCATATAAGCTGGAGTCACCCTTGAGACCAGCACGACCTTTCCACTTAATTGCATCCAAGAGCAAGTAGAAACCAGTATGCTATCCCTCAACTTAGAACTTAGTTGTCGTTCTTTAACTTAGAACTTAGTCGCCATTAAAACAAAGCCACTATGATGCTACTTCTTAAGCCGTGATCCTTTAGTCCACCTCCTATAGCTATGATAACTCTACCTAATGTCTATGGCCTAGCCTCTCTTGTGATCCTCCTCTTCTCAAGCTATACCTGAAACTTTGAACTCGCCTACCATTTTCTACTTTTGCTTCTCTCCCATTACCCATTCAATTTCTTTCTTCGCTTGCTTTGCTTCCATACCTCCCATAATCAACAAAAGCCTCAATTGAAGTCCTCCCAATAGTTGCCTTCTCTCTAGGAGCTTTGAGGATAGATATAGTTACCCACTTGAATTCTCATTGGATCCCTATACTACTTTTAATATCCACGCAACAAAGAGCTTCTGGGTAGCCCCCTAGTCCACCATCCTCCTTGGGCCTTGTGCAACACGACCATTTGGTCAAAGAAATTTTCTCTAGCTAATACTCCCTCCCCATATAAAGGACCCACACATTTTCATGAATTGGTTAAGTCCACTTTGAGTGGGAATCCAATATGACAAGTAGAAAATAATATATACAACAATTCAAGACCATTCGTATGCTAGCCAAATTGGCTTGAAATCCTCTCCATTTCTCCCATCTCTTCTTCATATCACATAGAAAATAATATATACAATCATGACCATTTGTATGCTATCCAAATTGGCTTGAAATCTTATCCATTTCTCCCAGCTGTTCTCCATGTCACATCAAATCCCATTTGAACACCAATAAGTCTGAGGACAATCCCTTTCTCAAAAATTTGCATCGTTAAGCTACTAGTATAGGTCGGTCACGGGAAAAAAGGGGGAAATAACAAGCCTTGCCAATGGGGATAATTGATTAAAGAGCCATAAGCTTTACAAAAAGTGTCCACACTCTAACATAGTTGTAACAGCTTCAAAAGTGTTCCTCAATGTGAGAGTTGTATTATTTGTAGTTTGTTGATTGACTAGCTACATGCCATCAGGACTATGATACCTCTCAACGTCCCTAACTAGACTTCATGTTCAATCAACCACCTTAAAACATTAGTACCTATTGCAAACAAATGGGGAATTATTGGATAGCCTTGTCTAATAGAACTCTTTGATTTAAAAGACCCAAGTCACCTTTCTATTGACATGACTTTAAAAGAAGCATTTGCCAAAAGCTTATGTGCTATGGTTTACTGTAGGCCCCATGCCCATGTCATGTAATGCTTATACTAAAATCTCTTTCATCCAACCTATCATAAGTCTTATCAAAGACAAATTTAATAGAGCATATGTCTTGCTTTATGTCTTTGGCATATTTACAACCTCTCAATAAGTTGATGATCACTTTAAGAATATGCCTACCCCTTGATAAGCCCATCCTACTCAGATGTGATCTACCTTTTCATTTTCTTTCAAGTTCTTAAAGCTGAGGATTTAGCAAAGATCTATAGTTATAATCTTAGTAGCTTGTCCTATAAGGTCTGTACTAAAATGTCCCAATTCAGGCTAGCATAAGCTTTATCAAAGTCAACTTTAATAAAGCATATGTCCTACTTTTTGTCTTTGGCATATCTATAACCTTTCCATAAGTTAATGATCACTTCAAGAATATGTCTACTCTTAATAAACCCCTCCTACTCATATATAATCTCCCTTTTCTATTTCTTTTAAATTTTCAAAGTTAACATCTATATCTACAACTTAGCACGAATACTTGAATCCAAATTTTTGCCCTTGTTTATTAACTCCTTTGACAATCAGTTTCTAAAGATGATGTGGTACTAAACTTGCTCCAAACTAGGCTTCTAACAAATGGTAGCCCACTACCTACCATAACTGCTTGTATAATTCAATATGTAAACCTTCTTTTCTTGGAATTTTGCCATCTCCCATAGCACCTATTACTTCTTCAAGTTCTTCAAGAGTAAAGACATCATCTAGTTGAATTAGATCACACTTGGAAACAAAATTATTTCTTGCTTGTTGCCATTTAACTCTTGCCTGTCTCACATCCTTATTCAAAATTGTGATTGTAGAGATAGTCATTTCACAAATTGTTGCAAAATCATCTCTAAGATCTCTTCCTATGTGTCAATATCATTGTCATCCCCTCTCAAAAGTAAAGGGATCTTTTCTTGTGCATGGCTATTCCTAATGAGTTTGAAACTTGCTTTAGTTTAGTCTGTCTATCTTGCCTCCTCTAAAGTAAATCTTAGAATGTTCTAGAACCACTTTGCTTTTAGCACTCAACTTGCTTTTTGTATGCATTAACTCGATTTGTGTCATGAGATTACTAGTTCTATCCTATCACATAAACTAGCACATGATCCTTTCCAAAACATCCCTTTTTTTTGCTCTACTTTTGAGATTTATGGAATCTTTTTGCAAGGCCAAATCCAAAGCCTAGGCTTCCTCAAACATTTCTTCTTGATAAATTTCTTCCTCCAAATGATCCATTACTATAGCTTCTATCTTTCATTGAACTCTTTACTCCACCCCTCTATAATAATTATATTTTCAATCTCTCCATCATTTGAGGTATTTTCTAATATTTTGCATCTTAAAAGTCCTCGTCCCTTTCATGCTTTTCAACATTGCAAACTTTTTGTCTTGACTAGAATTCACAATGAAGATCTCTTCATCACTATTTGAGGGATTTTTGTCATTCTCAATAAATCTATATGTAGATTGGGGCATCCATTTTTTAATTATTTTCTATCCTTTTGTCGCTTTAACATTAGCACTTGCTTTCTTGATACATTTTGTGAATGTAGGCCCCATCCCCATGTCCTATAATGCTTGTAATGGTCTTACTCCAACCTATTATAAGTCTTATCAAAGTCAACTTTAATAGGGCATATGTCTGTCTGCTTTGTGTCTTTCTCATATTCACAACCTTCCAATAAGTTGATAATCAATTCAAGGATATGTCTACCCCTTGATAAGCCTCTCCTACTCAAATGTGATCTACCATTCATTTTCTTTCAAGTTCACACAAGCAAGGATTTAGCAAAGATCTGTAGTTGTAATTGAGCATGATTTATTGCTTGTACTATAAGGCCCAATTCCCATGTCCTATAAATGTTGTACTAAAATATCCCATCATAAGCCCCATCAATGTCAAGTTTAATAAAGATATACTCTACTTTGTGTCTTTGGCATATTCATAACTTTCCCATAATTTGATGTGATCACTTCAAGAATATGTCTACCCTTGATAAACCCCTTCTACTCGTATGTAATCTACCTTTTTTGTTTCCATTGAATTCTCAAAGCTAAGATCTACATTTGCAATTGAGCATAGTTACTTGCCTCCAAATTTGTAGATCTTGTTTATTGCCTCCTTTGGGAATACGTTTCCTTAAGATGTGGTAGGAAATGCATTTCTTTTGGACTTTGAGGAGTGGAAACTAGTTGAGTCATTCATAGGTAAGTTCACTACCATTCATGAGGATTTAAGTAAGCAAATGTATGCTAGAGAGAAGTTTTCCTCTTTGCAAAAAAGAAATGTGTAATGGTATAATGCAACATACATTACTCCAAGGACAGTGTCCAACTATGGCCATCTTCGCATTGCACCACCATAATTTCATGACATGGATTGCAGCATGGTGGACTTAAGGACATTGAAATTATGCAAAAAAAAGATTGCAAAGGATATGGGCATGGCCATGAAGTTCACATTTTGCTCACTAAATGCTGTAACAAGTGTCACATATGGCTTACCTCACAAAAGATGCCACCAGAGCAAAGATGGTGCAACTGAGACATGGTTAAAACCATGCCAAGTGAAGTCACTTAAACTAATGATGACCAATGCATTAGATTTGTTGAACTAGATGTGTGAAGTCCTATTTTTGAAAACAAATGCTCCATCAATGCCCATGAGAGACCTCTCAATAACAAGTTTAAGATGTCCTTGAACCTTGGTCTATGCACTTGCTCCTCCAACAATGACTCCACAAATTCCACAAACCCTTTGAATCAATGCCACTCACAAGCATCACCTTCCATGCCTTTGAACCAACAATGCTCATAAGCACACCTTCCACGAGGAGTAATTGCTCCCAAAATTTGGAATATGCATATTTGAAGCCAGTAGATTTGAAGAAATTGAACGAATTGAACTAACATCCTAAGACCCTATGCCATTGGTTAACAAGTTTGGCAACCTATCTAAATTGGATTCACCTTTTCATAGAGTAGATCTCATTTTGGACCATGATACCATGTTAGAGATGCTCGGGCTTGCTTCTTGAACTAAACCCACAACAAAATCCTAGGTGCCCATAGATCATTACTATCCTTAGATTAGCACTTAACATGTGTACACAAGTAAATTGAAACACTTGTGTCTCAAAAATTGCACAACCAAGAAGACAACCAAAATTGATGTATATATTATGCTCCAATATAAAATAGATCAAATTACAAAACTGGCTCTTGGTGTACCCCACAACTACAACCCTAAGGTTGAGCCACTCTCCAACAATCACAAAACTAGATGAGCATTGATGTCATCATTAATTCCATAGACATGAAAAATTATATTCCCCATGGAGGCTTCTCCCTACCATTGTCCAAAACGTCTCCCTCATATTGAATCAAATTGTTGTGCATGGCATTATATAGTTTATCTAAAGCCATGGAAAGAAGTACTGCTATGGAAAGGTGTAAGCATGTATGTGTGAGGGGACTATTCTTGCCATAGCAAAAGGCAAAAGCAACTACAGACTGTCCCATTTGATGGAAATATTTTGATGTACGGAACTATGTTCTAAACCACTCCAACAACCACAAACACTCTACTCTATGAGGAAGATAAATCATGGGTTGGTCAAATGAATTCACACCACCATTGTGTACACTACAAAATCACTCCATTCAATGAGGGCTTTTTGAAGAGCAAATGCTTAGAAGCCATTTGTGTTGTTGGCATGTGGATAGCAAGTGTGACTATAGTCCAAAATGAGAGCAAAGAGGCTTGCTCAAGGACAAAGCACTTTAGGCAAATGCCCTAGAGTTTGCACTCCACCAATACAAGCCCAACCATGTACCCAATTGCATGTACCCAATCGACGAGAGGAGGTTGTGAGGTGTCAACTCATGCTCGCACAAGATGGACAAGTATGAAGCAACTATTAGCATCATAGATCAATTGGGAGATGAAGCAAGTGGGATGACAATGGCTACAACAACATTCAAGATGGGTGCTAATGGTTTTGTTGCAACTTGTGATATCATTACTTTTGATTGCAAAGGTGCCACAAGTCCAATGAGTCTCCACACCATATGCTAATCAATTTTAGTATGCTCCCTTGCAAAGTGTCCATGCACTCTATTTTAATATGCCTCCTTGCCCTTGAAACAAGTCAACAAAGATCAAAAGGTGCACGCCTTTCATTGAGGTTGGGTTATTGTATTCAAAAAATTAAGTGCTGAGGATTTGAACATTGGCATGGATCCCTATATCTATTATGGTGCAAATGATGTTAAGAATAGGGTTTACAATACAATTCCAAACCTCTTTGAGAGGACTTACATGTTTTGGAAGCATTAAATGAAACATAAGCATCTTTGGCTAAGTGACTTCAAAGATAGTACTTACTACCCTTTGGTCTCTAGGTCACCCTTATCCAGTGAAATGGATCATGTTCATGTATTCATTCCTTGGCAAGCCATTACGCCTCCTTCAACAATCACACGAAATTATGTCAATAATATTTTTTGCAACTTCAAGCCACCTACAGGCACTAGAGCCCATCTCTTTGCTCTCTCCTAGATATTGCAACAATCCACTTTCTCATCATGGGAAAGGTGCTGGGAAATCCTCACTTGGGGAGTCGATCTTTCCACTATGGTTATGAACATTGCATAGGTAGCATGGAACACGAGAAGTAATGGTTGGCGATTGGATGTGACTATGTGGCTTTCTGGGTTCTTCACATGCATTGGAGGATTGTGCATGGCATAGGATTTCAAATTGAATGATTGACGGTCTCATGATTTTAGGGCTTGTGGCAGTGAAGTGTAATCTATATCTAATCATGGCTGTACATTGTCTCTCTCTCTTGTCCAAACTCTCAATCTAATGAGAGTCGTGAGTTATTGATAGCAACTGCTAGTCATGAGGTTGTCCCCTCTAGTCCTTTCACATGCTAGGACAGGTCAACATCCTCAAGACATCAAAAGAAGCATGGGATATGTTTGCAACTCTCTATGAGTCTTGTAAGGCCAACAAGCACAATAGTGATGAGGCAAGTCGTCAGTTGGTTCATGAATAAACAATTTTCTTCTTCGTGAAGATTTCCGCTTTGTGTAAGAGATTTATGTTTTGACTTAGTATTTCATGCAAACGAGCTTGTCCTTTCATGCTTTCTTTCATAACAGAAGGATGCCCCAATCAATGTGGCTTGGAGATTTCCATACCATGCCACCAACATGCAACTTGCACTCTGTTGATCCACTATATGATGATGTAAACTATATCAAGTATGTAAGTCAAGCATATAAGGAAGAAGCCTATGGTGCTCGTTACTCCAAGTGAAAATAGTGATAACAAGCTGCAATGATTCTAAACAACTACATACCTTTGGACACCTAACGCAACAAGGGAATATATAAAGATTAATGTACTTTTGTACTTTGTTGACATACCATGTTTTTGTAATCATCTAGTTTGCTGTTACTTTGTAGGAGGCCTAATGCTTTGCAAAAACTTCTGTAATGGTATAGACATCTTCTTTGCCGATGACTTTTCTTCTTGAAATTAGAAAGATATTGCCATTTGTTTCATTCACCTTGGAATTATGTACCCATAGTTATGATATATAGCTAGCTAAGAGAGATGAAAAAGAAAAGATAACTTATTATGATAGATTGTCCTTACAAATTCAAAATTGACTTGATTTCAAGATTACATCCCTTCTGAGGCAACCTCTAGCCTATTTCGTCATCAGGAGTCTTTTGTACCATTCATGAGGTTTTGTCAAAAGTTCACTTGAATATTTGTAAAGTCGATTTGCTCGAGACATGCTCTTTTAAGGAGCACAAATGAGTACTGTCAAAAGTGTACTTGAATCTTTGTAGAGTCCATTTGCTGACTGACCAGTAATGCTAAATTATTTAGAATCACTCGTAGCAGGTTTCCCACAAACATTGGCAAGACACAAATTTTATTCATTTTCACCTCGTACAAAATCTAAAACACTAAACTCTCTTCTGGCAGTACCAGCCGTCTACAGAGCTAGCTACATTGGCCCTATTCACAGATATGAAATTCTTAAGGTCTACATTATCGATCTGCTCAGGCCAAACAGAATATCATGGCAAATAAAGTGACACTCGTGCACACATGCAGGCCTTAGCAGGCTGCTATGTGCACTGACAAAAGTGCAAAAAGGAACACATCTAGAATGACCAGTCATGTTCATATGTTCCTCAAACTTGACAGGCTACAGTCATGTTTATATGTTCCTCAAACGTGAAGATAAGAGGTTTACTTATATCTAATGTTCAAGCTGAAATGGATCGGGCCCCACCCCGGGGGGGGGGGGGGGGGGGGGGGGTATATACTTCACTAATTAGCCCAGGGACTACATTATAAGAGGCTAAAAATAAAGCAGAGAAATGAAAAGATCCATTGCAGAGTTACAGTGATATTAACAGGATCAAAAGCCTGTCTGCCCCAGTCGATCGTGCCAGTAAAGGAGCTCACAGGCAAGGAGAGCGCTGATCAATATCACGCTTAGCTCCCATCAATAGCTGCAAACCATGCTGACATCCAGCTAACCAGGCTAATCCAGAAAGCATCCACCTACAGACAACCAGAGTGGATGTCAGCTTCGCCATCTGGATGAGGCGAGAACCAAGATAAGAGCCACTCCACAGAAGGCCACACCATCTGAAACCTGGTGCCTTGGTTAAGCCCCTCTGCTACTAAGGCCAGCTTGATAACTTTATGTGGTGGGACTTGGCCTGATGAAGCTACCATAGACTCTGAAAATCATTCTCAAGAGATCATAATGATGCAAGTAACTCCCCTAGAATGATCTGCACACGACAGACTCAAAGACATCTATTCATGAGCCCCAAAGCACCAGGTGGGTGACTAAAATCAATTGCTCTGACATCGATCTGCAGAAGTTTAAACAGCCACAAACTCCTGATCGTATTAGCTTATGTGCTCGATTTGTCCACGCCAAGCATATAAAACTCGGCACAGAGTCATTATACCAATGGAGAAACCCTAATTGCAAAGATCCAGGGATCACCAAGGCTCTGTTTCCAGACTCTCTTATGCACTTTTCTTATGTCTGCAGGTCCTGTGTATGTTGCATATCAATATGCTGTAAATCTATCAGTTACCCCTGCCATCCTTTTGACGTATCAACACAATTCAGTCCCTTTCGAATCCATGGAGTTCCAAAGAATTCATCTTCCAAGAGTAGACAGTTCACAATCCACATCCATATGTCTTGGTCTATGCAGCCTGTACATCATCTCAGGTGCTCCAACAAAGAAACAGATTGTGATCATTGTAAAAACAGATGGTAGTAATATCAACTACAATATCCAGAACTGGTTATTTTATCTACTATCGTGCATTTGGGGACTCATGATGCATCTCACTCATCCCCCCAACTTTAGGGTCCTCTCTTTCTGTGCAGCCGCTGTAGGCCCTGGTTTCCCTTCCAGAAGCAAATCGAAGGAATGGATTAAGTCATCACCATCAACCCCAAGGCCAAGAGCTTTTGGGAGATCCGAAAACTCTTAGGATAAAGGAAAGAACTCAATTGATTCACAATGATCCATACTCAATTCTCTCCCACTTTAAAGAGTAGCCAATAGAGTCCAAGTGAGGAGGCCCTTGAAAAAGGAGGGCAACAGCCGCACACACGGTGGCAACTGCAACCATCATCACCATCAATGACCTATACATTCTTCCATTTCTGCCACGTGTCCCAAGACAATGCTGTAACTTTGCTCTTGTCTTGCAATCTCTACAGAAAGAAGCAGGTTTCGCTAAAGACTTTGGAAGCTCAACAAACACTCTATCCAGATCTACACCCATGCCATCCATGGCATACGATCTAGCCTCCTGTGGCTTATCTCCAATCGTCACACTCACACAATGAAATCGCTTGCTTGTCAGCTTCTTGTTGACCAATTGAATGTATGAGATGTTCCCATTATTGAAAGCATACCATTCAGCTGTCCGTCCCAAATGATCACACACCTCTTTCCATGCATGCAAACCAACCTGCAGGGTCATCAATTATTACAAAGCGAAAGGCACAACGTTTACTTGGAACGACCTAGACCCTAAACCTGGCAAGCAAGCATCTCCATCACACAATTGCACACTTGCAGTGTAATTAGTTAAATGTGCCACCCGTGCTCCCACCCACAGAATCCATCCTTTTAGCAACCCGTCAGATGTAAAACAAACAAGCTAATTGCACAGTAAAAAGCAGACAGCAATTTTAAAAATCTTTGGCAGCACACATCCAAAGCAAACAAGTTCTCTCTCATCATATACCTCCCATGGGTCACTTGTAAGGGCCTCCACAACCTCTTCAGCATTGGACATACTAGCTGCTATGTGAAGAGGAGTAAGCCCAGCTGGTCCCTCCATCACGGGTGTGAAAATGCTCTTCCCTCTTGACTCATTGTCACTTGGCCTGTATTGCAGCAGAAGCTCAACCATCATCTTGCATCTTCTCTTTACTGCTTGATGAACAAGGTTCACCTCTGACAATGTATCCAGCACTTCGACATAGGAGCTCCCATTCTCTTTTATGCCAATGCTAAAGAGTAAATCCAAAAGCTTTTTCACCACTGCACACCAATCATGCAATACTGCATACTTCAACAATGCTTTGAAACGAGACAATTTAAACGGAGAGGTGGGTGCTATATCAACACTAGAACGACTGCTTGAGCTACCAGTCCTCTGGAAGATCCAACCCAGTTCGTGTAAAAAACTAATGGCTTCAGCCTCCTTGTCTATAAAACACTCATCGGATGAGAACTCATCACAATGTTTAGATTTTCTTGGAGAAGACGAATCAAGCTCTAGCTCAAGAGAACGGAGTTCAGTGCAAATTGCATTATCAGCCACAATCACAGGTAGAATGTTCCCTAAAAGGTCATGTTCTACCTGCCAAAAACGATCCAGCATTTGATCAGAACTCATTATCGAATTTGGGAGAATTGAACAACAAATCCAGCCAATCGTATATTCACTAACATACTATTCCAAATACTACAGTGTCCAATTTGGGAAAAGCATGAGAAAACGAGGGAAAAAACAAAGGACTAACCAAGGGGGGAGCAACCCCAATTGCCAGCAAACTAGCACTTTGTGTGACCCCATGAAAATTATGTTTGTTTACTTTAATCAAATGACTTGGGCAAACAATTGAAGTCAAGAGCACGAATCCGAAGAGAATCAAGTGGGGCTAAACTGCAAAATTTACCTCAATATAGCATCGACCTAAGACATTAGCAGGTCCACCAGGAAAATGTACCATCTGCACCTGCCTGTCACATCCGCTTCCTTCAGATGATCCAGGACCAGAGTCTACATGAACAGCCTTGATATCCACCGAAGGAACTTCATGCAGCACGTAATCTCCATGGTACACACACAAAATCCTTGCAATATAATACGTTCATAAAATGCTTATCAAAAGCCATCCAAGAAGCACAGGAGACAAACATGGGCTGTTTAGCCAGGAGCGTTATAGAAATAGTGAAGTATTTTAAGTAAGGCCAATGCTTTAAGCTTACTTAGCGTTTGGTACTAGATTTTCTGCGCTTACAGCCAATGTAGCCACTTGGCCAGCCATAACTGCCAATGGTCGAACCGCCTTCAAGATAGGGCTATTTATTGACCTCAAGGATTGTATTTCCCTCACTTCACCTGCATCAATATCAGGTGGAGAAGACTGTTCAGAGATAGAATTTGGAAAATTTTACAAAAGCCATGCTATAAAAGTACACCCTAAATGGTTCTTACCATCGACAACAAGGGCCCTTTGCTGTTCTACCTGCACCAATATTTTACCCTTTGCCCAAAAATCCCTGCTCGAATATCTTAACAGCCTTTCGAGATTTTCTTGCAAGTTTGCAACCAGCTGCAGTAAAGCCAAGAAGATCAAGAATCAAGGCAGCCTAATACACAAGAAAACCAAAATTCTGAGCTCAAAATTCACGACATGAGAGACAAAATTAAAACACATTACCTCTTCCCAATGTCTATGAGGCATTGTCAAAAATATGGTCAGTAAAATGCACCCAGCTCGTGCATAGCTCTCCAGGCCAGAGGGAAAGTTATTTAACCATTCCTGAAGCTGCCAAAACCACAATTTTTTTTTTGAGAAGAAATTGATTGAAAGAAAGTGATCTAATCACCAACGAGCATGCCACAAGCTAGGAGCACTGCTGTGCTACAAGCAACCTCTTGACAGCAGGTGCCTTTGATGTTTTTTTAAACAACACTGATAGACAAAACTGCCAAAACTCATGGCACACCTAGCTTCCAGTTTAACACTATTAGGTGTGGGAAGTAAATCCTAGCTGCCCAACGCCTAGCATAAAGCCCTAGTAATCATAGCATTACTCTTTTTACAAGTGAGTTTTCCACTTCACCAAAACTTGGCAATCGCAACACATTACTGTCCAGGACCTATGATAGAAAAGCCAAGTGCCATATTGTACTTTGGACCCAGTGAGCTGCCCACAATTTTCCAATTGTGAATGCCTTAATAGAGCTTATGTTAAAACTATCAACAGTAAAATGGTGGAAACTTGTTTGGAAGACAGAGATTCTGATGCTACTCCAAACTCAAAATACCCTAACCTCAGAGGACTTGAGGTTACACCGTTCCCAAGTTAAGGAAATATGACAGCTACTACAGAGCCTTTCAAGTGTTTTGTCCACGTATAAGGTTAAGTATTATTGTGTACCTCTGCACGCAGATTCTGAGGGAAATCTCCAGGATCCTTCTTATCAAAAAGCTTGAAAATAATGCGGCCACTACGCTCCTGTCCATAATATAAAAGAACAAATTTGTTAAAAAGGAGCCACTGCAAGATCTGCCAGATTGTTGCCATGATGAACACAACCACATGATAGGTAACTCATGATTGGAACTCAAGCTTCCAACATTGAAATTGAAAGGATGCAAATATGTATCCCTTGATCTAAAGAAATTTAGGCAGCCAGTGCAAATATAAAACTAAATATATACCTGCCAATCAGAGCTAGAACTTGCAGGTGATTGATCTGACCCAGAGTCCGAATTGTCACTAGGCAGCTGACAAGGCTTGTCAGACACAGCTGTTCTACCCATGCCCTGTCTACACATCTGGTTGGTTGAATCGTTCACAGACTGGCCCCTTTCCATTGCTCCTGATTTACAAACTTCCCCATTCATTCTAGTAGCAGTTCCGTTTCTCAACACATTCGGGAACAAGCTTTGCTCAGGATTTCCCTTGGGATTGCTGACAGGTGCCGATCCAGAATCATCTTCTAAACGTTGGGAATTAGCAAGCCCTAGATACTGCCTCGTGATACCTTGCCCAGAAGGCCACTTTGAAATATCAGAACTACCATTCAGCCTACCTGATGCCTCTGATAGATCAAAAGGAAGAGTGCGCTGTACGTTTGAATGCTCCACAGTTTCACCAGATGCTCTTTGCAGTTCCTCTGAGCTCCTCAGACAAGCTGAAAAAAGTGGATGGATGCGCTGATCATTATATGGGAGACGCTGGGTTAAGTGTGGCTCTTGCACCTTTGGTGAGACTTGGGCTCCATAACTACTCTGCAGCAGTAATGACAATGCTTCCGGTGGCAGGCTTGCCAGTGCAGCAAGGAGTCTCGTTTGAGATTCCTGGTCTGATCTCTGTCCTCCAGGCAAGTTTTGAAGAGTTTGGCGGATAAAATTCAAAGTACTAGCAATTGCCGTTGTATCTCTGGTCACAATTGGAGACACGGGCAGGGAGAAATTAGTCTTCTTAAGGCCCTGCAAGATAGAATCTCGTTCTTCACTAGGCTTCTCCTTTGCATTTGTAGCTGCATAAAGCAATAATGACATGATTAGGTACATATCATTGCATGCAGGTACAGGATAATCAAGATGAAAACAATAATGTTTAACCAAAGCATGGCATGCAACCTGTCTCTGCAAAAAGTTCATTGACGTTCTATGAATGCCAATTAAACCTGACCAGTCGCATGCAATATACATACAAAGTGTAAAATACGTTGCAAACTTAGTTATGACCATCAAACCGCCAAAAACTTTTTTCATATCTCACAGTATAGCGACTGAAAGGAGCAGTACCAGCATTTGGATCCTTACATTGCAGTTGCAAAAGGATAGCAAGAATCCTTAGCAATTCAGAACCTCTAACAGCATCAGACAAAAGCACACCAGTGGGTGCAACTTCAGGATGGGGCTTCCGCCTTCTTTTATTATGTCCAGCCAATCTTCTTCGGCAACTTCTCTTTCCTTCATCAAATTCTGGCAGAGGGTGAAATCTGCACAATGCAAGAATTTTTATCGATCGAATAGGAGAGCATAGATGTACTTCCACACAAAACAGGTTGAAGTCCTGATCATCACCTGCTGCATTGCTGACAGAATCGCTGCATGAGCCCATGAACAAGAGAATGGGACGCCTTGGAATGCATCTCACACACTTTATGACGCCTATGATAATCCTTTGCGTGCTTTAAATCTGAATGGCAATCATCGACCTGACAGATGGGAGACTGGCTTCCTGGAGAAGAGGGGCGGTAGCGCTTGGGATTCTGTGAACTGTTTCCAATCTCGTCTGTGTAGGCATATGAACCTGAGAATAATTTGAGGGACAACCTTCCAGCATCTTCATCAACGCTATCTTCTCCATTCATTGAGTTAATGTGATTGGTGGGGCTCCTGGAGCTAAATAACGACTGTCTTCTTTTCTGTTCTGTTGCAAAAGCACCACTGAGGTTTTGTGAGTCATCCTTTCCACCAGACTCATTATAAGCAGAAGCAAGCCTCAAATCCACAGGATTGCTATTTTGAGCCACGTCGCTCTCATGACTCCTCATTTCAGCGTTGGACTGTGCCATGAATGAGAAACCCTCAGAGGTTCTGGATTTCCACATTGCAACTGAAGCAGCCCCGTTGTTGAATCTTTCCTCACTGTTGGAAGAACGTGTGTTTTCAAAATTTAAATTTAACCTATCAGACGGTGCAGCCTGCTTGGCTCCGAAGATGTTGTCGCAACCTTTGCCTGGAAGAAACTGATATTGGTGAAAAGGAGGACTGCCACAGCTTAAGCTATCATAGATCGCCACCTGCCCCACTTCACCTTCCATCCTGGAAAGTTTACCTATGGATTTCAAAATTTTAGACGACAGGCCACGCCCAAGAGTACGACAAGCCGAAATCCCAAGTAATAGGTCACATCTCAAAGGACTCTTCCTTCGCCGGAAGCCTGTTTTGTCGTCTGCTTGTATACGTGTCCGATCAGCGAGGGATGAACCCTACGTCGCCTAAGCCCTGCATGGTTTGAGTGCGAAATCTTAAATGGCGTTCCATTTATTGAGTCCATTTCTCCGGAATGGGCCTACCATGTCTTTAGATACAGAATTCTTACAAAAGGCTAAAAGCACTGACGCAATTGCAGCTAAAGCCGGAGCATACAGAACTAAGTGCTGACGTGGTAGGTGAAGAAAGTAGAATGCAAAGTCGGAGGTTTTGCAACGTCAGATGGAAGGAGGCGAATTAAGGGAGCGGTAGAGGCAAAAAGAGCAAAACGAAACCTTACCAGTGGAAGCTACGAAAGGTTTAGCAGAGGAAGCTCCGGAGGTGAAGAGAGGATCTTAAGAATTGGGGTGAAAAAATGGAAGATTCGGGAAACCAACCAAAAGGAGCTAGAATGGAAATGAAAGCAAAGGAATGAAAGGGAAAGGGAAGGAGAAACGACCTGGATCACATTGCGGAAGGCGAATGAATGGAGAGGACCCAAGATGGGAAATGAAGGGAAGCAAGGACCTTGAAGGCGGGGAAGGCAAAAGGAAGCAAAAGGGGAGGAACCCACAAAAGGAATTGGGCAGGAGAGAGGCAGGAACTCGGCAGGGGTTGAAGAAGAGAGCAGGGGAAGCTGAGAGAGAAGGACCCAAAAAGGCTTCCGAACTTCAGAAAGAGGAATAACTAGTCGGGAATGGCCATCAGGGACACCGTTCTTCCCCAGAATCACCCCCAGGACAACCCTTCCCCGATCCAAAGGAAAAGTGGATGGCACCTTTTCCCTTGCCCCCCCATCCATTCCCATGCCCATGCATCATCACCCCATCATCCATGCCCATCCCTTCACATACATGCCACGGTCCCTGCCACGTCATCTAGCTGCCGTAGCGTCCCAATTTCGTACGGCCGCTTCCAGCTCACCCAGTACAGCCTCCCATGGGGACTGTACCAGCCGTCGGTGCCACGCGGCCCCACCCCTCCTGACGTGGCCACCACGCGTGCCCAATCGATGCTGCCATCTCATCACCGTACCCTCTTGTCTTCCACTTGGGCTTCTGCCAGGTGGACCGGTCAGTCATTAGTCATGTGTCATCCTGTTCTCGTACCATCATGCATAAATATGAGCGCCAGTCCCAACTCCTAAAGATACCTCTCAGTCCTTTGTCTATACTTAGTACTACTACCATACTATTATGTATATTTTTTTTTTTATATGCACGTACCATATCTCTGTGTGAACGTATTACGTAACACTGTGTGTCACTACAACGAAACTTCACATTTTTAAATTTAACTCTAGATTTGGTTTTGAGTGTTTCGTGTTATATTTTGTCCCTAACAACACTCCTCTAGAGATTTTTGCACACTTATGCTACTTCTCGGTGAACATTACTATCGAGAGCTTTGTACACTTATACTACTTCTCCATGAACACTACTATGGAGAGCCTTGCGCACTTATACTACTTCTCAAGTGAACACTACAATGGAGAGCTTTGTACACTTACACTACTTCTTGGTGAACACTACTATGGAGAGCTTTGCACACTTATACTACTCTCTAGAACGCCTTCCCTAATTGCCCCACTTTATACTCTCCTCCACCTCTCCTCTCTTCCTTCCTTCAGAACACGACTCTTAGATATAACTCTTGAAGACCAATTCCTTGCTCATGCGTGGCCTTACATCAAGAGTCTACTGGACCCACCACCCCCTTCACCCTTCACTACTAATGCCTCGCACACATGTGTGCTTTTATGCATGTGCATGCATGCATAGTATGCACATTCAAGCATCCATCTCTCCATCCCAAGAAAACTATCATGGTCTTCATCTTTGCACCTTAGTCAACCCACATCATCCTCATCTCCTTTGCCTTTTGTTCCTCCTCTTCCTTCCATTTAAGCTCAACTACCTCCTTTCTATGACCTTTCAACCATCATGCATTGTGCAATTCACCACATGCTTATTGCTTCCCTCGCTTCCTCCACTTGTCCCAACCTAACTATCCTTGGATCACCCCATGCCCCTCATGCAACCCCTCCTACCAAAGCTTTATCACACACCTAGGTCTCCTCATCTTCAACTACCTTCTACATCCACAAGATTTGGGAGAAGAAAATGCTAACAACTCATTTACAGCTTTCAAGTACATCAGTAAGGCATATACCTATATCGAAGGTACCCACACCAATCTTTTAAAATCCTTCCCATGCACCCCATCCTGTGAAAGTTTTTAAGCCAAATTTATTGCTATGGATTAGCATGCTAATTTTGCTGCCTATTCTATATATTGTTTACACTATCTCTAATCATTTTGCACCCATATGGCAAACCAAGCTCAGATGGTTGCAAGTTGTCGTGGCCTTCTTCAAGTTCTATCATCAATAGGAAGCCATACATGAGCTTAGATTTCCCACAAATCATGGACGTAACTTCAATGTACAAAAATGCCTACTTTTTTGCAAATGAAAAGATAAAGGCAACTTCTTTTTACAAAAATGAAGCATTTTCATTCACCTGATGGACAGGGTTGTCCTTTCATCTCATCCTCAGGACTAACTTATAACCCACTTGCTGTTCAACTAGAAGGACCACATTGTGTCTTGTCTTGAGATGTTCAATCTCATCACATGGCACACAATACGTGATTAGTCTGAATTGTTGTTTAACATTACCAAACACCACTTACAAAGAAGCACAACTCATATCATGTGCAATGTAGGTTGATTAATGGTGCATCAACCACTATTTATTTAAATAAGTGACAACATTTTTGCGCTCATCTAAGTAGTGATATGATATTTTCTTCCCTAGCCCTAATCTCTTTCTATTATTTCAAATACAAATCTTATGTAAATTTGAGCATTGACATCAAAATTTGTATTAAAAAACATTGACAAATATTTTGGCGATGTCTAAGTCCTTTGTCACGTTTATGATATGATCTTTTCCTCCCCAATCATATTCTCTCTCTATTATATCAAGCACCAATCTTATGTACATTTGAGCATTGACTTCAAAATTTTTATAAAAAGACATTGACAAATATTTTGGCAATATTCAAGTCCTTTGTCATCTTTTTGTCATATGGTTGTGCACACTAATTTTAAATTTAGCCAATCCTACATAGCACAATGTATTATTACCAAATTTATTTTGCCTTTCCCCATATTAACTGATTTCACGAAGGAGGGTGAGGGGCGAGGCGTGTTGTTTTGGTATATGGCATGAGGTGTGCATCTCATGACAACAAAGGATCATGGTGACAAGAGGAAAATGCGACATGCATATATTGAACATAAGCACTTACTATTAAATGCCAAAATATATTAGGCTTTTGTTTTCTCCCTAGGTTCTTTCTTTCTGACATTGTGCTTACTCGAAACTTTAAACCTCCCACTTTGCTACACACAAATTGCTAAGGCCCACAAATCTCAAAGTGCATGGTAAAGTAAAGAGAAGAGTTGATCATAAAGGCTATGTCACAAATGTATAATTGAGATCCAAAGAAGATCGAACATGATTTAAGTGCTCCATGGATGTTTTTATCGAACCTATACTTTTATATTAATATAAAATATTGATGAAAGTTTATCAAGATATCTTTTTCAGTTTCATGATATTGAAAAAAAATAGTACGATTTTTTATATTTTCTTTTGAATCTATAAGTAAAATATGTAAATCTTGGCGAAACTTCTATAATTTTTTCATAAAATTTTCAAATCTTGGCAAATTTTTATTTATTGGGACATAAACTTTTGGTTCTAATATTTCTTAACGAAAATAACTTGAAAAATTCATCCATGCTTAGTGCTCCAATGGTGCAAATTCATTTGATTGTACAACATCTTCCAACACTTGCCATGGCTTATTCCACCACAAACACACTTAGCTCAATAAAGAAAAGGATGATAAAATCTTCACGTAAATTAGCCACCTTGTTTATTAATACTTTTTGTTATGAGCTTAAATATCTTTCAATAAATAGGATTCATTGACATGTAAAGGTTTAAAACCATTCACATATCTCACTAAGTGCATATCGAATAAATAAGTAACATATTTTCACCATATAATATTGGATTATATTTGGAAGGATTTAGATGGTTGGATGATCTGAGGTTCATGTACCTAGGCAACATTACTTCTAACTTATAACAAAAGTAATAGTAGGCAACCATTACCTCTAACGTATAGCAAAGGTAATAGTTGTACTATCCTAGAGACTTTACAAATAATCTAAAATGGAAATGCATGTATTTGCTTTAGTTATGTAAGTTTCTTCATTGGGGATCCATAATGTGAATGAAACTTTATGATCTTTTGCATACAAATCACCAATTAAATATAGCTATATACTTTTGTTTAGGGACCTACCATCACTTATCTAAGGATTTTCCCTCCATACTCAAGGATATGGATGATATATGCAAAATTAAATGAGGTGAAATATCAAGAAACTTGGATCCCCATGTATGTTAGGGAAATGTGAGAATCATTACAAAGTGGAGAAGATTGCACTCACACAAGGGATTTTCCCTTCATACTCAAGGATATGTATGATTGGGTATGATTATGCAAAAAAAAAAGAGGTGAAACATCGGGAAACTTGGATCTCCATCCATATTAGGGAAATGTGAGGATTAGTATAGAGTGGAGAAGATTGCACTCCAGAAGTAACTTCTATACACTACTATATTTTTTTCAAACAAAAAAACACTTGTTACATGATGTTTAGAAGGTTTTTAATGTAATGTTGGTCTAGAACGATTGACTACAACTTAAGTGGTAGTAACAGTTAAAGTTTTACGCATTGCATATGTTTTGCAGAAAGCCCTTGAGAACTAAACCTAGGGTTACTTTGAGGACTCTTAACGTAATTAATTTTCAAGTTTGAAATAAAATATGTCTAACACAAATTATATTGCTCCCTCTACTTAATCAAGTGCAATTTAAGAAGTTAATTTGTCAGTATTCATAGTATTAAAAGAGAGCACAATGCATACAACAAATTTCAAAACCAACATGAATCAATAAATCAAATGAAGATACTAGTGACATAGTGAAACTAAACGAAGTTTTACTTAGTTGCTTTGTTACTGAGTTAAGAGGATTCCATTGTGCATATAAAAGACAATAAAGAAGGGGAGAGGGGGCTCAAAAGAAACTACGCTATCATGGGCTCGTGTGAGCCCCATTTACCCCTTTTTTTGATCTTTCACTGCATCAAGAGTCCCAAGAAAGGAGCTACTCACATTCATCCTTTTACCCTCAAAAGGGCTAAAATATGGTGTATAGAGGCATAGCTATAGCCCTTGAGAGGATTAAAAAATGGGAAAAAGGGGCTTCGATGAGGTCGTGATATTGCAGCCTCCTAGAAGCCCCTTTTGCCCTTTTGTTTACCCTCTCAAGGGATGCTAGCTATGCCTTTGTATACCATTTTTTGGCCTTCATAGGAAGACATCCCTAGAACTTTAGAGGGGGGAAAAAGGGGCAAAGGGTCTTCTAGGAGGTCCTAATATTGCGGCCTTTTGGAAGCCCCTTTTGCCTTTTTTTTTGGGCCCTCTCAAGGGCTAGGATATGGTGTATAGAGGAATAGTTAGTGCCCTTGAGAGGCCTAAAAGAATGGGAAAAAGGGGCTTTCAAGAGGTCACTATATCGCGGCCTCCTGGTAGCCCCTTTTGAAATGGGCAAAAGGAGCCGCGATATCATGGCCTCCTAGAAGCCCCTTTTGCCTATTTTGTTGCCCTTTCAAGGGTACTAGTGTTGAGAGTTCACGCTCAACATCATGTGATCATGTGTGCATAGCACCATCACGTGATCATATGTGCATAGCACTAACCTTATAGAGTGCTATAAAGGAAAGGGTTAGATCCCCTAACCCTAACCCTAAAAGGGTTTGTATATATTCTATTTTTTCAACTAATTCTAGTGTATAGTTAGTCATTTGTGGTGTGCTCTCTAGCTGTGCCCTCTCTCCTCATCTCCACTCTTCTCCTCTCCCCTCTTCATATTTTGTCATGGTATCAGAGCTCCCTTGCCTTTCGCTGAGGCATTGTGATTCTTGCTCGGGGGGTCCACCTTACATAAGCCAGCTATACAACGTGCGTTCGAAAGGTATTTAAAAAACCCCTCTGTAACCACATTTTATCTATTTATATACCCCTACTATGAATTTTTGGATCAATAATTATATCCCTTCAATAAATTCAAAATTTAAGAAGCCTATATTTTTTGCCCTCCTCTTGTACATTTCAGTGTAAGTTGAAACAGATGCTACTTTTGAGAAATTGTATTGTATAATTGAATAAAACCATTTAAATTTTATGTCGCCGAGATGCATGCTTTACATCCATACTAGTACCTAATAGAACGTATTTTCAACTTTTGATCTTTTCAATTCTCAAATTCTCATGTATTTACTCCACCTTATCCAATTTTGTTTCCCTTGCATGCTCCCAAACTGTCACTACCTACTAGAGATTTGCATGAAGTAACTTGAATTGAACTATGAATAAAATGGCACAAACTTATAAGAAGATGGCTTAAACTTTAACCTTGTGTTAATCTATTGTATAATTGAATAAAACCATTTAAATTGTATGTCGCCTAGATGCATGCTTTACATCCATACTAGTACCTAATAGAACGTATTTTCAACTTTTGATCTTTTCAATTCTCAAATTCTCATGTATTTACTCCACCTTATCCAATTTTGTTTCCCTTGCATGCTCCGAAACTGTCACTACCTACTAGAGATTTGCATGAAGTAACTTGAATTGAACTATGAATAAAATGGCACAAACTTATAAGAAGATGGCTTAAACTTTAACCTTGTGTTAATCTAATGGGAGTTTTTATATTAAATATGATGCATGTAGTAGCATTATGTTGATGTAGTGCAAGTGTTTATATTCAATATGATGCATGCACTAGCATCATGTTGCCTATATGCCACTCTCTATATTAGGAAAAGATAGTGTTTAACATCTCATCATAAAGGCATGCAACTTAATCATGTTAAGTGCACAAAGTTACTAAGCTTATTATCACTCCATCCGTATCTTTTTCTCAATTTATGTCGTTTTACTTTTCTTTAAGCTACATGCTTTCATATTTATGTATTTACATCACTTTTTTCTAAATTTTTGAATATCCTAACTTCCAAACCATATGCTAGATGCATATGATATAAAAGAAAAATTTGTAGAATGATGAAATATTATAGCTTCTTTATTGAATTTAGATCTTAATTATTAATGCATCTGACAATTTTTCAGTTTGGAAAGCACCCTTTATTCCATATTTCAATTCAAACTTTTGAAGGACCCATGCTTCCCCTCACAATTTTGAGACCATATGTAAATAAAATAATGAGCTATTTTGGCAGATAGAATTGGAATGCGTGGATATTTAAGGGAAGCCATAGACCACCTGTACATTGGATGCATAGTTTTTTGGATATAGTCTATTCTTCCTTTAGTAGTCCTTTAGAGTTTTATAATCCATATTTTGCTACTCAATATGGAATTTCACATGAAGGTTTAGTTAGAGGTTTGGGATGTTTCAAGCTTCGATGAGATCCATATCAAACTTGCATTGATTGCACAATTTGGTAGATAAATTCTATTTAGATGCTCAATTTGATATTTAGACTCTAGCACAGAACCGAGGCTCACAAGCTATAGCCAAATTTCATCAAAAGTACCAAATGAAAAGGTAGAGTTGAATCCAAAGTACAAGCATATTGATATCTAAAAATAGATACAAGTTACAACCAAGACTTGTCATCAAGAGTTTAATCAAAACCTTAGACTTAGACGTGGCAAAAAATCAGCTAGAGATAGCTAGACTAAAGGTTGTTACACAGACTTCTCCTCCTCATTGATGGATCCTTGAATGACCTCAGCTGGATAACATGGAGGATGTGGAATTGTCTTGTTTATAGTGTAAAGATTATAGCCAAGGGAGGGCCCTAAAATAGGCCACTTGGCTTCCAAATTTGACCCTCCATCTAGTATTGCCCTGTTTATTCACCAATAAGAATCAAGAATTTTGCATGATTAATGTTAGATAAAGCTAGAAAACGTTTGCACTCAAGTTTATCTAAATTACTTGACTTACAAAAAATATAGAATTATATCTCAAGAAAAGTTTGTATTCAAGTTTATCTTAAGGTATTTGACTTACAAAAAATGTAGAATTTTGCCTCAAGAACTAGCCCAACTCCTTATGCGATACATGTGACGTATCATTATCTGAAACCAAAATTAGCCAAGGATGATCCTTAGATGATGTAGCTCATTATAAGACATTTTGGAAAGTTTCATCTTGCATGAAAAATTTAAAGTAAACTTACCTAGCACTTTTCAAGAAGTCATTAAAAACTTTGTAGTCATTCTCATCTAGCTGGTACTTGTCTGTTCTTACAATATATGTCAAATTTGCTAATGCAATAATTGTTTCAATGTCCACCATGTTTAAGTCTGTCAAATCATAAGTAAACATTTGTGCTCCTTTTGCCCTTTGATACCATCCAAGCTGAACTTCCAAACCTTGGGGCCTATCTGCTAAATCAAAGCCACACTTATAATCCACGTACCTCCCTCCGACTTTCTTCCTCATCTTTTGAACTCTTCCTAAGTACCATGTACCATGAGTTGCATCCATCTTCCTCGTGATTGTAGCTTTGCCATTTCTTTTCATGTGTTGATTTCCTTGTCCTTTTGTGTCATCATGAAAGTATACAGCACAGTCACAACCTATGCCAAATAAATTTCCATTTGATGATTGTGCTTTTGCTTCATGGTTGAAGTAAACACCTTGCTTTACCCTTGTGAGTCTATCTTTTGACAAGGTTGGACATCCATTGAGTTGACTCACCAATGTTGACTTGAAAATAAACTTTCCGTCCACCTCTACAATGGGGCTAATGTTTTTCTTAGGGGGCATGTTTCTTGTTTCCTTCAAAATGTAATCAATTTCATGTCTAATCTCACTAAGTGCAATAACCTCTTCGCTTTCATTGCTATTCTCGTCCATAGTTTCTTCTTCACCACATGGCTCCACAAAGTCATCATTCTCATCAGCTTCTCCCATTTCAGCATCTAGCTTACACCATGTAGACCCTGCATCCAGCCAAGGTTGAAACCACCATTTCAAGTCTTCAGCCTTGCTAGGTTTCAAATCCAAAGACTCGCATAGTATGTGAGCTTGTTGTAAGCCCTCCTTTAATGCATCAATCATCTTTTCATCAGAAGAAACACTCTCATAGTCACCTAGATTTTCTTCAATCATCCCTTCTTGTTTGTTCAAATGTTTCCATATATGCTCTTGCTTTTTATGAGCCCTAGAGAAAGTTAGACCATTTTGAGCACACTCATGCATGGCAATTTTATTCAAGCTACCAATGCTATGTAGAAGATCTCCAAGATCAAATGCTCTTTCTTGCCCAATCATGCCTCCAACTTTACTAAAATAGATTTCAGCAGCATCAGAACCGGTAAGATGTAGTGGACACT
The DNA here is from genome assembly GCF_047967505.1 of Dipteris shenzhenensis. Lineage (NCBI taxonomy): Eukaryota > Viridiplantae > Streptophyta > Polypodiopsida > Gleicheniales > Dipteridaceae > Dipteris > Dipteris shenzhenensis. Next base: position 23,074,267 of record NC_141619.1, read on the forward strand.
TCAGATTAGGATAAAAATCTCGAAACATCTTTATGAGCAATACAACAAAATGACAAGAAAGCATGCAGTCCGTATAAGCCTCCTTACTGATGAAATTTTTCTTCAAGGTGTAGGTTGGATGGTGATGAATCCATAGTCGCCAAATTTTGAAAAAGAAGACTACCTTGGCTGCAAGCACCACACGCTCCTTCAAGATCAAATATGGTGACAAGAAAATATCAATATAATCAGCAACAATCATCAAATAGGCCTCAGTCCCCTTCATACTTCTTTCTTTTTTTTGAAGTTTTCTCAAACATTTCTGTACTTGTCTACTTGCAATCCTTTGAGTTGCTCCCCAATTTTGTCGATCATTCCTTTGAATATCTCCATCTCGTAGCTTGTGCTCCTCAATTGAAAAAGAATTGTAAACAATAGATACATGATTTAGTGTGATCCAAACACATCCAATTGCTAGTTGTCGAGTAGGACTATCAAGTGGGCTTGTAAGTTTCTTTCCACAGTGTACAAAGTCTTGATCATGAAGGCCATACACATTTCCTCCTACAATTTTTGCTCTCAAATTCCATCCACACCAATTCATAGCAAAAGGTTGTTCGCTTTTCTCCAAATAGTCTTCAAGCATCAACTTTCGTCTTCTACTATCTCCATCTGAAGCATGTCCAATTATGGGTCCAACTTTATCTTTCAGGTTTGCATTCCACATGGTCTCCAAAAGATTCCATTGGTTCCTTACAAAATCACTATCAAAACGATTGCATGTGCAATGCACAATCAAAGCCAATCGTGGAAGAAGATCATGAAGAGGATTAACAATCAAAAGTCTAGCATAATGACCTATGATATGATTTTGAAAGCCATCTATAATATTCGAGTATCCTTGTGAGCCTTCACCAACAACAATGGAGTCATTTGATGAGCATTGATGATATTCTCCTTTCTTTCCACAAAACCCAATAAGAGTGTCATCTTTTGCATTCCATCTACACAACACAATTATAGAGTTTAATAACTTCCTCATCTTTTTGAGAGATTTCCAAACATAGCAATTATAAATATCTTGATGATATAGATAAAAGTAGAATGCATAGAGAGCTAAAATTACCTTATTCGACGCTTAATGGTTGTCTCATCTTCCACTATGATAACTGGAACTATAGAAATGACTCCATATCTTTTTTTTGCATCCATATAGATCTTCCCAACAGCATCGAATATGTATTCGTGCTCACCACAAATAAATTCAATTTCTTTTCTTCCTTGCCTTCTGGTGGTAGACAAAGATGGACCTCCAAGGTTTATACTCAAGAAGTCATGTAGTCTTGGACCACCCCATAGCTTAATAACTTCATATATGGTTTTTGTAGAGTCACTAAACCTGTGTCCTTGCTTTGACCGTAACATGTTTTGTGCCACTTCTTGAAAAAACTCCCACAAGGCTGATTTTCCACCAAACTTTCCTTGTCTATGAGCTTCAATTATGTTATTACAAAAGCGTCGAACATCTTTCCTATTTATACATTCAAAACTTGATTCTTTCAAAGTTTTGACTCTGACTGACAGCATTACAATTTTTGATGTTGCCCACCACAGCCTTCTTTTCTCTTCATTCAAACTTCTCCTACACTCAAAAGTGGCATTTTTTAGCTCTTCAATTGTCAGGTAGTCTACCCGCCTTCCTTTGCCTCTTTTCCTGGTTTCTCTCTTCTGAACGGCAAGATTCTCCCTATATAATCTCATACGAAAATCAGAACAACCTGAAATTTTCTTACAGTGTTCACATGAGAAACCTTGAAATGGAACTCCAATGATTGATATACGAAGACAATTTATGTGCCTGAAGCATCCATCTATCTTGTATTCCATATTCCCATCATGTAAAGTGGCCTTTGTATATGGTTCACAAAACCATTCGTGCCCCATCTTTTGATCCATAAAAAATGACTTAATATTAATTTCACAACCATTGACATGAACATTAGCTTGCCATAATCCCCAACACAACAAATTTATATTTGATGATGAAGATAAGAATGACTCAGTCAAGGAATCAGAAAGAGATTCTGTCTCACCACATTTTGGTTGCAACACTTTAAACTCCTTTGTTTGTACAAGGAACCTTCCCAATGATGTTTGTCGTGGATCTTTGTCAAAATGCTTCCTAGGTCGGCCAACAACCCTTGATAATACTGGACATGGCTCCATTGATTTCTTGCTGGAAGAAGTGATGTGAGCTTTTCCTTTGATATGTTCTGATAAAATTGTTTGTAGATCTGAACCTCGAGGGCACAAAGACAACCATTTTCCATCATATCCACATGCCACTCTTACAGCATTTTTATCCTTGTAGTCATTCAAAGTTGCTTCAACTATCTCAAACTTTGCTCCTGCAACATACTCGATAATGAAAAATTTCAGAAGAATATTTTTTTGACCCTATTTATGAAAATTTTAACAAAAGAAAGACTCTTCAAATCTCTAAATGCTTCTAATGGAGATTACCTTCATGAGAATTATTGAAAGTGTGCATTTCCTCAATAGCATCAAGAATTATTGTTGCATCATCAACATCGTCCTGAGCGTCCTTCATGCTATCTTTTCGAAGAGATGCTTCTTCAGTGATAAATCCTCGATTGACAACATATCTTTTTTGATGTTTCTGACTTTCTAGAATATGGGTTCTTAGAAAATTAGACAAGCAAGTGTAAGCTGATTGCTTGCCTTCAATGGACCCTGATCCATATGGCATTCCACATTCTTCACACCAAATTCGAACTTTAGGCTTTCCATTAAGATCCTCTGTGAGGAGCTCAAATTTATCATCTCTAGGTGTCTTACGTTGCCTCAATTTTTTGCGAACTTTTTCACAATGACTATCCCAATCTTCAAGAATAGACGTTGCTAAAAGTTTACTTTTGTGCATGTTTAAACCATGACTACAAGAAACATGCTCATCTCTTTCATCAACATTTACAATATCAACTTCTTTATGAATATTATCTGATGTTCTGCAAACACGTTTTGATGGTGTGATCTCATCGACAATCGTACTTAGAGACCTCTTTATACCAACACACCTATCCTCTTCAACATTCCAACGTTCTTCTTGTGTTGTATTTAGTATGCAACCTTCATCATCATTGTCATCTTTGATAACAAAATGAAAAAGAACATTAATGATTCCATCTTGCATAATCTCCTTGCGTATCATGCTATAGGTAGAGTCACCAAGCACTCTAACATATCCCAAAAGCTTCTTCTCAGATGATCCATAGTCAAACACCTTTATGTGAGTCTTTGAAGCCATGATATGATCAATAGTATACCTAATCAAAATAAGAGAAAAATATAAATAAACTCATAACTTTTAAATTCTAAATGGTATGCCATAGTCTAAATCACTAATGGTATTTATTGAAGATCAATATTCTAGCTTAAGAGGAGAGAAAAATAAAGTATTTCACAAACGCTATATCAAAACAAATAACTATAGACCTTCTAATTCTTGCTTGTATCAACACAAATATTACATAAACATTATTAATGAGTCATTTGAAAGAATAAATTAAAAAAGTTGACATTTTTTATATACATAAATAGATCATGTACTAGAAAGAAAACCATCAATCTTTGGAATATTATTTAGAAACTATAGTGCTACAAAAGGTTACAATGCATCATGTCGTAATGCACTTTCACATGTGACTTTGAACATAACTTCAAATGTATGAGTAACATCTGTTGCAGTAGGTCTAGCTTTAGGAATAGGATTTCTCATTTCCTCTATTCTCTTCCACCAATGCTTTAAGTGATCCAACTTAGTTGCATCTTGGATGTGAACAAAGTACTTGTAAGCTAGCTGATACAACTTTTCCAATGAAAAGGCTGCAGCATAAATATCAGTTTCCTTGGAAAACTTTGCATATGGAAAAGTATACAACTCAGGAGCCAACCACTTTCTTCGCATGCATCGCTCTTTGAATTGAGGATCACATCGATCCTTGCCATCATTGACATATTTATCACTCTTGCTAAATCCCCAATCGATAATTCCTATGAAGACCTTATCAGACTCACTATCAAAGTGAAGCATAACGTTCGAAGGATGCAAGTCATTATGCAAAAGATCTTTTCCATGCATGTATTTTAACGTCCCCATCAAAGTACCAGCTAGATTTACGGCATGAGTACGGACACGAGATAAATGGTCTAGCTCCTCTCCCACATAGACTGAGTTCATAGCATTTAACCTTGACCATTTGTCCAATGTCTCCCCATTCCAATACTGGTATACCAATCTTGGAGGATTTATCACACGAGCAATCGTGCGAACAAGTCCTCTATGAGGTAATTGGGCTTGCATTGTTTCCATATTTGCCATTAACTCTTGCATGGACCTTCTCTCTTCCCTTTCACTTGGCTTTTGAGATACCTTAAGTTTCTTAATGGCAAAGGTCTCTTTTGGATCAAAGCAGTCTACACCAATGATGTTACCTTTCACCACTCTTCCATATGAGCCTTCACCCAGCACATAATCTTTCTCTTGTACATGAATCTGTTGCTTCTCAAGAAAAAACAAAGATGGCATCTTCAATCCTGTGGGATTGACACATTCTTTTGAAGAACTGGCATTGAATGCTTTCCTCTTTGAACTCATAACTGCCTTCCACTTTAAGGAAAACCAATCAATCAACTCTTCTTTATTATTTGTATCTCTGGGATTGAATGTGCTTGTCCGCCTTTCATAAACACTTTTAACTCTCCCTAGTTCTATGCGAATACTCACACAAAAATTATCTTGAAATTCATATTGCATATTCCATTGTGGATCTTCATTCTTCATCATGGTAATGACATCAGAGGAAAGATCCACACAAAGCTTATCCATCCCTCTTTCCCCTAAGTCAAAATACTTTTCCAAATCTTCCTGCGTTTTTGATAACAAGCTCATGCAAAGACACTTTGAGAATATTTTTCGCATTCCTTCCTTGAATCTATATTCATATAACACGCGTTTTTTATGACTCTTCATCTTGTCCATGTTACCTTCTGCACATAAAACAAAATTAGTTGCTTTTGTAAGATTATCCTCTCTTTCTCTCTCTCTCTCTCTCTCTCTCTCTCTCTCTCTCTCTCTCTCTCTATCCCTTCCTCTCTCTCTCACACACAACTAAACGGTTTGATTCTTGTGAGCATGTAGATGTATTTCCAATTATTGACTTGATTTTCTAAGCATTCTTCCAAGGGAATTGCAGACCGTGTTAAGAGACCGGAGTACTCCCAAGGCTAGATTGCTTACATACTATACATTGCATGACTTGATTCTCTAAGCATTCTGCCAGGGGAATTGCAGACCGTGTCAAGAGACCGGAGTGCTCCCGAGACTAGATTGCTTACATACTATACATTGCATGATTTGATTCTATAAGCATTCTACTAGGGGAATTGCAGACCGTGTCAAGAGACCGGAGTGCTCCCGAGGCTAGATTGCTTACATACTATACATTGCACGACTTGATTCTATAAGCATTCTACTAGGGGAATTGCAGACCGTGTCAAGAGACCGGAGTGCTCCCGAGGCTAGATTGCTACATACTATACATTGCACGACTTGATTCTAAAAGAATTTTGCCAGGGGAATTGCAGATCGTGTCAAGAGACCGGAGTGCTCCCGAGGCTAGATTGCTTACATACTATACATTGCACGACTTGATTCTGTAAGCATTCTGCCAGGGGAATTGCAGACCGTGTCAAGAGACCGGAGTGCTCCCGAGGCTAGATTGCTTACATACTATACATTGCACGACTTGACAATGGATGCGAAGAGACGAAAGCATCGGCCATCTGATGAGGTCAGGATAATTAGCGGAGCTAGGGTGAGGGAAACTCTCCGGGGAAAAGTCGAGGATCTGCCATGTACATTGCAGGTGGTGATGGATATGGGCAGTGCTGCAGATGAGGATGAAATTCTGAAGGGTAGAGTGGGAGGGACATTTAGGATGCAAGCTCTGGAGACAGGGGTGCTGCATATAGTGGACGGGAGAGTGGACATGTGCAGCAAGAGCTCACGAACACCTTTCACTCAGTACATGCATTACGAGTTGCTGCTGGCGTGTGAGAATGGAGCGATGTAAGTCTACCTTTCTCAGCCTGCAAGCTCACTTCCTCGGCCATTGCAGAGACATTAGAGTTTGTTCTGTGTTTTTTTGCCACAATGTGGGAAGATTTGACAATCTTAGGAGGGTAGATGCTGTGATTTAGGTGGGCGTTGGCACTCATGGTAGACGATATCTATGAACAAGTTCCTCTGATGACGTACTATACAGATGGTATATCACATACTAGACAGTAAATCTATGCCGCCTCCATCCATTATTTTACTTATTTTCAGAGCAATTGACAAATCTACATGTTGAAAGAAACTACGGATCTAAATTTAAAAACTAATGGGTTGGTTGTGTTCGATGATAATGGATGATGGATTGATGGACGGTTGGCAGGTACGTGATGGAGGCAAAGAAGGAGATGAGGCCCTTCTTGCTGGGGGTATTGGCGTGGAGGGAGTATACAGAGGTCTCTCTGTGGCAGTTGAGAAGCAGCGCTGGGGTTGACGTTAATGGCATTGCTGCCCATCCTCCTCCTCTACGAGGCACGCTGCACGTAAGCTGCATGGCACTTCTCCACTCTCTCATCACCATGCGAGGACCTCGTTGCCTCCACTTCGTCTCCTCCCTTGTCCTCAGCCTCCTCCGTACTTACTGCCTTGGAGCTCCTGCTGCTGCACCTAATGTCTGCAGCCATCCTTCCCCTCCTTCCACCTCACCACTATTTGCTGCTTCTTACCCTCCTCACATTGTCCACGGCGTCACCACAGGTGAGAGATCAGAAGCATCCTTTTCTTCCCTTCGTTTCACCAGTTGATTTTGCACAACTCAATATGTAGAGCAGCTTTATCGAGCTACCTTTTCTAATGTATCAAATCTTGTTCTTCACACGCAGATGATGGAGCTCACATCAGCTGCTGGCAGTGGCAGTGGCTGCTGGATGCGAATGATGAACATCCCCCAAAGGAAGATCATTGCGTTCTGCTCCTCAATGGCTACTCTGGGGAGAGCTATTACCTTCCCACCGAAGAGAATGATCTCGTGCGTACTCTTCTCAAGAGTGGATATGAGGTCTGGCTGCTCCAACTGCGGCTGCACTTCTCCAATTGCTCTACTACACCCTTTACTTTTGACGACATTGCGCAATATGATTTGCCTGCAGGTTTGACCTAATGGATACGTCTCCTCAATACACAAGCACGTCTTTAGGATTCGGTTTTGGTCTTTGGCACTAATTTCCAAAACTCTCCAGATTGTGTTCTACTGTTTTGCCGTGTAGACAGGGCCCTAGATAGAGGAGCCTTACAACAATGGAAAGCTTTTGCAGAGCCCTCATGATGGGGGGTAGCACGCTCAAGAAGAGAACTGAGCTTCCAGCAGCAGCAAGCTCACGATATACAGTGCTTCTTTAGCAGGAGCTGAGACGTCACTGCACCGTGAGCAATTGCAAGAACTCAACACCCTCATCTCTGAGCTCGAAGCCGATATCTCTCAACTTAAAGCCGATAACTCTAAGCTTTTAAGCCGATGTAGCAGTTCTCAACGCACAGATTTTAGCGACAGAAGCAGAGATCGAAACGTTGCCGGACTTGAATGAAGCAGGTTTCAACACCTATCTTTCTAGCATGTAGGGGGCGTAGAACTTAGAAGAACCTTCAACCAATTTCCAGAATACAGATTCCAAACGACTGCTCAATGAAAGTACCTGGCTGCTGTTGAGTGACTTGAGTCTTCAGTCTTTAGTGACGAGTCGTGAGTCGTCAAAACTGCAAACAAGTTGAGCTTTCTTTGAACTGGAGATTGATGGGACCTCGATGGGACTCAGTGGCAAGTGCTCGAGCTAAGAGCATGATGTGAAAGCAAGAGCAAAGTTTGAGAAAAGAGTGGAGGAGACCTAAAGGATAAGAGATGACAACCACACATCTAACAAGCAATCAACGGTGATGATGGAATCTAAGTTGATCTGTTTGATCAAGGGTTATTATGCAAGCCACATGGATTAATTTGTTTAAATTTTATTAATATTATATAAAAATAAGAATATATTATATAACCTTTAGTTTATAAAGTGCTTTATCAACATTAACCGGTTTTCCAAAGAGAGCTTATTAATCTAACCTTGATTTTCAAGGTATATCTTTTAAATATCATTAAAGTCGAGATTGCCATAAAATTTTATCCTTTTTAATAACCTGCTTCTCACCACTTACGACGGTTTTTTGCCATTTTTACCAGTTCAAAATACACTAAATGACGGTTTTTTTCTAACACTGAGGAGCATACCGATACAATCATCGCAGGGATCTTTTTCTATGAGGGTATGGAGCTTTGGAGCAATGATTCCTCCTATGTGATGCGGATGCACTTCGAAGGTCTCACCTTCTACTCTGTCACACACTTCGATGACTAGCACCCCTCCCAGTATTGGATAATCCCCTTCTTAGATTTCAACACACAAATGAATATAGCCAGCAACCCCTTTGACCTCAACATGGCTCTCACCTCACCCTCTTGCCCAATTGGCTATCTATCCAAGAGTATTTTGATATGAGTAGAAATATCTTATTTGTGATGCATGTAGGAATTCTCATCCAGGCCACAATTCAATTCTTGAAGCCACAAAGCTTGAGGTATTTGATTCTTTACTACAATTACAAATGCTTTTTGTTTTCCTACCCAAACCCTATCTCCTCTCTTCACCCCGATTAGTGAGCAAAGACTTTATAGGCATATCTAAAAAAATCAAATCTCTTCTCCATCCTTGACCAAATGGACCTGGCAGCTTCTTTGATTCTCTTCGTGAAGTTTTTAGTCGATGGGATGGCATGGAGGGCCCCACCTTCCACACTACCAATGACTTCATGATGATCTTCCTGTGGGTCTAGTTGATATTTTTGGTCGAGGAGGAATTTCTTATGGGGCTAACATCGGTGAGATCTTGATCACCATGCAAGACGATCTGTGGAGTTTCTAGAACTTGAGGAGAATTTGAGAGACCACAGTTGGATCAATCCAACACCAATATCTACTTATCATGACTGCGAGGGGTAGTCAGCACATTAAAATTTTGAGTCACCCATCAACAAATTGTGACTGCTCTTACACATCATCCTAGATGAAACAATATTTAAAAAATAACTTTTAATTTAGATCTGAGAATAAACACACCCTACCTGTTAATTTTAAAACAGTGTATAAAATTACCCCTGCTATAAATATATTTCTGTAAGTCTTGAGAATTAAAATACCCCTCATTTTGAACTCTCATAGTATACTTACATTTCCTAGATGGACCCCCCGAGGATTCTTGAGATGCGAGAGAGATTGTGAGATTGAGAGTTCTCTTGAGTGTTCTCCGTGAGAGTCCACTTCCGGTGAGAGATCTTCATCCATTCTTTGAGAGGAATTTTCCGTTCATTCTAAGAGAAATTTCCGTTCATTGACAGAGATTTCCGTCTATATGAGATTGAGTGATTCCTTGTATTGTTCTTAGATTGGAGTTGAGAGAAAGAGATCTCTTTGAGAGAAGTTCAGAAAAGAGAGAGTTCTTTGAGTGCTTCTGAAGAGATTCAATGAGAGAGGGATGTTTCTGATTCCGAATATGTGAGATAGAGAGCTTCTTGAAGAAACTTAAACGAAATATCCACGGGCTACTCCTCCGACTCTCGGCTACCATAGCAACGAGAAGCAGTGCCCAGAAGCGACCCTTGCAATCGCCATCTACCTCCAATTGCTATGCTAGCAACAGCTGCTCCATCCACACGGGCTGCAGCGACCTCTTGCAAACGGGCTATCCACTTACGGCCGTGACCTTCTACGACTAGAGCTCCACCTATGGCTCTCCATCTTGTAAACAGGCTATCTTAGTTGCTCCAAGAGCCAACGCATGCCCACACGATCTCCTATAATGAGAAGCTCTTCCACCAGCAAGTAGCCACAGGCCATTGACGCGATGCCAACTTTCCAAAGGCCTTCAGCGCTCCAGCGAGTCGCACGCTCGGCTCCTTCCAAAGCACCGACGTCCTACGACAGCCTTAGCAGCAGCAATAGCCAACTAGCCCAAAGGCGGCTCCTTCATCAGCAAGGCTCCCGTGACCCTCCTACCTCTCCAAACAGCAATGCAGACGGGCTCCCAGCCTCTTGTATCGCGGGCCTCAGCCATCTTCAATGAAGCGCCTCACCTCGATGCTAGACCTCGCAACAACGTCCATCGTCAGCGGCAGCGAAGCTCCAAGCTCCTACAGTAGCCCGCAACGAGATCCTCCAACGAAGGGACTCCATCAACCGACCGATTACAGCTTCGCAACCAGCAGCTCCGCCCACCGACAGCTCCTTCGCCATCGTAAACGGCGCCAACATAGCTAGCACCAATGACGCTCTAGCGACGAGCTTCCTCTTCAACAGAGCTCCAATCGGCCTCTCCAACGGAAACGATGATGGAATCTTCAAGATTCCGTCAGCATCTCAACAGATTCCGTGAGCTTCTCCAAGCGACACGTGGCAACCTTATCTTATCTCGCCACATTAGCGCCTGGCAGCTCGCCTGCCATGTCATCTCCTCTGTCGTTGTGCCACGTCATCCAGTCGATAGCCACATCATCTGCCACAGTGGCAGCCACGTCATTTGCCACGTAGGCAAGCCACGTCACCATCGACTGCCATGTCATCACCGATAGCCACGTCAGCATATCCACGTCATCCTGCCACATCACCTACCACGTCATTGACACATCATCAACCACGTCACCTACCACATCATCAGTGACACGTCAGCATTGCCACGTCACCTTGCTGACACCATCTGTGCCACCTCAGCACTGCCAGTCAGCACTGACCCTCTGCAGGCACAGTCCCTTGCCAGACACACTGTGCACACTCCTACCACCTCAGCACAGAGCTTCACAGGCACACCTCTTGCTAAGCACAGTGCCACATCATCACTACATGTGACTCACAGTGACACATCATCATTGAGCACCATTTGCACTCCTTTTGCCCCTCCACCTAGATCAAGTCGTATCTCTTGATTCAAGAAGAATTTGAGGGCGCTCCAAAAAGGAAAGTCGCTCGTTTTTTCGTGCTCTACGCGCTCGTCACATCACGTGCACATTTTGGCGCAAGTTACACTCACATTTGAGCCTCGCCAACAAAACCACTTCCTTCATGCACATTTGCCTCTACATCGACGCATCTAACCTAGCACTTAAAAAGAACAAAAGAAAAGGAATTATTTGCTATTCTTTCATCGATTGACGGTTGGTTTAGATCTAGATCAGAGTAGACTAGATTGCCATAGAGGGGACGCTTTGAATTCCCCAAGTTGCCAATCTAAGCCATGCCCGAAATTCCTGACTAGTACCTACTCGGAGTCAGTCCATACGCTCACATCCAATTTCACATCATTACATTACCTGAAACCTTACGTTCATCAGTTCAGTGAGCAGACTTCAGAGTTCAGAGGCATTGCAGATTGATTCAGTGGGCAGATATCATTTGATTTCACACACACATGCCACCATTGTAAAGCCTATTTGGCTATCTCACGGCATCGTGCACATCATTTTCAGCCTTGTAAAGCCTCTTGGCTATTCCCGGCATCATTGCCACAAGCCTTGTAACACAGATCAGATCTTATATACTGCAGTTCTATCTTCACCGACGGTACAGAGATTTCACTTGGCATCTTCAGTGTATTTGCAGTTGATTCATACAGAGTTTTTCAGGACACTTTTTGAGTACATTGTTTGCACCATGTCGACTAGCAACCTCAATCTGGAGGCATCTGCTAAGTTAGACAACTCCAATTACGGTACATGGAAATACCGAATGGAGACCATTCTTGTGCTTCAGGACAAATGGGAGTATGTCGATGGATCTATACCTAGACCATTGGCCGATCCAGCCACCAGTAGCTCTACTCCATCTGTTGTCACAGCACCAGCAACAAAATCTACATCAGGATCTACATCTACACAAACAGTTTCCGCACCAGTAGCAGATCCTGCCATTGCCCGAGCTCAAGCAGAATGGGATAAGAAAGACAAGTATGCCTATCACCTGATCAAGCAAAATGTGCAAGATGTCATGCTAGGACAACTCAACACAGTCAAGACATCAAAAGAAGCATGGGATATGTTCGCAGCTCTCTACGAGTCCAAGAACACATCCAGGATTCTCACCCTGAGAAACCAGATCAACCAGAGTTTCTGCAACAGCAGTGAAACCGGTCATGCTTATGTACTCCGCATCAAAGACTACAACAATCAACTTGCAGCAGCAGGAGAGACTATGAATCCCGCAGAAATGGTTCAAGTAATCCTGAATGGACTAGGAGAAGGATATGAGAATCTAGTCCAGAGTATTGCCATCCAACGGCAAATTCCAACACTGGAAGAACTTCAGTCAGTTCTACTTGGTGAAGAACTCAGGACTCAGGCCATTCAAGCACGTAAAGGTCATTCTAATGATCAGGCATTCACAGCTTCAGACAGAAGTAGAGGCAAAGGCAGAAACAGAGGTAGATCATATCAGAAAAGTGGTCATCATCAACAAAATCAAAGTCAGAATCAGCATCAGCATCAACAGCATCCTCAGCAACATCAAAATCAGCAAAGAGGAAATCATTCCAATCGAGGAAGATTTCAAGGACGAGGGAATGCATCCACCAATGTGTCAAACATTCAGTGCAACTATTGTCACAAGTTTGGACACTATGAAAGAGATTGCCGCAAGAAGCAGTACGACCAAGGCAGTCAATCCAGCAGTAATCGAGGGAATTCTCGTGGAAGAGGAAATCATCGTGGTGGACATTCTAGTCACAGTCATTTTGCAAATGAACATGGCAATATGTTTCTTGCAAGTGAGGAATTGCATCAGACTGATACAATGCACCTAGACACTGATTTCAATCCTAAAGAGGATTTCAGCTATCAAGTCGACCAAGTGGAACAGGATCCGTGGTACATCGACAGCGGTGCATCATCTCATATGACAAATCATCAGGAATGGTTCACAGAAATGAAGCTATTAGAAGGACAGAAAAATGTCATCTACACAGCAGACAATACACCAAATCCAGTTCAAGGGACAGGTGTTATCCCTATGAACAATTTCACTGGTACAAAAGGATTAGTCAAAGATGTGCTCTATGTTCCAAAGATCAGCAAGAACCTTTTGTCAGTAGGTCAAATGACGGAACACAACTACAAAGTCATCTTCGACGGTGATGAATGCACTATCAGAGACAAATCCAAAAGAGGTCAGCTAGTAGCAAGAGGTGTCAAGGAAGGACGCTTATACAGGATGCTAACTACAGTACCAGATAAGTATGCCATGTCAGCTCAAATGCAACAGATGCCACTATCTGCAAAATGGCACAAGAGATATGGTCATGTCAACTTCAAGTACTTGTTAGATCTAAGGAATCAGAATATGGCAATTGGGATTCCGAAGCTACAGTTTCTTGGAAAGGTTTGTGAAGCATGCTGCTTCGGCAAACAAAAGCGAACCAACTTTGTCAAAAGTACCTCTCGTGCATGAGGTATTCTTGATTTGATTCATACAGATGTATGGGGTTATGCCCAGACCCGCAGCATCAATGGTTCACTTTATTACTTGACCTTCATCGACGACTACAGCAGATATTGTTGGGTCTACTTTCTGAAAGAGAAATCTGAAGTGTTTTCCAGATTTCAAGAATTCAAAGCCATGGTAGAAAACCAAACAGGTAGAAAGATCAAGGTCATGAGATCAGACAGAGGAGGTGAATACATGTCTTCAGCATTCATGAACTTTTGCAAAAATCACAACATTCGAAGACAATTCAAATGTGCAAATACTCCTCAGTAGAATGCAAGAGCTGAAAGGAAGAATGGGACTTTAGCAGACAGTGCTAGAGCAATGCTTAGTGAAAAGCATCTTCCGAATCAGTATTGGGCAGAAGCAATAGCTACAGCTAACTACTTGCTTAATCGGCTTCCTACCGAACCAATACAAGGTATGACTCCTTATGAAGCATTCACTGGACACAAGCCACGCATTGGGCATCTCCGCATATTTGGTTGCATAGCATATGCCCACATACATGATGATCATCGCAGGAAATTGGATGCCAAGTCACGCAAATGCATCATGGTTGGCTACAGTGAAGAAAGCAAAGCATACAAATTGTATGATCCCATCAACCGCAAAGTCATTATCTCCAGAGATGTAATCTTTGATGAGGAATCAGAATGGAAAACCTCACCTACACCGGAGATAGAAGCATCGACTTCACAGTCATCTACAGAACAGGTTGATGAAGAAGAGCAAGAATTGCCAGCAACACCCCAAGCAGCGCCACAGTAGCTTAGACGGTCTACTAGGGAAAGCAGACCACCAGCCAGATTGACATATGCTCAGAAAGGCAAAGCAATTCAGGTGGAAACCACCAACTATGCTCTTATGACTACCATCATGGCTACAGAAGAGCCAGTGTACTTCGAAGACGTAGTAGACAAGCCCCAATGGCAAACTGCTATGAATGAAGAAATGGATGCTTTGTATAAAAATAACACTTGGGAATTATGCGACCTTCCACCAGGAAAGAAGGCCATAGCAAACAAATGGGTATACAAAGTGAAGTACAATCCAGATGGCAGTATTCAGAGATACAAAGCCAGATTAGTTGCAAAAGGATTTGCACAACAATATGGTCAAGACTATGATGAGACTTATGCTCCAGTAGCAAAGATGGATTCCATACGGTTCTTGATATCACTAGCGACACTTAGTAAATGGAATGTGTATCAGCTCGATGTCAAGAATGCATTTCTCAATGGTTATCTAGACGAGGAAGTCTACATGCAACAACCAGCCGGTTATGTTGAACCAGGAAAGGAGAAAAAGGTTTGCCATCTCAAGAAAAGTCTCTACAGCTTAAAACAAGCACCCAGAAGTTGGTACAGCAGAATTGACCAGTATTTTGCTGATCTGGGATATATGAAGTCCGATGCCGATCATACTCTCTACTACAAAGTTCAAGGGGACGACATTACTATTGCACTTTTGTACGTAGATGATCTGATTGTGACAGGAAGCAAGGATAGCTTCATCAGAAAATTAAAACAAGACTTATCTGCAGAGTTCGACATGAAAGATCTTGGACTTATGCACTATTGTCTTGGAATTGAGTTCTGGAGAGATTCAGATAGCACATTCATGAGTCAGCTCAAGTATGTTGACAGTCTCCTGAAGAAGTTTCATATGGCAGATTGCAAGATTGCAGCCACTCCCATGGAACAGAGTTTGAAACTTACTAAAGATTCAGAAAAGCCTACAGTAAATGACAGATACTACAGGCAACTCATTGGATCTCTTATATATTTGACAATCACACGGCCAGATATTTGTTATGCAGTAAGCTCACTAGCACAGTTTATGGCAAATCCAAAACAGTCTCACTGGAATGCAGCCAAAAGAGTATTGAGATACATCAGAGGTACAAGACAGTTTGGGATAGAATACAGAGGAAGTCATCCACGGTTGCATGGATACTATGATAGTGACTATGCCGGAGATCATGAGACCAGGAGATCGACACAGGGATATGCATTTTTCCTTGGTCAAGGTGCTATATCATGGTTGTCAAACAAACAGCCAACTGTTTCTTTGTCTTCGACTGAAGCAGAATATAGAGCACTCATTACAGGTGCATGTGAGGCTATATGGCTCAGAAGACTATTGTCAGAAACAGATTACTTTGATGAGTCAAAGCCAACAACAACATACTGTGATAATCAATCGGCTCAAGCATTGGCCAAAAATCCAGTATATCACTCCAGGACAAAGCACATTGATGTCAGAGAGCACTTCATCAGAGAAAGAGTGTTACTTGGTGACATCACACTGCAGCATTGTGATAGCAAAGAAAATGTTGCAGACATCTTTACCAAACCACTCGGTAAAGAGCTATTCGAGAAACACCGACTAGCTCTTGGTTTGACGCAAAGGAAGGACATTCCCATTAAAGGGGTGTGATGGAATGTAATGCTCAGTCCTTCTTCGATTCCCCAGAATCATCATCTTGAGGGAAGGCCTACTTCATGATGTTGATCTTGAGGGAAGGTGTTGAGAGTTCACACTCAACATCATGTGATCATGTGTGCATAGCACCATCACGTGATCATATGTGCATAGCACTAACCTTATAGAGTGCTATAAAGGAAAGGGTTAGATCCCCTAACCCTAACCCTAAAAGGGTTTGTATATATTCTATTTTTTCAACTAATTCTAGTGTACAGTTAGTTGTACAGTTAGTCATTTGTGGTGTGCTCTCTAGCTGTGCCCTCTCTCCTCATCTCCACTCTTCTCCTCTCCCCTCTTCATATTTTGTCAACTAGTTATGCCTCTGCATACCCTTTTTTATCCTTCATAAGACCATATCACTAGTCCTTTAGAGGGAAAATATAATTATTTAGAAGGCAAAGAAAAAGAGTAAAAGGGGCTTCCAGGAGGCCCACGCTATCGTAGCCTCTTGGCAGCCCCTTTTGCACTTTTTCTTTGCCCTTTCAAACTAGTTGGATATGGTATAGAGGGGTATAGTTGCTGTCCTTGCGATGGCAAAAACTATGGCAAAAGGGGCTTCTAAGAGGCTAGGATGTCATGCCCTATTGGAAGCCCCTTTTGCCCTGTTTTTTAGCCCTCTCAAGGGAAGTAGTCTTCCTTCCATCTCTCCCTCGTTCCTCTCCACGCCCAACCCTTCGTTGTGCTTCCATCTCTCTCCACACCTGCACCTTCATCTCCGTCCTCCCTTGCTCATCCACTACCCCTCCAGCTCCCAAGCCTCTACTATATCAGCATAGGCCTCTACTCTGTCTCATCGGCATTAGGATCATCATTGCCATTGTTGGTATCGTGAAGCATGCATTGCCATGGTTGTTTGCTCCACTTTTTTTTTGGACTTTTTTTGTTGGCCCTACTCTACTCCTCACAGTTGCCATGTGAGTCTTCTCCTCCGTGAGTTTTCTTTTGCATCTTTTCTAAAGGGCTAAGCCTTTGAAATAGCAAATAAAATAGAGCAAAGGGGGCCTCCATGAGGCCGCAACATCTTGGCCTCCTAGACGCCCCCATTTCTTCATTTTCTTGCCATTTGAAAGCTTTATCCCATGATGTATAGATGGTAGCACGAAGGAGAAGGAAGAGAGAGCAGCAAAAGGAGAGCAAGTGGAGGGAGAGATGGAAGGAAGAGAGTGCATGAATAAAAGTAAGACTGAGCATGAGGGAGAAGTAAGAGAGAGCAATAAAAGGAGACCAAGGGGAGATGGAGGTGCATAGGGAGAGATGGAGGCACAGTGAAAGAGAGCTAGAGGACACATGTAAGAGAGCTGGAGACACAACAAGAGGTAGCTGGAGGGAGAGAATAGGAAGTGAGGGGCAACTACGGGTGCACGAAAGTGAGCTACAGGGAGAAGGAATTGAGCTAGAGGTGCAACAAGATGCTCTAAGCTTACTAAGACTACAAGCTAAGACTACTAACTTACTAGATTATTAAGACTACTAAGACTACAAGCTAACTAAGACTATAATCCAACTAAAACTACAAGCTTACTAAGCTAACTAAGACTATACACCAAGTGACTACAAGCAGAACGCTTATGGCCACTCTTACACTATGAGTGACTAAATGCTCTCATATTATGCTAAGACTTGCACGATCTTAACACATAACATAGCTCACTAAAGATTTAACAACTAACATAGCTAGCTAAATAAAAACTAACATAATTAACTTAATGCATAAATACCCTTTTTTAAAATTCCCTAAACCCTAAAAATAAAGATAGGTTTTACCAACACTAATTAACTAAATAGTAGAATATCTATCCAACTTTTTGAAAACTACCACACTAAATAATAACATGGTATTTATTGCCTTAATAAAGTTTTCTTACACTAGACTTAATGTGGTGTAGGTCCTTAATTGTCGAATGTGTGGGAGGAGCGAGTTTTTTTTGGCAACCAATGTGTTTTGTTCCACCTATTCCACTTATAACATCTCTCTCTCTCTCTCTCTCTCTCTCTCTCTCTCTCTCTCTCCCCTTTTTGGTCGTGATGATTTATCTTTTTTTCCCACCAGTTTGGGCAAATTGTTTATCTCAAAAAGGCTTTCAAAGGAGAGCTATCATGCACATAATTACACTAGAGATGGAATTTCATGAAAATAACAAGAGCAATGAGCTCATTTGATGTATTTCGGTCATTTTGATACCAAACATGACTATATTTGGACATTTTTAGCAAAAGTTGTGAAATTCTTTTAAAGCCCAAATTGGCATCAAGAGGAGGGCACCGGCGCCCTCCTCTTGATGCCAATTTGGGCTTTAAAAAATTTCTTTGATTTCTCTCTTTCTCGCTCTCTCTCTCTCTCTCTGCCAGGTTGGGCTAACAAGAGTTTCACAACTTTTGCTAGAAATGTTCAAACTTAGTCATGTTTGGTATCAAAACGATTGGAACACATCAAAGGAGACCATTTCTCTTATTAGCTTCATGAAATTCCATCTCTTCCCTAGAAGCCCTGTTGGGCTAAAAAGTTTGCAAAAAATGGTGGAAAAAAAAGTCAAATCATCAAGGCATAAGAGAGAGAGAGAGAGAGAGAGAGAGAGAGAGAGAGAGAGAGGGATTTAAAGTAAAAATTTTAAGCCCAAATTGGCAGAGGGCGCTGGTTGGATGCCAATTTTGGCTTTTAAAAATTCATAATTTTTGCTAGGAATATCCAAATATAGTCATGTTTGGTATCAAAACGATAGGAATACGTCAAATGAGCCCATTCCTCTTATTAGTTTCATGAAAATTCATCTCTAGGGTGATTTTTTGCATGCCAGCTCTCCTCTGGAAGCACTTTGGGCCTAAAAATTTTGCCCCAAATTGGTGGGACAAAAAGACATAGATAGAGATAGAGGGTCTACACATAGAACAAAGATAGAAATGAGAGAGAGAGAGAGAGAGAGAGAGAGAGAGAGAGAGAGAGAGAGAGAGAGAGAGAGAGAGAGAGAGAGAGAGAGAGAGAGAGACTTCAAGTGGATGAAATTGGGAAGCTCTAAAAATAAAATACAAGGCTTTTGTGTTTACGGACTACATACCATACAAGCTTGCTGAGGATGAGAGAGAGAGAGAGAGAGAGAGAGAGAGAGAGAGAGAGAGAGAGAGAGAGAGAGAGAGAAGAGAGAGAGAGAGAGAGAGAGAGAGAGAGAGAGAGATGTAATTGAGAAGCTGTAAAAATTAAATGAAGGCCTTTTGTGTTTACAAACTACACACCATGTAGACTTGATGAGGATCAATATGTGTGTGTGTGTGAGAGAGAGAGAGAGAGAGAGAGAGAGAGAGAGAGAGAGAGAGAGAGAGAGAGAGAGAGAGAGAGAGAGAGATGCCACAAAGAGAGATGTCCTAAGTGGAATAGGTGTAACAAAACATGCTGGTCACCAAAAGAAACTAGCTCCTAAACTCACTCAAAAAACTCATTTCTTGCCCTTCCCCGATGCAACCTACACAAGAAGTAAGGCAAAGAACAAATGAACAACCAAGCAAAATGGATTATGGCTGCAAGCTAGGGAAGAAGGCCACCCACGGTGCGATGGCGGTTGGGCAGTGGATGTCTGTTGTGATGCCATGGCATTTTCTAACACAGGCCTACTATGCTTTGAAGGAGTTATCTTTCTTTTTTTTGGTCTAGGCTAGAAACCTAAGGGTTGAAAACTCTATGCTTGGTTTTTCTTGTGGAGCATTTTTTTGGCTTAATTTTGGTCCTATTCATAAGGTTAGATGTTCTTCTTGGAAAAACCTTACCCTCTATTTTGTGGTGTATATGCACAGTTTTAGCCTTGAATAGATGTGTGATCACAAATGCTGATCTAGATCATCTTGGTTCTATGATGTTGTTATATGTTTTTTGTTCTAGCCCCTTCTGATAAGGTAAAAAAAAGAGTTCCACATATATATTATGCATGCTTTCATTAGTTGTCAATGTTTATTAATGTTTTCAAGTTTAGATTATAAATAGATACTATGAGTTTGTTATTTGAGGATATGGGTACTAAATTTAGATATTTCTTATTGCAACAAATGTATTTTATTCTCGTTTGCATAGCACTTGCATGCTTACATAATGATTGTTTTGTGGTCTAGATTATTGCAAACCAATTCATCATGGCCACCCTTGAGAGGAGAGAGGGAGAGAGATAGAGCTATGTTCATGTCCAAGATTCAGATGCAAATCTATCAACTGTTAATCAAACATGTTGTAGGATTGACCGATGGACGGATTAGAACAATTCCACATAGCATATTTCCTAGATCAAATATACCAATAAATATTTGATAGATTTTATACTACCTGGGCAAATCTTGGACAAATGGAGGAGTTAAAAGTGAAACTTGCCTTGACCATGGGGTGATGTGAAAGGGCAACTAGAAGTAGTACAATAATCTAGAGTGTTCACCTTGCCAACAATCAATGATGAATCCAAGTTGGATATGCGGATGGTTGAGTGGGAATCATCTCGCGTTGCTATTCACTTCAAGAACCAAAAAAGCCTGGCTAGGAGATGGAGGTGCTTTATCTTATAGGTGATGACTATTGCAAGTTAATATGCTACAACTCTCTACAGTGTGTTAGAAGTGTGTTAGAACCATGCGAATGTAGAAATACAATGCAACAGAGAGGTCGTTTGACAACAATGATAGTACAATAACCAAAGAATAGACACGATAGAGCAAAATAAAAATTTTGTATCAGGTACAACTGATGGTGCTCTCCACCTGTGCGTTCTCTAGTAGAGCTTCGATGGCGATCTAGACATACTCTAGATGGAGAAGGACTTGAGGTAGGGGTATTGGCATTTGATGTTGAGGCTTGACAAGTGGCCTCCTTATATCACCCTTTGTAGTAGACCAATTCCACCACATTGGTGGGCTGGCGGTGGCATATGCATATTGACTTAGCACAGTGTGTGATTAAGTGTGAGGACGGTGGCACATGTTTTCTTGAATTTTGCCACAGGCAAAGACCATTGACCACCGACCATCGATCATGCACGCAAGGGCAAATTCACACACAATTGATCGTGCACATGTAATCGAGGGCATACCGTTGTAGGCCGAGGCCTACTAGTAGGCCTCGGACCCCATTGTTGGGAGCGTTGCCCCCACACCCTCATCGGGGGCTCTACCCCCGCCGTTGGAGGCATTGCCCCCGAACCCCCAAGATCGAGAGCCTTGCCCCCGAACCCCTGAGGAGTATGTTGATCCTTCTACCATCTCCAAATGGTCACCATGAAACCTAATCTAGTGTGTCAAAACTAGGATCCTACCAATGTCCAAATGGTCACCATGAAACCTGATCTAGTGTCAAAACTAGGATCCTACCAATGTCTAGTGCTCACACCATGCCTTCTCCTCATAATGGGGGCCTTACAAAAGGGCACTATGGAACATTGGTGGTTACATATGAAAGGTGGGCATTGCACATATACCAACAGGGAAGACCTTGTCGTAGTCACATGATGGGCTATAGAGACATCATGGTGATGAAGGTGAACAAACAAAAAGGATGCAACCTAGACAAGCATTAAGGAAGAGAACAAATGAACAACCAAGCAGAATGGAATATAGCTACAAGCTAAAGAAGAAGGCCACCAACGGTGCCATGGTGGTTGGGGAAGTGGATGCCTGTCGAGATGCCATGGCATTCTATGGCATGGGCCTACTATGCTTTGAAGGAGTTAAAGTTTCTATTCTTTGTCTAGCCTAGAAACCTAAGGGTTGAAAATCGTATGTTCATGTTTTCTTGTGGAACATATTTTTGGCCTAAATTTGTTCCTATTCATGTGGTTAGAAGTTCTTCTTGGAAAAACCTTACCCTCTATTTTATGGGGCCTATGCACAATTTTAGCCTTGAACACATGTGTGAATGTATCAAGATCTTGAAGGTAAGAGTCTAGGATATCTCTCCTCCTTTTTTGCATGTTTATGAATGAGGGGGAATCGGTGCTCTCCACATTCCCTCCATCATGGTTTGAGCAACAATACTTTGATGCATGTGTTATGCACAAATAAGGGGTAATTAGAGAACAAAGGTAGTGGTAAAGTCCACAAATTTGGATACAGTGAAGAAAAAATCTACAAGTTTTTAATTTCAATATACATATTATTTTTATATCTCAAAGTGACCACAACTTCCCTATCTCCTTCAAAAAAGGCATATTACCTCTCCATCCATTATCATAATATACCTCCCCCATCCTCCTCCTATTAGGGTTTCTTCCCACCTAAACCAACCTCCAACTATTTTGATAGCCTCCCCACCTTCTTCTCAATCAATCCCATTGATGACAATGGCCTCACTTCACCCTCATAGATTCTTCCCCTCCTAACCCTTTTCTTAGGCTTTCCTACTTGCCTCTACCACCACCATCCCTCCTTGCTCAAACATTACTCTCACCTCATCTTACACTTTTACAATCATCCCTCCCCATATTTTTCTCCCCCCCCTAGGTCTATCTATGATCCAAAAAAGCATTAATATCATGGATATGAATGTAAACTTAGAGTTGGGATACTTTCACGTGTATACGGGAACATCTCCATCCATACCATATCTCACTCCTCCAATTTTGTGGACTAAAGTGGAGGAAACTTCACTGCAAGGGAGACCCATTGGCTAGTCTCTCTATTAGCTAGACACATATAGGGACTTAAAACTAGAAGCCTCCTAAAGTGCCTCCTAGAGTCAAGGTACCACATACACTCTATAGTCCATGTGGTATTTTGCAAAAAGAAAAGAGAAGTCAATAATCTTTTTCATGGGGCACATTACAAGAGGAAGTACTTCCCCTTAGTGCACTGTAGCTACATGCTCTCACTCTTTCAACCTTGGGTTTTCATGGTGGCAATCTAAGAGAGGCAGTATTTCCACATAGTCTTGAACACTTGCTCCATGGATAGCCATGGGGTAGATAGTCTAGAGACCATGGGGTATAGGGGTATGACATCAATGTAATTTGGAGACATTAGGAATCTATCCAAATAGCATGCGGTTCTCTAATTGATTTGCCTAGGAAAAGCGATCATTGCACCTTGCCCATGAGTATTGGATTCATGTAATTAGATACTTCAATCTAAAATTTCTTATAAAGCAAGTCATCTCTTTGTAGTTACAGATTGACAAGTATAAGCGTGGATGCCTATGTTTAAGCAAAAGTCTGAGCACCTCTATCCTAAACTCAATGGAGATGGACTATGATGCTTGTAGGAAAATATTGAGTGTAAGCATGGATACCTTGATTTTAAGTAGAAGTCTGAGCACTCCTAGACTCTATGGAAAGTGATGAAAGAAAGTGAGGAAAAAGGAGCAAACCCTTGGCAATAATGCTTATTTCTACTTTTTTGGTTTTTGGAATATTTAAGAGCAATTATTTTGTAAGAATCTTGTTCTTGATCAATATGGACATCTCAATTTTATTCTCTAACACCCTCTTTTGTCTTGGGACCCTTGGTTAGCAATTATTCTTGTACCAACACTCCTTATTGGGCTGGCTGGGTTTCACACATTTATATGCATGAGCTTTGAGAAATTTTTAGACCATTTCTCATTGAGAGTTAGATTCCCTATTATGAAAATCTCAATGAGATCTTTTCATAGCCTATTGCTAAAGTATACTTGGCTTGAGGCAATGCATTTGCATCTACTGTTAGATATCAATGCTCCACTCTCGTGTAACTACACGAGAACCAGCTAACTCTACTTGTAAGCCCCCTATATGAGGAGAAGGCATTTGAGTAGCTCGGTTATCCGGTACGTCCTGGTTTGGACACTAGATGGGGACCATGTGTGGCCTGATGGTTGGACGGCTTCAGATAGAGTTGGCACACTGCCAACTAGGCTACATGCAAGTGTGGGTAGGTATCCCATGACTGACCACACTGAGGGTAGACGGAGCATTTCCCGGGGCAACCCACACTCTCGGGTTGCGAGGCTCGTTTGGAGCACCAGATGATCTCGGATGGCTGTGGGCCGAATGGAAACCATAGATTAGTTGCTCTATTTTGTGCACCGGTTCTATCGTGTGGTCGGTGGCCTATTTCGGGACCGACCCCCAGTCGACCATTTTGGGCTGATTGGGTTGGTCACCCAATTGAGTCTAACCGACTACGAGTGGTGCCTATATAAGAGCAAGCCCGTGAAACCCATCATCATCACTGGCTACAGCAACCCTGATTCCTTAGCATCCAGCCTCCGTCCTCTACTGTTTCCAGATCGTCATCGAAGCTTCTCTCATAGTAGCGCATGGCTGGGAGGCAGCGCCATCTATTGTGTCAGTTCTACAGTAATCAAATTTTTGATTCTCCATACTATCTGCTTTTCTCTCTTGCATACGAGATCCTGTTATCTGTTGAGCACAGACGTATTGTTTCCTTACATGGTATCAGAGCTTGGACTCTAGCAAGAAGATTTGGTAGTGTGTTTCTGTTTGCGAGCAGATTGTGAGAGATGGCCAAGCCCGCAAGACTACGAATCCCACCGTTCGGTGAAAGCGAAAAGTTGGACGGCACTAACTATCCACTCTGGAAATTTAAGATGAAGACCATCCTAAGCGCATACGAGCTTTGGGATACTGCTACTGGGGTGGACGTGAAGCCAGTTGCGAGACTGGATCCAGCCAATGCAGGACAACAAATAGTACCAACTGCGGATGAGATTCTCGTGTGGATAAGAAGAAATGCAGATGCGCTATGTTCTATTGTCTGCAGTGTAAGTGACTTTGTCATGGCGTTAATTCAACATGTCACCACAGTGGAGGAGGCATGGACGGTCTTGAAAAATCAGTACGAGACCACGAATTAGACGCGGATTCAGAATCTAGAGACTCAACTCGTGAATGAGA
This sequence comes from Dipteris shenzhenensis, assembly GCF_047967505.1. NCBI lineage: Eukaryota > Viridiplantae > Streptophyta > Polypodiopsida > Gleicheniales > Dipteridaceae > Dipteris > Dipteris shenzhenensis. The sequence goes on from NC_141619.1 coordinate 23,099,288, forward strand.
AACTGTCTGAGTCTGTAGCGACATAGAAGTTCATCACCAGGGTAAAGAATCTGCGTGATCAGATGACTGCGATTGGCATCACCATCACTTGCGAGAATCTAGCACGAAAGTGCATACAGATTCTCCCACCAAAGTATGACGGTCTTGTTACAGTGCTAAATACGCAAAACAGAAATCCGCTCCTCAACTTTGAGGATTTCAACGCAATGCTTCTGGAGGAGGAGATGCGTCAAAAGACGAGGATTGGAGAAGATTCGGCTTTCTATGCTGGATCAAAGAAAGGTAAGGGTAAGGACTCTGGTAACCCATCTTCTTCTGATGATAAAAAGAGAAAGAAGAAGATCAAGTGCTTCTATTGCAATAAGGCAGGGCACAAGCAGAATGAGTGCCGAAAGAAGATTGCAGATGAGAAGAACGAAGTAAAGAAAGAGTCCAGCAACAGCGCGCAGGCATTACTAGTAGAGCTATTCATAGAAATTGAGGAGATTTGCATGGAGGCAGCTCATGTACCTGTGGATGAACCATGGATTATTGACAGTGGTGCATCGCGCCACATGACCAATTGGAAGGATTGGTATACCTCTCTACATCCGGTAGGGAATGACATCCTGGCAGTAGTCGGCAATGATGCAGAATGTCCAGCAAAAGGAAAAGGTACGATTGCTCTCAAGTCAGATGGAGTTGTAAAACAGTTGTCCATGTTCTTTATGTGCCAGATATCAAGTGGAACTTGTTGTCCGTTTCTGCGATCATGGATTGGGACCTCAAAGTTCACTTCGATAAGAATGGCGCACAGATTTTGGATCTTCAAGGGAAGGTCATTGGTAAAGGTACATGGCGCAACAACATTTACGAACTCTCAGCTTTCAGTGCTCGAGCCGATGTGAGCAACACTAAGCTATGGCATGAGAGGTTTGCTCATCTAAACCTTAGTTCTTTAAAGGAGATGCATAAAAGTGGAATGATTGCAGCATAAATTACAGATCTGCATGATGTATGTGAAGCTTGCATGATGGGCAAGTAGCATCGGCAGCCCTTTCCTAAAGAGGCTAGCAGGGCAAAGGCTCCTCTAGAGCTCGTTCACATGGACCTCTACGGAAAGATGGAGACGGAAGCTTTGGGTGGTTCTTACTACTTCATGACGCTGATCGACGACTACAGTAGAACGATATGGACATACTTCCTGAAGACTAAAGATGAGGCTCTTAGTAAGTTCAAAGAATGGCATGTAATGGTCGAGAAAGAAATGGGGAGGAAGGTGAAGAAGTTGAGATCAGACAGAGGTGGAGAGTTCACATCAAGTGAATTCGAAGGTTATTGCAAAAGTCACGGGATCAAGAGGCAAAAACCCCTGCCACATACACCATAGCAAAATGGAGTAGCAAAGCGCAGATGCACGTCATCTGCGAAATGGGTAGGAGTATGATGAAAGGGAAAGATTTGACAAAGTCTTTCTGGGCTGAAGCATGTAACACGACAGTTTACATTCTGAATCATAGCTACACGAAGGCTGTGAACGGGATGACTCCACTGCAGGCCTTTTCTGGTAAGAAACCTTCAGCTACACATTTCAGAGTTTTTGGATGTGACTGTTTTGTGCATGTCCCTGAGGCTAACAGGACCAAATGGGAACCGAAGAGCCAGAAATGTATTTTCTTGGGCTACATGAAGTGGCAAAGGGTTACTATATAATCCTGTTACCAAGAAGGTAATAGTAAGTCACGATGTGGTCTTCTCAAAACAGCCGCATCAATTGGAGGAGGATGCTTCCTTCCCAGACAACCAGGACCAGGATATCCATCCAGTACAACCACCAACAGCAAACCAAACTCCCCCAATGGTGCTTGGGAGGATTCAAGATAAAGAAGAGGAAGAAGAGCCTGTGGAACCACAACAACAACGACCATTCCCGAAGTGGGTAAAGTAGCTTTTGGATGGCAGAGAACCTCCAGCCATTGAGGAGGAACCATCTGAACACTGCCGGTCCAAGAGATTAGAGGAGCAAAGAAGGGCACAGGAACACTTCGTCAACTATGCTTTGATGACAGAGGTGATCTGTGCTGAAGAACCTAAGTGTCTTGAAGAGGCACAGGGTGATGATAGGTGGATGAAGGCTATGCAGTCGGAGTATGGCTCCATAATGAAGAACAACACTTGGGACCTTATGGATCGACCACCAAAACGCAAGGTAATCGGAACCAAGTGGGTGAACAAGACCAAGTACAAGTTTGATGGCACATTAGATAAGTACAAGGCTCGGCTCGTGGCAAAAGGATTTGCACAGGTACATGGTTTTGATTATCAAGATACTTTTGCTCCCACAGCTCGACTAACCATAATTCGCAGTGTTTTGGCTTTAGCAGCCCAGGGAAGTTGGCCCGTGTTTCAGATGGATGTAAAATCCGCCTTTCTGAATGGAGATCTCAAGGAGGAGGTATACATGGAACAACCACTAGGTTTTGTGATCCCTAGTTTAGAAGGTAAAGTCTATAAACTAAAGAAGGCACTTTACGGGCTGAAACAGGCCCCACGAGCGTGGTACCAGTGGATTGATGCCTACCTTCTGCAAAACGGGTTTAGGAGGAGCCCATTTGATGCAAATTTGTATATCTTCAGAGAAGGAGGCAAGTGTATGATCGTGGTCCTTTATGTGGACGACCTTGTCATAACAGGGAACCATGAAGAGAATATCTCGCAGACAAAGCATTTGCTAGGAAGCGAGTTTGAAATGACACTGATGCATTTCTCTTTGGGGATTGAAGTTTGGCAAGAGCCAAAACAGATCTTCATCTCACAGTTGAAGTATGTTGGAGAGATATTGAAGGCATTTGGCATGGCTGAGTGCAAGACAGTTGGCACCCCTATGGAGGTTGACGTGAAGCTCTCAAACGAGGATTCATCACCACTGGTGGACGAGGCAAAGTACAGAAGGCTTGTGGGCAGCTTGATTTACTTGTGCAACACGTGGCCGGACATCAGCTTTGCGACTGGTGTACTAAGCAAGTTTTCCAATAAGCCCCGGGAGAACCATTGGAGGGCAGGGATGCAGGTGCTGAAATACATCAAAGGCACACTTGATTATGGCATCACCTATACCAAGGGCAACATCTTGACCGGATTTTGGATTGTGCAGAGGAGATGTGGACAGCAGGAGATCAGTGACATGTTACTGTTTCTCACTTGGATCTGGAGTTGTGTCATGGGTCAGCAAGAAGCAACCTATAGTTGCTCTTTCTTCTACCGAGGCTGAGTACAAATTAGCATGTTTTGCTTCTTGTGAGGCAGTATGGTTGAGGAGGATTTTAGGGGACATGGGTGCAGTACAGAACAAGCCTATGCAGTTATCATGTGACAATCAGAGTTGCATGGCGATTGCAAAGAACCCTGTGTTCCATGCTCACACAAAACACATTGAGATTCAATATCACTTTGTACATGAGCTCATCATGGATGGAGAGGTCGACCTGATATACTGTCTGACTACAGAGAATCCTGCGGACATCTTCACGAAGGCTCTTGGAAGAGACTTGCTGGAGAGGCATCTTCATCGACTTGGCATTGGGCCGAAAAAGTAAGTTCACTTGCAGGTGGACATTGAGGGGGGGTGTTAGATATCAATGCTCCACTCTCATGTAACTACGTGGAAACCAGCTAACTCTACTTGTAAGCCCCCCATATGAGGAGAAGGCATTTGAGTAGCTCGGTTATCCGATAGGTCCTAGTTTGGACACCAAATGGGGGCCATGTGTGGCCTGATGGCTGGATGGCTTCAGATAGAGTTGGCACACCGCCAACTAGGCTACATGCAAGTGTGGGAAGGCATCCCATGACTGACCGCACTGAGGGTAGATGGAGCATTTCCCGAGGTAGCCCACTCTCGGATTGTGGGGCCCATTTGGAGCACTAGATGATCCCAGATGGCTGTGGGCCGAACGGAGTCGGTAGGTTAGTTGCTCTATTTTGCACACCGGTTCTATCGTGTGGTTGGTGGCTTGATCCCTCGTCGGCCGTTTTGGGCTGACCGGGTCGGTCACCCAATTGAGTCTAATCGACTATGAGTGGTGCCTATATAAGAGCAAGCCCGTGAAGCCCATCATCATCACTGGCTACAGCAACCCTGATTCCTTAGCATCCAGCCTCCGTCCTCTATTGTTTCTAGATCACCATTGAAGCTTCTCTCATAGGAGTGCATGGCTAGGAGGTAGCACCATCTATTGTATCAGTTCTACAGTAATCAAATTTTTGATTCTCCATACTATCTGCTTTTCTCTCTTGCGTATGAGATCCTGTTATCTATTGAGCATAGACGTTGTATTGTTTTCTTACATCTACTTCATTGTCACTACCTTTCTCCTTCTTGGTAGTCTTGGTATTGTCATTGGATCCTTCCCTTCTCAAGGACAATATTTTGATTTAGCAATAGTCATAGGATTCATTATGTTCATGGAGATGAGGTCTAGACTTTACTTGCTCAAAGCCAAGTATGCATCGGGGTGTCATAAGGCTTTGTAGTTAACTAGTTAATGAGTGCTCACATTCCTAGCTCAAACTCTTGCACAAATATGTTCTTCTGCTTTAGATTTTTCAATATAGTCCAAATTAATCTCCATCCTAACCTCTTGAGGTCCTATTATAGCTCATTTATTATTGGTTAAACCTGGACTAACTTACATAAGGGTAAAATTTCTAGGCGAGCGGCCATAGTTTAGGCAAGCGGATTGACATGATTGCAAAAATGAAGTCATAGCTCATTCAATGGTCTACAACTTCCTAGTTCACTTCACATATCACGATTCCTCACACATCATCTGATATCTATGTTTAAAAATTGATATCTATACTCTTTTTCCTAATGGATGTAACAAACAGTGAAAAACACAAACCATAGAGATAAAATGAAACGTATCTCTCTCTCTCTCTAGGTCTCCGATTGACATGATTCCAAAAACAAAGTCATAGCTCATTCAATAGTCTACAACTTCCTAGTTCACTTCATCACTCTACTCCTCACACATCATTTGATACCTATGTTCAAAAATTGATATCTACTCTCTTTTTCCTAATGGATGTAACAAAATACATAAACATCTGTTCAAAGCCCTGGAGCACAAAATGTATATTGTCATCACAAAATAGGAAAATCTAATTCCCCTTTCTTGGCATCTGGCTGCCTGTGCTCTAACGGCTTCAAGTAAATAGTCACCATGTCATCATCTTTCTCAAGAGAGACACAATGTCTGCGTAGCTCTGCACATGCACGTGCCATGTTCCCTGTGCCTACAAATGCATCCACAACCACGTTCGTGAATGTGTGCAAGAAAAACCTGGAAACAAGATCCTCAATTGTTAACAAACAAACCATACACAAAGATTGAAAACAGCACCTGCTCAATCCAGGTTGTCTCTCCACACCACCTCGCACGAAATTACGTCCCTCTTTGTGTGGATTTTTGTCTCCCTTATCTAGTTTGACTGGCTAATGCATATGTCATTTCCAAGGCTCTTCTCTACTAAGGCTTTATTGTAGTACGTGGGGATCTTGCATCCATGATGCTACCACATACCTAAGACTAGCCAGGTCATCTGTAACAATGGAAACTTAAACAAGTCAAACTTTTGCAAATTTGTGCATAAACATATTCGAAACTGTACTACCATTTAAATGAGATTTCACGTACCATCTACTTGGGATTCTCTTGCATGTAGCTGCAGTCAAGGTATACCATCAGCGTGTGAACTAGCTCAAATGTGATAATGCAGATCGAGCCAATCAACTCTCACTACCCTATGATATATAGCCTCCTCTGCAGCCAGTAGAAAACACAATGTCAATCAAGTACTTGCAATCAATATACAGCCTCCTCTGCAGCCAGCAGAAAACACAACGTCAATCAAGTACTTGCAATGCCATCTACGGACATAATATTGGAGGCACCTTTGTTCCCTTACCATCTCCCCTCTCTAATTCCATGATTGTCATCAGATTGGTTGTCCCCCTCATCTTCGTGACTACCCCTTCCTTCAACAACAGTACCAAATTGCAACACCCTACTTGCCTGCGATGCTCTCCCATCATTGCTTCTCTTGGTACGTAGCTCCTCGGTAGTGGAACCAATGTCCCTTGTCCTCTTGCCTGGCGCTTGCCTCCACATGACAAATTCTAAACCATGCATAAAAACGATGTTCATTCTAATGCATTCCTTGAAATATGAATGACACACTCAAGCAATGAACCGAGAGGAACACATATTTACCTTTGCATAGCTCCTTCTCTGATTCGGGAACCTTGTTGAGAGGATAATCCAACCACCAGGGGCATCTCTGCATCTCCCACTCTGACAACCCACTAGGGCGCTGTGACCATGTGTCAGGAAACATGCATAGTGGCCCTTTTGTTATTATCAACCAATCATGGAACTCCACTGGCATCTCATTTAGAGCACGCTCTCCCACCAGCTTGGAAAACCACCTGCAAGCCATTCATGTAACTATTAATCCATCATCATATATGATTGAATTTTTGTACTGTTTAGAGAATCCAACATTCATTACCTGTACACTAGGCACCGCATAGACATAGCCATTTGCGGTTGCTTCTCCGCAACTAGTGAGCTCTTCATATCGCCTACTATGTTATTAATAGGCATTTTATGAGAGAATGTTCTAGCATGATTTCAAATATTTGATTGCACAAACAATTTCCCAAAACCAAAATTTCTCACCTACTAAGTCCAGAAACATATTTTGGAAGTGAATCTACCGGCATGCTCTAAAATACTTCACTGCATTGCCAAGGAACTGAATGCCTAAACCATCAAATGGCACCAAGTAAAGTACCATTGGAGAGTGGTCTGACATCGTGGTACCTGCCAAAATCCCGGTAGATTTGCCTCTATGTAATTCCCAGTCCCCAAGATAGAAATGGTCTAGTCTCTCTAACAATCCATCATGTCTCCTCTGTCCAAAGGAGAAGAGAAGGCTGCTAGGTGTCCTGCTAAAATATGGCTCTCTCCACGGGTCTCTGCCACTGATCATGAAAATGAAATGCTCCCAGGTGCTACGCTCTATTGCTGTTGGCATCTCAAAAAAAGAGGCTCCGCCCTGCTTGTCTTTCCCAAACTCCAAGTTGTTAAAGTCACCTCCAACAATCCAGGAGTCTATATCCGGAACACACTCTGATAGCTTCCTCCAAAAGGCCGGGCAGTGATGTCTACACGTTGGGGCATACCCATTGAGGATCCTGATCCTAGACTCTCCTGTTCAAACTCCCATCCAAACTACATGTCTTGGAATGAGCTCGCCCTGATCGTAGACCTCTGGGGCCAAAGTCTGTGAGACTGGGATGCAGACCCCTCCACTCCATCCTACCGCAAGGGACCACTCCTTTGGACCTCTTCCTGGGAGAAGGTGATGACGTCATCTAATGTCTGAAGCTGAAAACATGTGCTCTTGAATCATAAGGATGTCCACTACCCTCTGTAACTCCTGTCAGAGTATCAAGTACTGCGGCTGGCTACGAACATGGTCGTGGAGCCTGTGTATGCTCCAACTCACTATGGTCTAGCTCATGAGGATGGGGGAGTCAGTAATAAGGCTCTGCTGTGAGTGGGTGCCTGTCCCAAAAAGACTGTTTTGTGATTTTTTCGGGGGTTTAGAGGGCGAGTAGTCAGTATCTGTGCAACGCTATACTAGTGTGGATGCCGGCTCAATACTGATTTTTTGTGCCCAATTCATCATGAAGGAGGCTTCCACCCCGAACAACTCCGCACATTTTTGGAGGGGCCAGAAGTGTGCTTGCTCCACCTTGGCCTCTAGCAGCAATGGGCATACCAAAGGTCTATTCCATGTGGCCCCATCCACTCATCCATCATGAGTGTAATTTGATTCCCCAAAATAGCATCGAACACCTCCGAGGACCATTTCTCCAACCCTGTGGAGGCAAATGGAAATCTCCAAATGGGGTGAGTTAGAGATCCCACTGCATTGATCAAACCCCCCTTTCAGGGCTGGAGGACCATGAGCGTTACCTCCAATGGTAGAGGATAAGAGTCCGAAATCTCCAGATAGTTCTAGGGTCCTAACCTCTAGAAGTCCCGCGGTAAGGGATGCCTAGGCTAGAGGTTGGGAGATGCTTACTGGGAAGATGAGCCTCGTCCCTCAGAATCCCTCCTTGAATGGACCTGCTGCTGTGATGAGGAAGTAGAAGGGGGTATTATCGTTCCCCTGCCGTTCCCCTGCCAACTGGTAGGAGTGTCGAAGTAGAAGAACCTACTGCTGAAGTGGAGAGTGGGGTAGCAGGAGAGGGAGTGGGGGATAGAGGGAGGGGGCCTAGTCAGGGTGAGGGTGACTATAGGAGGGGGGGCTGAGGGGGGGGGAGGGGGCGGGGGGAACCCAGGAGGGGGAGGGGGAAGTGAGGAGGAAGAGGGGGAAGTGTTTGGGGGGGAGAGGGAGGAGGGGGGGGAGGAGGGACAAGGACCATAGGGCCCCTTGCTGATCAGGCTCATTGGAGCTCTGCATGGGCTCCTCCGCAACCCCCATCGGGCTAGCATCTGCGGCTTCTGCCATCGTCGCATCTGGAGCTCCTGGGGCTCGCTACTGCTCTACAAGGGTGGATTTGGAGGCTGAAACTTCGAAGCTGGAGGATCGTCTGGATGGGCGGTGGCCCCTGCCGCTGGAGGAGGTGGCTCCTGTTGTTTCTCCCCTCTCTTTGTGATGCGGCCCTCTACCTGCGACGCTTGCGGGCTTGCTTGCTTGTTTTCTTTTTCTTTTTAACTTGGGTCCAGTCCCCTTCTGAGGGGGTAACCCAAGGGGTTCGAGATTCCTGTTGCTCCTGCCTGAGAGGCCATTGGGCTCAGGCCTATTGACTCTATCTACTCTGCAGAGGGGGGGGAGGTGCACGAGGGAGGCCACGGGGGCAATCTCTAGCAAGGTGACTCATCTATTTGCACCGAAGACACTGGCCTACTAGCCTAGAAATCTCCACCCTCTGGTGGTGAAGTGTGCCCCCTTCAAGGGTCTTGAGAAGGATCAACTTTGGGAGGGACTCTGGGCCCTCAACCACCAGTTTAATCCTGGGGACTCCATCATCTGCTAAAACTGAGGCGGTCAACTTTGGTAGGGACTCATGAGCACTGTGCCAAAAGCTCGACCAATGGAAGGGAGGATGGCTCGATACTCCTTGGGGAGCCCTAGGAAGCGAAGTGTAACCGAGAAATGTGGAACATGGTGTGTCGTATCCATGTCCTCCACTGTGAACCCATGATACCAAGGAAAGAGGTAAATAAGATGTGGGCCGAGGAGGATGGGGCTCTGCTCCATAAGTGTTGAGGCAGTGTTAGGGGAGCTCAGCTAGATGAGGAAAATGCCTCATCCATAGATGGTGACCTGTTGGATGTGGTCTCCTTCTAATGCCAAGCTTGCCTGGATCCACTCTCGCACCTGTCTCCATGTAGGTGTGAGGCCCACAATTCTGCCCATAAGTGCCTTGTCCAAGAGGGACTGAACTGCCTGTTGTACCTGTTGCTTGTCAGTTGGGGAAAGAAGAACCTTACTAGCTGTGGGATTTGAGGGTGCTACCATAGAGCCCCTCTGGCCAGACCAATGGTCACCACCAAGGTTTTCTTTCACCTTAACAAGCGCAAATGCTCCCGCTACAGGGAGGAAGAAGAGAAAGGGGAGAAACGCATTAGAGGGGAAGGCAAAGACGAGGCAGAGTAAGGGGGGGTAAGGACGGAAGAGGAAAGAGGAAGGCGAAGAAGGAGGGGGGGACGAGAAGGCGAGGAGGGAGAGAAGGCGAAAGCAAGAGGCGAAGAGGAGACGGGAGAAGGAAGTCAATGGGGGGGAGGAGAGGAGGAGGCGAAGAAGGCAGAGGGGGGAGGAGGTGGGGGTGGCAAGAGGCAGAGAAGGTGGAGGGCAGAGGTGGTAGAGGCGACGAAAGGAGGGAGGGAGGGGTAGCAGGGGAGGTGGGAGGAGCAGCGGGGAGGGGAGGAGGAGGGGGAGCAGGGAAGCGAAGAGGGGAGGTAGGAGGGGCAGTGCAGCGAGACGAGGTGGGAGGCAGGGGAGATGGGAAAGGGGGGGCGGAGAGGTAGCGGAGGAGGTCAAGGAAGGAAGCGATGAGGAGGAGCGAGGCGGAGGAGGTGGAAGGGGCTACGAGAAGGAGGAGATGGCGGGAGGGGGGCAATGAGAGCAACCAGGTGTAGGACCCCTGGGCAGTGGAGTGGCCTTCTTTGGGACTAATAGGTTGAGACCACCCGTGAGAATCCACTGCCTCTAAAAAAGAGAGAGATGTCCTAAGTGGAATAGGTGTAACACAACATGCTGGTTGCCAAAAAAAACTAGCTCCTAAACTCACTCAAAAAACTCGCTTCTTACCCTTCCCCGATGCAACCTACACAAGAAGTAAGGCAAAGAAGAAATGAACAAACAAGAAAAATGAATTATGGCTGCAAGCTAAGGAAGAAGGCCACCCACGGTGCGATGGTCGTTGGGCAATGGATGTCTGCTATGATGCCATGGCATTCTCTAACACAGGCCTGCTATGCTTTGAAGGAGTTATCTTTTTTTTTTTGGTCTAGGCTAGAAACCTAAGGGTTGAAAGCTCTATGCTTAGTTTTTCTTGTGGAGCATTTTTTTGGCTTAATTTTGGTCCTATTCATAAGGTTAGATGTTCTTCTTGGAAAAACCTTACCCTCTATTTTGTGCTCTATATGCACAGCTTTAGCCTAGAATAGATGTGTGATCACAAATGCTGATCTAGATCATCTTGGTTCTGTGATGTTGTTAGATGTTTTTTGTTCTAGCCCCTTCTGATAAGGTCAAAAAACGAGTTCCACATATACATCATGCATGCTTTCATTAGTTGTCAATGTTTATTAATGTTTTCAAGTTTAGATTATCAATAGATACTATGAGTTTGTTATTTGATGATATGGGTACTAAATTTAGATATTTCTTATTGCAACAAATGTATTATATTCTTGTTTGCAATGCACTTGCATGCTTTACGTAATGATTGTTTTGTGGTTTAGATTATTGCAAACCCATTCATCATGGCCACCCTTGAGAGGAGAGAGGGAGAGAGCTAGAGCTAGGTTCATGTGCAAGATTTAGATGCATATTGACTTAGCACAGTGTGTGACTAAGTGTGAGGACGGTGGCGCATGTTTGCTTGAATTTTGCCCCAGCCAAAGACCATTGACCGCCGACCATCGATCACGCACGTAAGGGCAAATTCACACGTGAATGATTGTGCGCATGCAATTGAGGGCATACCATCGTAGACTAGGGCCTATTAGTAGTCCTCGGACCTCACAGTTGGGAGCATTGCCCCCACACCCTCATCAGGGGCTCTGCCCCCACCATTGGGGGCGTTGCTCCTAGACCCCCAAGATCGGGAGCATTGCCCTCGAACCCCCGAGGAGTATGTTGATCCTTCTACAATCTCCTAACCATCAAATGGTCACCATGAAACCTCATCTAGTGTCAAAACTAGGATCCTACCAATGTCAAGTGCTCACACCATGGCTTCTCATAATGGGGGCCTTACAAAAGGGCACTATGGAACATTGGTGGTTACATATGAAAGGTGGGCATTGCACATATATCAATAGGGAAGACCTTGTTGTAGTCACATGACGGGCTATAGAGACATCATGGTGATGAAGGTGAACAAACAAAAAGGATGCAACCTAGACAAGCATTAAGGAAGAGAACAAATGAACAACCAAGCAGAATGGGTTATGGCTACAAGCTAAAGGAGAAGGCCACCAATGGTGCGATGGTGGTTGGGGCAGTGGATGCCTGCTGAGACACCATGGCATTCTATGACACGGGCCTACTATGCTTTGAAGGAGTTAAAGTTTCTATTCTTTTTCTAGCCTAGAAACCTAAGGGTTGAAAACTGTATGTTCATGTTTTCTTGTGGAACATATTTTTGGCCTAAATTTGTTCCTATTCATGTGGTTAGAAGTTCTTTTTGGAAAAACCTTACCCTCTATTTTATGGGGCCTATGCACAATTTTAGCCTTGAACAAATGTGTGAATGTATCAAGATCTTGAAGGTAAGAGTCTAGGATATCTCTCCTCCTTTTTTGCATGTTTAGGAATGAGGGGGAATTGATGCACTCCACATTACCTCCGTCATGTTTTGAGCAAGAATACTTTGATGCATGTGTTATGCACAAATAAGGGGTAATTATAGGGACAAAGGTAGTTGTAAAGTACACAAATTTGGATACAGTGAAGAAAAAATCTACAAGTTTTTAATTTCAATATACATATTATTTTTATATTTCAAAGTGACCACAACTTCCCTATCTCCTTCAAAAAAGGCATGCTACCTCTCCATCCATTATCATAATATACCTCCCCTATCCTCCTCCTATTAGGGTTTCTTCCCACCTAAACCAACCTCCAACTATTTTGATATCCTCCCCACCTTCTTCTCAATCAATCCCCTTGATGACAATGGCCTCACTTCTCCCTCATAGATTCTTCCCCTCCTAACCCTTCTCTTATGAGTCCCTACTCGCCTCTACCACCACCATCCCTCCTTGCTCAAACATTACTCTCACCTCATCTTACACTTTTACAGTCATCCCTCCCCATATTTTTCTCCCCGCCCCTAGGTTTATCTATGATCCAAAAAAGCATTAATATCATGGATATTAATTTGAACTTAGAGCAGGGATACTTTCACATGTATACGGGAACATCTCCATCCATACATATCTCACTCCTCCAATTTTGTGGACTGAAGTGGAGGACACTTCACCGCAAGGGAGACCCATTTTCTAGTCTTTGTATGAGCTAGACACATATAGGGACCCAAAACTGGAAGCCTCCTAAAGTGCCTCCTAGAGTCAAGGTACTACGTACACTCTATAGTCCATGTAGTATTTTGGTACAAAAATAAAATAAAAGTCAATAACCTTTTTCATGGGGCACATTACAAGAGGAAGTACTTCCCCTTAGTGCACTGTAGCTACATGCTCTCACTCTTTCAACCTTGAGTTTTCATGGTGGCAATTTCAGAGAGGAAGTATTTCCACATAGTTTTGAACACTTGCTCCATGGATAGTCAGCTCATGGGGTAGATAATCTAGAGACCATGGGGTATAGGGGTATGACATCAATGCAATTTGGAGACATTCAGAATCTATCAAATAGCATGTAGTTCTCTAATCGATTTGCCTAGGAAAGGCAATCATTGCACCTTGCCCATGAGTACTGGATTCATGTAATTAGATACTTCAATCAAAAATTTCTTATAAAGCACATGTAGAAGTTTCTCAATAATTCTCGTGCATTGTAAACAAAGATACATGAAGTATAATACCAATGAAGGAATTTCAGGCACAAAAAATAGCCTAGCACAAGCATATAGGTGACATAGTGGTAGCTTGAAACTAAAAGAATAACACGTATAGGAAGAAATGCACAACAGCTTACAATAGAACTTAAGAAAAATGGTAGAACCACAAAGTAGTGCACTTGGCAATGGGAGAAAGACGTTTATTGTAACAAATAAATAAATTCCACATGTAGAAAACCACTTTGGAGCTAGAGAAAGCTAGTTGGGCACTTGAGAGAGCTACAAAGTGCACTTGTAAATTTGGGGGAAAAGAAGAGATGCATTACATATGGACATGATAATAATCACATGACTAACATCTTTTTCATCTTCACAACAACCATTTCGCATGAGGTGACAAAGCCCAAGGTAAGATGCATTGTAGTGAGATGGAGCATGAGGGATCCACTCCTACCATTAAGGCCTAACAAAAACAACTCACCACTTTGTAGACAAAAAAGGACAAGTATAAGCATGGATCCATCCATTGCAAGGAGAAATACGAGCACATCTATCCTTTGTTCTATGTAGATGGACCATGAAGGATGCATTATTACCATTGTGGCCCTATAAAAACAAGTCATCTCTTTGTAGGCATAGATTGACAAGTATAAGTGTGGATGCCTTTGTTTTAGCAAAAGTCCGAGCACCTCTATCCTAAACTCAATGGAGATGGACTATGATGCTTGTAAGCATGGATACCTTGATTTTAAGTAGAAGTCCGAGCACTCTTTGACTCTATGGAAAGTGATGAAAAGAAAGTGAGGAAAAAGGAGCAACCCCTTGGCATTATAGCTTACTTTTCTTAATTAAGTAAATTTTGTTTTTAAATAATGCTTATTTCTACTTTTTTGGTTTTTGGAATATTTAATTATTTTGTAAGAATCTTGTTCTTGATCAATATGGACATCTCAATTTTATTCTCTAACACCCTCTTTTGTCTTGGGACCCTTAGTTAGCAATTATTCTTGTACCAACACTCCTTATTGGGTTGGCTGGGTTTCACACATTTATATGTATGAGATTTGAGAAATTTTTAGACCATTTCTCATTGAGAGTTAGATTCCCTATTATGAAAATCTCAATGAGATCTATTCATATCCTATTGCTAAAGTATCCTTGGCTTGAGGCAATGCATTTGCATCTACTTCCTTGTCACTACCTTCTCCTTCTTGGTAGTCTTGGTATTGTCATTGGATCCTTCCCTTCTCAAGGACAATATTTTGATTTAGCAATAGTCATAGGATTCATTATTTTCATGGAGATGAGTTCTAAACTTTACTTGCTCAAAGCCAAGTATGCATAGGGGTGTCATAAGCGTTAGTTAGTTGATGAGCGCTCACATTCCTAGCTCAAACTCTTGCACAAATATGTTCTTCTGCTTTAGAAAATATAGTCCAAATTAATCTCCATCCTAACCTCTTGAGGTCCTACCATAGCTCATTTATTATTGGTTAAACCTGAACTAACTTACATAAGGGCAAAATTTCTAGGCGAGCGAACCCAGGCGAGCAACCATAGTTTAGGCGAGCAGATTGACTTGATTGCAGAAATGAAGTCATAGCTCATTCAATGGTCTACAGCTTCCTAGTTCACTTCACATGTGATGATTCCTCACACATAATTTGATATCTATGTTCAAAAATTGATATCTAATCTCTTTTTCCTAATGGATGTAACAAATAGTGAAAAATACAAACCATAGAGATAAAATGAAACGTATCTCTCTCTCTCTAGGTCTCCGATTGACATGATTCCAAAAACAAAGTCATAGCTCATTCAATAGTCTACAACTTCCTAGTTCACTTCATTACTCTATTCCTCACACATCTTCTGATATCTATGTTCAAAAATTGATATCTACTCTCTTTTTCCTAATGGATGTAACAAACAGTGAAAATCGCAAAAAAACCATAGACATAAAATGAAACATTTGGTCCAAAAAATTTAAACAAATATAAGTTCAAATACATAAACATCTGTTCAAAGCCCTGGAGCACAAAATGTAAATTGTCATCACAAAATAGGAAAATCTAATTCCCCTTTCTTGGCATCTGGATGCCTGTGCTCTAAGGGCTTCAAGTAAACAATCACCATGTCATCATCTTTCTCAAGAGAGACACAATGTCTACCTAGCTCTACACATGCACGTGCCATGTTCCCCGTGCCTACAAATGCATCCACAACCACCTCCCCCTCCTGCGTGAATGTGTGCAAGAGAAATCTGGAAACAAGATCCTCAATTAGTAACAAACCAACCATACACAAAGACTGAAAAAAGCACTTGCAAATTAAAATCACCTACTTAATCCAGGTTGCCTCTCCGCACCACCTCGCACGAAATTTCATCCCTCTTTGTGTGGATTTTTGTCTCCCTTATCCAGTTTGACTGGCTAATGCATATGTCATTTTGAAGGCTCTTCTCTGCTAAGGCTTTATTGTAGTATGTGGGGATCTTGCATGCATGGTGCTGCCACATACCAAAGACTAGCCAGGTCATCTGTAACCATGAAAACTTAAACAAGTCAAACTTTTCCAAATTTGTGCATAAACATATATGAAACTATACTACCATTTAAATGAGATTTCATGTACCATCTCCTTGGGATTCTCTTGCATGTAGCCATAGACAAGGTATACCATCAGTGTGCAAACTGCCCCCAACTGAACACAACACATGTTTTAGTAAGCAAATACTGATGAGCCACCCCCCATCTTTGACTATATGGTTTGCAAATGCTGAAATAGCCTCCACAAGACCCATATGTAACCAGTTCCAGTCCAGAATCTCCTTTCTGGAGATGCGCTCAACCAAAGATGATGTAGAAAGTCTGTCGATATCATGCTTGCAGTTGCCTTTGTTTCTTTCTCTTCAATTGTGATTAATGAAGGGGTCAGCAACTTAAGAAAATTCCTTACTTTCACATGAGACCTGAAGAAAATAGACATTCACATCAATAATCTACATCAATAATCATATTCATACCATTCTGATTAAAATACACCTACAAACTATTGAATACATACTGGTGCCGATTTCCATCCACTAGTGATAAGTGCACATCCAACCAGTCAACTCTCACTACCCTATGATATACAACCTCCTCTGTAGCCAGTAGAAAACACAATGTCAATCAAGTACTTGCAATTAATATACAGCCTCCTCTGTAGCCAAATTTTTGCATCATAAATATATTAGGTGCGATAGTGTGTGGGACATGTACATGTGCAAACCTACACATGGACATGCAATTGGTTAGGCGACCATTTTAAGACACCAAAAAACTAGAAAGTCAAAGCATAACAGTAAGCATGACAATGGATTCATACCTATTGACCTCAGCTAGTGCTAACAACACCTCACCCTCCTGTGTATGCTCGAGCTACAAGAACTTGCAGCAGAGCGAACTCGAAAGTGCTAATCCATCATATTTGAATACATTGTAAAGCAAGTTCACTCACATGCTATAAAATAAAATTTACATACACTAAATGCAAAAGAACGTACCTGTGTTTATCCTCCCTAACCATGCCTTGAGTTGATGGTTTCCATCCCAAACCAAAAATTTCTTTCCCTTTAGGTTGACCCAATCTAATCTCATATCCAATTCATTCTCAAATTCATGGTTTATCAATTCCCATGTAGGGACTGCTTGATGTCGATCCTCATCAGAATCCAAGTGAGCTTTGGCTTGCCTGGATGCCCGAGTGACACCAAGAAGTCACCCCTGCTATCAATGTACCCCTGCTGGTCAAATATCTCTGCCAAGACACCTACATTGTCTCCCACCATCCTTTTGGCCTCGTTTATGATGAGCCTACACAAGGGTATCAGAGGCACCTCCATATCTTTCTTGACAACGAGTGTGTCCATGACCTGCTGTAACAAGTGCACCTTAATGCGCTTTCCATATCGGTTACTTAGCTCTCTAGGAAGGCGGATATCTCTGCCTCTTTACCTTCAAGCAAATGTCAAATTTTAGAAAATCATTCAATTATCAACCTCAATACCCAATAGCATCACATGATTAATATGATATCAAAAATAATTTTTTACCATTCTGAACAATTTCATAACCTTTACCTTGAAGCTCATGTCTTGTAATGCTACTATTTGTTGGTCCCTTCATTTTTTTAGATGCCTTACTTTTTTCTGATGCAACAGGATTGGGCACATCTTCCTCACTGATCCTCTCCAAGGAAGATATCTGAGATGCAGGCACTGCTCCAGAGGTGATTTCTGGACCTTTTGACGTTGTAGTCTCCTGCGAGATCGCAAGGAATATTGTGATCCAAGTCCACCATTGGACTCCATCTGCAACACATTAATCTGGAGTTCTTATATGAAGACATACCAAAAGCTTGTTCTCTTGGGATCAATTAGGCAAAACAATATAATCTGCTGGTTCACTTGGCATCAATCTTGGGATCAAAGCAAGGAATATCCTCTCTAAAATCCTCATACTCAGAGATGTGGCCTTTGTTGAAAACTTAGATTAGAAAAATACCTTTCTATAGGTTCAGAAGAAGAGTTTGAAGTGCTACTATAGTTTACAAGGGTTGCTTTAGTTGATCTCGACATCTTGGGCTTTCTCTTTGTCTCTTTCCCTAGTATTTATCAATGGCCATTCTTGGTCTCCCCTCTCTCTTTCTCAAAACCCACTTGCACACATCATAGTCCTAGCTCCCTACCATCTTGAACCTCCTCCTCCCCACTCTCTTGGCTATGGCACTTCTTTCATCCCACTTGGGTTACTTGAAACAACTCTCCTTCCCTCCCTATCTACCCTCAAATGCTTCAACGTCCCCATCAAAGTTCACGTTGTCCCTTCCTTTGCCCTTTCCCATCTCTTTCAAACCCCACATTCTTGAATAACAAACACTTCTTTCTTTCTCTCTGTCTCTGTGCCCCTTTTTCCCTTTTCCCCAAGGCCCCCCCTTCTCCCGTGCCAGCCCTTTCACCTTTCCATGGTTGCCCTCAGTCCTGCATGTGCCTCCTAAGCCCTACATGTGACTCTTTTTCAACGGATGAGGAACTGGTGTGTGCATGAGGAATTTTTTATAAAGTGTCCCTTCAATAGTCCCTTCAATAGTCACTTCAACAGCCACTTTTCCAACATTCTTCTACACATTCCTCCTTGCACTGCCCCCCCTCTCCCTTGGTACTTGGCCCTTCTCTTTTGTTCTGTGCCTTTCTCTTTTGATCCCTTCCCAACACAGTTCCTTGCCTCCCCTCACACGCCCTCGCTTATACCTCCTCTCACAGTACTCTTCTCTTCTTGTCCTTGCCGACCCTTTGCAAACTTGTGTAGAAAACTTATACAATGGCCGTAGCAACCATTGCTTTTGATGCTCAATGCCTACTGCAAGATGTAGAAATCCCATTGAAGGAAGGAAAGTGTGTTGTGAACAAAAGTTTCTTGGTTAACAAGCTTCCTACAGGCCTCATATTTGATGGAGTCAATGCTGTGATTGCTGATACGGTTTGTGGCCAAACTTTGGTCCCTATGGTGGAGCACACTGACATGGAAGGAGGTATACATTTCGTCGTGGATTCAAGCTTGTCTAAGAAGTATATAGTGTCCACCAGTGAGAGGACATCCTCACCGGCAATGGCTAGAAGTAATCCACACAACACATATATAGAGGATGATGAATATAGCGATGATAAATGTTTTGTGAGTGTTCAGGATGATGATGAGACAGTCCAGGTGGTGTCTACATTAGAGTGAAAATCCACAATATTGGGGTCCAGTTCTCTACAAATGGATGTGACACAAAGACTAATAGAGGAAATGGTAATGAATTCTAAAAGGCCTATGGAGTCTCATTTTGGCGACGAGTTGTACAACATTCTGGAAGAATTGGAGCCTCTTGCAAGAACGCGCAGGTATCTCGAAATCCTTTCTCGTTTTCTTTCTTGGTGTTTGGAAGTTTCTGATGATAAATGGGTGTTTTGCCTTTATTTTAACTAGGCTGAAAGACATTGTTGGGAAGGCAAAAAGGACAACTTTATACCTAGCAATGGAGGGCTAGACATTACTTGGAGCTGAAATGAAAAATGCATGTATGACTTCCTTCACTGTAGCCGATTTCCTAGATAGGGGTTTGAGGAGGAAAGGTGTTTTGTGTTCAAAATGTCCACCAAGAGTCCAACTTTAGGGGTTGACATAGTTAATCACGTGAACCGTGATGGTTCCAGTGATCTGAAGAAAAGCTGGGTGATGTTTGATCACACACGGAGAGTGGTTGGTTGGAGCACTTTTGCTTGTCATGTCTATGATCCAAGGTATGATATTCCATAATTTCCTAGGGCTTTCCCATACTGTTTGTTTGCTACATGTTGCATGCTAATCTTGTATTCTATTCTTTGTATCATAGCTTGTGGGAGGTGCTCAATATAGCCACATGTGAAATGAAAGAAGAGGACATAGATGCACAAATACTCTTCTGGGAGAACCTTAACCAAGTCATGGTACGGTTCGGATATACAAAAGAAAATTTTTATGGATTTATGGCTCATGAAGCACAAGCAGGGTGGTTGGTAGTATGACATGTATTCAACGGGGGTCATGAGATAGAAGGAAGGGAGCGGTCATGCCTCTTCCACTGGGAGCAAAGTTTGCATCGACACCAGGCATATGTAGCAACTGGACATCATGTGGAGCACAAGGAGTTATGTGAGCGATGGCATTTGAGTCAAACAAGGGAGGAGGCAGACCAACTATATGAAGAGATACGTGCATTTTGGAGGCAAGGAACTATTCTACCAGCTGAGCTACGTTACATGAAGAGTTGGCTCAGTTGGTGGGGAGTAAGAATTCAACATTGGGGAAATTTTGAAGGAGTGGTAAGGGACACAGATAGAATAGGATTTTGTTTAATTTTTGTAATAAAAGTGACACTTGAGATATAATTGTGTATTGACATCATTTGTAGGCAACCCAAAGCCCTGGAGCAAGCCCAACACTGACTGTGAATCTTTTAGAAGCAAAATACCACAGTTGGCTAGCATGAGAAAGATTCAAAACAAAGATATGTCTATATGATGCTGCAATTAGCAATTTATGCAACACAATTATCCAAAGTGCAAAGCAAAATGCATATGATGAGGGAAGACACATAGGACATGGTCCATCCATAGCAACCCTGCAACAAAGAGCGAGAGAGGGAAGATATGCAAGCCTTCAAAGGTGGTACACATCATTAGGGATGAGATAGTTGGATCCCCTCTATACAATGAGAGAACACACCTTGAAGGTGATCGGGAGACTATCCAAAAGAGAAGAAAACCAGCAAAAGTAAGCAGACCTAAGGAGGGTACTAGCAGCCACAGGCCAAAATATGATCATGTCAACCAACCTAGGCAAAGTAGAGGATGGTCTCAAAGTATATTGAGGGGATATTGATAGGCAATCAACATGAAAGAACAAAAACCAGCTCAGAAGGTCAACAAGTTAATGCTGAACAACATGGGAAAAGGGTGGTGGAGCGAAAGGTGGTAGACACATTTTGGGCAATTCGAAGGACCAATGTAGGAAGTCGGGTAAAGTGTTTATGGTGGACAGTTGAGAGAAGAAAGTGCAATGAGATTATCTCAAAACATAGCCTGGCAGTACCAACACCATGTTTCTTTGCTACAAGGAAACATCCTTATGGTCGGCCAGTATCTCAAATGGTGTGGTTCAACAATACAACATGCACACATGCATGGAATGCTGACTCCAACATTAGTCCAATACTAGGTACCATCCCGAATGTGTGGCCTGTGCAAGAAGGTACATCTCTTACACAAGAAGAGGTTGACTATCTCATAGCTGCAGGATTCAAGTTAGAGAATGTAGGCTCTAATGGGAATGAAGAAAGGAATCAATGTGCTGGTTCAAGTAGAAACATGGCCCAAGAAGATTTAGGTGTGTCACCAACCCATGCATACTATAGGTCAAAAGTGTCAAAGGTAGCATGGCAAAAGATTCATCTTACAATGACCCTTGATGCACGTGACGTAGAGAGGAAGGTGGTGAAGCTTGGTGAGCATGAAGATTTTGTGATAGAAAGCTATAGCAGCAAATCAGTTGGTTCTTCGCAATATGAAGTGTCAATAAAGGAGAGACTAAGTTGCATGTGTCCAGACTTTGAAGAAAGGGCAGGAGCTAGAAAGTCATACTTGGCTTGAAAGCATATTTATTTGGTGTTTATGTGAGCCTTTGGCCTTGATCTAGAGCAGCATAGGTTTACCCATCAGCCTGTGTTGAAGATGCAAGAAGTGAGGCTTGCCCTCACAAGAGAGAGAACTTCTTTGTAGAAGGCCATGACCATGCCACTGCGTTGGCAGTTTTGGTTTTTTTTTATTTTTTTGGTTTATGTAGGTTTCAAAGCCTCTTCTATTTAGTTATGTGGATTGCATTTCAACATACTATTTATGGATTGAATTTAGTTACAGATCAGAAGTGAATGATTGGATGGTATTATATGACTTGATAAAATCAAGCGGATTTTTGTTGGTTTTCATGAATATTTTGTCAATATGGATGCAGAGCTCAATACAATGTACAGACAAATATGAAAAACATTAATTAAATAAGTCCATGATAGAGACATGAACCAAATGGAGTGGAAATGGATAGAAATAGTGTTATATATGTATAAATGCTTGAGGTTGAGTTTTAGCCATATGTTGTGTGCAATTCCATTGTTTTTTAGGTCAAGTTTTTCATAAATCGTGTATAAATGATAACATTGAACCCTATACTTCGAGATCTAATGCAAAAAGAGAACTCATGATACTTTGTTCTACTCGCCTAGATTGCATCGCTCGCCTAAGTCTACTCACCTAAACTGTGACCGCTCTCCCGGTTCCACTCACCTAAATTTCTTATTCCTTACATAAGGTGTACAAGAACTAGCTCATGTTTTCTATCTCAGTGTTGTACTCTCAACACCCCCTGCCCCCTTTAAAAATCCATAAGTGGTTATTAAAGGGATCCTCATCCTCCATGCCCTTAAAAATCTTGAAACTGTACATTAATCCCTAGAGGTGACATGCATCTGTGGTGTGCTCGTCTAAGATAGTAGTTGCAATCAAGAGTAAAACTTTCCTTCTCTCTCATTGGATGTCATCCTTGCTTCCCTTGTTCTCTTCTTAAACGTATGCCAAGAGTACTTTCTAGGTCTTCTCACTTTGACTCTCTCATTGGTGAGTACTCTGGCATCGTTCTTTCCCTTCACTAGATTTCTCATCCTCCTTTGATTTCTTCATAGGACCTTTGCCATTGTCTTTTTCTTCCTCGTTGGGGTAGGTCTTGATCCAAGATTTTTCTACCTTGATGGTATTTCTTAGAAGCCAAGATTCTTGAACTCTGACTCATAATCTTGGTCTCCTCGTGGTGGGTAGGCTAGGTGAAAGATTCTCACTAAGCTCAAAATCTTGAGTTAGTAGGACATCACATGACTCAATATGGACTTGTGGGGACACTTCACCTTTGCCAGCTCCTTCTCCTCCACCCTAGGCTTTCTCTTGCCTCCTTCTAGGGTGGCCTATGTATTGCCTACATTCACTAGCCATTCTTATGGGGCATCCAAGTCAAGATTGGCTCTATACAATGTGGAATTGACTTGATTTCAATCTTCATGGCTACTCAACCATACTTTAAAAGTGAACTCTAGGAAGGTGGCATGTCAAGAGTTTTACATACATCATCTTTTCTCTCTTCCATTGATCATCAATGATTTGCAATTCACCCACTTCACAATGGCTTGGTTGTGATCAATATTCTAGTATGTCAATTCTTGGAAGCACCATACAAATCAATCCCAGAGGTCCCAACATGATCGCCAAACGTTGGTGTTTTCTCTTACTCACCACCAAGGTGCTAGGTTCATCCACAATGCACATTATGATACTCAATCAATTGCTTTTTTGTACTCAAGAGTGTGGCAAGAAGTAAGACCCAACACATTAATCCATAGAATTATAGAATCACTCGAGGAATCATTGTAGGTGAGTTATTCTTACACTCTTCTTACAATGCCAGACGCCTTACAATCCGATTCATCTTAGATTGAGGAGTAGTTTCTCACTTAAATCAATGGCAAAAAGTATTGTGTGCTGAGTATCCCTGCTCATTGAAATTCTCATTCGCATTACTTGACACATATTCAGACACCTTACAATCCGATTCATCTTAGATTGAGGAGTAGTTTCTCACTTAAATCACTGGCAAAAAGTATTGTGTGCTGAGTATCCCTGCTCATTGAAATTCTCATTCGCATTACTTGACACATATTTTGTTGGAAATCAACATTTCTTGTGCAAATGGATTGGCAATTTTCCTCATATAACCCATGAAGCACTCTCACAGTATTCTACAATAATGAACACTATTGCACACTGGCAAGAATACATAAAACATAGCAAATGCAAGCTATAGAATGAGCAGAAGTCACGTGCCAAAGACAAAGCTCATCTTGTTCTTCCAAATAAAGTCCTATACAAAACAAGCCTTGATGGGCTTATGACGACAAATAGAAGTAAAATTTTAGATGATTTGCCTTTTGAAGTGGTGGAATATCATACTATTTTAACTATTTTGTTCATGTTTTGATAGAACTTATATAAGTCATAGCAAGAGTTTTGATTTTTTGGCTTTAAATGTCAAATCATTGCAAATGTTGCAAGGTTTAAGTTTTTATTAGCACATACAACCTTTCACTAGGAATGTAAAAATTTCATTTATTAACAAAAGTAATACAAAACAATCATCCACGGTCATGTATTTTCATCATTAATTGCTAATTTCTTCAAAGTGGCATCAATGTTTTAAGATTATCGTGTAATAAATTTAGTGAATTGTTGTTTCCATACCTTCAATTGATCCCATCTTGTCTAGATCCATCATTGTTAGGGGTATTGCTTTGATATCAAGGGTCTTTTGGAAAAGCTCTACATATAACTGTCATTGTTAGGATTACATCTTGTAACAAGAAGAAGAAATATGTTTACAAAACATGGTTGTCCTGTTATCTCCACCAAGGTGTCGATACAATAAAAGACTTCATGGATTCAAGAGAATGGGCACACTTGATTCCATATGCGATAAATAATCATCTCACCATGGTGGGTATATTTAGCCTTTTGAATTATTTTAAATGAGAGATTATGTAAGAATAGCAGTATCTAATGCATTAGCCTTCCTTGCATTGAATTCTCCTTGAGATACTGGGAATGCTTGGTGATCTCCATAGAAGTTATAGTGATTATCAATATAACTTCCTAATTATAGACCATGCCTAAAGCTTCTTGTTTACTTTTATTCGCTTTGCTCGAGTGAACATTTTGCTTGCCTAGAATATCATGAAGTCAAGGTTCTTATCTGATTGTGTAAGAATTGATCTATTAACCCTAGATACACCCCCGATAGAACTTAGATATCCACAATAAAGTTCCTAAAGAACATGTCTAACAAGGTAAGGAGATGGGTAAGGAGAGAGGTGGCATACATTGATTCTAGGCAAATTACATTACAAGTGTAGATGGGATCCTACATAGCATGTATTGAAGCATGAAAAGCAATCAATCCTAGACGGTATACTACACTGATGTGTATTGCACAACACTCATAATTGACAAATAAATCACTAAAAAATGTGAAGTCTGCTAGAGAAGAGGTTAACCTTTCACCCCATACTGTTGCATCCAATCTTATCATTGGGGTCTTTATCTTAATGGCCCTTTCAAAAGTCACTACACATGATAAATACATAATTGTACAGTGATTATGTCAGTAAGTGGGTAGATGCAAAAGTGGAGAGCGAAGCTAGTAAGAAGTAGAGTGAGTTGTTTCCATGACACATAATTTGTAGTGGTTGTCCCATTGAGTTATTTCTAATCAAGGTTTGCATTTCACAGGCGAGGGTTCAATAGGAAGCAATCCATAAAGGCTACAATAAGTACCATGGAAGAAATCAACAAATTATTTAGCTCTATGATAGAGAATAGCAAGATAAAATATAGTCCTTTCAAAGAGGCCAAACTTCCAAAGGTCTTCGAGATAACATGCATCTTATGGAAGGTATAAAAGATGCCAAGGAAGTGGTGGTAGTGCCATAATTTACATGTGTGGAGTACAAGGCCTTCAAATGTCAAAATTAGGAAAAGAAAGAGATAATGATATGACAAAGAGAAATTGCAAGAGTGGTTAAAATTAAAATCCCAAGAGCAGCCTAAGGCTAAAATCATAGAAGCACAGAGCAGCCTAAGGCTAAAATCATGGAAGCAAAGAATATTGCCTAAATGGAAATGCTACCAAGGATGCAAGGAATATGATCTTCCAAGTATGATCAATGGGAGAATATGCCTCATTATTGTGGACAACGGGAGCATTGAGTTGAATATATAAAAAGGTACTTACCCACACCCATATCGTAAGCTTGGTTGGATACAAGATGAGTGTAAGCTCTATATATTACATCAATGAAGTATTCCCATAGGTTTCAAAGAATATAAAGGGGATATAAAGATGAGATATTATGTGATATTTGCTTTGAAGACCTTAACAGTATGATAGGAATGCCATGCATCATGCAAATATAAATGAGTACGATGTGGAGAAGCATGGTACTAAGTACACTTGGTAACCCTCAAAGAAGAGTGGAATTCACAAGGCTAAGGTTGCTAATCAACATGGGGTATTGGTTGAAACAAAACAATTTAAAAGCTTTGTCAAGGAGAATAAACAATGCTAGTTGATGATGTTAAGAAAGAAAGAAAATGGCAAATCTAATGCATTAAGTCGGAGAAGGCTATTGTTGACCACTATGAAGAATGAGGTTGACTAGTTCTTCATAGATGAAGGAGTTTTATGCTCTTGATAAAATTTTTGGAGGCTTGTGTGAACTCAAGCATGGTTGTTATCCCTTGAAATGCAATGATGGAAAAGGTCCACCAGGAGTAAAATGGCAATTTGGGTTTCAATCATTTTTATTTTGACCCTACGGAAAGAATATAGTAAGGAGAACTTATTGAATCCATGATGGAGGAATTTGTGGTGACTATGTGTCAAGAGGACTTAAGTAGCATAGAACATGTGTGTGGAGTAGTGACAAAGCTCCACTTGTACTTGCATAAGGCTAGGAATAATCTCTCTTAGAAATCCAACATTCATGGATTCCTACATGCAACACGCAACTCCTTCATGCAACTTCTAGCATCTACATGTAGAGAGAGAAAGTCTTAAAATTCTTGCATGTAGAGAGAGTAGCTCTCCAACAATTTGGGGCATTGTCTTGAATTCCATTTTTGTGATTTATGCAATTGTGTCCAAGCTCCCTTGGACTCAACGTCCAAAATCATGTCCTAACCTTGCCTCCTTCTCCCCTCTCCTCCAACCTTGCAACTCCTTCTCTTCCTTACCTTCTCCCTTCTCCTTTCTCTCCCCCACCCCCATGCTCTTAAACCTTCTTCCTCTCCCACTCCTATGCTTCCCCTAAACCCTTACCCTCTTAGAGTAGTTCCTCAACTCTTTGATACCCATGATCTACAAGGGAGATGAGTTCTCCACCATGTATTGTACTCTAAACCTTGGATCCTCTTTCTAACCTTGAACCCCGTTCTTACCCTTGAACCCCCTCTTGAACCCTAGAACCTCTTTTGAACATTGGAACCGCCTTCTGAACCCTAGAACCTCTTCTAGACCCTGAATCTTCCTTTTGAACCATGAACCTCTTTCTAAACCTTAAAATCCCCAATGGACGTGAAAGCCTTGATTACCCTGACCATGTTGATGAATGCTTCTTTCACAGAAGCATGCACGATGTTTGCTTTTCACACTTGAGCCTATATCTCTCACAGGTGACCCAAGGTCCTAAGCTACACTTATACTATAAACGACGACACCCCAGGGGATTCACTCTTCATTAAAGGGGGACGTCACGTGCGTGCATGAACTTCAAAAAAACCCCCTATTTAAGATCCATGTAGGATGATAAAACACCCTTATTTAAGCTTAAGTAAGATACCACCAAAATTCTATTATGTCTCCCCCTTTCCTTAAATTACGTTCTTTCTCAAGAATTTAGATCACACAATAAGAAAATTTAGATTACTTTCCCTATGACTATTTAAAACCAAACTTGTTTGGACTAGTTACCCAAGGTAGCCTATACTATGTCCCCCCCTCTTAAATGTGGCATGGCCCCCCTAACTTAAATTCAATATTGGGAAAACATAAAAAGGGCCCCCACCCCTAATGTATAAGCTTATGCCTCATTTCAAAAAAACCCCCTATTGTACACTCACGTGATATCATAAGTTTCCCCCTATGAATCCCCCAGGGACGACACCAATTTATCTTTAGGTGACAAAAAGCCTTGGAACCTTGCACACCCTGAACACCCTGCTCTTCCTACGGAAGCTGTGGAAAGAGCCGATAGCTTGAAATCCAAGATCTAGGCTACAAATATAGGAGAACATGGCCAATTTTAGGGGCTTTCAAATGATGATGCAAAAATACATAGGCTTGGAGGTTCTCGATGTTGGGCGGACTTAGAGCATTTTGTTCCATAGTATAGCCAGTCACGTAGACTTGTTATCTTTTGCAATTCTCTACATTAATTGCCCACATGAATGGAATGCCAATTCATAGCTCTATAATGCTCTATTGTCTCACTTCTTCATGAGTTGCATCGAATGTTTTATCCATGGTTACATGCCATCATGGGTAGAAGACAATGGATGCACCGCTTCTTTTCTCATTCCCCCAATAACATGAATGATAGAGCTAGCTGATGGATTTCCGTATGGTTATGCCACCCACATTGTATGCCGCTTTGCGTGTGTATGCTAGTACAAGAGATATTGGAAAACGTGCATCAAATATATCTCTATGAGAATAGTGTCGTAGCAAGGCTTGAATAAGTACCAACAATGTGAATGTCTTGCTAGTGCCTGCATTTCTAGATAGGATGATGAGCAAAGGAGATGTAGGCTTTAAACGGTTCTTCAATAGAATATCTCCACTATTTTGCATTGATTTGAATTTAGTGCATGAGTTTATGAGTGGTATTCATCATTGGATTTTGTTTTGTGTGTGAAGTGGACATCTTAGACATATTGATTTTGTCTTTGTGGTTTGCGTAATTCATTTTGCAAGTCAAATTTAGTGTTCTTGTTTTTGTTGTTCTATTCATAGGTTGAGGATAGTAAACAGGATGGCAAGTAGGGGCCGATCTGAAGGACATTATTTTGTTAAACAGAGCTCTATTGGTTTCTATTATTTGCTCATTGGTTTTGTAAAGTAGAGATGACCATAAAGTGATCGCAAGAGAAGGTCAGACTCAAATTGAGTGTTGTGAACATGGCAACAGAGATGAGATTTTTAATGGGGTGCAGGAAGTGCTTCTGCACAGTAGGCTCGTGGAGCGTCTAGTCGGGCACCTGATGTCGAGTTGCATCTTTGGAACTCAGGCTTGGGACGATGAAAATTTCATGGAGTTGTCGTTGCTCCAGATGAATTGCCTGAGGGAAGAGGAAGGAGAGGAGCTTGACGAGAAGGCTGTTGAAAAGAACCCGAACCAGGACGGGTAAAAGGTCAATGATTTCGTCATTGAGATAAAAAATTTTGGCTTTGGGTGAATAGAGCAGTAGGGCCAGACGTTTGGTGGAGTGGATGCATTGTGCCGGCGCATTGTGTCCTCTTGAAGAATTTTTCCTAGCAGAGTGGGAATGGTGAGCGTCGTGAGGCTGGACTGAGTAGTCACAAATGCTCGCCATGAGGAAGGCAGAGTGCAGAGATTAGCATGGTGACCTGTTGGAGAGGAGGAAACGTGAGACCTGCATTGACCGTCTCATCCAGTGTGTTCTTCCAACAATCGAGGAAGTCAGGAACATATTCAGATTCAGAAAGTTGAAGATTCAAGAGCCTGCGATGTGCGTTCACTTGGGTTGCACTGTCGTTGTGGTCATACGTGCTCTTGAGCTTGTCTCAGATGGCCTTGGCGGAAGTCAGAGAGTGCACTAATTGAATCTGCGTATCACCGCAGTGCAAAATGATGTCTGAGCGTGCCTTTGCATTTGAGAGAACCCATGCCTGACGCAGGATTGGTAGCGTTACGCCAGGGTCTACAGAATCGCCATTCACAACGTCCCACAGTTTTGAGCGGACTAAGAGCATCTCCATTTTGATGGACCACATACGATAGTTGGAGTTTGAGAGTTTTTCAATCTCATAGACACGGCGGTAGGAGTGACTAGAAGATGCCTTGATGAGGATGAGTGACGGCAAGAGGGTAGCGAAAGGGAAGGATCAAGTTATCCTGATTTTAATCTGATACCATGTTAGGACATATACGAGCAAGAGATAGAGTGAATCGTGCACGGACAAAGACAAGAGGAAAGGAGAAGAGGGTATGCGCATAAGGAGAGTAGGAAGGAATTGCGAATAGTAGACACAGAGATGCGGAAGCAAAGGTTATCTTTATTCCATGATCAGAGCGATCAAATAGGCCGAAGGTCGGCGCTTAATAGCTTGCAGTTACAACCGAAATGCATGTGAATGCAAAGGTCGTGCCTAGGCAGGAATTTATTAACTAAGCTTTGGTGTTAATCACTCTTTTAACATTTTGTATGCACGTGAGGGTGGCGAAGCGATGAGTGTTATTATCGCCCATCTCTCCCTTACACAATTTTTGGCTTTGAAGACAACTATTGTAGTGGCTCCTTCTAAGGCTTTTCACCATTGAGCATCCTTAAGGATACACAGTGTAAAGAGCTAGCATTTCTTTCCAAGTCTTTTTTATGGCCATTTTCATGCATACATCTCTGAGTGCACCTCCTATCGATAACAACTTCCAAGAAGGTGCAAAGGGGCAATTATAACTGACTTCCTGATCCTTGGTAACTACCACCACTACTCATTTATGACTCTTGACCTTCCCAATCCACCTATGACCACATACTTAGCCTAGGTGCCTAAACACCCCTCAACACCTGGCACTCCTGGTGGATAGTCCTTTTTGGAACAAAAAGACAAAGACACGAACCCTTTCTAACCTCCATGGTGTAGGTTCTACTAATTACAATTGCACCATTTCTTGGCTACATGCCAAGGATAGGAACCCATGAAATATAATGTCATCCACACTGGCTCATACAAAATGACTAAGTAGAACCATGCATGAATCAGCATGTTCACATTCCACTGGCACGAAATGGATACATCATTTCGATCAAGCAAAAAGCAATATGTCGATGAAGCTCCAACATCTGCAACATGTGTCAGTGTAAATTCCTCAAATAAATCCTTCATTTGTCTTTGAACTATTTGCATTTGTCTTTGATCAAACCATTGGAATACTAAATTTTAAATAAGCTTTAACCCCTTGGCTGAATTCCAAATTTTGAATAAGCTTTAATCCCTTGGTTGAATTTTGAACTTTTACTAGATTCTGCCAGAGTTGGACTGTTGGACTACTATCAGACTCCAATCTGAGTATAAAATCTTTCCAATTGAAGTATCCAAAAACACAACCATAAAGTTGATATAATGCAGGAATATGCTATCCAGTCAGATTTTGAAAAATGCATCAGAAATAAGAGAATAGATAGTCAGACTATCATCAGACTACAGTTGCATTGTTGGACTATTTATCCACATGATTCCAACACATCTCATCACAACTTACTGAAGTAAAGATCACAACAAATACCTTAACACTTTTAGAGATTCCTTTTAGTGAGATCATACTGAAAATCTATCCTTTGTAATGTTTCCAACATTTGGAATGCATCTAGCTTCTATCAGACTGCCCAGAATTGTTGGACTGTTTCCTGATAACTTGCTGAGTTTTTGAGTTCTATTTTTCATTCTCCCAAGCTTTCATTTGCTGGGTATTTTGACCTTGAACAATTGCCAAGTGTCTCTATATTCTTTCGGCTCCATTTTGGCATCTTTTGGATACGGGTTAAAAGCTTCTCCTTTTACCCTCATCTTTCATCCTTCATGCTATCTTCCTCAGCAAACACCAGCATAAACATCATCATAATCTTTGTTTGTATTTGTTTTTGAATTTTCAGTGTGCTTTTGCACTCAAGTCCTCCCAAACAACTGGATCTTTGCCAAAACTGGGATCTGACTAAACCAAAATTTGATTGCATAATGTCATCATTTTCATCACAGTATTCATCTGCAAAATTAGTCAAAGCATCATGAAAACTCTCGAACATTTTATCCTTCAAATCTAAATTTCATGTTTGGGAAACCACCTCAATGAGTGATTCTTCTAGAACATTGTCCGCATCATTTTGATCATCCAATAAATGAATGGAATTGAATTGTACCTCACAATTTGAATGTTGAATTTCTGTCATTAAACCTCCTTGGATTTCTTTGCACTCTTTCAAGATCACTGGACCCTTTGAGCCCTCACCAACTTCTGCAAATTGATCAGTAATCTGATTATGCTTAAAAGAAAAAACAAATTTCATATTCTCATCATCCTCACCATCAACCACTTGGTCTTTAGCCTTCTTTGCATCTAACTTCTTTTGTTTGTTTTGCTCTTCCTTATCCTTCTCAAGCTGAAATGTGCTTGTATCCTCATTATCATTTTTAGACTTCATCCATTTCCAAACATTGGAAATAGATGCTTGATCATCTAGAATAACTTTTTGACTGTCTAGAACTAATGTAAAACCATTTGCATCAATCATTTGAACAAATTGGTTGTCGAAAATGGCATCCTCATCCTTGATGGACAGTAGGAACTACTCAATGATAGCATCTTTTTTACTTACATATTTGTCAACTTCAATATCAACATCATAAATATTATGAGTTGAAATAACATCATCATCATTGGCATCAATATTTTGATTCATTGTTGTCTCCGATTGTATTGGATCCATTAATCCATACCAAAGAGAAAAGCCATTCAGACTTGTGCTTTCTGCATACTTCTCAAGATCATCATCATCATCACACATGAAATTTGCAATCTTTGCATAATTAATAGTCACAAATGCTACATAGATATCCATGAAATTCCTAAGGTCTTGCAGTGTGCTCCATCCATAAATGTATTCATTTGGTTCCTTTCCAACCATGTTTGCTAGACGCATTTGAGCTGTATACAAGAAATAATTTTGTCCCTTTGTTCTTTTTGTTGATTTTTCTTGATCTTGTTGAGCCAATCGGGCCTTACTTTTAAATTGATTAAATATCTACGAAATAGTAATCTATTATAAATTTGAATATAAACTAATTTGAAGAAATATTACAATGCGTAATATTGAAAACGTACCTCATCTGATGTTGCCATATTTTATTGTTGGCTGTTCTTCAAAAAAGTATTTGATAGATCCTACATATTAGTTTGTATATCAAAAGATTCTTTTGTCTTATATTGATGAATATTTAATAAAAGGATTTTCTATTGATTACTTATTTTTTTAAGTTTATGGAAGCATTGGAATGAAGTCAGATGGATTGATTTTATTTAAGATTCTTAAGTTGTTCCGAGTGGTGACACGTGAAAGCATGGCATATGTTAGGCTTGGTGCAAATGATTTTTGTATTACTACAAGAGCCTTTCATTTGAGTGTGCATCCTTGTGACTTGTGTCCCATAATTGCATATGCTAGTGTGATTGGAAAAGTTGTTTTGTGATACTATATTGAGTTTAATACCTTTCATTTATGTTTTGATCGTCTTAGTGTGATTTTTTCATTTGTTGATAAGATCTTGGCATGAATTTTTAAAATGTTGTTTGTGTTATTATCTATTTCTAGTGATATGACACTTGCAATAGCGCCATTTGTAGATCCGATTGTGAGATGTATATTTTCTGTGATCATTACTTTTGCTCCCATTGCTATTTGTTGTATGGAGTGGAAATCTGGATCCATTATCCATTCTTGTAATTCTAAGATTTGATTTGCATTGTATGTCATAGTGACGCTTTTGATTTGATGCTCATTGAATTTCTTATGTAGTATGAGCTCATTATAGTATTGTGTGTCTTTTTAATGGGTGCATAGTATAGTTGTGTCCTTGTCAATGAAATCGTTTGCTTCACTATCACTTATGATTAAATTACCTAGGTAATACTGAATCTCTTCTACCATTGGTTGTCTTATCCTGATTATGTTTAAGAATTCTATGTATGTTGGATCTTCTAGGTGACGTATTGATGTGTGAAGGAATGAAAAGGTTGAAGTTGTCCAGAAACCCGAGTTTCCAATATAGCATTTTCTACAAAATTAATTTTCTTGCACCTTGCATTTACATACTGGAGGCAACTGGGACATATCTCCGAATAAGAGCATCTTTTTATTTTCAAAAGGCTGCAAGATTGTTTGCTTGCAAGTTTTGCACAGCTGTCTGATTACTATGTTTAATGTTTGGCATGTCATCATTGAGATCTCATCAATTATTATGATTTCTGCATTTTGCAACTCTATGTATCGTTCGTCTGACACTGGTAAGGAGGCACGAAACATATCGTGTCTCTTTGGTAGAGCAAACTGATGATGGACAGTAGTTGCTAATCGACTTAGTCTCATTGCAGCTGCTCCTGTTTGCTACTAGAACAATGGATTTTCCTTGTTTTACATAATTATAAGTAATGTACTTGATCATAAATGTCTTTCCTGAACCAAGAGTACCACAAATGACATGAAGTACTGTGGGTGATCCATTAATCTTTTTTTAAATTTCTTGTTGTTCAGAAGAAAGAGTTGCATTTTCGAAGTCCTTGAACTCATTCATCATTTGAAGTAATTTTGTGCGTGCTGTGTTATGTATATTGGTATCTTCATGAAGGTCGGTTGAAGCCATAAAGGAGTTTTGAATAACACATAATGGGCTTTTTTGGAGTATCATGTTTGTTAGTTGGTGACGATTTTGATCAATTAGCAAGTGCACTTTGCAATATTGATCGATAAGAGATTCGATGTCTTCTTATGTTTTTACGAGGTCTTGGATATGGCATTCTAAGAAGTAAGATTTTGTATAATTGTTTTCATAAATGAGCTCATTCTCATTTCTAAAATTTACGTTCTTTAGTAGAAGGTTGTAAAAAAATCCTTCAAAATGATGAGCAGGGTGGTAATCTGTGAAACGTACAATCTGTGTTGATGAATATATATAATTTCCGAAAGAATCTACGATAGTTATGTTATCTTTGTTTTTTTTCTTTGACTTTTGGACATTGTATTTTTTCCAAAATTCATAGAAGGTAAAGCTCTCCATGACACTTGGACGATCGCAATATGTATCTATAGGATGCATTACAGAAACACAATGTTCACGTAGGTATTTTTGGTGCATAGATGGGGGAGAGGAGTCAATGAAATGCACAGATTCGCTTCTTTGAATGGTAGATATTTGTAAGCATGACAATGCTACCTTTGTTGGAGATGTTGGCTTTGAAAGAATGTATGCAGATATCATTTTTAATTTAATTGGATCTAGATCATCTAGTCCTAGAAGTTTCACATCACCAGGAATTCAAGTTCATGTGTCCCATGGGTTCGGTTTTCATAGCATATTTTAGAAGGTAATATGATAGGCCTCTGTTGGTTATTTTTGAATATTCATATGTGCTTGTCACAATAGTAATATTCCTGCATGGTATGGAATAACATTACGATGTTCTAGGGATAGATCCATCTTTGTGTGAGAGGATCTATAGTAGGTTTAGTCTCTAAATGTATTGGATATGGAAATCCGTATTTGCATTTGTGGTTTGTGCTTGAGAAATAGATTGCATGTTGGCCTACATGTGTGGATTTGTTTTCTCTTTACCATATAGTTAAGCTTTCTTTGAATTGAATCCTCTGGCCAGTTGTTAAAATCAT
Organism: Dipteris shenzhenensis; assembly: GCF_047967505.1. Lineage (NCBI taxonomy): Eukaryota > Viridiplantae > Streptophyta > Polypodiopsida > Gleicheniales > Dipteridaceae > Dipteris > Dipteris shenzhenensis. Next base: position 23,134,492 of record NC_141619.1, read on the forward strand.
TCATGTAAGGGATATGTGCATCTATCTGGTTTGATACAATATCTATGTCTTGTTCATCTAGCCATAGCATCATGTGTGCATGCATAGATCCTCGATTTTGTGACTCATATCTTATGATGTGATGGTTGACTCTACCTAGTAGTCCTTTATCACACAAAATATATCTTGCTAAGAATTGTTGCAGTCTAACATGGAAGAGCACTGTGCATTCAACTGGACAATCTCTCCATGTGAAGTTTTTATTGAATTGTTTAGCAATGGTTTCAAAAATCGATTTCACAACATCTTGTGGTTGATACATCATCTACAGTAAGTGTAAGGAATATATTGGGAAGGCCCCATGTGTCAACCATTGCCATTAGATCTTTCAAGTTTCCATGGTGCCATGAAGGAGATCCAGGAATAGAACTTGGTATCTGAAACTTAAGAATACGTCTAATCATCTCTTGACATTCAGAAGTATTCTTGTCATCTTTGTTGGTCAATATCTCTTTGTAATACTGTATTTGTAATACTGTATTTGCTATTATAATAGATTGACGTATTTGATACATCAATAACAAGTATGGTTTGTAAAGAGTGAACACAGAGAACAATGTTGATATTCTCATTTTTAAAGATATGTTGAAGAACATCTTGCCATCATGAGCACCATATGCGAAAGGATAGAGGAATGGGAATAATGCATACTCTAGTGTTAATTCATCACATTGTGACAGACCTTCAATAGATGCTATGAGCTGACGCTCAATAATTCTTGTTGAATCACGAAGTACAATTGTGCCGACTTCATGTGATGTAATTTTTTTGAATTGATGAGTTGTAAGTAGCATGTTGATTTGTTCTAGTAATGACAACTAGTTGTCCTCATGTGCAATTTTCATAAGATCGAATGGTGAGTCAACAGAGTGTCTTTCAAGAATATCAGAAATAACTTCTGAAGAAAGAACACTTACTCCTAGTTTTGGAAGCGATCGTTCATACATTGTCAAGTATTTTTTAAATATGGGGTTTGTTCTAGAGTTAAATGCTAGAACGTGTTTTGTTGTTGATAGTAAGTTTGTTGAGTTACTACAGAATCTTTGTTGGCGATTCCAACATATTAGTGGATTATCCAACATCGATCTCCTTTGTAGTATACCTGTTGCTAAAGATGTAATACCTTTAGAAACATTTAGGGATATATTAATTATAGAAAGCATTTGCATTTGAAATATGTCCGCACCTAATACATTCTGTAAATAGTCTGGATCATAGGGAATCAAGTACAACTTTCTGAATGGACTATCTATGCATGCTTTACAAGCCATTTTTTATCTATGTCCTAGGCCATTTTCTACATGCAAACTTATGAACGTATTGGATAAGTCATATGGTGTTATACCCCGGGGGATTCACAGGGGGAAACTTATGATATCATGTCAGTGTACAATAGGGGGTTTTTTTGAAATGAGGCATAAGCTTATACATTAGGGGTGGGGGCCCTTTTTTTTTCCCCAATATTGAATTTAAGCTAGGGGGACCATGTCATATTTAAGAAGGGGGGACATAATATAGGTTACCTTGGGTAACTAGTCCAAACAAGTTTGATTTTGTGTATGGTTTTAAATAGTCATAGGGAAAGTAACCTAAATTTGCTTATTGTGTAATCTAAATGCTTGAGAAAGAATGTAGATTTAAGGAAAGGGGGGGACATAATGGAATTTTGGTGGTATCTTATAAGCTTAAATAGGGGTGTTTTATCATCCTACGTGGATCTTAAATAGGGGGTTTTCTTGAAGTTCATGCACGCAGGTGATGTCCCCCTTTAATGAAGAGTGAATCCCCCGGGTGTTATACTTGATTCTAGTAGTGATATTACCGATTTTAACTTTGTAAAAGAACCTGTGTTAAATTCTATTCTACCACAATATACACAATATTGCATCTTTAAAATATATTGAGAAGTGATTTGGTTCCATTCTTTTAGAAATTTATCAATGAATAGCCATGAAGAGAAACTCGGTTGTAATCGTCTTTTCTTGTTTTCTATGCTAATGTAGGAAGCAAGTTCTCTCCTTTCAATAAGTAACCTTTTCATATTTGTAAAGTAAATTATATGTTGAAGTAGAAGCACCTACTTTATTTTCCCGTTGTGGATGAGAGTGTTAAAAACGACTTGAAATTCACCAATTCAAATAATCTGCAAACAAAATATCAAGGCTGTTAACACTTTATATTTTTCACTCAAAATTTATAACGTCTCTAGTTTATGTTGATACCAATTTGAATATAGCATATAGAAATTTGAATGTAGCATATAGCATTTCGAATATAAAACATGGTAAATAGCTCTTTCTTTTTGCACATAGGACTTTGTGTTTAGCATATATTTTTATGCATATATTTTGTAGCTATTTGAAAATGGGGGATAGGAGTTTTCATTTATCACTTTGTATATATTTGGTGGCAATTTGAATTTGAGATATAGCACTCTGAATTTCGTACATAGCATTTTTCATTTAGAATTAGCACTTAGCATTGATCAACTAGCATTTTTGCATTTAGCATATAGTACTTTGTATCCAACACATAAACAAATAAACTTAACCACACATTCATGTGGGGGAGAGTCGGCCCATTTCCTCTCCAAAAATTATAAGACCAAGGAACGTGCCCTTCCTTGGATTCATATCATTTTGCATTTTGCACATAGTATTTTGCATATAGTATGTAGCAATTTAAGTTTGGGATATAGAACATATCACTTTTTATTTTGCACATGGTACTTTGTTTTTAGAACTGTATGATTTTGTATTTTGTACATAGTATTTTGCATTTAGCACATAGCATTGAGCAACTAGCATTTTTGAATTTAGCACATAGCACTTTTATTGAACACATAAATTAATAAACTTAACCACACATTCGTGTGGGGGGAGAGTCAGCACATTTCCTCTCCAAAAATTATAAGACCAAGGAATGTGCCCTTCCTTGGGTTCATATCATTTTGCATTTTGCACTTAGTATTTTGCATTTTGCACTTAGTGAGTTTGTGATATAGAACATAGCATTTTGCATTTTGCACATGGTACTTTGCATTTAGGAATGTATGATTTTTTATCTTGCACATAGTATTTTGCATATAGCATTTTGCATATAGCATGTAGCAATTTGAGCTTGGGATATAGAACTTTGCATTTAGTATATAGCAATTTTCATTTAGGTATTAGTGTTAAAATGGCTAACACGCCATATCAACATCTTGGGTGGTCGTTGTTCTAGGTATATGTGCATTGAGCTATATGGTGCATTGACTTTGTATGGTTTCAAGCTTGTAGAATAGTAGCTAGGAATGAGGAGGAGCTTTCCTAGACCTAGGTTAGACGGGCACCATAAGAGTGGGCTTGTTGGAAAGCATTGCTACTCTGACCAACATTTGGTGCTTGTTGAGCAATGCTAAGTATTGGTGTTGAAACTATAGGATGGTCATCATCAACGATGAAACCTCAACTAGGCCCCTTTCTGTCAAGATGCATAATTTGAAATTTAAGAGTATTTTTATATCCTTGAATATCCAAATTAACTTTATTAACATTTTGTGTGAGACTGTTAGAGGAATGGTCACTAATCCAACTATGAGCCCCCATATGAGGTGGAGAACGGCTTCATGATCCTGGGTAGGTAGGCTTACCTAGAGTGGAGAGCAGATCCAGAACTGTACTGAGCAGTAACACTATGGAGCAGCATATCAGGACTGTGTGACAGCATAGTAATAGGCCATAAGAGCACTTCCAGGGTCTATTTATAGGCCTGGCAGTAGGATAGCAGCAAGTACAGATTGGACGCGACAACCAGGTTGGTCTGAGTTCTTCTTCCTCTCTTTCATGCTATACTTCTCTGAGTGAGGTTTCAGCATGTGTGTGCACCTACTTTGTGTGAGAGATCAGTGAGAGTTTGAAAAACATTCTGCTGCATAGGGTTACTGTTTAGTAGACCCTTTAACTCTAACATGGTATCAGAACCAAAGGAGGTACCCTCTTGATGTGCTTGAACAAATTGATTGAAGGCATCCCTCCAGCAAGGAGACTCCATTTCAGAGAGGTGCTGTAAATTCAATTTTTTGTTTCAGTGTTGCACTCAGTTTAGAGATTGTCAAGTCTTTTACAAGCGCATGCAAATGGCTTCACACATTCCTATTCCCAAGTTTGGAGAAAGTGGGAAATTGGATGGGCGCAACTATACCATCTGGAAGGTAAAGATATGTAGTCGCTTGGTGATCTGGGAGATCACCAAAGGATCGAGGTGAAGCCCAAGGGCACAACGTATTTGACAACAAAAGTTGTAACACCATCAGATCTAGTACCAGTGCGAGATTGGACACAGAGATGTGGGGGCACTCTCCATGATAATTGGCCCCACTACAGACGTGGTCAAACCCCACATCTAGCTTGTAGATACTGGCAACAGAGGCCTGGATGAAGGATCTTTAAGAGGCAAACAATACATCACACATCCTTTTCCTCGAGAATCAACTATTCACTATGAGGATGTAGGATGGGGATCAGACACATGACCAGCTGGCTGCAATTGGTCACAAGGTGGACACAAGCTAGTTGGCCATGCTAGTACTTGGCTCTCTTCCCAAAGGCTTTAAGGGGTTTGTCACAATTGTGAAGCAGGGCAATGGACTAGTTTGATGACGTTTGAGGAGCTTCGTCCTTTACTACTCCAAGATGAAGCCCAAGAGAAGCTACCCAATGGAAATGGTGGCGACAAGGCCTTCCTTGCAAATGGAAAGGCAGTAGGGGTAAGCCTATCTAGGTACCGAGATACACATAGATATACCTATTGCACTTTGTACATATAGCTAGGGGATAGCTTTGGGGATCATCCCACAGGTTTTGTTTTGAGAGGGGGGGAGAGTTGAGGCCACATGGCATCACTGTTAGCTGAGGATAGTGGCATCAGTCTTGTCAAGATGCATAATTTAAAATTTAAGCGTATTTTTATATCCTTGAATATCCAAATTAACTTTATTAACATTTGTGTGTGAGACTGTTAGAGGAATGATCAATACTCCAATTGTGAGCCCCCATATGAGGTGGAGAACGGCTTCATGATCCTGGGTAGGTACACTTTCCTGGAGTGGAGAGCAGGCTGGAGATGCATCCAGAACTATACTGAGAAACAACACTGTGGAGCAGCATATCAGGACTGTGTGATAGCATGGTAATAGGCCATAAGAGCACTTCCAGGTCCTATTTATAGGTCTAGCAGTAGGACAGCAACAGGTACAGATTGGACGCGGCAACCAGGCTGGTCTAAGTTCTTCCTCTCGTTCCTACTGTACTTCTCTCAGTGAGGTTTCAGCATGTGTGTGCACCTACTTTGTGTGAGAGGTCAGTGAGAGTTTGAAAAACATTCTGCTGCATAGGGTTACTATTTAGTAGACCCTTTAAGTCTAACATGGTATCAGAGCCAAAGGAGGTACCCTCTTGATCCGCTCGAAAAAATTGATTGAAGGCATCCCTCCAGCAAGGAGACTCCATTTCAGTGAGGTGCTGTAAATTCAGTTTTTTGTTTCAGTGTTGCACTCACTTTAGAGATTGTCAAGTCTTTCATAGGCGCATGCAAATGGCTTCACACATTCCTATTCCCAAGTTTGGAGAAAGTCGGAAATCGGATGGGCGAAACTATCCCATCTGGAAGGTAAAGATATGCAGTTGCTTGGTGATCTGGGAGATCACCAAAGGATTGAGGTGAAGCCCAAGGGCACGACGTATTTGACAACAAGAGTTGTAACACCAACAGATCTAGTACTAGTGCGAGATTGGACACAAAGAGATGTGGGGGCACTCTCTATGATAATTGGCACCACTACAAACATGGTCAAACCCCACATATAGCTTGTAGATACGGGCGGCAGAGGCCTGGATGAAGGATCTTTAAGAGGCAAACAATACATCACACATCCTTTTCCTCGAGAATCAACTATTCACTATGAAGATGTAGGATGGGGATCAGACACATGACCAGCTGGCTGCAATTGGTCACAAGGTGGACACAAGATAGTTGGCCATGCTAGTACTTGGCTCTCTTCCCAAAGGCTTCAAGGGGTTTGTCACAATTGTGAAGCAGGGCAATGGACTAGTTTGATGACGTTTGAGGAGCTTCGTCCTTTACTACTCCACGATGAAGCCCAAGAGAAGCTACCCAATGGAAATGGTGGCGACAAGGCCTTCCTTGCAAATGGAAAGGCAACAGGGGTAAGCCTATCTAGGTATCGAGGTACACATAGATATACCTATTGCACTTTGTACATATAGCTAGGGGATAGCTTTGGAGATCATCCCATAGGTTTTGTTTTGAGACGGGGGGAGGAGTTGAGGCCACATGGCATCACTATTATTTGAGGATAGTGAGCATGTGCTATTGAGATGCCTCTGTCTAGAGGACGTGAGCCGATTCATTGACTATTAGAAGCTAGTTGTATTGCTCTCTTTATGTCAGAGGACACAAGGCACATGCTTACACTTCTTTGTAGGACTGTGAGTAGCAGCCATCGTAGGGCTTGAAATCTTGAGCTTGCCCTCTAGAGTGGTTAGACTTGCATGAGGAAGGGTTCAAGACTAGCAAGTACATGCCTAATTCATGGCACCATCCTTGAAGCATCACAATGTTAGCCCACCTCATGATGACCTTGAGTCTAGACCTTGAGTCCATCCTACACTTTAGAATAAGGACAACAGCAATAGACCCCAGATATGTTTCAGATTCTGCTCATCCCCACTAACATGTCCCTGTAAATTCTTTGCAAGCAACAGTTTTTTGACCATAAAACTCCACCAGTATTATCCAACTTGTCCTCATGTGCCAAAACCCCAAATGCATCTCCTCCTTAGTGACCATCATTATGCAAACGAAAGTTAAGAAAATGCTTGCAATCTGCCCCAAACAGCTGACTCACACTAAGTCTAAAAATCTGAATCCTCAAAAAGTTGCAACAGTAGCTTAAGCCCCAAAATGCTTGTAGACGAATCTGCAAAACTTTTATTTCTTGCAGATGTCAACTTGCTTGTCTGCAAAATGCAGATTTCAAGCAAAACCGTAAATTTTACATACAAATATACCTGAAATTGATAAAGCCCCAAATTTTCACATTCTATCTGAAGACCAAAGCGTCTATGAGACTGAAAGAAATTGATATAATGAAGCTATGAATTGCTGCATGATCTCTTTATTGTAATAGCCAATTCTTCCCACATTCACTCCATTCTCAAGAGTGACCTCCACAATCATGGCAACCGAAGGAGTGGGATCGATTGGAAGAAGGGGGTGAGGGAGAGAAAAGCCAACTCCATTCTCAAGAGTGACCTCCACAATCATGGCAACCGAAGGAGTGGGATCGATTGGAAGAAGGGGGTGAGGGAGAGAAAAGCTAGTGAATTCATCACAAACGAGAGTTCAAGGCAAATGCTACAATAGAAGCTCTCTAGAGTCACCTGCGGAGGAAAGAGAAGCAGTGCAAACTATCCACGTTTGAAGCCTATGGCCTCAAGCCGCTTGCTTGCAAACTTGCTACATCAGCTAAATAAAACTTGCTACAAAATGATTGCATGCTTGTAGTAAGTTGTGACCTGTTCTGGCTCAGGGGAGCGCTGCTCCAAAGGCTCAGACAACTTAGGAATAGGAATACTAGAACACAAAGTACATAGGAACACTGGAACAATGTGTGCCTGTAGGACGATGTGACCCGTTCTAGCACATCATCCTACATTGCAAACAAAAGTATTTCTTTACATCTAACCAAACAGTTTTAGGGCCCCCCTTACTATGCCCAGACTGGGCATATACAACAATCATGGCATTTTGGGAGTTTCAATTCTTTCTAGCATTTTTGTGAACCCTACCCTAGCATCATCTAGGCTTATACATTTCCATACATATTGAGAAGGGTTGTCCCACCAATAACAGATTCTGCCATTGCCAGAGTGGCATGGATCAGTGGACCTCTACTAAAGCTAACACAGCAGCAACTGTATCCAATGCAGATGAAGGTTATTTTGTATATCTTAGAACCCTCAACCAAGATAATTTGTATGGCTTCCTTGCCATGGCTATTCTGAGCATGTGCAATGATCATAGAATATCCATACTATAATTGCTGCCAACTTCTACGCAATGGCCTTGATTTTGGGAACGCTGCGGTTGATGAGTAGCGAAAACATATCAGTAAATTATGTATCAGAATCCCTTTCAGAAGGATCGCAGGGCCACTGGTGTGGTTTTGATTGACAATAAATTTTGCAAGTTGGGGCACGTAATGGCCTCATTTATGCGACATTTTCAAGTGAAAATGAGGTCAACAATGCAACCCACAAAAGAATGGCATTAGAAGCGTTTTAGAGCTGCTTAGACTTGAAGATTTCCACGATCAAAAATGGCTTCTGTTTTTGGATTGACACACATGAAAGACGTAAATTTTTTTGATTGTTTTTGGATTGACACACATGAAAGACGTAAATTGTTTTGACTGTCTTTCTTGCGTTAAAGAAGACATCACTTGCATAGCTTTCTCCTGCAATGTAGAAATCATGCATGACTGAGATAAACACTGAGCAGACTCATAATCTTTTAAGTTTTGTCTTGATCATCTCTTTGAAAAGGGACAAATTGTAGACTTTCAAGACGACTTCCCTGCTCAACATCGGACCCATCACCAGCTCTTCTGTGAGACGAATTCGTATAGCAACAGGATCTTTGTGGTAATCAAGACAGCCTTGTTCATAAAAAATAAGGCCTTTAGGATTGAAACTTGTGTATGATGGCATGAAGTCGCACCATCTATGATACTTCTTCCCTGAGAAGCGATGCCACAAATCCCTCTTGATCGAGTCTTTGATTGACCACACATAATCTCTATAGCTAGCAAAGCAATCCTGCTTAGATGAAGACAAGCCGCGCAGATCCATGACTTGCAAGCAGATGGATAGATACCCTCCAAAGCTTGTGAGTCTCCTCAGGGATAGAGGAAAAGTCTACAGTCATAACCTTCTCCCTCAAAGTAACGACTCCACAGTGTGCGTGCTTTCAATTTGGCAAATTGCACAATCGTCGACTTACAAATTGATGAATGCTCTCCTCGCTTCTCTGCCATGACTGGCTCATTCCCGCCTTCACAGGGCTCACCCGCATGCTCCTCGCCAATGCTCTTCTCGGCCCAAAAATTTGCTAGTGCCTGAGGCCAGGAATGCGTGCGATTCCTGTAGAGGCAGGATCCGCTGAATTGACCATGGAGCATAGAGGAAGTCAGTTCAGGAGGGAGAGAACTTCGAGATGCGATAGGCATTGCTAAGATATGTTGAGTTTGGGAGGCAAAAGAGGCATAGGCAGAAGAGGATTGAAGGGATGGAGAACGAGACTCGTCAATCATAGCCAGCCAAGAACAGCTATGCAACGGTTTGATTGAAACGCAGAAGACATGCAAGGAAATAGAGGCAGTTTCTTGTCAATATTGATATTTAAAATGGAATTTTAAATCATGACACGTGGCTTAAGGAAAAGGAAGCATTTTGCTTCATCCCACAATGCTACATGCCTAACCATAGGACACCGGCTTTGTAATGCGATATGATTATGTCAAGCTCAAGATCTAGGCTGCTGGCGCCGCATATGATCTTCCCTTTGTAGGTTGCTCCAGCAAGGTAGCCTCTTCGTCTCTGATATACCTTTCTTATGGGTGTCTACTCTCTCTACATAAATATGGAAACATCATATCATGATGCATTTTTCTTCTTCGAGATTGGAAATGTAGGCGACATTGGGGAATCCTCTTTCTTTGCACCTTATTCACTTATTTAAAAGTCACTCCCGATTGGATATGAAACTTTGAATGGAATCGAAAGCTTTGGATTGGATTGAAATGCATTTATTAGCACCTCACGTTCACCACAAAGTTGATTTATGCAGTACACGGACGTTCTGAAATTGAACGAATCTGTTGAATTGAGAATGATGCCGTAGTGGCTAAGTGACAGCAACAATGGAACTTTTTGCAAGCAATATACTTCACGCTCATAACCCATCCCACTCCTCAAACCTTCCATTTTGGCAATGCTCTCTTCTCTATAATTGATGATTTTGCAAGCAGAATTAGTGTGAGACAGTAGACAAGTCACATAATACTTTTGTTCCTAAATATCATCTTTCAAAGAGATCTCCTAAATATCATCTTTCAAAGAGATCTGCCATAGCTAGTGGAGAATGCATTGAACATTCCATTCTACAGTTTCTCTCATGCTATTGCAATGTGTAATACAAGAGAATCACCTAGCCTTTGAAAGCGTTCGGCATTATTGCTTCGTCGTAGTTCTCTAGGAGATTCTATTTTTGCAAATAGTTAACACATCATGGTTCTAGTTTTCCTTCAAGAAATATGGGCATTTGCTACTGCAGACCCGCCGACCCGAACCTCCATAGTGCTGAGTTTTCCTTCAAGAAACATGGGCATTTGTTGCAAACTTGTTGCAGACCTGAACCTCCGCAGTGCTGAGTACAGATTCCATTAGCGATGAACCTCCATAGCGCTTCAAAGATGCCTTTGCATCTCTTGACTCTTGCATTACTGCAATGCTTCCAGTGCTCCCTTACAATTACTTCAATGCATCCCTTGCTTGCGATTTGACTCAGGGAAGGCCATCTTTCCTTCAGAAATGAGAGCTTCATTCATCACCATCTAGTTCAGACTGGAACCTGCAAAGTCGGTCACCTCTTTTCCACCCCAATATAGTGACGAATATAAGTGCCTAGTGTATCTTTTAGAATTCTGGCATTACTTCACACATCTCTTGGCAGACCACCTTTTGAAGTTGCCTTTTGTGAGAATTATGGCCACGCTCGTTCAGATGGGCATCGGTTTGTGAAAATCTCCCTACACAGACTGCACCTGATAGTTTCATCTCCATAGGCGAACAATTAATCAAGGTCGCCATTCATTTCTCGCTGCATGTTCCTTGTGTAGAGCAGGCCATCCATTTCTTTGCTCCATTTCATTCACAAAACAAACTGCCTTATCTCATGTGGATTGTCGCTCTTCTTGTACAGATTGTCTCGTAGCAGGCCCTCACTACTATAGCTTCTTCACCAAATAGCTCGCCCCATGCATATCAAGCCATCACTTTGCTCTTCCCATAATCAAAGCTTTTGCATTCTATGCATCTCATTGTCTTTCAATACCCAACTCTCGCCTCTGCATCCTTTTCATCCTTCAACCAAGGTGTCACATTTTTCTTCTTCTTCAAGATGTATCCGAGTCTCTCATGGTCTACTTCATTTCCCAAATAAGTGGGTCTCTTTCCGGAGTGCTAAATTCTTGAACCAACCGCAGGATCGCCAAATGTGTTCAGGGTACATTCAGCCCTGAACATTTCAGTACTACACCTTTCCAACCATTAACATGAAGCAAGCACAAGCATTATATAGTCGGATAAGAGTTGAAAAGGTGAAGAGTAATCCAAATACAACTTTAAGCAAAGAACAGTCTTCAAAGTAGGCTGAATGCTGTCAGACAGCAGTCTGACTACCATCATTCAAGATACAACTTCCAAGAAGGTGCAAAAGGGCAGTTATAACTGACTTCCTGATCCTAGGTAACTTCCACCACTACTCATTTATGACTCTTGACCTTCCCACTCCACCTATGACCATACTTAGCCTATGACTTAGCCTAGGTGACTAAATACCCCTCAACATATGCACACAGATTCCAAGAAATAAAACACTTTCTCAAGTAAGATGCATCCATTCTCAGGAAAGTAATGGATTTTTTCTTCATCACAGAATTTAAAAATAGAGGGAGGCAACATGACCATGGGTTGCTTTGGATTGCTAACCCACTTGCATATGGTACAGTCTCCATGAGCGAAGAAATAGAAAATATTTTGGATAACTATATACGTTGTGACTTATGAAAGCTTGTCCTTCCTAACTAGGACATACAAAGGCATAAGCACACAAAAACATGCAATTAAAAAGGAATTAATTTTTTGTTTTGGATTCCCTCATCCACCCATGTGCACAACAAAGCTCTTGCTTCCCTTAGACATGATAGGTGACCATAGTAAATACAAAGCAAAATGAAAATCTATCTCAACTCTTATTGTTGATCCATTAACCCTTCAATTAACACTTGATGATTGCTTAGACCCTCCTTAGACCAAGTAGGCCTTAGTGAGGATGAATACATTCTAGCATTGTGGGCAAGCATCACACAACCTACATCGTTCCTTGAACCAAAGCCTAAGGACATGTTCACAAACAACTTCAACCCAACGTACCAAACCTATGGGGAGCTAGCACTAACATTCAATTCATTTTGAATCCACATGGAGCAGCTACATATTACACATCATACATGACAAAAGTAGAAAAAGAAACTACAGCTATAGAAAGCATTCAATGAATGCATAGAATCCAACACTTGGGCAAATTAGGTGTTAGGAAGGTGGGTAGCACAATCTTTAATACTCAACACATAAGCGCACAACAACCAATATACTTGTGCCTCTCACTACCTCTTCCAACAAGCAGAAAAGAGATTTCTTACATCAATACCAACCCTACCGAACAAAGAACATTCTTACTGAAGTGAAGAGCAACTCTCAAGAAGATGGACCTTGAGAGCAATAACATTTTCTTCGTAGACATCTTCGCAAAATGCTTGAATGGAGCTCAACCTGGCATAATGTATGTTAAGCATCATTTGTTAGTGAATACACAGGCAATACAAACACTCCAAAGGGACTCCAAAGAGGCACAAACGTCAAAATATTATCCACTTCAACAACTATAGCACGACCAAGGACCCTAAAGAACACTGTAGAGAATTGTGCCTTCTTTCTTTGCCTCGCATAATTCATGAACATTATTCGAATGAAAAAATTCCTACATGGCATGATCCTGACTTTCAACCAATTCAGTGCTCTTAGGTACGTGGCCTTTATCTGATCGGTCAGGGACGACCCCCTTCTGTGCATGTCTCCACTACCACTGTTGTTAATTCGGAGACCGGCTGTTGGCATCAGCGACTCATTTGTTACAGATAGTCCATTCGGATATCTGTGAGCCAATACACACTCGATCGTTAGGAGGAGCCTACTATTTCCTGATCTTCATGGATGGCTACAGTTGCTTCCCTATCATCAATTTCCTTCAGAAGAAGAGTGAAGCTTTTGCAAAATTTAAGGATACTTTAAAATGGCAACAGTTCATGATCAGGAAATAGTATGAACTATTGCCAATTTGTGCGGCTCATGGCCTCCTGCACCAGATGGACGTAAAGATGGATTTCCTTAATGGAGTTCTTCCCGAAGCCCAACGTGTGTATATGAAGCAACCACTCGGGTATGTTCAACATGGAAGGGAAAATTAGGTGTGCCTTTTGCTCAAAAGTCTCTATGGCTTGAAACAAAGCCCGCGTGTCTGGTATCAAAGGTTCAACAAGTTTCTGCTCGAGCTCGGTTTCATATGTACTTTCTCTGATAGTAGCGTGTATTTTAAACGATCTGCAAAGTCTTTTTGCCTACTTGGTCTCTATGTTGATGATCTGCTATTGGCCAGTAATAATTCTGACTTTCTTAAGCAAATTAAGCTTCAATTGTCTCTGGAGTTTTCAATGACAGACAATGGACCTGCCGAACACTGTCTAGGTATTCAAATCCGGCGCAATCCCCAGACCCCCATTCTCCAGCAGCGCTACATCATCGCATCCTCAGACGCTTCCAGATGGAACAAGGCAAACATTACAACACACCAATGGACGCAGGCATCAAGCTCTCCAACAGCATGTACCCATAGGATCCCGGGCAACAAGCTGCCATGCAGGACATTCCCTATCGCCAGGCCCTGGGCTCTATTTGATATCTTGTCTCATGTACCAGACCCGACATAGCATACGCTGCTTCTAAAGTCTCACAATTTATGCAAAATCCAGGGATATCTCATTGGCAGGCGGTGCTCCGTCTCTTCGGCTATCTCTGCTACACTCCCATCCTTGGCATCGAGTATTGCCCAATATTCCACAGACACTCTCTGGCTGGAGTGATGCAGACTGGGGGGGAGATGTGGACACTAGAAAATCCACCTCCGGTCATCTGTTCCTGAGGCGCAATTACCTGGTATAGCAAGAAGCAGCCTACTGTAGCGATTTCAACAGCTGAAGCAGAGTACCTGTCAATGACCACAGCTATCTGTGATGGGCTATGGATTCAGGGTCTCCTCAAAGAACTCGAATTTGCCCCAAAGACCCCCTTTCTTCTTCACTGCGACAACCAATCTGTCATGGCAATTGCTCAAAATAGTGCATACAGTGAGCGCACCAAGCACATTGATCGGAAATGTCACTTCATCAGGCAACACATCGAAGACAAGCATGTCCAACTCATCTACGTTCCCACTCAGAACATGCTGCCCGATATCCTCTCTAAGGCTCTCCCTGAGCCAAATCATTGACTCTGCTCCCATGGGTTTGGGCAGATCACCCCTTAGCTCTCCCGATTTGGAGTTAAGGGGGGGTGTTAAAACAGTGATTAACACCAAAGCTTAGTTAATAAATTCCTGCCTAATATGTAGGATCTAATAAGGCACGACCTTTGCATTCACATGCATTTCGGTTGTAACTGCAAGCTGTTAAGTGCCGGCCTTCAGCCTATTTGATCGCTCTGATCATGGAATAAAGATAACCTTTTCTTCTGCATCTCTGTGTCTACTATCCGCAATTCCTTCCTACTCTCCTTATGCGCATACACTCTTCTCCTTTCCTCTTGTCTCTGTCCGTGCACGATTCACTCCATCTCTTGCTCGTATACGTTCTAACACAAATGTCTCTAGACTGCCAGCCCCCTTGCGAACTTCCTATCAACAACAAGCCGCCCTGCTGGTTCTAATAAAGGTGTTCTTCGATACTTATAAGACTCAAGTCTCCTCAAGTCTTCAAGCTGATCTTCCTGTTACTAAGTCTCTTCAAGCTCCTTAGTATTACTCGTAAAGCATACACACAAGGGACGAAGTAACGTAGTTCTAATCATGTAGTCTTCGATCCTTATAAGACCCAAGTCACTTCACTCCCTCAAGTCTTCAAGCTGATCTTCCTGTTGCTAAGCCTTCAAGCTCCTTAGTATTAGTTGTAAAGCATACATGGTTCTAACCAGGTAGTCTTCGATCCTTATAAGACCCAAGTCACTTCATCTCCTCTTGATCTCTTCTTACCTACTTATATATTAACACCTCTTCCTTTTGATTTATCGTACTTGTTTCTGTATTATATTAAAGAATTAAAGTGAAGTTAGAACCCGTGGTTCATTCTAGGCTTACAGCCAGTATAACTAGAGTAGACACACACGTCAAAACATATGCGAAAGTATAGGAGTGTGCTATGCAAATTGGGCGTAACCCTGTCCAAAATATAATTTTTAAAGTTTGTGAAACGAGAAGTGAGGTTAGAACCCATGGTTTACTCAAGCTCACTTGTGCTATATAGCATGAAGGAAATACTTTTTTTTTTGAGAATCGTAGGGAAAGACTAAAGAATTGTAAATATGCAAAGTTTGAAGGTTAGAAACTACACCTTTCATTAGGGAAGATCAGCTTAGAATGCTACTGACGAGCCAAGGACTTGTGTCACTGACCAAAAATCAGAGCATGCAACCATAAGATCAGACAATATGATGAGAAGAATGTCAAGGCTGTGTGGAAAACATGCACACAAGGCATTTCATAGTCAAGTGAAATCTGCAAAGGAAGCATAGAAATAGTGTGGACTGCTTCTATTACAGGTCAGGCATAGCTCAGGCAAAGATAGTCTAAGTACAGGACTACTCAAAGGAGAGAAAATTTCAAGTATTTAGACACATATTGCATTCTTTGTGCTACCAAAGAACTTGCCTGTTGATTCTTGCCTTGAAAAAATTACACTGACTAGTATCGCTTAAAGTGTAGTGGAAGGAAACATGATGAAGGCAACATGGTGGGAAAGTCTCTACTATATTTGTGCTACTAAGAAGGGGACAGGCCAAAGGTCTTGATGATGCTGAAAATCTTACTTAAGGCTCAAGAAAATGAAACTTGGATGCGACGAGAAACACTTGCGGAACCTGCAAATCCTTGAAAAACACAGCAACACTCTTCGAAAGTACGCATAAACTCTCAAAACTCACAAACGGAAGAGACAAAACAAGCGTGTCGGGTACAATCTCCCCCCATAGGAGTGGTGCTCTCCTTCCACCTCCTATGTATTTATGTATATTTCCCCAAAAAGCTTCCGAGCAAAAATCATACAAAAGCCCCTGTGCTTTCCTCCATGCACCCTTTTACAAAAAGCCCATCCACCTTCTAGAATAGCTGGCTTTTTTTAAAAATAAAGCTTTTTCTAACTTTAGTTTATACACTTAGCCAAGGCACTAATATTCCAAGATTCAAATATGTACATAAGCTTTTGTAATATCAAAAATTAGGCATAAGCCTTATTCATCCCCGCATCACTGGAGTTGCGCCTATGTGCCTAAAATATGGCAGATCATGCTTGCCAGATGCCATCGCCCGATCAATTACTCTTTCCCTGGATTCACACGATCAATAGTAATGAAATATTTTAAGCATAAGATAACCTTGGAATTAATCACCACAATCAACCAACCTTTCAGTATTATAGCAACGCAAAATCAATAAATCACAGATGAATGGTGCACACATGCGACACATGCCATCTCATGGTGCACCTGATGCTACACATGAATAAAATCATACGGATGGTGCACACATGCTACACATACCGTCATCGCGTAAGTGGTGCACACAATGCTACACACTCATACAGTCGCAGCCGTATATCCAGCCATGTAGGAGCACACATGCATCAGCTGCGCAACAAAAATGCTGGATCTCACTAAACTAAATACTGAAGGATTAAATTAATGGGATAATTCCAATTCTCATAACATCGGATGTGTACTACTGCTTCTGAGCGTCAAACTTGAATGCCATCAAGTCCTTCGTCATTGTCATCAATGTCAGTCACACTTTTGGTCAATGTCATCAATGTCATTCACCCTTTCGGTCAATTGGTGTTCATCCCACCCTCCTATTCTATTGATGTCTTGTTAATATGGTCTGACTCCCTTTTTAAGTTCTACAAATCTCCATGTTTTACCTCCATGGGTGAGGTAGAGTGTGAAGCTCTAGGTGATTCAAAGCTAAGCTGAGTTCTCTCACCTTTCATGGCTTTTTAAAGGAAATCTTGCAAGGTAGCATGCTCAGGAAGCTTGTTGATCAACCACAGTGCAAGGTAGATTTATATGAAGAAGCTTGTCCGTTGGAGTAGGAGCTTCCAAGGATCTGTGCCTAGGATGTGACCACGAACAGCTAGCTAGGCCAGAGGGCTCTACTCTGCATCTCTGGGTCGATGATGCCCAAGCCTCCTAGTGCTTGGGGATGATCACTGTCTACCTAAAAACTCTCGCTCTGGTGTTTCTTGTGCGATGCGATCCTATCCACAAAAAGGTACTCACCAAGCGTCTAAGTTGCCCCATGCATCTTCGATGAAAACACTAGCAAGATGTTAGAATAGGACTACTCACTTCCCCACTTGTGAGCCCTTCCATGCCTTGCATGCATGAGAGCGCATGATGACATGGCAAGATGTTTTGTACATGCATGGAGGGAGATGCTGATGTGGCAAATCGCAAATGACGTGGCATCATGCATGCTCATGGCATGGAACCTACCAAGATGATGATGTGTGATTCTTGTATGATGTGGCAGTATGAGGTGGCAAGTATGAGGTGGCAAAATGAGGTGGCATAATGAGGTGGAATGTAGGGGCTGATGTGGCCTATGATGTGGTATGATGAGGTGGCATGTGAGCCCCAAGTGGCACTAGGCGACCTGCTGATGTGTCCTCAATGCCCATGTGGCATGTTGAGGTGGCAAGACCACTCTTGAGGATGATGATGTGTCAGCCTTCCACATGGACAAGATACCCCACCAAAAATGTTGCCACTAGGCTTGGTAACTCCCCAAACCTACACTTCCACACCTAACACCAATCCTATCTAGCCTTGGTATTTGGCTAGTGTGACCCTTTTTACATACATGAAGGGGTTTTCACTTGGGGAAGGCAAAATTGACCCTTCCCTTATGCAAATTTCACCAATTTTTTTTAAATAGCTTCATCAAGTCAAATAATAATATACGTGTGATTTTGGGTGTATTACAAAACTTCTACAAATTACTATATTTTTTCCTAATTTCCTTTACCAATCCTCTCACTAATTGAAGTAAATTTCAAATGTAGATCCCATAAAATCTAACCGTTGGATTTTAGATTTAACACTTGCTCCACATACCCTTATGTGTCCATAACCCCCTATCAAATCAAATGTAAAAAATAATTCAAACTTGGGCAAAAAATCTATGGTGCACCAAAAAATATATTTCCCTTAATTATTAAATATAAAAAATCTATTTTAATTAGATAAAGCTTTCAAAAAAATCTTGAAAAATCAAGTTAAGATCTACAATATGTGATGTTTCTTCCTATCAATTTGTAGCACCGTTTCATGTAGAATGAGTAAGATATTAATGGTTTAATGTCACACTGTGTATTTGCTAAAAAGTGTGACCAACCCTATGACCTACAGTGACACTAGTGGAAAAGCATAGTTATATATCTCTGATTTTTTATTGGACCAAGTCACTGTGTGCACAAATACATGTGTTATGTTATGTTAGAAGACTTGAAAGAGTGAATCCTTAGGGAACTAGGTGAATACCCATTTACTATGCAAAATGGCCTGTTTTTCACCCCAGAAAAGTTTGGGTGGTGGCCAAAAGGTGGACACCCTTAGCTTGCAACCACCCATATAGTAGAAGAACCTTTTGTTGTCTAGATTGTGGACAAACGGAAATATATAAGAGTTGCTTCTATATTGTCTTTGAGCACAACCTACTATTTGCTAGTCTACAGACACATGAATGGTTGTGAAGTACAGTCTCGTTGATGAAGCTTGATTCCATAGTGAAACACTTCCGCATGTAATTCCTAGGGTATTGTCAGTCTTCCTTTGCGGAATATCCTTTGGTTGGATTTCATTTTCTAACATGGTCAAGGCCTTAATAGAATTCTCGAAAAGTGCAGCTTGAAGGCAAGGACCTTGTTGAAGGACAACCTTGATTCATTGCTCGGAGGAATTAGTTTCGGTGTCTGAAGGATTGTACCTAGGAGCGAGGCTCAGTTCGGGTAGGCGCTTGAAAGATTGTACCTAAGTGGGAGGCTTGGGTTCAAACAAGTGTACATCAGCTCATTATCATGGCCAATAGATATCAGATCCCAAATTTTGGTGAGACAGGAAAGCTCGACGGGACGAACTACCTGTTGTGGAAAATGAAGGTTCGGAGCCACTTAGTGTTGAGGGAGTCATGGAGGATTGCGACAGGGATGGAGCTGATACCTCAAGCCATTGTAACTACTCCAACCATGTCATCCTCGACAGCGGTGACAATGCTAGTGGACCCGATATTAGTGAGAGCATGGCATATCCAGGATGCAGAAGCCTTGGCTACCATTGTGGCCATGATGACGGATATGGTGCTTCCGCACATACAGATGACAAACTCTTCTTTCAAGGCCTGGAAGACATAAAGGGATATGTATGAGATCGACAGTGAGGCAAGAATTTGGGGCCTCGAGATAGAGCTATAGGGCATGAGGATGGATGACGGGGAACCAGTACAAGAACACCTCACCAAGATGAAGGTGGTGCAAGATCAACTAGTGGCAGTTGGTCAAAGGAAGACCTCAACCAGGATGCCAGGCTGATGCTAGGAATGCTCCTCTGGAGGTATAGTAGTTTTGTGACTACAATGACTGCAGGACACAGAGCGGTGCCAGTGACTTTTGAGGGGTTGGTTCCATTACTGCTATGCAAGAAGCTTGGAAAAAGAAGTACGACAATAAGTATGACAAGGCCCTGATAGCTCAAGACAAGAGCAAAGGCAAGGTCAAGGGTAAGCCTGGTAAAGGCAAGCCCAAATCTGATGATGAAGACAACAAGAAGAAGAGAAAGAAGAGAGGAAGTGCTTCTATTGCGATGAGCCAGGACATTTTGTGAAAGATTGCAAAAAAAAGAAGATTGATAAGAAGAAGAAGGGTGCCAACTTGGAGTCAGACGAGTCATCTCATGTGGCATCATGAGAACTTTTGTTGGTGGCAACTCTGAGTGCTACTGAGATTAGATGTGTGGGGACCCCGGTGTGACTGTCAGAATATCAGACATTGAGGGTTGGTCAGAAGAGGAGTCAGGATCCTTTGAAGGTGGACAGTGACGAGTGCCTAGGGCATTTAGGTGCTTGGCAGGTGTTGCTGAAGAAGAGGGGGATTCTTCTGAGGACCAGAGGACTCAGGGTCAAATGAAGGCCATAACTTACAGGGGGAAACAACACAAAACCACAGTTAGAGCTTGACTGTTCAGGTAATTTGGATTTGTGACTGAGATATGATGTCTCGTGTATGTTGTTTGGTTGCAGATCTAGGTAGACGAAGGACAGGTTGAAACAAACCTGAGAGCTTGGTGCCTGGAGAGGACTTTAGGCTATTCACCTATCACGAGGGGGACAGTTGGAGGATGCTAGTATGTAGAGAGCATTCCAGATGGATTCATTTCTGGTTAAAGAACAAGATACTTTGAGGATATTTGGTCTATCTTTAGTAAAGTTGGTCTCTTTACTAGGGCCAATATGATTGTGAAAGAAGTTTAGATTGAGAACTTCAGTTGCTTGATATTTTGTAGTATCATGAATCTCCTTTTTGGCAAGGAATCTTGAGAAAGACATACTCGATGGATTTTGGATCGCATGACAAGTACCTTACTAAATGATCATGGCATTTGTTAAGTTGTCACTATTGTCTTATTTAACGTTATGCTAATAAAGTAAGAGTGTAGTAATCAATTTCCAAATTTATGAATTGCAATACTTCTCCCTTGTATTTATGGGTATTCGTATGGATTCTAAGGGTTTTCAGATAGATACTACCCTACAGATACTACAATGAATTCAAATCTAAAAGAGAAGTATAGTTTAGTAAACTTTGGCATGACATTGAAAGATTACAACACTGATATGGTTTAGGCCTATTTTCATTTTGAGATGAATCAAAATCAGGATATATATAAGGATGTGTTGTCTACTCAAATCTCAGATGAGAATTGATTAAAGAAGCTATAATCAATTCGTGAGTTCACCCAAAGGAATTCTAGATGGATGCTGACCTTTTATGGTAATTGTATGCATTCCAAGCTCATTATGGATACTATATTACATGGATACTATATTACAGATACTACTATGGGAATCTATTTTGGGGAAGAAGTATAGTCTTAGAATCATTGATTAGTTTTTCTACCGTAACTTATGCCAACATAAATTTATTTTAAAAGGTGGCAGAATGCTATGTCCACAACTGGACTAACTAGAGCCTAACCACAGACTACCTTGCAAATCTAAAAGAGAAGTATAGTTTAGTAAACTTTGGCATGACATTGAAAGATTATAGCACTGATATGGTTTAGGCCTATTTTCTTTTTGAGATGAATCAAAAACAGGATATTCATAAGGATGTGTTGTCTACTCAAACCTCAGATGATAATTGATTAAAGAAGCTATAATCAATTCCTCAGTTCACCTAGAGGAATTCTAAATGGATGCTTACCTTGTATGGTAATTGTATACATTCCAAGCTGGATACTATATTATAGATACTACTATGGGAATCTGTTTTGGGGAAGAAGTATAGTCTTAGAATCATTGATTAGTTTTTCTACTGTAACTTATGCCAACATAAATTTATTTTAAAAGGTGGGAGAATGCTATGCCCACAACTGGACTAACTAGAGCCTAACTAGAGCCTAACCAAGACCGGACTACCTTGAGGCTAGAGCTAGTGTGGATGGGGTCTAGATCCCATGGATTGGCTAGTCTAAGAAAGACATGGCTATTCCAGGGTTAGTAGGGCTACTTTGGAAGAAGCATGAATCTAAGTATTTTGGACATGCAGCTTAATTTTAGGGCTTACTATTAAGGATAGCTAGTATTAAGGCCTATGAGTATGAGCCAAGGGCTCTGTATTTGGGTATGAGGAGTTGGAGCCTCTTATGGATATAGACCTGTTGGCTAGGGAGCAGTAGCTAGAGGAAGAAGCATGTCGTATGGGACACATGTTCTGACCTTGAGGCTGGCTGGCTCTCCTAGTGGTCTAGACCTCAGTCTCGGGGGTGCTATTTTGTGGGATTGTCCTACGATATCAAGTACTCTTGCTTGAAGTTGTTACCCTCCAAAGTCAAAAGTGACTTGACCTAGTTGGGCCCATTTCAGAGGCGTCCCTTTTTGCCATGCCTTCTAGAGAGAGGTACATAACATTTGATTTTTATATATCTAGGGCATGATGCTGCTTAGAGGGTGTTCGCGTTCATGAGCATTTTTTGCAAGGCCTGTCCTGCATGCATCTTGTATCTATTCACATGGATCGAGGTATATGTATATACCATACCACCCCCCCAAAAAAGAAAAGGAAAAAAGGAAAAAGGAAAGATGTTGGCATCTGCTTCCAGGGTAATCTAGGCAGTGAGCTGAGACCCTCAGAGGTGGGAAGGAGCTGCTACAGAAGGGAGGAGGAGGGGAGAGATGCTATAGGAGGGAGGAGGAGGGGAGACATTTTGTAGGAGGGAGGAGCAAAGGAGAGGGAGTAGGTGTTGAGATATCAAGCTCCACTCGTGATATGCCAGGGTGACCGTTGTGCATTTATGTCACCGACTTGTTAGCTGTAGATGCGGTTGGTACACCACCCATGAATAATAGCTGGATGATAGCTATCTTTATGTACTCTAGTTAGTGGCTCAGTTAGTATGCCAGCTAGGTTAGCTGAGTTTGGTTTGAGACCGACATATAGGGTTCATCTATTCTTTTTTTGTACTAAGTGAGATTCTTTTAGCTTTCAGGCTTCATGACAGCTATCATTTCCTTTTCAGCACCTTATGGATTGCTGAACTTTTTAATTTTCAAAGCTTCTAATTGATGGTTCTTTTCAGGGGGGGGTAAAAAGAAAAGAAGGGTAAGGTAAGTGGTAGAAATGTGAGGCTATTAGATAGGCAAGAGGCGGACTAATTGGGACAATTGCTTGCTGGGAAGCTGAGTCTGAGTGGCCCCTTTCCAAATTTCCAACTCTAAGTCTTTTCTTTAAAAGTATGTAATAGGTCATCTAGTGTTTAACATCTTTTCAATCATTTTTTTTCAATTTCTAGTAAAGAAAGGGCAAGTGATGTACCTCACATTCTAGAGCACAATCTATTGAGAAGAACAGTATTAGCATCATGTAAATACCATGTGCAAATATTGTTTAATAGTGTGCAAGGTTATAGTGGTGTAGACTAAGGTCCACATTAGGAAAACTCTATGAAAATGGGGCCTAATCCGTAATTGTATATAAGTTTGGATTCCTTCATTTCTCAATAGAGTTGTACATTGCAAGTTTCTTTGGTGCACTTTCACTCTCATGCGCTCCCTCTCTTCAATTTCTCATGTATCAAAGTTCAATCCCCAATGAGGCCTATAATCTTAATGAATGTTGGAGGGTGTAATGGAAATTGTTGAGTTTATGTATGTGTTACCTTGCATATAATGCTTGTTTGCATTCAATCCTCACATGCTCATGCCTACATGAGGGATGCCATGTATAGCACTCTCACATTTCTTTCATATATCTTGTAGAGGCCTCCCTTGGGGGACGTTTTTTGGCAAGCATCATTTGGCAAGTGTTCACAAAAACGGCGAGTGCACTCTCTCCTCTCTCTCCTTTCTCGTCCTATCTCTTTCCTTATCTCTCTCTCTCTCTCTCATCTTGTATGTACTCTCCCTCCTCTTCTCCACTCCCCTCTATCCCTTGTCCCCGTTTTACTCCCCTCTCTCTCTCTCTTTCTCTCTCTCTCCAGCCGCCAATCTCCCCTCCTACATCTCTCTCCTCTCTCCTCTTTATTCATCTTTTCCTTCTCCCTCTCCTTTCTCCTCTCTATTCTTGTCTCTTTCCTTCTCTCTCTCATTGTGCATGTACTCTCTCTCCCCTCTTCTTCATGTAATAAATTTTATTTTGAAGAATATAATGGTAGGTGTAATTGGGTTCTCTTTAGATGCCAATATCTACTTTGACGAATCGTTTTGGAAGGGGATGAATCGCCATGTCATCCTTGGTATTTATAGCAACACCATTGTTTAGAGGCTAGTACGACAAGTGTGACGGTGTATTTCATCATTTTCTCAGGTCGAAGGACTACGATCAGAGCGTTTCTCAAGGTATGATCGCTGGATTCGCTTAACGATACGCTTCAGCTTCCCTCCATATTCATGACCATAAGCTGGATTGCATTGACGGCTCTTTTTCAAGCTTGTAAGCCTGGCGGTGAGCCCCATAAGCCTTGAGTATTGTCACTCGAGAGTTTTTCCACTACCTGACTGTGCCATTGCCGTGTGTGCTTGCTGACGGATCTTTTGGTTATCAGCGAGCTGAAACGCCACTCATCGCTCGCCCACAAGACCTGGTTGCCTACCAGGCTGCGTGGTGTTTTTACGTGCTAGATTTCGTCATAGCTAAAACCTTTAAGCTCGGCATGCAAGCAATGAGCTTGATACGCCGTGGAATAGAGGTATTTGGGATCCGGATTCCGGAACGATACGACTACCTACTGCATCTCCAATTGATTGGGTAGTGCTTATGTTACATATAGACTCTCCATTCTTGACTTTGTCTCCCACTCTCCATTCTTGACTTTGTCTCCCACCTGGCTTCGTGGCCTTATATGCTATATGGCTCATAGGACACGTCCATATGCTTAGTTCATGGAGGCTACCTAAGGTGCCACCTCAACTAAATAAGAAAGACTAAAATAATATAAGGCATGGAAATACTCTTTCCCCTTCAATTACATCCTTGCGTTCATCTACCTTTGTGATTGGCAGTTACGTCGGGTTCCTCAATACGTTCTCTATACCTAGCATTCTCTTATCGGCCATACTGTTATTTATTTTCATGGGTCTTCGTAACATGGAGAATAGTATGCTCAGAAAAATGTGTGGGTGTGGATTATGGAATCTTTCCAATCCTTGTGTTTTTCCATGGATTAATCTTTTGCTCTACTTTGGACATCGATAATAACAAGTCCATCAATGCCATGACACCTATCTTCCCTTTTTGTTTAAGCTATGATCTGATCCTAACTCAAGCTTTTTGGATAGTGGCAGGTATCAGTGTTGCTCGTTGAGGTTTTGTATAACGTTTCTTCCGTGGAATTCCTTTTAAAAAATAATCCATAATCCCGTAAATTTCTTTATGGATTTACCTACATTAATTCTTTAATATAGCTACTTTTTAAAAATGTAGAGTATTGTGCATAATGGTTGATGTGTGGAGATGACTCTAGTCTTCCCTTTCTTTCGCGTTTCCAGCTCTCGTTTCCATTTCTTTCTGCCTCCTTTGGATTTCTTCTTCTTTCTAGGACAAGACAAAGAGAAGAGATTGAGGATTTGTTTAAGTAATGTGATTTAAAGAGTGAATATTTGGTCTAGCTAGAGGATCCCATATGGGCAACATTTTTTACAACCACTTCCATTCAAATCCCCTTTCACTTTAGGACAAGCAATATGTAGACAAGTAATATGCAAAGCGCTCAAACACGAGACCCTCATGATAGTAGTGTTATCTTAGAGCATAGTGCGAGACTTATCCCTACTTGGTGCCAAGTTCAAGAATGATTCCATGCAAGCTCACATTGCATGGTAGGACATAGGGTGAGACTTATCCCTATTGTGTGCCAAGCTCAAGAGTGATTCCATGTAAGCTTGACTTTGGATGGGACCACATGCAAGACATGATCATATATGGCCATGGATGTCCATCTCACTACAAAAGGGGTAGCCTAGTCCTTGCTCCATTTATTTGGGCTTGCACCTTGACCCCTTGGTACCATGGATTTATAGTGTTGATTTGGAGACCAAGCACTATTTACCTTAGGTGCCTACCTCCTTGAGAGTACTTGATTCTTCAAGAATTCAATATTATTATTAAATCTATTAATAAATACTTTGGTACAATAATAGAGAGCCCCATGACCATGGATTCGGTTTTGTTGATGATGAATTTTCAAATATTCAAGTGGTTGTGGAGGACCTTGGCAATATCTTCTTTGAAATTATTAGAGGGAGAGGAGCCTTGTCAAAGAGTGGAGGTTGCCAAGCCAATGCCTACATTTACACGAAATGGGCCACTTTGGCAAGGCCTTCTTGTCTGATTTTTAAGATGCAATTGTATAAGAAAGAGAAAAACTAGGCCCCATCCATTGGTTCTTACTAGGCCACAACTACCTATACAACATCTTGCCACATGGAGTTCCAAACATTGTGATTGCCCCTCTAGGTAGAATTTATAATCAAGTTCAACAAAGGAAGAAGAAAAAATACAACAACAGATGCATGTAGGAGGTTGAAGATGATAACATGATAAGGATTCCATGGATACAACTCCCTAATGGAGTCATGCTAGAAGGAACAAAGTCATCACAAATACCCACCTAGCCATCATCCCTAGCTACACGAGAGGGCGTCCCTAGGATGGACACCAAGACACTAGATTAAGTGCGAGGGCTGAATGCTAGGATAGTAGTAGCATAGTCCCCTGCCAACCTCCTATGAGATGTAACACCATCTCACTCGAAGAGCTCAGATATCCCGTGGCCTATCAATAGACCACACCCTCATAGATGCTCCTCCCCTTGACTCCTGGCCCTTACATCCCATCTAACCTCTACCCCTCCTTAGTCCCAACTATGATGTTACTTCCCATCATCCTACATTCCAACGTAAACTTCACACTTAAAATGTCCTTAGTGCACCTCCCTCTTATCGTCACCACTCTAAGCCTCTCAACCAAAAACCCCCCATGATCAAGAAGCCAACTAGAATATAATACCATGGATCATGTCCTTCCAAGGCATCATTGTTTTCATATTGTAGCCTTGTAAGGAGGCCCCAACATCCACCTCTTGGTCGCCTCCATAACATTGTCTTCTCAGAAAAGGTTGAGATGTAGAACTCTCCCATGTCAGACAATGTTGGTTGAGATCTAGCACCTAGGTCCATGACGTGAGACATCTTAATTTTTCTCCAATTTGAGAAAGAGGCATGATGGGCTCAATTTTGTTGCTTTTAGGAGAGAACAATGGACCACATTTTCTCTTGAATTTCCAAATGAAAAGCAAGTGATGACCATCGGTGGCAATGGTTGGGCAAGATAGGGTTAGTAAGGATGAGAGTAGGACTACATATCAACTTACTTTCTCTTCAAATAATCATGGGATAGGTAAACTAATCATCTCAACATGTGTGGACTTATACTTTAGTGGATTGGGGTCTTAGACTGCCCACTTCAACTAGATAGATAATGTGTTGTGAAGTTCTCCTTTGACACTCATACCTTGTTTCTACAATCTTCTATGTGCAAGTTTCATGAATCAAAGTGGATAGTGTAGAAGGATCAAGATGGAAATATATGAGTGGAACAAGAAGCAATAGAGGAGATTTGTGCAAACTTGAGCTATGCCATGACTTTGGTTGGGGCTACATATAGAGGAGCATGGAAAGGTGATTGTGGTTGAGGGCTAAGTAAGAGATTCTCGAGGGAAAGCTAAGATTTAAGTCTAAGAAGGGGAAAGAGCAAGGAGTCAAGGAATTCTAGAGCATCCCAATTGCTTCATTGTGTCCCACCAATGGTGAAAAAATCTTTGGAGTAGGTGGCCATACATACAAATGTCCACCACCACCATGTCCTCTTTTTTGGCAACCATGTAGCCTACCACGTGTCCTAGGTGACACCGAGTGTGGGGGGTCCCAATCCTCTACCTCCTAGCCATGTCATGCCTCCTCTCCCCCACCAAAAAAGTCCGAGAGGGATGCAAGAGGAGGTCCAGATAAGCTCTTTATATCCAATGCGAGAGGAGGGGGCACCAATGCTTATGGGATCTTATATCCCTAAAACCATGTGTCACAGCCGCAAGCCTCCTTCAATAAACTGTGCTCCACACACCATTTGAGGGGTGAAGGCCACCACCTCCAACACCCCCTTGTGGCCAAACCCTGAGGCAAACCAAACTTGGTGCTGACTAAACTTGACCACGGCCAAACACAAGGTCGGGTCAATCAACAAGGACTATCCACCAAGAAATTCCACGGGTACATTTGCCAAACTCCACAAGGGAGTACGATGTAAGCCTACATGAGATAAGTGTTAGATATCAATGCTCCACTCTCGTGTAACTACGCAGGAACCAGCTAACTCTACTTGTAAGCCCCCCATATGAGGAGAAGGCATTTGAGTAGCTCGGTTCTCCGGTAGGTCCTGGTTTGGACACTAGATGGAGGCCATGTGTGGCCTGATGGCTGGACCGCTTCAGATAGAGTTGGCACACCGCCAACTAGGCTACATGCAAGTGCGGGAAGGCATCCCTTGACTGACCGCACTGAGGGTAGATGGAGCATTTCTCGGGGTAGCCCACTCTCGGGTTGCGGGGCCCGTTTGGAGCCTCAAATGATCCTGGATGGCTCTGGGCCGAACGGAGACCGTACATTAGTTGCTCTGTTTTGGGTACCGGTTCTATCGTATGGTCGGTGGCCTATTTCAAGACCGACCCCCAGTCGACCGTTTTGGGCGGACTGGGTCGGTCACCTAATTGAGCCTAATCGACTACGACTGGTGGCTATATAAGAGCAAGCCCATGAAGCCCATTTGATCACTGGCTACAGCAACCCTGATTCCTTAGCATCCAGCCTGCGTCTTCTACTATTTCCAGCATGCCATCGAAGCTTCTTTCACACGAGCGCATGGTTGGGAGGCAGCGCCATCTATTGTATCAGTTCTACAGTAATCAAATTTTTGATTCTCCATACTATCTTCTTTTCTCTCTTGCGTACGAGATCCTGTTATCTGTTGAGCACAGACGTATTATTTTCTTACATGGTATCAGAGCCTGGACTCTAGCAAGAAGATTTGGTAGTGTGTTTCTGTTTGTTGCGAGCAGATTGTGAGAGATGGCCCAGCCGGCAAGACTGCGAATCCCACCGTTCGGCGAAAGCGGAAAGTTGGACGGCTCTAACTATCCACTGTGGAAGTTCAAGATAAAGACCATCCTAAGCGCATACGAGCTTTGGGACACTGCTACTGGGGTGGATGTGAGGCTGGTTGCGAGACCCGATCCAGCCAATGCAGGATAACAGATAGTACCAACTGCGGATGAGATTCTCACGTCGACAAGAAATGCAGATGCATTGTGTTCTATTGTCTGCAGTGTTGGTGATTCCATCATGGCGTTAATTCAACATGTCACCACAACCGAGGAGGCATGGACGATCTTGAAAAATCAGTACGAGACCACGAATCAGACGCAGATTCAGAATCTGGAAACTCAACTCACAAACGAGAAGTTGTCTGAGTCTGAAGCGACAAAGAAGTTCATCACCAGGGTGAAGAATCTACGTGATCAGATGACTACGATTGGCATCACCATCACCAGCGAGAATCTAGCACGAAGGTGCATACGGATTCTCCCACCAAAGTACGACGGTCTTGTTATGGCGCTGAATACGCAGAACAGAAATCCGCCCCTCAACTTTGAGGATTTCAGCGTGATGCTTCTGGAGGAGGAGATGCATCAAAAGATGAGGATTGGAGAAGATTCGGCTTTTTGGACCGGATCAAAGAAAGGTAAGGGTAAGGACTCTGGTACCCCATCTTCTTCTGATGATAAAAAGAGAAAGAAGAAGATCAAGTGCTTCTATTGCAACAAGGCAGGGCACAAGCAGAATGAGTGTCGAAAGAAGATTGCAGATGAGAAGAACGGAGTAAAGAAAGAGTCCAGCAACAGTGCGCAGGCAATACCAGTAGAGCTATTCATTGCAATTGAGGAGATTTGCACGGAGGCAGTTCATGTACCTGCGAATGGACCGTGGATCATTGACAGTGGTGCATCGCGCACATGAGCAGCCGGAAGGATTGGTATACCTCTCTACAGCCAGTAGGGAATGACATCCTGGTAGCATTCGACAATGATGCAAAATGTCTAGCAAAAGGAAAAGGTACGATTGCTCTCAAGTCAGATGGAGTTGTAAAACAGTTGTCCGATGTTCTTTATGTGCCAGATATCAAGAGGAACTTGTTGTCCATTTCCACGATCACGGGACCTCAAAGTTCAATTCGATAAGAATGGTGCACAGATTCTGGATCTTCAAGGGAAGGTCATTGGTAAAGGTACACGGCGCAACAACATTTACGAACTCTTAGCTTTCAGTGCTCGAGCAGATGTAAAGCAGATGTAAAGAACACTAAGCTGTGGCATGACAAGTTTGGTCATCTAAGCCTGAGTTCTTTGAAGGAGATGCATAAAAGTGGAATGATTGCAGACCTACTAGAAATTTCAGATCTGCTCGATGTATGTGAAGCTTGCATGATGGGCAAGCAGCATCGGCATCCCTTTCCTAAAAAGGTCAGCAGGGCAAAGGCTCCTCTATAGAGCTCATTCACACGGACCTCTATGGAAAGATGGAGACGGAAGCTTTGGGTGGTTCCTACTACTTCATGACGCTGATCGACGACTACAGTAGAAGGATATGGATATACTTCCTGAAGACTAATGACGAGGCTTTTAGTAGGTTCAAGGAATGGCATGTAATAGTCGAGAAAGAAACAGGGAGGAAGGTGAAGAAGTTGAGATCAGACAAAGGTGGAGAGTTCACATCAACTGAATTCGAAAGTTACTGCAAAAGTCACAAAATCAAAAGGCAGAAACCCCCACCACATACATCACAGCAAAATGGAGTAGCAGAATGCAAGATGCGCGTCATCTGTGAAATGGACCGGAGTATGATGAAAGGGAAAGATTTGCCAAAGACTTTCTGGGCTGAAGCATGTAACACTGCAGTTTACATCCTGAATCGTAGCTACACGAAGGCTGTGAATGGGATGACTCCACTAAAAGCCTTTTCTGGTAAGAAACCTTCAGTTGCACGTTTCAGAGTTTTGGATGTGACTATTTTGTGCATGTCCCTGATGCTACTAGGATCAAATGGGAACTGAAGAGCCGAAAGTGTATTTTCTTGGGCTACAATGAAGAGGCGAAGGGTTACCATCTCTATAACCCTGTTACCAAGAAGGTAATTATAAGTCACGATGTGGTCTTCTCAGAACAGCCGCATCAATTGGAGGAGGATGCTTTCTTCCCAGACAACCAGGACTAGGATATCCATCTAGTACCACCACCAGTAGTAGACCGAACTCCCCCAATGGTGCGTGGGAGGATTCAAGACAAAGAAGATGAAGAAGAGCCTGTAGAACCGTAACGGCAACGGCCATTCTCGAAGTGGGTAAAGCAGCTTTTGGATGGCAGAGAGCCTCCAGCCATTGAGGAGGAACCATCCGAACACTGTTGGTCTAAGAGATAAGAGGAGCAAAGAAGGGCGCAGGAACACTTGGTCAACTATGCTTTGATGACAGAAGTGATCCGTGCTGATGAACCCAAGTGTCTTGAAGAGGCACAGGGTGATGATAGGTGGATGGAGGCTATGCAGTCAGAGTATGATTCCATAATGAAGAAAACACTTGGGACCTTGTGGATCGACCACCAAAACACAAGGTAATCGCAACCAAGTGGGTGTACAAGACCAAGTACAAGTCCGATGGCATGTTGGATAAGTACAAGGCTCGGCTCGTGGCAAAAGGATTTGCACAGGTACTTGGTTTTGATTATCAAGATACTTTTGCTCCCACATCTCAACTAACCACAATTCACAGTGTTTTGGCTTTAGCTGCCCAAGGAAGTTGGCCCGTGTTTCATATGGATATGAAATCCGCCTTTTTGAATGGAGAACTCAAGGAGGAGGTATACGTGGAACAACCACTAGGTTTTGGGATCCTCGGTTCAGAAGGTAAAGTCTACAAACTGAAGAAGGCACTTTACGGGTTGAAACAGGCCCCACGAGCGTGGTACCAGCGAATTGATGCCTACTTTCTGCAAAACCGGTTCAGGAGGAGCCCTTTTGATGCAAATTTGTATATCTTCAGAGAAGGAGGCAGATATATGATCGTGGTCCTTTATGTGGACGACCTTGTCATAATAGGGAACCATTGAGAGAAGATCTCGCAGACGAAGCATTTGCTAGGAAGAGAGTTTGAAATGACAGACCTCAGACTGATGCATTTCTGTTTAGGGATTGAAGTTTGGTAGGAGCCAAAACAGATCTTCATTTCACAGCTGAAGTATGCTGGAGAGATACTGAAGGCATTTGGCATGGCTGAGTGCAAGACAGGTTGTACTCCTATGGAGGTTGACGCGAAGCTCTCAAACGAGGATTCATCACCACTGGTGGACGAAGCAAAGTACAGAAGGCTTGTGGGCAGCTTGATTTACCTGTGCAACACACGACCGGACATCAGTTTTGCGACTGGTGTACTAAGCAGGTTTTCCAATAAGCCCCAGGAGAACCATTGGAGGGTAGGTACGCGGGTGCTGAAATACATCAAAGGCACACTTGATTATGGCATCACCTATACCAAGGGCAACATCTTGATTGGATTCTGTGACTCAAATTGGGCAGGAGACGTGGACAACAGGAGATCAGTGACAGGGTACTGTTTCTCACTTGGATCTGGAGCTGTGTCATGGGTCAGCAAGAAGCAACCCACAGTTGCTCTTTCTTCTACCAAGGCCGAGTACAAATCTGCATGCTTTGCTTCTTGTGAGGCAATGTGGCTGAGGATGATTCTAGGGGACATGGGTGTAGTGCATAACAAGCCCTACGCAGTTATCATGTGACAATCAGAGTTGCATAGCGATTGCAAAGAACCCGGTGTTCCACGCTCGCACAAAACACATTGAGATTCAATATCACTTTGTACACGAGCTCATCATGGATGGTGTACTGTCCGACTACAGAGAATGCTGTGGATATCTTCACAAAGGCTCTTGGAAGAGACTTGCTGGAGAGGCATCTTCATCGACTTGGCATTGGGCCGAAAAAGTAAGTTCACTTGCGGGTGGACATTGAGGGGGGGTGTTAGATATCAATGCTCCACTCTCGTGTAACTACGCAGGAACCAGCTAACTCTACTTGTAAGCCCCCCATATGAGGAGAAGGCATTTGAGTAGCTCGGTTATCCGGTAGGTCCTGGTTTGGACACCAGATGGGGGCCATGTGTGGCCTGATGGCTGGACAGCTTCAGATAGAGTTGGCACACCACCAACTAGGCTACATGCAAGTGCGGGAAGGCATCCCTTGACTAACCGCACTGAGGGTAGACAGAGTGTTTCTTGGGGCAGCCCACTCTCGAGTTGTGGGGCCCGTTTGGAGCCTCAGATGATCCCAGATGCAAATGGAGACCGTACGTTAGTTGCTCTGTTTTGCGCACCAATTCTATCGTATGGTCGGTGGCCTATTTCGGGACCGACCCCCAGTCGACTGTTTTGGGTGGACTGGGTCGGTCACCCAATTGAGCCTAACCGACTACGATTGGTGGCTATATAAGAGCAAGCCCGTGAAGCCCATTTGATCACTGGCTATAGCAACCCTGATTCCTTAGCATCGAGCCTCCGTCTTCTACTATTTCCAACATGCCATCGAAGCTTCTTTCACAGGAGCGCACGGTTGGGAGGCAGAGTCAGTTCTACAGTAATCAAATTTTTGATTCTCCATACTATCTTGTTTTCTCTCTTGCGTACAAGATCCTATTATCTGTTGAGCACAGACGTATTATTATTTTCTTACAATAAGAAGGACCATATGTGAATAATAAGGTTTTCATGGCCTTGTCTTAAAAAAAGACGAAGATGGAGCTGCCTACTGCATGTGAACTTTAGGGTGAATTTTTTTCCCTTGACTTTCATGCATCATTTCTTCTTGCCAATTCATATTCCACCTTGCACCTCTTTCCTCTCCTTTTCCTCTTCATCATGTCATGCCTCTTATTGAGACTTTGCTATAAGTTGTGAGTCCTTCAATTGTTGTAGCTCCTCTTAATTTTTAAGGTAAGGGGACTTTTTCTATTGCATTATCTTCTCAAGCTAGTAAGACCATGTATGTCATGGGCCCTTTGTGAGCTTCTCCTCTATTATACAATCTATTGCTATACTTTGGCTCTTTCCTGTACATCATGGGCCCTTTGAGAGCTTCTCCTCTACTATACAGTCTATTCCATCCTACAATTGGGTCCTTCATGTACATCATGGGCCCTTTGTGAGAGCTTCTCCTCTACTATACAATCTATCGCTATACTACACCTCTCCCATATTACTTATTTTTTCTTGTGGTGGCATGACTTTTGCACCTCTCCAAGATCTAATATTATAGGTCTCTAAGGATTTTTCTCTTAATACCTACACGACCTCAAGTCTTTGCTGCCTACTGAGCTTTGTGTTTGTAGTGTCACAATGATTGTTAGCTACTTCAATTGTCGACATCTCTACAAAGTTCTTCAAGTGGCACGAGTTTATATCAAAGACTCTTCTTTGAAGCTTCTACCAACCATTGCTTGTGTTGAAAGCTTTGCTTAGACACCTCATGTGTGATAAAGATTTCATGACTACCTCTCATGTCTTGTTTTAGGTATGGGTTGCTTCCTTTGCTAAATCTTCTTGGGCGTATTCTTGATTTGTTTTGTAATGAATCATACCAAGGCCATTAAGGGCACTCAAAAATGAGAAAATTCACTAAAAAGAACTTCCCAAATGACACTCACTCACCAAACTTGGCAAACACAAACTTGAATTTCCTTTGTATAAACACAAAAATTATATAACTATATAGCAAGGAATTTAGTGAGGTAGTCCAATTGACCTTTGGAATCTGGAGGATGCATTCCATAGCTTAAATGGCATAATTTTGTAGGTATAGGTGCCCCATTTTGTGATGAATGCTAACTTCTGTTGATCTTCCTCAATGATTGAAATTTTGTTGTACCCAGTATAGCCATCCAAGACTACCTTGCTATTTTTCCTTGAGCCCTAAAAGATCTTAGAACCTCTCTTTGATTCTTGGCAAGGTGCCTTGAATGGCATGTGCTACTTGTAGCTGAAGTATGAATTTGGTTAATTTGGTCTTATCAGTCTCTAGCTTGCACATCCATGCTTATAAATAGAGAAAAATTTTATTCCAACGTCTTCGATGGCATGAAATGTGGTGGATACATCCTCAATGCTTGGTGCTACCTTTTTGAAACACTTGCCTACCCAAATCTCCCTTAAGGGCTTTCTGTTGGGACTCCTAATGTTCCCCTAGGCTCACTCTGATTGGGATATGATCACACACAATGTCCTCTAGGAATTTTGACATAGCATCCCCAATGGAAGTCACCTTGGGCCTCCTTACACTCTCATATTTGTGCCATCATTAATTCTTCCTAATTGGTTCCCAAGTTCTCCTTTGCTAGGTTCCTAGAGAACTTCTTGTCATTCTTGCTTATTTTTTCTCGGCCATGCTCTAGTAGTATTGCACATAAATATTGCATTTGTATCCTTTCAGGTCATTTATCATAAATTTCCTTATTTATTGGATCACATTCTGTAATGGCACTCCTGATTCCAAGTGTCGATGATGTCATTTTTGGTAACAACTTGCATATCTTGAGCTACTATGAAAATGAATATTTCAAAGTAGAAAATGAATCATAGAAAAAGTAATGTCTTATGCTTGGATAGCATGGTGAGGGATATCTATGCACCCACTTACCACATTCCCATCTCCCACCATAATCACCAAATGTTGACGTTCTTTTAATTACTCCCACCCATCTTCCTCTCTCTCATGCATATGCTATGTTACAACCCTAGACTTTAATTCCTAGGACATTGCATATCAATAATTGTGTCGAAGGAAATCCATCAACTAGCTCTATCATTCATGCTATTGGGGGAATGAGAAAGCAAACAGTGTATTGTGTTCTACCCATGATGGCCTGTAGCTATGGATAAAACATTCGATGCAACTCATAAAGAAGTGAGATAATAGAGAATTATAGAGCTATGAATTGGCATTCCATTCATGTGGGCAAATAAACAAAACCATGTAGAGAATTGCAATGACAACAAGTCTACATGATAGTCTAAACGATGGAACAAAACACTCTAAGTCTGCCCAACATCGAGAACCTCCAAGCCTGTCTATTTTTGTATCATCATTTGAAAGCCCCTACAATTGGCCATGTGCTCCTATATTTGTAGCCTAGATCTTGGATTTCAAACTCCTCCATCATGGGTTCAAGAAGTTCTCCTTGCTAAATTCTTTCCATAGCCTTCAAAATAAAAATGATTGAGACCCGAATTGCCATTTTACTCCTAGTGGATCTTTTCCATCATTGCATTTCAAGGGATAACAACTATGCTTGGGTTCACAAAAGTCTTATAGGCTTCTCCAAAATTTCATCAAGAGCATAAAACTTCTTCATCTATGAAGAACTAGTCAACCTCATTCTTCATCGTGGTCAACAATAGCCTTCCTCTACTTAATGCATTAGATTTGTCATTTCCTTTCTTTCTCAACATCATCAACTAGCATTGATTGTTCTCCTTGACAATATTTTTATATTGATTTGTTTTAACCAATGCCCCATGTTGATTAGCAAGCTTAGCTTTGTGAATTCCACTCTTCTTCAAGGGTTACCATGTGTACTTAGTACCAATATGCTTCTCTACATCGTACTCATTTGTATTTGCATGATGCATGACATTCTTATCATATTGCTAAAGTCTTCAAAGCAAAATATCAAAAGTTTTGAGAAAAATATCACATATATCCCCTTTATATGCTTTGAAACCTATGGGACTATTTCGTTAATGCAGTATATAGAGCTCATACCCATCTTATATCCAACCAAGCTTATGACATGGGTGTGGATAAGGACCTTTTTATATATTCAACTCAATGCTCCCATTGTCCACAATAATGAGTAATATTCTCCCATTGATCATACTTGGAAGATCATCTTCCTTGCATCCTTGGTAGAATTTCCATTGAGGAAATATTATTTGCCATGATTTTAGCCTTAGGATGCTCTTGGGATTTTATTTTCAAGCACTCTTGCAAGTTCTCTTTGTCATATCATTATCTCTCTTTTTTCCTATATTTTAAATTCAAAGGCCTTGTACTTCACACATGTAAATGATGCCACTACTACCACTCGCTTGGCATCTTTTATACCTTCCATAAGATGCATGTTATCTTGTAGACCTTTGGAAGTTTGGCCTCTTGATTTTGTGTCTTGCTATTCTCTGTCATATTAGCTTGTTGATTTTTGACACAACTAATTTGTTGATTTTTTCCATGCTACTTATTGTAGCCTTTATGGAATGCTTCCTATTTAAGGTCATCTATTATGCCTTCTCAAGTAGTTATTCAAACAAGACTAGCTTCCTTTTGAAGGACTATTGTAGCCCATTAATAAACTTCATGGCTCACATATTGTCAACTTCCTTAACATCCGTCATGCCTTTTGAAGTAGTTATTTCAAACAAGACTAGCTTCTTTGGATGGACTATTGTAGCCCATTAATAAACTTCATGGCTCACATATTCTCAGCTTCCTACACATCTAGTTTAATAAAAGGTTTATATAAGGTTTCCATGCAATCCTTTACGCTTTGGTCCCATCCTTGCCTCAATCTTGATAGTACTTATGGAGGTCCAAATCATAAGCTAACGGAAGAAATTCCTTATTTTCCATATCCACAAAGTCTCTCAATTGAGACATTGGAGACTTTGAAGAGTATCTTCTCTACTATGTGTATGTATCCACCTCCTCCTGGTTGTATGCCCTTTTATATTCAAGGATGCAAACTGAATCTTGTCCAACTTGTCCAATGCCTAGGCATCAAATTATTGTCTCAACGTGAGAAACCATTACAACAATACATTAGTAGTCAATGAGCTATCATAATATAAAATCTCTACCTTTGTCTTCACCACGAGGCTTTTGTTTGGACTTTAAGGTGATGATGTTGAACTAGCATCTATATGCACCTCTTTTCATAAATAATTCTACAACACTTGTTGAACTTCTTCACCATTAGAGGTTCTTTGTACGGATAAAGGACTCCCTTAGATACCTAAGGGGAATACCAAGCGATCATATGCCAACCCAATTCGGAAATCATCTTCCATGTTCATACAAATGCTAGTGGCATGGAAATGGTGCGGTCTTGGCTCAACTTGACAAGGATCACAAGGTGAATTTTCTCAATTACTTTCTAAGAAGGTAACTAATGGAGAAAACTACAACTAAGGCACTACTATATGGGAGGGTTTGCTGGTATTCTATTCTTTGCACGAAAGCTAAATGCTGCAAAATAGAGTTATAGCGCTATTGAATGCAAGATTCTGGTAATATTCTATGGCACGACCAAGTACTCTCATTACCCTTTCGCACTAATTACATTTTTAATAAACATATTCTCAAGTAAGGATTAAAAAGTGGATCCCTTTTTCAAAGAATGCAACATGGAGATTGTTGAACATTTGTGCGTGTGCATGCATGCGTGCATGTGTGTGTGTGTGCGCACCCGCACGCACATGTGTGTGTGTGTGAACATGTGCATGTGTGCATGCGCACGTGTGCGTGTGTGTGTGTGTGCGTGGTGCGTGTGTATGTGCATGCACGTGCATGTGTGTGTGTGTGTGTGTGTGTGTGTGTGTGTGTGTGTGTGTGTGTGTGTGTGTGTGTGTGTGTGTGTGTGTGTGTGTGTGTGTGTGTGTGTGAGAGAGAGAGAGAGAGAGAGAGAGAGAGAGAGAGAGAGAGAGAGAGAGAGAGGATTGAGCCCCAATTTGGCTATATATAAAAGTAGGATGGCAAGGAGATGATATTACTATAGCAATTTGCATTCTCAACTAGCTTGCTTAAATTGAACTTATAGATAAGGGAGCAGTATAGAGTAAAAAAATGCTCTAAATGCAGAAGACAAACAAATTTCTTTTTTATAACTATCGAATAATCTCCTTCTTCTATGAGCATGAGTACAAATTAACATATGGTTTCCCCCTAAGTTGCAAATCATCCTTTTCCTTTGGAAGCAAGACCTTAAAAATATGCCAAAGGGAATATGAAACTTTTGGTGAAAGTATCATATTGGCACTACTCTATTGTAAACCATGGAGCACGAGTTGTTGTTTTGTTGGTGAAAGTATCATATTGGCACTACTCTATTGTAAACCATGGATGAAACCATGGAGCACGAGTTATTGTAAACCATGGAGGAAACCATGGAGCACGAGTTATTGGCACTACTCTATTATAAACCATGGAGGAAACCATGGAGTCAGGGATCTGTGGGTTGATGCAAGGCATCTCCAAATGAGGCGTTATGGCCTTATAATTGCTTAGGTACTATAGTTTAAGAATCAAGGCATGAAGTCGAGATAATGTGGAAGATCAACCAAGAATATGCAAGTGTCATCCCCTCCTTTTGGTGGTTGATTGACTTGGTTATCGACTAAGAAAGTATGGCTAGGACAGGATGGTAATCAAATAACCCTATAAGGAAGAATAGTTGAAAGTATGGCTACGAGAGGATGGTGATCAAATAACCCTGTAAGGAAGAATAGCTATTGTCGTTAAAGTAGGAATATTCACACCTTCTTGCATCCGCCAACTTTGTAGAATGTGGTTATGTCCTTATCGATTCCATTTTGGATAATCATCTTGTCATAACCTTTTCTCGCCTTAGTTGCACCCTTGTTGTTTACCTCTCTACGCTGGGACGTACTGGCCTTAGCCCTTTTGGCCTGATGTAGCTCTTCACTGAAGGCCTTTGCTTGGTCCCTTGTAATTACATTCAAGGATATAGAGGGAACCTGGCCTCTCTCAATGATGAGAAGATTGAGACGTGCATTCTTAGGTGCCAGTGGTGTTAGTCTGTGCATTGAGCAGTCCTTGTAAAGGTGATCCATTCCACAACCAAAATACAATGGTGCACCCATGTTGGAGGCATTTGCCACTGGTATGGTTTGGTCATCCTCGTATGGGCAATCCTTGAAGGAGTGAGGTCCTTGGAATTTAAAACATGATACTGGTAGATTAGCCTCTCCATTGTATGGAAATTCATTAGCCTTATGAGGACCTTGACATTTATAGCATTGAATCGGCAGTCTCCTTACAAGGTGTTCATATCTCTCATCGGCTGAGGGATAGGAGCCATTTGCATTGCTAATTGTCCCTGGTTGGATGGATTTGGTGGTGTAGGTATAGTAAGAAGTGGTCGTTGCTAGTACATGGGGAATGATCTTAGGATATCGACATTGGGATGTCTCATGATTCCCACATTGTTCACAATGGGCACAATAGAGTGCTAGCCTTGCTCGAAGGTGAGAGCATTCGTTGGTGGGATGGTTCCCAATATGGATCCCACACCATGCATTGTCACACCTTGGGAATAGATAGATATTACTAGGGTCTTCCTTGGCTGTTCATCCCTCCAGTTGTTGGCTTAGCTGATCTAATAAATTAGTGGCTAGTTCCTCCATATTCACACCCATGCTGGGTGGGTCTGGGATACTTCTAAGGAGGCAGATGTGGTATTTTATCCTTGGGTCTTTTCTCATCTAAGCGCACAACAAATTGGAAAAGGTTTCCCTTAATCTAGCTGTTATAGATGGGGTAGGAGATTGGGGATCATTAGAGCTAGAGCTTAGAGCCACTAAGACTCGATAGGTGCATAGGTCAATAGGAGGGTATTTGAGGCACTATCCTTAGGTTCAACATCAACTCTTAGGACTCTTCCTGATCTTAAGTGCATGTGTTGGTTAGTGCAATTTGTTAGAATTTGTTGTTAATGCCCCACATGTTTTGCCCCCCCATCTATGAGGAGAACGGCAAGGGGCTTAGGTAGTTAGAAGGGGGAGTGATTGAGAGGGGGTCATCGAGCAGTCAAAGTCAATGGTCGGTGGTCAATGGCCAGTGGTCAAGGTCAATGGACGATGGTCAAGGTCAATGGTTGGTGGTCAAATGGTCAGTGGCCAGTGTCAATGGTCAGTGGCCAGTGTTAATGGTCGGTGGTTAAGGTCAATGGTTGGTGGCCAATGTCAATGGTCGGTGGTCAATCCACCACCCCTTTGTGGCCTCTCCACTCTATTACATAAAGCCCCCTTCCCCCTCACTATCATATAGCACTCAAGCCTTCAGCCTCTCAGCACTGAAGTTGATCTAGTAGCGCGCACTTAGTAGGGCGAAGGGGACTTGTCTAGCCCACCATTGGTGGAAGAAGATTGCCGCAACTACTGCCCTTTGTAGCTGCTCCTCTTGCAGCCTTTTGCCCTTCATTCTAGAAGGAAGAACTTGTTCAGTTTTGCCATTTCCTTTGTTACTTTGTTGTTGCACTTTTGTTGAGTTGATTCCCAGCAAGTATTCATGTCTTTTGCTTTCGTTGTACCGTGATTTCTAACATGCTATTAGAGCCCATGATCTAGGGCTCACTTGGGAGCTTGAAGGAAGGGACTTCCATGCTAGAATCTTTGCCGAAGACTATCCCGATTCAAGTATTACTTGCTGCCCTTGCTGTCCAAATAGTAAGGAAGAAGATTTCTATTTCTAGACATGTCGACAAAAGCCTTATCCACGACAGCCCCCTCTCCCTCTTCTTCTCATCTTCCTTCTTCCTTCATCCCTAACTTCGGACAAAGTGGGAAGATCGATGGTACCAACTAGTTGATATGGAAGGTGAAGATCCGGAGTCACCTCGTGGCCTGGAAACTATGGAGGCTCATCATAGGAGGTGATCCAAGGCCGGTAGACACGTTGGATAGCAAAGGAAACATAGTTACCCCTGCAAATCCAAATGATCTCAAGTACTAACGAGACGGACAACATGGCCCGCATCCTCACTCTCCATCATTAACTTTGCAACATGGATATGAGTGAGGATGATAAAGTACACGACCACCTGATGAAGGTGAAGGTTGTGAGAGACCAACTTGTGGTAGCTGGTCAAAAGGTGGATTCAAGCTAGTTGGCACTAATGGAGCTTACATAAGCTACCCAAAGGTGACGACGGTCACATCAGGTCAAAGAACAAAGCCCATGAATTTTGAAGAGCTTTGCCCTCTTCTCATCCACTAGAGAGGATTTGTACTCCCAGGCAGATGAGAAAGCCCTAATTGTGAAGACAGGTCCAGCAAGGGCAAGTCCAAGGACTTCCACAAGAAGAATGACGATCAAGAGCGTAAGAAGAACATGAAATGCTTCCATTGCGAGAAGCCTGGTCATATGGCGAAGGAATGCCACAAGAAGAAGGCGGACCTAAAGCGAAAGAAGCAGAACAGGGGCAAGGAGGAGTCAAGCGGGGAGGCGGCAAATGTTACCACAAAGAAGCTTTTCATGATCTCAAAAACATGCTCTGCTCTCTTGGCTGGAGAGAATGACAATGGCTGGACAATGGTGCCTCAAAACACATGTCCTTCAAAAAGGATTGGTTCAACACCATGGACTCTACTTATCCAGGCTCCAAAGTAACGATGGGGGACGTGCCCGTTCAAAGGTGTTGAAGGTATTCCTTTCGTCAAGCTCTGAGGAAGAGAAGGTAATATCTGGTGTACTTTATGTTCTTAACTTATGCAAAAACCTTTTGTTTGTGAGCCAGATGGCCCAGTATAAAATGCCGGTTCTCTTCAACAAAGGTCAAGTCATAGTAAAGACCAAGGACAGAAAGGTGGTTGCTAGAGAAGTACAGGACCATGGGTTGTATCAACTCAATGTCCTACTTGTTCATGGAGATTAAGGCCGGTCCAAACTCTAGCACAAACGGTTTAGGCATGTGAATTATGGCACTTTCATCGACATGCAGAAGACCAAAATGGTGGATGGACTTCCGCCAATCACAGGCAAAGATGGTGTCTGTCGAGCTTGCTTAGAAGGGCAAGCAGCATCAAGACAAGTTCCCTCAAGAGGCTTCATCCAAGGCAAAGGCCCCTCTAGAGTTGGTCCATTCCGACTTATGTGGATTGATGTCAACAAACTCCTTCACAAATTCAAGGTATCCTCTTTTATTTGTCGACGACTTCAGCAGGATGACTTGGGTTTATTGTATTGCCAAGAAATCTCAGTCCTTTGAAAAGTTTAAGGAATGGAAGGCAAGGGTGGAGAAAGAAACAGAAAGGCAGGTCAAGGCTTTCTGTACTGATCGGGGAGATGAGTTTACATCAACTAAATTCAACAGCTTCTGCAAAACATTGGAATCAAGTGACAATTGACTACAGCTAGAACTTCTCAGCAAAATGGTGTAGCTGCTAAAAGGAAACACAAGACCTCAGTTGAGATGGGATTGAGTATGTTGCAAGGCAAGAATCTTGCCAAAGCCTATTAGGGTGAAGCCCTGGCAACTGCAATTCATATTCTCAACTGGACGAAGACAAAGGCTGTGGAACACATGACTCTATACGAGGCGTACTATGGTAAGAAACCAACAATCTCTCACTTACGAATTTTTGGTTCTAACACCTATGTTCATGTGCACAAGGATGAATGGAAGAAGCTTGATCGCAAAAGCCAACGGTGCATCTTTGTTGGATACAGTGAAGAGTCTAAGGTATACAGACTCTTTGACCCCAAGAAGAAGCAAATCATTGTTAGCCAAGATGTAGTGTTTAAGGAGACACTACAAAATACTGCTAGGAATTCAGAGCTCTTCCCCCTCCCCCACCCAGAGTTGTCATTGAGTTGGTCCCCCAGGAGGCCCCAAAAGCCGAAGACGAGGAGGAGGACCAACCAGCTCCAATACCCACTTCATAGGATCCTCAGCCAGCGAGGAAACTCCCAAAGTGGTATCTCAGGACTTTACAGGAGTCTCGAGTGA
Organism: Dipteris shenzhenensis; assembly: GCF_047967505.1. Classification (NCBI taxonomy): domain Eukaryota; kingdom Viridiplantae; phylum Streptophyta; class Polypodiopsida; order Gleicheniales; family Dipteridaceae; genus Dipteris; species Dipteris shenzhenensis. The sequence goes on from NC_141619.1 coordinate 23,178,437, forward strand.
TAGAGATACATGAGAGAAGTTCTCGCCTTCGAAGGTCCTAGCGGCATGCTTTGGCTTCATCTGCTCACTGTGCATTGGTGACTCAGGTCACAGAACCCATGCCCTTTGAGGAGAGTGGCAGACGGCCATGTAGATAGAGATGGATGCCATCCAGAAGAACCACACATGGGACTTAGTGGATTGACCTCGCAAGAGGAAGGTCATCGAAACCAAGTGGGTCTACAAGCAGAAGTTCAAGTCTGATGGGAGCTTGGACAAATACAAAGTTAGATTGGTGGTGAAGGGATATGCTTTGTCAAAGGGTCTTGACTTTGATGAGACCTTTACCCCAATTGCTCGGATGACATTGATTCGGACAGTCATAGCTTTGGCTGCACATCACAATTGGTCCATCTTTCATATTGATGTCAAATCTGTGTTCCTTAATGGGACCTTGGAGGAGGAAATTTATGTTGAGCAACCCCCAGGGTCTCATGTTCTAGGGTCCACATCACAGGTCTACAGATTGAGGAAGGCATTATATGGGCTGAAACAGGCTCCCACAGCATGGTACCAGCGGACAGATGAGTTCTTTGATAGGATTGGGCTCGAGAGGAGTCCTTCTGGTCCCAACCTCTACTTCTTCATTGAGGCAGGGACAATGCTGGTTATCATTTTGTATGTGGATGATCTCGTGCTCACTGGGAATCACAAGGACAGAATAGAAGCTGCTTATGACAAAGTTCAAGATGTCAAACTTGGGGCTGCTCCACTACTTCCTTGGTATTGAGGTACGGCAGAGCAGTGACAATATTTTCATTTGTCAGGAGAAATATTGTCATGAGCTACTTAGGAGGTTCCAACTGGAGAACTGCAAGCCTGCAGTTACACCGATGGAGGTTGGGCTAAATCAACATCCATGAGCCATCAACATTGGTGGATGCTAGACGTTACCGACGATTGGTAGGGAGTCTTCTATACCTTACCAACACTCGGCCTGACATCTCTTTCTCCATTAGAGTCTTATGCAAGTTCTGTGCCAAACCCAAGGAGGCACACTAGAGAGCAGGATTAAGAGTACTACATTACCTACAGGGTACTAGTACCTATGGCATTGCCTACACCTCAAGCTTGGACCTTGGGGATTTCTGTGATTCCGATTGGGCTATCTTCGACACTCGGAGATCCACTACATGCTATTGTTTTGTGCTTTCTTTAGGAGCTATCTCATGGCTTCACAAGAAGCAACCTTCCGTTTCCCTCTCATCAACGCCCGAGGGGTCCACTAGGGTTTATCGTATGGTACCATGTGAGTGTAAGGGAGGGGGGTTATATAAGGGAAGGAAGGTACATTTTATAAGGTAAGGTCCCGTAAATAGGGGGTAGATAAGGGGAATTTTCATATATTTATTGCACGCAGGTGACGTCTCCTTATTACTACTAGTGAATCCCCTGTGTATCAACGGGGCAGAGTACAGGGCTACATGCACCGCAGCATGCGAATCTTTATGGCTCATATGTATCTTGGAGGATGTGGACCAGACACAGACGGAGGTGACCGTGATCTTGTGTGACAACCAGAGTTGCATGACGATTACGAAGAATCTGGCATTTCACACCAGAACCAAGCACATCGAGGTTCACTACCATTTTGTTCAAGAGCTCATTATCGATGGCATTGTTGAGCTGATGTATGTCCCCACTATTGACAACCTTGCTGATGCTTTCACGAAGGCTCTCCCTCGAGAGCAACTGGAGCATCTAATCACACGCATGGTATCAGCCCACCATTGGGTCATTAAGAGGGGGTGTTAGAATTCGTGGTTAATGCCCCACATGTTTTGCCCCCCCATTTATGAGGAGAAGGGCAAGCGGCTTAGGCGGTTAGAAGGGGGAGTGATTGAGAGGGGGTCGTCGACCGATCAAAGTCAATAGTCGGTGCCCAAGGACAAAGTCAATGGTCGGTGGTCAATGGCCGGTGGTCAAGGTCAATGGTCGGTGGCCAAGGTCAATGGCCGATGGTCAAGGTCAATGGTCGGTGGCCAAGGTCAATGGTCGGTGGCCAATGTCTATGGTCAGTGGTCAAGGACAATGGTCGATGGCCAAGGTCAATGGTCGATGGTCACAATCTACCACCCCTTTGTGGCCTCTCCCCTCTATTATATAAAGCCCCCTCCCCCCTCACTATCATATAGCACTCAAGCCTTCAGCCTATCAGCACTAAAGCTGATCCAGTAGCACACACTTAGTAGGGAGAAGGCGACTTGTCTAGCCCACAGTTGGTGGAAGAAGATTGTCACAACTGTTGCCCTTTATAGCTACTCCTCTTGCAGCCTTTTGCCCTTCATTCTAGAAGGAAGAACTTGTTTAGTTTTGCCATCTCCTTTGTTACTTTGTTGCTGCACTTTTGTTGAGTTGTTTCCGAGCAAGTATTCATCTCTTTTGGTTCCGCTGTGCAATGATTTCTAACACAATTGAGACCCCAATTCTAAGTTGATTCCACTTCGACATGAGGTCAAGGGGTAGCAGCTGGGCAACCTTCAATATTTAGGAGCTAATCTACCTACTCTACCTATTACAAACATGAAGAAACAAAAAAACAATAAGGAAAAGAAACTTTTGAAGGAAACATGGGGTGTTTTGCAAAAGGTGACATTTTTCTTCTTTCAAACCACTTTAAAAATCAGTCCCAACATCATTTCTTAGTGTTTTTGTTGGCATCTACTCTATCACGCACCTTAGCAATCACCTAAACTACCTTTCTACAAATTTTGAATACTAAAAAACACCAAAATCACTTAAAAATCACTCCAAATGACTTTCGACGCCTCTCTTTCACTCACACCTTCCTATACAGAAAAAACCAATGCCTTTTCTCTACAATACTTAGGTTGGGCAATGGGTGGGTAACAAGAGAAGCAAATGCAATGTAATGCAAAAAAAAAACTCCCCAACAGCAACGCCAAAACTGTGTAATCCAGCGATGACTCACGTGTCATGGGGATCTTGCAAGAATGCCAATGGAGTACTCCTCCAAGCTACTCTGGGTTGAGAGCAATGCAGGAAAACACCATCCACTAGTGTCCATCTAGCGACTCCCTACTTATTGCAATCCTGAATCCATAAGGAGAAGAAGAGGGAGGGGAGAGGGAAGGGAAGAAGGGAGAGGAGGAGAAGAAGGGAAGAGGAGAAGAGAACATGGCATTCGCAAAAGGCACTATGAGGGAACAAGAGACACCTTCGAAGAGGAGGAAGAGAACTTGTATTCCAATGTGTTCAACCAACAAGTGAAGACCAAATTCAACCATTTTGCCTTTAATACATGCCACCTTTTGAAGGGAGGGCCAACCCTATTCCTCATTCTTTACAAGCATCTTGAAGTCATTTGGCTCCAAGGCACAATCCTAGCTCTATGCACTTGCCACAATCCATTAAATGACTTTGCCAACTAGTGTAGTTAACAACACATGGGCTACATCTTAAAGAAAAAGACTAAGCTCTAACATGTGACACATATACATGGAGAGTTCGGGCTGGAAAAGGAGTTAAAGACTCGCAACCTTTCGAATACATAAGGGCTAGGGAATCGCCATGCTAGAGATGATCACCACGTACTTGCTGTGCAAGAGTAGCCAATCAACAATCCATGCATTCGACCATGCATTTCATATGCTTGCCAAAAACTGCCACATGCCATCAACCAATGGGCTTCAAGTGCCTCGAGTGCCATCAACCAATGGGCTTCAAGTGCCTTCAACCCCTCTCCTACTTTTAATCACAACGCCTCTCCATGAGAAAGCTACAAGATATAATATTTCCAATAATCCTCCCCGCGCGGCCGAAATGGGGAGACAGAAGCAAACGATAACCAAAAATGACAAGCTGAACTCAAAACCTCGAACATCTAGAACATGACCAATTCAACCAATAGAGTCCGATCATCTAACATAGTTGCCATCACAAGGCGGCTCTAATTTCTAAAACATGTTCGTGAATTTAGAAAGCCCAGTCTTCATCATAAGAATCCTCAACAAGTCTACTAGGTCTAGTTCGCTAGCCGATGGAATCTTGTCCATCAATACATGGTTTGTCTTTTGCTTTTTTTTTTCTTCATCTTTTTGCTTTTTAAAGCATTGACGCTCAGGTTTCCCATAGTAATTGCAAGTCAGAGTATCACCTTTGACATTAGTCATAGCTTTCATATTCTCTTCATAGGCCAACTCAATAGGTGGTTGCAAGGATTCGGCTCTTTTTTTCTCACTCAAAAGAAGTGCAACACAATCCAAAAAATTAGAGTCATCATTGAAACGAAGGATAGAAACCGTTTCCTCATATCTTGGTGGCAAACTCTTTAGGGGTATTGCTTTCTTATCTTCTTCTCCCAAGCTGTTTCAACAAGGCTTGCATTTGATTCAAAAAGGTCCCCAAACTTTCCAGTGTTGGAAAGGTCACCTCCCCATCTGTAAGCCCCCAAATGAGGAGAGCATGGGGGATGGAGACCTAGGGCAAGATAGGCCTAAAAAAGAGAGGAGAAGTAATTGCCACATGTATAGCAGCAAGGTTGCCATGTGGGTAGCACATAAAGAGATCCACCTAGAGCCTCAAAGGTTGCATCAAGGGAGCAAATGTGTAGGAAAGATGGCGGGGCAATGTGCCTTGGATCTCTCCTGACAGAAGGCAAGTGAAGAGCAGCAGAAAGGGTGCAAGAGTGGAGCTGGAAAGAAGCCTGGTAGGGCAAGTGTGCAGGGTGTGCAGGGCATTGAAGAGGTTGTGTGGTGTAGGAAAGGGAGGGGCTACAAGTGAGCAGCACCCTTTTATAGAGGGCTAAGAGGCTGGTCGGCTGGCCAACCAAGTCGACCAGCACATAGCCCCATAAGGGCTAGCCACATACCCATAAAGGGGGAGTAGGTGGGGTCAGTTGAAGGGCCAACAATAGTCGGCCATTACGGCCCTGCTAGTTGGTTAGTTTTGGAGCTCCCTTGTGGCCTATAAAAGGAGCACCTTGGAGAGGGGCATTAATCATCCCACAAGAGAGAGAGAGAGAGAGAGAGAGAGAGAGAGAGAGCGGGGGGGGGGGGTGAAAAGGGGGCGAGAGGAGTGGAGAAGAAGAGAAATAGCACATGCGAGATGAGAGAGGGAACATACATTCACAGAGAGAGAGAGAGAGAGAGAGAGAGAGAGAGAGAGAGAGCACTCACCATTTTTGGGCATGCTCACCAAAAACATCGATGAGGATGAACTTGGACTTGGAATCTTCTTCTGTGTTCGTTGCTTCTACCCCACGTCAAGATCCATGATGCTTTTTGGGTGATTCTTTTAAAGAGGAAGTTGATGTGCTAGGAGAATGTTTCCGACTTGTCCTTTTGGGAGAAGTAGTTGACACATGTTTGGACCGTTCCTTTATGTAGCCAGCTTAAAAACGATTCAAAAATTGGGGATCCTTCTTCAACACGTCAAGCTCTCAAAGTGACACAATAATTTGGATACATGCATTGGCCACCATTGATAATTGCAAGACAATATATCCAATGTTGCGAGAGGTAGACGCACAAATGATACAACTAGTATTGCCAATCTCATATGAAAGCTGGAAGAGTCAAAAGTCCCCATGTTCATGACTAGCATTGAATGGGATAATGATCAGAAGGAAGCCATAATTGAAGGCTATGGTGCAAACATTGATTGGGACTTTAAAATGGAAGCAGATAATGATGTTTTAGAAGGTCAAGTTTATTAAAATGACTTGGCAATTCTCCCATCATTAATGGCACTAAAGTTCCCCATCCTAATCTATAGTAGGAGGTTAAGAAGAAAGTAGGTATGAATTGCAAAAAAAGCTAAGTTGGAGCACTTCATGAATTCAAAAGTGTACAAACGAGGATGGGGGAATTGTACTTGACTAGGCCCAAGAATAAGCTAGAATCACAAAATTGGGACCCAAAGGGACTTGAAGCATCATGTAGTGCCAAAGACCCATTCCTTGGGAGCCCAACATCCATGGAAAATGGACCCTATACATAGAGCAAGAAGTTTTGCAAATTCAAGATGAATGTAAGGATGAAGAAAACTTTACAGATGAGGAATCACTGAAACACGAAAAAACTAAGATAGGCACCATCAATGTCAAGCAAGTACCTCATCAAGTAGTACAATGCAAATCCAAGAGAGGTACTTGACTATTTCAAAACCTTTACGGGGATGGCACACCCATAACATAGCTAGCCTAAACCAATAAGAGCCAAAGGATACTGCGTAGATAACCCTTTGGGAGCCCCCAATATATGAAGGCCTAACAAAGATAAGAAAATTAAAACGTGCATTGGAAGGTAAAGAAGAAAGACACTTGCCCACCATGATCCATATGTCCACATATGTCCACCATCGAGTCACACTCTATATTGGTCCCGATAACCCTCTTTGACAACACCTTATTACAAGCTTATCTCAAGGTGTGATACCTCTACACCCTATCATAGGGGTTTGTGAAAGGGTTCTCGAATGGGCGCCAAATGGTACAAGGCCTTAGTACCATAATGCTGCATGCAATCGTTAGGTTCCATGCCATTTCGAGCTATATTACACCCTCTTTGACACACAAGAAACAGCCTCAAGGAGTGCGATCTTCATGGAAGGGAGAGCAAACAAGTTCCAACCCTCTTTGAGAAAATTCTATGAAAACATCACCTCAACCTATGTGATCCCCACGCCTAGTTTAGTGAAAGGGGGGTAAATGGGTTGTCAATGAAATCGCCTTATGTGACGGGCCTTGTAGGAAGTAGGTGACGTATCCCTAGAGTGACAAAGTGATTTGGATTATATTGCGTATGTTGGCTTTATAAAATGGCAAAACTACTGCTAAAGCGAAGTTGTTGCATGTCTTGAATCTTCAGTTTCTAGAAATCAAGTCTGTACGTTTCCATTATGCAGGGTTGCACGTAGTGGATGACAGTTATCACAAAACTTAGGTCCTTGTATTCGTGTCCTTTTAGGTGTATTGAAGAGGGGACACCCATGCTTCTTCCATGCTTGCTTTTTTAACTCCCATTGCCAGAAACGTCTCATCATACTCTTGAATGTGAGCATTTGCATAGATGTTGAACATCAAGACATAGACTGCAGCATCCTTCTCATCTAATCGCACTGCATAGTCAAACGCTCGTCTTCCGAGATCCACATCACCGGACTTTCGACAAGCACCCAACAAAGTATGCCACACCACAAGATTAGGTTGGAAAGGCATCGTCTCCACCATCACTACTGCTTCATCTAATTGGCCTGCACGGCCAAAGAGATCAACCATGCAAGTGTGGTGCTCAATAGTTGGTGTGATACCATAGTCCTTGCTCATGGTATCAAAATATTCCTGGCCCTTATCCACTAGCCCTGCATGACTGCATACAGTAAGAGCACTAAGGAATGTGACCCCATCTGGCTCTATGCCTTCCCCTCTCATTCTCTGAAGCATATGGAAAACAATTTCACTTTCGCCTAGCTGAGAATATCCTGCGATTAGTGCATTCCATGACACAACATCTCGAACTGGCAGCTTGTCAAATAGTTCTTGCGCGTTTGCAAGCAAGCCATAATTGGCATACATGTCCACCAGGGTGTTTCCAACACAAGGATCTTTTTCCAGCTCCTGTCTGGCAGCCTCATCATGTATGTGTCGGCCCTTGTCTATGGCTCCTATGTATGCACAAGCTTTCAAGCTACAAACAAACGTGACGGGATCCAGAGACACACCCTCCAATTGCATCAAATGAAAACAGTCCAGCGCTGTCTCACAAAGCCCACGTTCAGCATATCCTGTGATCAGTGCAGTCCATGAAACTACATCTCGGACTGGAAGGTTGTCAAACACTTCCCATGCTTTTGCAAGCAAGCCACATTTGGCATACATATCAACCAAAGTGCTACCGAGAAAAGAATCTTTCTCCAACCCCTTTCTGGCAAGCTCAGTGTGTATTAGTTGGCCCTTGTCTATGGCTCTCATGCTCCCACAAGCTTTCAAGCTGCAAACAAATGTGACAGCATTGGGAGTCACACCCTCCACTTGCATCTGTTCAAAATAGTAGAGTGCTTCCCAACAAAGCCCACGCTCTGCATAACTTGCCACTAGTGCAGTCCATGAGACAACATCTCGAACTGGCAGCTTGTCAAACACTTCCTGTGCTTTCACAAGCAAGCCACATTTGGCATACATGTCAACCAAAGTGCTGCCAACAAAAGAATCACTTTCCAACCCCTTTCTGGCAAGGTCAGCATGTATTTCTCGGCCTTTGTCTATGGCTCCTATGGTGCCACAAACTTTCAAGCTGCAAAGAAACGTAACGGCATTTGGAGACACACCCTCCAGTTGCATCTGATCAAAACAGTTCAGTGCTTCCTCACAAAGACCATGGTCAGCATATCCTGTAACTAGTGCAGTCCAGGACACTACATCTCGAACTGGTAGCTTGCCAAACACTTCATGTGCTTGTGCAAGCGTGCCACATTTGCAATACATATCGACCAAGGTGTTGCCAACAAATTGATATCTATCCAACCCCTTTCTGGCAATCTCAGCATGTATTTCTCGGCCTTTTTCCATATCTTTCAGCCTAGCACAAGCCTTCAATAAGGCCACAAACGTATACGTGCTAGGATATACAGAGTCCTGTAGCATTCTCTGGTAGAGGGCGAAGGCAATCTGTGATTCCCCACATTCAGTGTGTCCCATAATGAGAGACGTCCAGGAATACTCATTCCGATCGTACAACCTGTTGAAAGCCTGCCGAGCATCCCGTATGTTTCCACATTCGACCAATGCTGGGACGAGGTAGTTGCCGAGATCTCTATGAGCTTCTAGCCCACTTTGGCACATGCAGGCATGCAAGCGCCTGGCATACGCTAATTTTTTTCCCTCCTTGCACTTCTGTAAAATGCATATGAAGTTCTCAACCGACGGCATATGCAACATCCGTTCCAAAGAAGTGAGTGCCTCCTCTAACCTCAGCATCTTCAGGCCACCGTTGTCTAGTCTAGTAGTTCTAGCGCCTTAGTTGCATTGGCCTGTCCTAGAGATCTAAGCTAACCTTGCGATTTTTTGCACTCTGCACTTTCCTCGGCCAAGCCATAGTATGACCAGGCTTGACCACTGGATGCTTTGGTCCGGTGCGTTCCCTTACTTCCGGATTCGTTTTTCTCGTACATGCCTTCAACCCAAACTGGATTGTAATATAGCTCCTTAGTAAATTTATGCTTCCAGTTTCTCTGTAAAGTTCAGAACACGCTCATCAGTAAAGCCAATATTGTTTTACCTGTGCAAATTATTTTTTCCAGACTCGTCAGGCACTTACTTTGCTCTTTCGGATGTCCTGCACTGCGAAGGATCCGTGAAGTAGGCTTGCCATAACCGCTGTGTCCGTAAGCGATCTGCAAAGCAGGTCACAATGAAAAACAATTGAAACTGAAAATATGCAAGGGGAGACTGAATGGGAAATTCGAGATACTTGGAGAAGAGCGAAGGATTCGCCAGCATCGGGGTGGAGTCCTTGCAGATTGTTGCTGGGATGCCTCTGAAGCTAGGGCTCTCCATCCTCTCGATGTTCCGAACTTGTCCACTGTCTGTGAGCCCAGTGACCTGCAAACTATATGGCAAGGAGACGTACAATGAGTTTTAACTATGAGTTTTAATCGTGGAAGCGTCAAAGGGCGATTAACGTCAAATCGATTAAAGTAAGTCACATTAATCAATGCCGCCATAGCAACTCTAAAGAGAGGTACCGGGAGCGGGAGGGAGAGTGGAGAGTAGGGAATCGATGTCGGTAGCCCATTCTCGGGAGGAAACCGAGCACATTGATCGATCGCCCATTCTCGGGAGGAAACCGAGCACATTGACGATCGATCGGAGGCTGCAACGCGAGGTTGGAAGCTGGTTGCCGTGTGCCACGTTGAAGGTTGTGGAGTGTGGATAGTGGATGGCCGTTAGATCTGGATAGATCTAACGGTGTGGAGTCTATCGGCCGTCCGGGCCGGACCGATTGTTGGAAATCTGCCCGTAAGGTTTTTTCCCGCAATACCTCCAGAGAGCTTCCACATAAAGCGTAGAGAGGGTTGAACCTTTTGGCCAACTTGGCTCTCACTATCAACCAATGATGCATAATCTTCCAACAGATGAAAGAGAATTTGCCTATCCGACAGCCCTTCCAGATATCCTTCAACCACTTATCCCACCAGGTCCGCGAGCGGCGCAGCCCCCAATTTTTATTGTTATCCACTAGAGGACTAATCTCCTCAACGAGGCTTCTATAGATAACCTTTGCAAAAAATTTCCTAAGCTGCACGTTCCCCATGTACCAGTGAAGGAGTCTTCTCTCCCCTGCCAGAATGCAATTGGAAGGTCAATGATCATCACCACAGCCTTAATACCGCATTTAGAAAAGTTGTTTCATTGATTGTAAGCAAAAACAGATAGCTAATGTTGTAAGAAAACAATACAACGTTTGTGCTCAACAGATAACAGGATCTCGTATGCAAGAGAAAAGCTGATAGTATGGAGAATCAAAAATTTGAACAAGCGCTCTAGCATTTCAACCAAGACTGGCCTTTGGTTTAGAGATATCCCTAGCCCCAAGGAGTTGGGAGGAGTTATGCCTAGAGATGGGTCTGTTGGGTTGTATGGAGATAGATCTGTGGGGTTTGGGAAATATGCTCTTGCTCTTAGATTGTGGAGCTAAGGCTCTTGCTCTAAGAATTGGGGAGATATGCAATCAAGTTGTGGACAGAGAACAAGCTGGCTTTCTTAAAGGAAGAGCAAAGGATTTTTGCCAACTACTCGTAGAGCCAGAAGCTAGGCAAAAAGAGGATAAAATCTGTTTCATGGTATAAAAACAATCAGCATTCTCTTTGCAAAAGGATCATAAGATCATCAGCAAACATCTGTATACTGAGATGACCACCACGAGGGAGACGAAGGCCTTCTAAGTTACTCGAGAGCACTGCTTGCTTCAAACTATGAATTAGAGGAATCGACAAGAGAGCAAATAGCAAAGGGGCAATTGGATAGCCTTGACGTATAGATTTCCTCAAGGGGAAGCTGCCAATTATACCCACATTCAAGCACAACACTGCAGAAGCATTCCCAAAGAGTGTGGAGATTTTCCTAACAAAGAAGGCACCAACACCCAACTTCAGAAGCACTTTTTCTATATAGTCCCAACAAATTCTATCATACGCCTTGTCGAGATCTATCCCAAAAACAGTGCACTTCTACTTAATGGCACAAAATAGTCCAAAGCAGCACTGAAAATTAAGGATATTATCAAATATATCTCACCAGCATGCTACCCTATCTCCTGGAGCATTGGGATCGTAGACACTGAGCACATTGAAACTAAACTCTCAATCCGAACTACAATAGCCAAATACCAACCCTCCACATGGCATAACCCCAATCCTGCTTTCATAGCAATGCACATCTGCCCTCACCTCTATACAGGCAATTGATGAGAATATCATACCCAAGCACCCTCAAGGTGAACCAAAATGCGTCATTAACGCCACACTTCAATTCTTCCAATAGACAAATGTATGCATTCAACTTTATAAGTACTGAAACACAAGCATGCTGCTTGATTGAGCTGCAGGACCCCTGGACATTCCACGACACAATAGTAATCGATCTGATAGCCTCATTTCCTTGATCAACCCTCCTACTATTGGTTAGCCAAGACTTTGGAGGCATCTCGAAGAAAATGGAAATGGTTTTCTTTGCCATGCCATGTTGCTCTCGCCGCATCCTTGATTTTCTTAGAAAACAAATGAGTAGCTGATGTACCTGCCTGGATATTTTTGCTAGAGTCCTTGTTATCAACCTGTGGCTCTTCCAGCAGGTGTTTCCTATGATATGCCTCTTCCTCCACCTTCTCACTCGAGATATGCACTTGGCTTGGCTCTAAACTACAATTCATTTAATTATGCTACTGTAGAGGCGCTCTCTAAGGACCTTCCGAGCTAGATGGGCTAGGGTTATCAGTACCTACACGATCCTTACCTTTTTAATCACTCTGAAAATTAAGAGGAGGCACACTATAGCTGGGGGAACTGACGGTTCCGATGAAGCAACCACCTTGGATTTCCCTTTAGGCCCAACAACCCTCCATGGTTCACTTTCGGTAACCTCCACACCATTGACAATTTCCTAAATCGACAGATGAGCCTGGCCGACACTTTCCTCCATAGCATTATTGAAAGCCTCATGGGATGTCTTAGGGGAATTCGTAGGGGATGCATGCACTGCTTCGTCCTTATCTCCTTTTTCCAGACTTGTATTCTCAGCGTGTCTAGGGCAGTTTCATGCAAAATGGGTAGTCTCTCTGTAGATGAAACAAGCATCAGGAAATGCACCAAAATGAACTTCTTGAGCAAACGAGACTCCATCAAACAGTTCGATATGTATGAAATCTGGGACTTCTTGACTCCTGTCCCACAGGATCCAGGCCCTCCTAAGATAAGCCATGGATTTCATGGGCGGAGGGACTAGAACCACCCTACCAAGTGTTGAGGCAAATCTCTCAATAGACTCTCCTAGAACCGACGGAAGGTTAGGAAAATCAACCCACACAGGGCATTCATAGAACATAAATTCATTGATACTGAAGTTGAGGCTCCAAGGAATGACCAGCACTACCGCCCTAGCAAGCTTGAGGGATCTGCCCACCAGCTCATCTCTGAGTTTCTCATAGGCTATACGAAGTAAGAAAAACCCTTTCTCGAGGAACCTCTCCAAGTACCCCAAGGGAGGTATTTCACATTCAAACAAAACGAGCACCTCCCACTCTCCCATTGAGGGGATCCTGCCCGTGAAAAGTAAGTAAAGTCCTCCTCTAGCCAATCATGTAGGTTCTGGCTTGACATCTTGAACATCGAATCTACAAACCACTGAATATTTATTGCCGCTTTCATACCAGGGCTTCTGCACAGTTTCTCTTGCCCTTCTCTCAACCTACGCATGAAGAAATTTCTTCGCAATCTCATCATCGAGGTCTGAGAACCCCCCTCCAATTCTTTTAGTAAGGGTGTCGGAGTAAGATGGCTCCTCTTAACCCTTTCTCGCACCTCCCCCCTCAAAACCCTCAAGAATCACACCCTCTCAACCCCCCTCCTTCTCGACTCCTACCCTCTCTCCTAACATCGACTCAATCTCATCACAATCCCCAATGTTGTTAGACCATCTCAGGCGCTTGGCCCGAACCCTTGGCCCGAACCCTACTTCAAGATGATAAGAGCGACGAGGTACTCGCACTCATGCACAGTACCCTTGGTAGAATTCGGACGAGCAAACGTTAGTCTCAAGGAGGGGAGGGGAAAGGTTAAATCAATTAAGGGGGGCGCATTAAAGGGAGGGACGTGTGAGACATAGGAGGGGGGGGAGGTTGAATTTAATACAGGAGGGGCATTAAAGAGGGTGGGATGAGTGAGACATAAGGGGAGGGGGGTGAGGGAGGATTTATAGTACTAAGACAAATGAATTATAATAATACTTTATAGCTTGGTGGTAGGGCTCAAGTATGGAAATAAGAAAGTTTTGAGTTCGAATATTTTCTTGAACATTTGGAGAAGTCCCCCCTTGGACATAGTCTATGCATAAAATAAAAGCCCCCCCTCCTTGGAAATAATTTATGCATAAAATAAATAGCATACGTAAACATAGGTTAATTAAGCATCCATGCATCAAAATTAATTGAAATTGGTAGGAGAGGTGAATAGGAGAATGGAGTTTTCCCCTTGTATGTGGTGGCTAGGGGAATAGGTCCCCTATTAGATGAAAAATGGGAAAGTCCTTTTAATTAGTTGTGGAGAAATGAAGAGGGGTGAAAAGGAAGAGGTGAAGGCCATGATTTAAAGGACGAGGGAAGTGAAATTGGGGGGAGGAAAGGACTCCTCAAAGGGGGGGGAGTGAGGGAGCAATTATAATGCTGTTATAAGAAATGTAGATGTAATATTACTTTATAGCTTAGTGGTAGCTCTCACGCATCAGAAAAAGAAGGTTTTGGGTTTAACATTTGGGGAATCCCCCTTAGACAAATATATTAATTATAATTAATGGGTTGGAATATGAGGGAGTGAATAGGAGAGTATGAGGGAAGGAATATGGGCAACGTTCACAGGCTACAAGCCTAGGCCTTTTAGAAATGAAAAGTTCAACCACGGTTCATTCTCCCACAGGTGGTTAAAGGATTAACCTTGGGTGAAAATTGTAATTGTTGGGCATGCTTTGTGCTACTTGAATTTAAGTGTACACCGGTTAGTTAATCTTGGGCTGGTTAGTTTAGTTTAAATACGCTAGTTTAATTTAATCTTGGGCTGGTTAGTTTAGCTAGAATTGTGTACTTTGTACTAGTTGGATTTCATTGTGGGCTGGTTAGTTTAGTTAAAATAAGGTAGGTTGAAATTTGGGCCAGATTCTTTCTTTCCATGTGGCATGATCGAATGGTGGAAATGGACTTTGGACCTTTACATATTGGCTGGAGGAGGACTTTTCAAGGAGGAAACTCCTTGGAATATGGCAAGTGACTGTTCCGCCGGATTTCAAGGACTTTTGGACTAGAAACCGATCCTTTTTCCAACTTGGAGGGCCAAAGGGAGGGTTTGGGGGACTAACCTTGGGTTAAAGTTTTGAGCTGTGAGAGGTGACTTTAGTAGAGTACTTTAGTAGAGTTACCTTAATAGTGGGTGGATTAAACAGAGAGAGGCTAGATTTGTGCGCTATGAAAGTGCCCCCATCGGGTGGCTTTGATATAATCTGAGCTGACCTCAACACTTTATGTACAAGATGAAAGGGGAAAGTATCACTATTAGCATATCGTAGAAGTGTTCCAGGTCGATCTATGAAGGCGTGCCTGGTGATCAAAATTTTGGTGGGCGATGCATAGCCACATGGCAGGTATGTGCTGCCACCTTCTCTACTCTAGTCCTTATGCAAAAGTACATCGCCACATGGTAGCCACATGTTCATCACCTCTCCTCCTAGTTTGCCATGCAACTTGAAATCTCTTCATTTTTTAAAACCTCACTTTTGGGAGCTTTCTCAAGGTGACAAGTGTAGAGAGAGAGCGTCGAGTTCTCACGCCCATTATATATAGTATAGATATAGATGAACCTACAACCTTTTCATCTAAAAAATTAGTTTCTCAAATTTGTAAAATCTATAAAATTTTAACTAATTTAGTTATATTTTATCTAACAAGTCTGCAAATTCTCAAGAAAAATCTTTAAAATTTTGAAACCCCAAGTTTTGTGATTTGTTGAGAAAAATGTTTTTTGTGAACATTAGTCTATAACCAACTCAATTTCAATGTTTGCAATTGTGAGCAGTCTATGCATGTGTCCTTTGGGTTTAGATGGACCATGATTAAGTTCATAGTTAGCTTCATTTGGTTGATGACATTGGGTCTAATGGTAATTTGGGTTGGTAGATTTGCCTCTCAGGTTCTCGAGGACAAACACAATTGCATTTTCCTAGGCATTAATGGTAACGAGTACAAAGGGTCCTTCAAGGTGCTTGCACGTTGGATACTCTCCTCCAATGTACATTCATTCCTTCGTGTGGTTCTTATGATTCCACCCAAGGCATGAGTGTATGGGCTATTGTTGGCTCTTTCCCACGGCTTCTACAGGAAGAGCAGGGTATTCTCAGTATGCAGGGTTCCGAGTCTTTTTGTCACCTAAAGATATATCGGTGTCGTCGTTTGTAGTATAAGTATAGCTTAGGACCTTAGGTCATATTTCAATGAGAGACGTAGGCTTAAGTGTGGTAAGTAAACATAGTGCATGCATGTGTGAAAGGAACGTGCATCATCATGATTGGGTAATGAAGGTTTTCTCCTTCATTAGGTGTTGAAGGGTTTAGGAGGAGTTTAAGGGTTAGAGGGAGGTTCAAGGTTCAGAAGGAGGTTCCAGGGTTTAGAAGAGGTTCCAAGTTTTAGAAGAGGTTCTAGGGTTCAGAAGGGGTTTAAGTGCTAAAAGGAGGATCCAAGGTTCAGGGTAGAGTACATGGTGGAGAAATCGTCTCCCTCGTAGATCATGGAGGCCAAGGGTTGAGGGACTAAGGGTTTAGTGGAAGCATAGGAGTGGGAGAGGAAGAAGGTGTAACAGCATGGGGGGAAAGTAGAGAGAGGAGAAGGGAGGAGGAGAGGGAGGAGGAGGGAGGAGGAGGGAGAGGGAGGAGAGGGGGGAGAATGGAGGAGGAGGGAGGAGGAGAAGGGAGGATGAGGGAGGGCGAGAGGAGGAAAAGGAAGGATGAGGGAGGAGGAGAGGGGTTGCAAGGTTGGAAGAGAGGGGAGGAGGAGTTGCTTTTGGACATGGAGTGTAAGGAAGCATGGACACTTGGTGACAATTGCTTGGAATATCAAAGTAGAACTCAACAAAATTGGCCGAAGAGTGTGGGCTTCATTCCATTATGGGGTATTTAGACAAGTTTGAGAGCTTCTCTCTCTGCATGTGGGAATTGTAAGGCATTCTCTCTACATGTAGAACTTGCATATAGAAGTTGCATGTAGGAGTTGCAAGTTTCATGTAGGAACTGCAGGTAGGACTTGCATGTAGAGCATGCATGTAGGACTTGCATGTAGGACTTGCATATAGAACATGCATGTAGAGCATGCATGTAGGACTTGCATGTAGGACTTTCATATAGAACATGCATGTAGGAGTTGCATGTAGAAACTACATGTAGGAATCGTATGTAGAACTTGGATGTAGAACATGCAAGTTGGATTCCTAAGAGGGATTATTCCTAGCCTTATGCAAGTACAAGTGAAGCTCTGCCGCTACTCTCCATGCACATTCTGTGCTACCTAAGTCCATGTTGGCACATAGACAACATACCCCCGGATCCATTTTATTACCCGTCCTTGGGTTATGGCTTATTGTGGTCATGGTATTGGGATGGGATGTGTATAACCCAATGGCTATGGAACTTGTGGCCAGGCCAGTCGATCCTATTGTAAAGCCTTGGCACCATACAATTTTTGCTATGTTTCCACTAGGAAGCCTGTATCAACCATTTGTTTGAACAGAGATATGTGGCATGCTTCTAAGAAGACGACTTTTTGATAGAGTTGGCTTGTAGTTTGGGCATCGACCCATTCGTTGGGATTGAAACTGAGTGTAGGCAAATGGCAGTCGATGTGGATGGAGACTTCCAAAATGTATTCCAATGTTTTGCAAAAGATAGCACTTTGGCGAAGGATGCGGTCAATGTTACCACGCATTATTTTCTCATGCTGTTGGAGTGCTTGGATCAATGTTCCTTGGATGTTCCATTTTACACCAGAGTATGGCTCAATCATTGGCCAATTAATGCTATGATCCTCACCGAATTGTGTATGTTGGCCTCCCATCTATGATGTCATGGAATTGCATAGAACTTGGGATGGGTTCTGAGACATGGAGGTGCATGCGGGTACACTTTCAAGAAGATTACATCGAAGAGCTTGGGGCAGCGCCAATTAGGTTGGGGATCCAACTTGCTGACCCAAGCCTCACTAATTTGGTGCTGACAAAGGTTGGTAGGGAAGTTGCCATCCACCTTGAGTTTTCATATCAAGATATTTTCTCCAAAAATCCTTGATGGCTATTCAAAATCAAATATTGGGTCATTTTCTGCTGATAACAGCACAAGTAGTGTCGGAAGTGATGGCGGGGCAGGGAGAGAATCTGGGGACATGGGGGAGAAATATGGAAGAGTGTTAGTTGTGGGAGGGGAATTAGAGAGGGGGAGGGAAGAACTGGGCAAATGGTTTGGGAAGCTTAGTAATCCTTGAGGGTAGGATTATCAAGGAAAAGGAAGAAGTTAGGTGTGAGGGGCTAATGAGTTTGCGACTATTCCCAACCTCACATGGTAAGTTACTTCGAGCTCATCTCACAGTGATAACCTAGCCATCCACCCACCGTCCATTAGTCCTCAACAATCCTGTTACATTGACAAAGACTTGGAGAGCGTTCAGGTGACCATATCTTCCTCCCTTTGGATTTCTGTCGAAGTTTTTCGTTTTTCGTCAAAGTTTTCCATCCGTCAATTTTTTTCTTTTCTCTCCCCCCCCCCCCCCCCCCCTCCCACCTCCCCCTTCACCCTCCACCCCTTCCATCTCCACCACCCCTTTTCCCCCTCCCTCCCTCCATTTCCCCCCACCCCCCCTCCATCTCCACCACCCCTTCCCCCCCCCCTCTCCCTCCACCACCACCCTTTCTTCCCCCCCCCCTCCTCCATCTCCACCTCCCCCCCTCACCACCACCCTTTCCCCCCCCTCCTCCATTTCCACCACCCCCCCTCCCATCTCCACCACCCTTTTCCCCCCCACCCTCTCCCTCCACCACCACCCTTTCTTCCCCCCCCCCCCTCCTCCATCTCCACCTCCCCCCCTCACCACCACCCTTCCCCCCCCTCCTCCATTTCCAACACCCCCCCCTTCCCATCTCCACCCCCACCCTTTCCCCCCCTTCCATCTCCACCACCCCTCCACCACTCCCTCACCCCCTTCACCACCCCCCTTCCCCCCCCCCCCCCCCTCTCTCTCTCTCTCTCTCTCTCTCTCTCTCTCTCTCTTTTCCCCCTCTTTCTCTCTCCCTTTCCCTCCCCCTCCCTCTTCTCTCTCTCTCTCTCTCTCTCTCTCTCTCTCTCTCTCTAACCCCCCTCGCCTACCGCTCCTCCCCTAAACTACCTAATCCTACTATTAAAGCAAGGGTAAAGCAAGGGCGTAAGCCCTTGCCTTTGCTATAGCCACTATGGGCAGCGGCACCCACAATGACACCTGCGGCGGTGCACCAGCGATGCTCGCTCGCTAGCACCACCTCCTCCCCATGCCCGCCCTGCAATCGCCAGTGAATGGTATGTCCATAAAGGTCGCAGAAGTCCATTTTTCCCTCCAATTCACAATCTTGGATCTCCCCAAAAAATCCTATCAAATCTTACTGGGACGTCCTTGGTTATAGGAAGCATCAGTCCTCCATGACTGGGGAACTGATAGACTGACAATCCAGAATCACGACACTGCAGTCAGGGTGAATGTGGGGACAAGATCTATAAAACTAATTGACAAAATGCCAGTTCATGGTCACCCATGGAGTTGTTTTGGGACACATCGTCTCTCAACATGGGATTGCAACAACTGACATGGACAAAATCAAATCATCATGGAATTGCTTCCTCCTACAAATTCCAAAGGTGTACAGGTCTTTATGGGACATGCCGACTATTATAGAAGATTTACATTGCGGTATGCCATGATAGTGTGAAGATAGTGGGAGAGAGGGAAGGAGTCTCACTTGAGGCTTTCTCACAATCACAATGGGGGAATACACACAAAGGTGGAGGCTGAAAACAGTTTTCCTCTTCTTAGTTGTGAAAGCCAAAAAGAACTCTGATACAAAGAAATAGAAGAACCCTATATGTGGGTCTCAAACCAAACTCAACTAACTAAGGTGGCATACTAACTGAGCCACGAACTAGTGTAGATAAGGATAGCTGTCATCCAGCTATTATTCTTGGGCGGTGTACCAACCGCATCTCCAGCTAACAAGTCGGTGACATAAATGCACAACATTCACCCTGGCATATCGCGAGTGGAGCTCGATATCTCAACACTCACCCTCGAGCTCAATCCCAATTCCTGCACACCAAGCAGGTCTCTGAACTTGTGCAGCTTCTCTGCGCCCAATGCTTTCGTGAATATGTTAGCTACCTGATCCTCTGTGCTGACATAAACTAGATCAATAAGACCTAGTAAAACCTTCTCCCGCACATAGTGATAATGCACCTCAATGTGCTTTGTTCTGGCATGAAAGACTGGGTTCTTTGCCAAGTGTATACTGCTCATGTTTTCACAATAAATGACAACTGGCCCATCTGTAGACTGATGCATATCATAGAGTAGCTTATGCAACCAAGCTACCTCACATGCAGCCATTGTTGCACCCCTGTACTCAACCTCTGTGCTCGACAAGGCAACTGTAGGCTGGAGTCTTGCTGCTCCAAGTGACTGCAGCACTCCCAAAAGAGAACATATATCCACTGGTAGATCGTCTATCAGAAACACTACCAGCCCAATCAACATCAGTGTATCCATGCAACTGTATCTGAACCCCAGCCTCATAAAATAGTCCATACTGCAATGTGGACTTCACATACCTGAGTATGCGTCTAGCCGCATCCAAATGCGGTTTCCTTGGAGCCTGCATAAACTGACTTACCAACCCAACAGCATAGCTCAAATCTGGCCTGGTAATAGTCATGTAAATCAAACTTCCTACTATGCGTCTGTACATAGTAGTGTCTTCTAGAAGCTCACCTTGGCATCTGCGCTCAGCTTCACATTCTGCTCCAAAGGAACTGAAATAGGCTTCCAGCCTGTCATCCCATATTTGGACAACATGTCCAATCCATACTGCCTCTGCAAGAGCTGTATCCCACTTGGTGATCTAATCACCTCAATGCCCAAGAAATAACGCAGCTCTCCCAAATCCTTCATCTCAAACTTCTGCTTCAATAGCATTTTCACATGAAGGATATCTTCATCACTATCACCTGTGATGATCAAATCATCAACATAAATGACAAGCAGCATAATCCCTTTCTCTGTTTTTCTCACATAGAGTGAGAAATCTGCCTTGGAAATCTGAAAGCCAATAGTGACAAGATACTGTCCTATCTTGTCAGACCATGCTCTAGGTGCTTGCTTCAACCCATACAAGGCTTTCTTCAGCCTCTGCAAACAAACTCAGGATGAATAGCATGAACATAACCTGCTGGCTGCTCCATAAAGACCTCTTCTTGCAAATCACCATGCAAGAAGGCATTCTTTACATCCATCTGATGTAAAGACCATCCCTTTGATGCAGCCATAGCAATGACTGATCTTACGGTTGCCATCCTTGCAACCGGGCTGAAAGTTTCTTCATAATCAATGCCATATGTCTGTGCATACCCCTTGACAACTAATCTTGCCTTGTATCTATTCACAGAACCATCTGCATTGTGCTTGATCTTATAAACCCACTTACAGCCAATTGCATTCTTGCCTTTAGGCAAAGGCACCAATTCCCATGTAGCATTAGCATCCAAGGCATCCATTTCTTCATCCATGGCTTGCTCAAGAAAAGTGGGTTCTGGTTCCTGTATCACTTTGACCATATAGGCATAGTGAATGGCTGTAAATCCATCATATTTCAGCCTATCCACAGGATACCTAACCCTGGTAGACCTGCGCAAAATAGGCTCACTTCCAAGTGCTCTCAAAACATCCCTGGTCTTCCTTACTCCAGGTGTAACAACAGAAGGAATACCCAACTCATCATCAATGCTCTGCTCTGAGCCACTGGATTCACCATCCACATAAGAGTGACCTGCATTCACATCAAACATGGGCTGATCTACCTTCTCTTTTCCTTTTCGTGATACCTGCGTACCACTCTCTGCATTGCTTTGAGGGGATTCTCCTGATCTCAATCTGCCTGTCCATGGCGAAGTATGTGAACCACTGGTAGAGGACACTCCAGGTCCACTGATATTTTGTGATTGCTGCTGTGCATTCTGTGCAGCATTACCATTTTGTGCATCTACATCAATCATCACATTTACTGGTTTATACCAGCTGCTCATCTCATCAAAAACAACATCTCTTCTCACTGTGAACTTGCGTGTAGAAGGGTTATAGCATCTATACCCTTTCTGCTGTAGAGAATAACCAATAAAGACGCACTTCTCAGCTTTTGGATCCAACTTGGACCTCAACTCATCTGGCACATGGACATAGGCAATGCAACCAAAAATCTTCAAATGAGAAATATCTGGTTTCCTACCAGTATACATCTCCTCTGGCGTCATGCCATGTATTGCTGCAATGGGAGTCCTGTTCATTATATAGACTGCTGTAGCAACTGCTTCAACCCAATAATAATTTGGTAGATCTTTTTCATTTAGCATAGCCCGAGATACCTCTCCAATATGCCTGTTTTTCCTTTCTGCAATTCCATTTTGCTGTGGGGTATGACTGCATGAATATTGCTGCTTTATACCATGCTCCTGCAAGAACCTTGCAAACTCATTTGAGAGGTACTCTCCCCCTCCATCTGACCTTAGGCATTTTATTTGCAGGCCTGTTTCTTTTTCAACCATAGCTTTGAAAGCTTTGAAGTGCCCAAACACTTCACTTTTCTTTTTCATAAAATACACCCAAAGTTTTCTGCTGAAGTCATCAATAAATGTGACAAAATAGTGACAGCCACCAATAGATGCAGCTTTAGTAGTCCACACATCAGAGTCGATTAATTCCAATGGCTTTTTACTCTCTTGAGCATGCTTAGGAAAAGGTTTCCTTGCCTGTTTCCCAAATTGACAGGCTTCACAAACCTTGTGCATTTCTGCAACCTTGAATTTAGGCAATCCTGCAACAATATTTTGGGCTTGCATTGATTTAAGTCGCTGTATATTAACATGACCAATGCGTTTGTGCCAGATATCAATATCTGCAACTACACTGGTCCCATGTGCAAACATTGCTGCACTCAATTCAGGCATGTCCGCATCCAACGTAAACATCCTGCCCTTCTTCTTTCCTTTTGCTATCAAGCGACCATTATTTTTCATATCCTCAACAAAGCATCCATGAGGATTAAATCTGACCTGCAAGCCCTGCTCAACCATCTGACCAACAGAAACCAGGTTCTTGGTGATGTTCGGGACATGAAATACATCAGACAAGTATTTCTTTTTCCCATCCTGCATAGACAAAGGAATTTTGCCGATCTGCACAATAGGATGTGCAGTATCATCACCAGTCTCCACAAATCCTGGTTTTTCCATTTTTCTTGCATCCTGCATCCATTTAGCGTGACCTGTCATGTGGTTTGACGCACCCGAGTCAACATACCACACATCATTGCTTTCTTCTGCACTTGTTACAGAATTTGTCATATGCTGCACCATAAACAAATGCTCATTTCTGTCATCACCCTGTCTACTAGAGGATGCATAATTGCCTTGCTGCAATTTTCCATTCATAATGTCATTTTGCTTTTTATAGCAGTCCTTAGCCATATGACCCATTTTGCCACAATAGTAGCATTCAATATTGCTGTTTGCATTTTGGCCTCTCTGCCATCCACCACGGCCTCTTTGGCTCCCCCTGCCTCTAGAGTTACTACGTCCTCCTGCATAGGACTGGTTTTCTTGCGTTTGCTACATATTCTGATTTCTACCACGGCCTGCAGATCGGCCTCCTCTACCTCTGCCTCTACCTCTGCTAGCATTTGAGTATTTGAGTAGAAGACAGTTTCTTTTGAAGTTCCTGCTGAAGAAGATGCACCACCATTTCTCTGCTCTTCAGAAATTAGAAGAGCAATCAGCTCCTCAAAATCAGGAAATTTTTCACGGACGGCAATGGATGTCCGGAACTGTGCATAATCCTTTCCTAGACCATTCAAGGTCACAAAAACCAAATCGTCATCATCCACTGGCGACCCAATGGAAGCAAGTGCATCCGCAATTTTCTTCACCTTCATGTGGTAGTCATTGATGCTCATGTTTTCTCTCTACACATTATGCAACTCCTGTTTGAGTTGCATTTTCCTGGCCTGCGTATTTGTGCTCTGTACATTTCAGCCAAAGTATCCCATGCCACCTTTGGCGTACTTGCATCTTGAATATGCACAATCATGGAGTCCGAAATACTGATAGACAGCTAGTACATAACTTTCTTGGCTCTCTCATGCCATCCTTTGAATGCCTGCATTTCCTGTTGACTGGGAACATTAGGAAGAACAGGTTCTTCTTCATTTCCTATAATGAACTCCCAATAGCCTTTTCCCATCAAGAAATTCGTCATTCTAAACTTCCATGCCTGGAAGTTGTTCTTGTCAAGCTTTTCAGTGACAATCTGTGAAAGGGAATCAGATGCCATTACAGAACACTGCAAAATATTCTGTCACTGTAAAAACACAGCCTTTGCCTCACACGGGCAGATCTGCAAAACTGACGAAAGTGGTATTTAACCACACAGTCACTTCCTAGTGACGATTTTGCATCAACAGGCAACAAGCATGAATCTGCAACTCCCAAAATCTCTGCACACAGGCATACGATGCAATTTCTGCGGCAACTTTTCACCGACCAGCCGAGTAGTGGTCGCATAGCAAAAACAGGGCCTTTTTCTGAGTGCCTGCGGAGAACTTCCGCCTCCAAAACGGGCCTCGAAATGACCTCGAATCAGAAAAATAAAGTCACCGAGGGGTTCGCCCTTTCCCGCAGCATATAATGCCCTCTCGCCACACCGCGAAGGGCGTCTCAATCTGAGACAGTGCACTCTTGCACTTCCGGCTGTGCTACCTGCAGAGATTTGCTCCCAAACTCGAAAAAGGAAAGCAACACTTGTCCTCTTACCAGGACACTGTGAACTTGGTTTGCTTTCTTGAGCTCCTTACCACGAACAAGGCTCTGATACCATGTGAAGATAGTGGGAGAGAGGGAAGGAGTCTCACTTGAGGCTTTCTCACAATCACAATGGGGGAATACACACAAAGGTGGAGGCTGAAAACAGTTTTCCTCTTCTTAGTTGTGAAAGCCAAAAAGAACTCTGATACAAAGAGATAGACGAACCCTGTATGTGGGTCTCAAACCAAACTCAACTAACTAAGGTGGCATACTAACTGAGCCACGAACTAGTGTAGATAAGGATAGCTGTCATCTAGCTATTATTCGTGGGCGGTGTACCAACCACATCTCCAGCTAACAAGTCGGTGACATAAATGCACAACAATCACCCTGGCATATCGCGAGTGGAGCTTGATATCTCAATAGATAGCTAGACCACTTTACAAATTATTAGTGGAATTCTTATGGACCGAAGAGTGTGACCAAGCCTTTAAGCTTTTAAAGTGGTGCCTAATCACAACACCGATCCTTATATCTCCACATTGGGATATTGATTTTCATGTTCATACTGATGGATCCAAGTATGCAATTGGGAGTGTGCTTTGTCAACCTGGTGAACATAAGAAAGACTACCCATTCTACTTCACCAATTGACAACTCAATGATGTAGAGATCAACTATACCACCACAGAAAGAGAAGCCCTAGCAATGGTGTATAGTGTAAAGAAATTTCGAAACTATCTAATTGGCAAATGTTTTTGTCTTCTACACCGACCATCAAGCATTGCTTTCTCTTGTGAACCGTCCATGTACAATAGGAAGAATAACCAAATGGCTCCTCTTGCTTCAAGAATTCAACTTCAAAATAGTGGTCCACAAAGGTGCCCAACACTACATTGCCATCACATGTCTCGTGTCAAGTCGGGAGAAGCAGCCACTAGAGTAGAAGATGACTTACCAGATGCCACACTATTTCAAATAGATGCCATTCCAGAGTGGTGTGGAGATATCATTGGTTACTTAATGGCAGAAAGACCACCCCCTGAAATGAAAGCAGTAGATGCCAGAAAGTTGATTCTAAAAGCTGCACCCTATCAACTCATTGCAGGACAATTGTACAAGATGGGCAAGGACCAAATATTAAGAAGATGTGTTATGCCTTATGAGATCATGCCAATCCTGAGTGAAGTCCATGAAGGCATTGTAGGAGGGCACTTCGAAGGGGAAGCCACAACAAGGAAAGTTCTCCTCGCACGCTACTGGTGGCCAACACTGTGGGCAGATGCCTTATGAATATGTAAAACGCTGTGATGTATGCCAACGGACTACTAAATAACAACACAAAGACTTCAATCCCCTAACAATTGTTGTTGCACAAAAACCATTTGAAATATGGGGGATTGACTATGTGGGTCCCATACATCCAACAGCAAAAGGAACACATACGCTACATCATTGTGGCCATTGATTACTTTACAAAATGGGCTGAAGCTAAAGCAGTTAGAAAGGCAGATGCCAGAAGCATAGCAAGATTCTTATATGAAAATGTAATGACCCCATTCGGATGCCTCATTGAAATTGTGTCAGATAGAGGCACACATTTTGTCAATGAGGTAATCCAAGAACTCTTGTCTGGCTTTATGTAATCCATAGAAAAAGCACACCCTACTACCCCCAGGGAATGGACAGGCTAAATCGACCAACAAAATATTATGCATTATCCTCACCAAGGTAGTAGGACCACAACATTCTGATCGGACAGAGAAACTGAATGCAGCCTTGTGGGCATACAAAACCACACTCAAAGTTAGTACAGGAAACACACCTTTTCAATTGGTGTATGGCCTTGAAGCTGTGGTCCCACTAGAATTTGTAATACCAAGCCTATGCATAGCAGTACAAGAATGCATGGGAGACCATGAATCCTTGAAAGAAAGACTCTATTTATTGGAGAACCATACATAAACAAGACTAGTCGCCTACCATGCCATGACAATAGAAAAACGCAGAAGAAACGCAGAAGAAAGTCATGGTTTGACAAAAATCTTAAAGCTAAAGACATCAAGGAAGGTGACTTGGTCTTGTTATACAATGCCAAAGTACACAAGGGGAAACTAAAGTATCTAGGTCAAGGACCCTACTGAGTAAGAAAGATGAATCCCATCGGTGCTAGTAGAAACATTGGATGGAGTCTAATTCAACACAACAATAAACGAGAGCCGGCTGAAGTGCTACTACTTCAACACAACAACCACCCCCGACAAAAACAAAGATTTGGGAAACCAAATTTTCCTTAGTTAGGATTAGATTGTATCACGAGCACTCACTAGCATATGCATGTTCTTGCAATGTAGTTTGCACTAGATTGTTACACACTCACTCACTGGCATATGCACGTTTTTGCACATTTAGGAAGACCTAATCAATTTCGTATTAGGGATGAATGAGTCTTAGTTTCCCTATTAATTCCCACAAATAAGCATATAGTTAGACACATCACGTGCACTCACATGATTTTGCATAGGCACATAATAGATTGCATCAATAATTAATAGTATCACACACTTTCATTCCATACTCTCAAAGCATGCAATGAATTCACAACGAGGACAAGAAGCTATGCCAAAACTCAAGATGAATTGGCAAAAGAGTCTGCAGCCTCAGCAACGAGACCCCCGCCAAACATCATAGCCGTCTCCTATATGCAAAAATATTAGACTTGCATACAAACTTATCTACAAGCTTAAATGATACGGGTGCAATTGCATCCAACATGTATGCAAGATAGCAAGAAATGCCAGCCTCAACAATGAGACCCCTGCCAAACCTCTTCCCAAGAAGATTCGATGGCAGAGTCTGCAATCTCAGCAATGAGATTCCCTCTGAAATTCATAGCCATCTACCCCTCCTTAAGAGGAGCTAAGCTTCCTGACTATAGACCATAAATTGTATGGTGTAAAAGCATTACAACAGGAATGACTCACATGCCACAAGCTCAACAACCATTGGGTTCCACACATGGCATCCCAATTCTGAAATCAAAATAAGCCATAACCCGAGGACGGGTAATAAAATGGATTCGGGAGTATGTTGTCTTTGTGCCAACATGGACTTAGGTAGAACAGAATGTGTGTGTAGAGTAGCGGCAAAGCTCTGCTTGTACTTGCATAAGGCTAGAAATAATCCCTCTTAGAAATCCAACTTGCATGTTCTACATGCAAGTTCTACATGCAACTCCTACATGTGACTTCTACATGTGAGTTCTAAATGCGAGTTCTACATGTGAGTTCTACATGTAACTCCTATATGCGAGTTCTAAATGCGAGTTCTACATGCGAGTTCTACATGCAACTTCTATATGCAAGTTCTACATGCAACTCCTACATGCGAGTTCTACATGCAAGTTCTACATGCTACATGTGAGTTCTACATGCGAGTTCTACATGAAACATCTATATGCAAGTTCTACATGTAGAGAGAGAATGTCTTATAATTCCTACATGCAGAGAGAGAAGCTCTCCAACTTGTATATATACCCCATAATGGAATGAAGCCCACACTCTTTAAGGCATTGTGTTGAGTTCTACTTTGGTATTCCAAGCAAATGTCTCAAGTGTCCATGTTTCCTTCCACTTCACGTCCAAAAGCATGTCCTAACCTTGCAACTCCTCCTCCCCTCTCCTCCAACCTTGCAACCCATCCTCTCCCTCTCCTCCTCACTCCTCCTCCTCCCTTGTCCTCCTCCCTCTTCCTCCTCCTCCTCCCTCCTCCTCCTCCTCTCTCCTCTTCCCTTCTCCTCCTCCCTTCTCCTCCTCCCTCCTCCTCCTCCTCCTCCTCCTCCCTCCTCTCTCTTCTTTCCCCGTGCTCTTACACTTTTTTCCTCTCCCACTACTATGCTCCTTCTAAACCCTTAGTTCCTCAACCCTTAATCTCCATGATCTACAAGGGAGATGAGTTCTCCACCATGTACTCTACTCTAAACCTTGGAACTCCTTCTAACCCTAGAACCTCTTCTAAACTCTGGAACCTCCTTCTAAACCTTGGAACCTCCCTCTAAACCTTGAAACCTCCTTCTAACCCTTAAACTCCTCCTAAACCCTGCAACCCTTAATGAAGACAAAAGTCTTCATTACCTCAACCATGATGATACACATTCCTTTTACACATGCATGCACTATGTTTGCTTACCACACTTAAGTCTATGTCTCTCATCGGAACATGACTCGAGGTCCTAAGCTACACCTATACTACAAACAACAACCCCGATATATCTATAGGTGACAAAAAGCCTCGGAACCCTACATACTGAGAATACCTTGCTCTTCCTATGGAAGCCGTAGGAAAGAGCCAATAGTTGGCATACATTACAGATTTTGACATATTCATAGGCATCTGCCTAAAGTGTTGGCCACCAGTAGCTTGCAAGGAGGACTTTTCATGCTATAGTTTCCCCTTAGAAGTGTCCTCCTACAATGCCTTCATGGACTTCACTAAGGATTGGCATGATCTCATGAGGCATTATACATCTTCTTAAAACCTGGTCCTTGCCCATCTTGTATAGTTGTCTTGCAATGAGTTGATAGGATGCATCTTTTAAAATTAGTTTTTTGGAGGTATTTTGGCATCCACTGCTTTCATTTCAAGGGGTTTTCTTGCCATAAAGTAGCCAATGATATATGCACACCAATCTAGAACATAGTCTATTTGAAATAGTGTGGCAGTTGGTAAGTCATCTTCTACTCCAGTGGCTTCTTCTCCCGACTTAACATGAGACATGTGATCAAAAATGTAGTGTTGGGCACCTTTACAGACCACTATTTTGAAATTGAATTCTTGAAGCAAGAGGAGCCATCTAGTTATTGTTCTTGTTGTACACGAACGGGAAAGATACCCCATTCTATAGCAATTGCTATTTTTGACTGGTCAGCAGGAGCAATTTGCACTTGGTTAGAGCCACTAAAGCCATCCAAGAAGTTGTATATTTTGGTCCAGCCACCTTTTCCAACACTATTTGTGTTAAGTGTAGGGGATAGTGATCATTGATTGTGGTAGCATTCACATTCTTTAAGTTAATACATATTCTTAGCTTCTTGTTGCATTTAGGCATGATGATGATGGGTGAAACCCAATCAGTGTGCTCTATCTCAAGATGAATCTGGCATCTAAGAGTTTTTCTAGTTTGTCATAAACCATGGTGCCATATTTTGGATTTCTTCGATAAGGTCCACATACCTTAGAGTGGGCACCTTCCCTAATAGGTATCATGTGTATTGCCACTTCTACTGAAATTCCCTTCATTTCCTTGTATGACCATGCTAGGCTATCTCGGTATTCCATTAGGAGTGCTTTGAACTTTGTTTCATCTTCCTGTGTAAGATGTTTCCCAATGAATACCAATTTCTCTTCCTCCCATTCAAGGGCAAGGTTTATTGTGTGAGTTTTGGCCGGTCCCTCATAGATTGGAGTTTTCCAATGTTTTTCGTTTCTTGCACATTAGATTCTCTTACTGGTCTTACTAGGGGGACACTCCCATTGGTGTAGTTCTTGAAGTACTCTTGCACTTCACGAAGATCAGCCTATGATGGTGTTGAACTAGCCATACATGGGCTATGGGTGTTGAGGAATATGGTGCCATGAGCACATATTATGGTATAGGAATGTATTTAAGTAGCCACCCTAGGATGTGGACTACATGATGTGAAGATGTGGATCAAGGACATCCATAAGGAGAGATGTGGATCAGAGGATCCCATAAGTGTTGACTATTCTGAAGGCTCTCTCTATATAAGAAACCTATCATGTATTGTTGGAACATAGATTTTGTTTTGCAATAGATTGATTCATAGTTGCTCATCATCTCCTCTTTCATGGAGTTTCTTCTATGCTTTGAGCCTCCGTAGTTCTTATCCTCCTCTAGTTGCACTATGTTTAGCATGATTTTACATTCTTTTATATGGTATCAGAGTAGGTTTAGCTAAGCCTAGATTAGTTTTAGGGAGATTGAGAGTCCTTTATGAGCATTCTTCTTGTAGAAGGTGAAGTGGTCTTCCTTTAGGCTCAAGAACCTCAATTCAAATTGTATCACTTTGTGCAACTATGAATGAATCACCAACAGAGCATAGTTTCTTGCTTAGAAGTCATGGTTCAACCACCAACGACAAGAACAAAGGGGACGCAGAGAGACTGTCTTTCACAACATATACAATAGCAAGCAACAAGAAACCTACGAGAGCCTTTCTGCAACAAATAGTGACCTAGAAAGACCGGTAGCTTGCAATGAACAAGCAACACTACAACGACTCACACAAGCTCAAGGCAATTAGCAATTGGCAACACTATATCTGCAATGACACTCACACTCAAACCAACCTCATATGAACTCTAAGGTAGGAAAATTGTATATTAAGTGGCAAGTCTAAGGTATATGACATGACTGGTAGCAATGAGACAACATGCCCTAGCACGTACATGCAACAACACACGGCAGAGCCACAGGTGCAAATGAAGCTTCTACCATGAAGGAATTCTGCTTGCAAGATGTGATCAAGCACAGTAGGCGAATAGTAGTAGCAAGGTGACACAAACAAAAGCTACCAATGTCCATAGCCCACACCCTTGACTCTCTCAATGCCTCTAGTGCTCCACAACCGATGCTCACATCAGCACAGTAGAGCATTATGGCCCTCTCGACAATCAGCATGCAATAAGGGGTGAACAATAGTAGTGACCTTCACAATGCTAGGCTCCATAAGGTGGACGGGATGACCCAAGAGCTCCCACTTGCAACAGCCGACGAGCCACAACTCCAAAGATTCCAAAAAACTCCTAGTGAGACAAGCTTTGCTTTTGACACCTCCAATGGTTTTGGTGCCTCCAACAGCAGTGTGAATGCTTAGCACTCCAGCATTGATGAGATCTAACACCTCTCATCTCTATTTTTCTATAGATTTCTTCAAGGATCACATGGTAGATAAGGCTACGTGCGGTAAAGTTAAGTGTGGTTAGTTAAGAGTTTGCCATGTGGCAGATAGGGCCTAGGTCTGGTGAAGTCAACCACATTAACCATGCTTAAGGTATGGGGCTAGTTAAATGCATAGTGCCACATAAGCACAGTGGCCCTTACTAAGAACAGCTTGAATTCTGCATGTGAATCCCTATGCCACATCATCAAGGGCCATTTCTCTATCAAAAAATTTGACAAGCCATAACTTGCAATCCAAAAAGAATTTGCTCTCACTCCAAAAAGGAAAAGTGATCGCCTTTTTGAGCTCTACGGGCTTGTTAGTCAAAATCATTGTATGCAATTAGACACTGCCAATATTGAAAGTAATCAATTGGTAAGACCTTTACAACAAATGACAAATCAAAGCATGAATGCTCACATCATGCCAAAAGCACAAGAGCATGGCACAAAGCATGGCATCCACACATAAAGCATTAAGCTACATGGAAGAACAAAGAATCATGCATCAAACAAAAAATAAGTCTATAGATTGATGAACCAATAGGTCAACTACATGGAGTCATCATCAAGCCATGAGTAGAATGACAACAACAACATATATTTAGAAGCAAAAGCCTTTCCACCTTTAGCCTATATTCTTGTAATCAAACCTAACCACCTGCAAGTATTGATGTGTACAAAACCACACTTGACCACCTTAATTAGCAAGGTATGTACTAAGGGGAGGTGATGGATTTGTAACTCACATCTAACCACCTTGCGGTAGGCAATGGATCATGGCACCAAGGGGAGGTTTGGAGGAATATGGTGCCATGAGCACATATTAGAGGCTAAGATATGGTATATGAATGTATTAAAGTAGCCACCCTAGGATGTGGACTACATGATGTGAAGATGTGGATCAAGGACATCCACAAGGAGAGATGTGGATCATAGGATCCCATAAGTGTTGACTATTCTACAAGATCTCTCTATATAAGAAGCCTATCATGTATTGTTGAGACATAGATTTTGCAATAGATTGATTCATAGTTGCTCATCATCTCTTTCATGGAGTTTCTTCTATGATTTGAGCCTCTATAGTTATTATGCTCATCTAGTTGCACTAGATTTAGCAAGATCTTACATTCTTTTATGGGTGGCATAGTATCATTAAACATTTTTTGAGGATCTTGTGTAGTTTCTTTTTCTAGAGTCTCATTATCAAGCTTCATCGATGCAAGATACTCCTAAAGTAATGGTCCATTTGTTGTGCATACTCCTTCAAGTCCATCAGGGGACCATTCAAGAGGAGGTGGCTAATTTTGGGGGAGCTGGCTTGGTAAGATATAACTCGACGATCCTAGTTTGGACTCGTTCGAACTCATTGAAGTGGTTGCCCTTGGCTTTGTGGCAATGTCCACCATCTTTCTTGTGGGATCTTCTGCTTTTATTCAAATTTGGAGTCTCAACTTTGGGAAGTTCGACTGCCATTGAGGGATAGAGAATGGCTAAATCATTGTCAAAGACATGGTCTTCAAATTAAGCATTTTTAGCCTCTGTTTCAAGGTCCCAAGGAAAATATGAGTCCTTATTATCATGGATAGCTTGTTCAAGTTCACCATTCCATTCGAGGTCAACCATAAAGAATGGCACTTCTAGATCGATTGGTGCTTCATGTGTGAGTGGAGGTCTTACCTGCATGACCTTAGAATTAATTTATTAGAAGATAGGATCTAGTGTATGGCAGTTGTCAATAGCTACTAATGCTTGGATCCAATTGTTGACATTTCTTTATGTATCTCCTATTAAGGCATGTTGTTGCAAGGGGGCTGATTTGCTTGAGATCGCCATTGAGGAGGTTTCACCCAATGCTCCAGGCACAATGGGTCTTATTGCTCCTGTCCCCACATTTAGCTCTTACTGCAGTGTTGTGATTTTGGATTGTCAATCTATTAGTTCCTCAATCATGTAGGGCTGATGCTTCATTCAACCAAGGACGTCCAACTTCTTGGGGAGATCCAAGATTGTGAATTGAAGAGTAAAGTAGACTCCTGCAACTTTTGTGGACACTCCATTCACTATTCCCAAGGGCTTTGCACGTGAATCATCTATAAGAAGTATGTTGAAGTTAGCATTTTGCATTGATGGGAGACCCCATTCACATAGAGCTCCTTGGATAGTACATTCACTCCTGATCCACCATCCACTATGGCATGGACTTCATCATATGCTTTATGGATCAAAGGCATGGTGATGTTGCATATGTCATCTCTCTCACCCATCCACATAGGGATATCTTCAATGTCTTCCATAAGGGGAGTGGGATCTACTAGCTCAATCCATCCTTTGAAACTCTCCCAGAGATTGGGACAATTTCATAAGAGGATTCCGATGGGAATGGACACTGAGCAACTTAGAATGCTAGAGAGTGTGGCACCTTCAAGTTGGCATGGTGGTACATTATGTTATGGATCTTGTTGTTGGAACAGAGGCTCGAGGATAGTGTTGATACTTAGTGGGGCCTTGTCAGGGATTGGATCTTGTGCATGCTTCTTAGCCTCGAATTGAGCTTGTTCTTTTTGCACCCATTATTAAAGTGCCTGAAATTGAGCCTTCTCCACTTTTGCATTAGGGTAAGGAGCTTCTTTTATTTGAGGCTTGCGAGCTAATGTGGATGAACTTGGCTGCTCATTGCTTGGAGGAGGTATAGGGACTTGTGATTTCTTTTAAAGAGGTCTTCTTGATTGAATTGGAATATTAGGGCCCTTGGTGGCCTCTTTTTGTTGGCATGTAATTACATTCACAATTTGTGATAATATGCTTGGAGGCCCTAGACTTTGATGGTCCACCCCAATAATGCCAATTGGGACATCAGGCTCATTTTGTTGTGGGACCTTCTTTTTCATGGGACAATCCATATAGGCATGCCCAATGCCACAATCTCTATAGAGTGGTTGAAAAGTAGTGGGGCTACCACAATGAGGCCACTCTGCAATCCGGCAATTCTCTCCATAGCCATAGCACTTGATTGGCGCTCGTCTTTTTTTGGGTCGAACTTGATTTGCATAGATAGGTATTAAACCTTCTATTCCTTCTACATAGTACACTATGTACTCATCTTCATACTCAAATTGTGGATCCACTTCCTCGGCTTGAAGTTGTTGTATTGGAACTGCTAGAGGAGCTGGATTCCACACTCTTGGATATGGTCATGGATTTAGATTCATGAGTAATTGCAGGACGTGGGTCTAGATGGGGACACGATTCAACCTTGGAGCTGGTGGTAGGGCTCAAGTATGGAAATAGTGGGAACAGGATTCAGCCTTGGAGTTGGTGGTAGGGCTCAAGTATGGAAATAATAAGGTTTTGGGTTTGAATATTTTTTTGAACATTTGAGGAAGTCCCCCCTTGGACATAGTCTATGCATAAAATAAAAGCCCCCCTCCTTGGAAATAGTTTATGCATTAAAAAAATTAAGCATACATAAACATAGGTTAATTAAGCCTCCATGCATCAAAACTAATTGAAATTGGTAGGAGAGTGAATAGGATAATGAAGTTTGCCCCTTTTATGTGGTGGCAAGGGGAATAGGTGCCCTATTAGATGAAAAAAGGGAAAGTCCTATTAATTAGTTGTGGAGAAAGGAAGAGGGGTGAAAAGGAAGAGGTGAAGGCCATGATTTAAAGGAGGACGGAAGTGAGATTAGGGGGAGGAAAGGACTTCTCAAAGGGGGAGGGGGAGGGGGATGAGGGAGCATTTATAATGCAATTATAAGATAATGTAGATATAATATTACTTTATAGCTTGGTGGTAGTGCTCATGCATCAGAAAAAGAAGGTTTTGGATTTAACATTTGGGAAGGACCCCTTGGACAAATAAACTAAGTCACAAAGAAACATATTAATTAATGCATAAATAAATTAAGCCATAGCTAAACAGAGCTTAATTAAGCCTCCACACACCAAAACTAATTAATGGGTTGGAATATGAGGGAGTGAATAGGAGAGTGTGAGAGAAGGAATATGGGCAATGGTTAGATGTTGCGAGCCTCGGACCTTTAGAATGAAAAGTCCGATCATGGTTCATTCTTGCACAAGTGGTTAAATGATTAACCTTGGGTGAAAATTGTAATTGTTGGGCATGCTTTGTGCTACTTGAATTTAAGCATCCATCGGTTAGTTAATCTTAGGCTTGTTAGCTTAGCTACTATATGCTAGTTGAATTTAATCTTGGGCTGGTTATTTTAGTTAGAATTGTGTATTTTGTGCTAGTTGGATTTAATTGTGCACTGGTTAGTTTAGTTAAAATATGGTAGGTTGAAATTTGGGCGAGATTCCTTCTTTTCATATGGCTTGATCAAATGGTGGAAATTAACTTTGGACCTTTACATATTGGTCGGAGGAGGACTTTTCCAGGAGGAAACTTCTGGGAATATGGCGAGTCACGGATTCTGAGGACTTTTGGATTGGAAACCGATCCTTTCCCCTACTTGGAGGGCCAAAGGGAGGGTTTGAGGGACTAACCCTTAGTTAAAGTTTTGAGCTGTGAGAGGTGACTTTAGTGGAGTTACCTTAATAGTGGGTGGATTAAGCGGAGAGAAGCTAGAATTGTACTGTGAAAGTGCCCTCATCAGATGGCTTTGATTTATTCTAAGCCAACCTCCGCACTTTATGTACAAGATGAAAGGGGAAAGTATCACTATTGGCATTTCGTAGAAATGTTCCAGGTTCGATCTAAGGCCCTTTACTGAGAACTAAGCTAAACAAAACTCCTAGCTTAGACTCAGAACAAAAGCTCAAATTCTCCAACTGAGCTGAAGCTCAAACTGGGGCCCGGTATCAAGATCCGGCGCATGGTATTAGAGCATCCCTCCTGTGGGCCATGAAGTTATCGCGCATCTATATCTATCAAGTAGTCTCGCGTGGCAGCGATGCACACGATCGTCTCGAACTGAGGACCCGACGGCTATATCGACTGTGATCCCATGCCTCTGGTGGTCCCCTCTAAGGAGGGCAGCAATGGGTCATATCTCAATGGTGTGCACTCTGGCAGCTATACACATCGTGTGTGGTCGTCGGTGGCTGAGCCATGCGGTCCTTGTATCAGCTATCTCCTCCTCCTCAATCCCATTGTGTCCTGGGGCTGACTCAAACATATAAAAATCCGTGACCTCCCTCTGGGTAGGGTCTGCCCCTACAACCTGTGACCCATCTAGTGTCTGCCGTGCTCGAAGCTGCCTCAGTAAGGTCTCCCTGTGTTGGCGCATCTCCATCAAGTAGAGCCCTATGCACACCTGGTCCTGGAAATGTATTAGTCACGAGAGAGACATAGACATCCACTGTTTTGTTGCAGCTCGACCATCGAACGATGAGCATGAGAATGCTAAGTTTTTGGTTGCAAAAGTGGTGGATGTGAGCATGGATGACAAGGGAAAAGTTGCAACATTTATAGCACTATGGTATGAGACAAGGGGTAGGAAGGAAACCATGATAACAATACACAGTATATTAGTTGTTTGAAAAAGGAATGGGTTCCAAACCATGAAGCAATTTTAGAGCTTTCCACAAAGATGGTCATAGTATCCTAGAAATCAAGGACAAAGAAAACAAGGAAGCACATGGGATATGACGTAGAAGAAAAAATAAGAATACCGCTACCCATTATTTCGCACATTACAGAGTTTTTGAAGATGCTTGCTAAGGAGGAAGTAGAAGGAGATAGTGCAAATGAAGAATGCCCATGACAATACCATTCAAGCATCAATAAAGACTCCACATGATGGGTCTTCAAATGACATTGGATGAGGATGGCATCCAAGCAACAAGTGATAATGAATCGGACATTCAAACAAACTAGTTGCCTATTTGTACTTAACACATTTGTAAAGGCAAAATTGAGTTATTGAAAAGGCTGCGTGTTAGACTCCTTTGTACAAAGACTCATGGAGAGCAATATTTCCTGTAAACATATTACAATGTAAAATTGCAAGCATAGCTATTACTATTTTTGGACCACATTTAAAGAGTCTTCCATGCCTCTTGTCTTTTTTAACCTTTAATTTTTTTGGGACTTCAAGAGTGTTATTGTTTTCTACATCAAATTTTAAGTGCATTCTTTTGGATTAAATTATATTAATAAGTATGTATTTTGAAAGCGATTTTTCATGGATTTAAATTAATAACTCGTGATTTTTTTTAAACGTGAATAGGATTGTTAAAAACAAGAAGTACAAAAGTAGGATTTAATCGAAGTTTTTGCGTTAGTATTGTACCATTATAGAGACAGATTGTGAAATTTATTATGTGGAAACGATAGTGCCAAAAAGTAAACTTTTGATTCTCGAATGATATTTTCATAAAGTAAACTTTTCATTTGGAAAGGATTTTTGGGATTAGTCCAAGAGTAGACATATGAGTCCAAAAGTAATGAAATAAGCACTTGTTATAGGGATAAATGAGTCACTCATAAAGAGGGGAATATATTTTTGGCTTAAGGTACTTGATGAAATATTATTGATACTCTATATGGGGAAGCATGAGCTACCCATCTAGAGGGAGAGATTGTATATACTCTCGAGTGGACATCTCAATACTCTTTTGTATGGTCGTATGGTGATTTGTAGAGTTCCTCAAGTCTCTAATTTAGTTTTACAAGATAACTCTTTTGGACTTTGGGCACTTGTTGCACACATGGGACCCCACACGCAACAAGCTTCCCAATATAGCATGGGTTATAAAGCCTACAACTAGGGGATTCTTTTGATTCATAAGTTGAGGGGAAAGCACAAAGTATTTGGCTTGAGGCCCATCTTGTTCTAATTATGATTGAAAGTTTTATCATATAAGTAGGAAGGGAATGAGTTTTATGTTATACATAGTCTAGCATCTTCTTGAGATTTTGTCACTCTAAGAGATTCTCTTATCATTATTGACTGGGTCTAAGAATCTACCGTAGCAACAAGGATGCTGCATTAGCATTTCTAACTCATAGTAAAGAAGTTAGCTCTAGAACAATAGAGGAAATCTTGCTACAAGTTGATATAACTTAACTCATTGTATAGTATTCCATGTCCATGAGACTTTGTTTTCTTTTTAAAGACTTTTGGTTCATTACATTACAAATGCTATTATTGTGTGGAGAATGGAAATGTTTAAATCGGTTGAGGTCACCAAAAGGACCCCTTGGCCCCCACAAATATGAGATTTGAAGTACAAATAAGATTCACGAAAACATATTGAAATGTAGGGAAGGTGTAATGCTGTATTGTTATTCAATCATGATAATGTACCAAGAATATCACAATCCAAAATTCGAGTGACTCTATCAAAGACTCGATGGGTCTTGAACAAAAATGGATCTCCACCAGATACACCCTACACCGCACATGATCCATCAAGACTGGTTAGATCAGTAAGCTACTCATTCAACGAGAGAGTAGATGATTTGCAAGCCGGGGAGTGGTCTAATCAGTAGTGGATTCATGTGTATAACCTGCTCATCAACAAGAGGGTAGATCAGCAGGAGGGGGTCGAAGGGATTGACGCGGTCCAACTCCGTTCTCGACAAGAAAAGCCGTATCCAGGCCCCAGGTCGTGTGAATTTCCAGATGGCAGTGCAAGAACCAGACTCCTGCAGCGAAAGCTCAGCACAACACGATTAGACCCGTTCAAAAGAATTAGGTGCAGTGTGCGCAGCCCACTTATTATATTGTAAGCAAGAAGCAAAGTAATCTACCTGGATTGTCAGCTTGGAAGCGGAGTGCCACCCATCCCCCTTTGGGGACACCCACAGTGTTTCGCTCGGGAGGGTCTACCAAGTTAAAGCTTTTAGGGTCCACCGTTTGGTTGTAATTGCCTACGCCTTGCCCTACCACAAAGAAGTTATAGCCATGAAGATGGATCGGGTGGCTCTCTGTCGTAAGGATGCTTGTGCCCTGAAGAATGAGTTGTACGCTAGAATTAAAAGAAATTCGGCTGAGCTTGGTGCCCGTGTGGGGTGCCAGATTCTTGGGTTGGGGCCCCGTGTAGTTGAAGGGTACGAGTGGATTATCAGGGAAATCGGTAGTGAAAACTCTAGAAGCCTTGTTGAAGTAATACGCTTGTAGCAGAGCGGTCCTGGGGAGAACGAAGGAAACATTGCTGACAGCGGCTGAGAAGTTGCCTCCGGAAGGTCCTTGACACAGCTGGCCAGGGGAACACTGTTTTCTCGCTAATCCAACTGTGAAAAACAAGTGCCTATTGACCTTGCGAGGCACTTTGGATGGATAGTCCTTGGAGTTGAGGCTCTTGAGGCTCTTGCTGAAGTTGTTGGCCAGGTTTGTATCGTTGAACGGAGGAAGATGCGGCATGATGGGTGTTGCAGCTCCAGACTTGGCTCCATCGGAGTAGTCCAGAATCCCCGTAGCGGTGGTGTTATCAAAGGGGACGGTCGGACCAGCTGAATCATAGGCCCTGGCTGCGATTATGTAGCTTCTTGCCCGCTGGTCGGCATTAAGGAGGACGTTGGTGGTCTGTCCAGGTGCGATGAGAATGGTATCAGTCCTGAAAGGCTTGGTGTAACATGCGTCGATCTCCACAACCGTGAGTGTATGGTTTGCGATGCTGAAGAAGAGCTCGTCGTTGAGTCCGGCATTGACGATTCGAAGCAGGTAGGTCTCGTTTCTCACGACTGAAAGCGTAAACATATCTGAAGGAGGAGACCAATATATAAACAAGTAAGGATGTGGATACATCGTTCGATTCACAGGTGCTGAAAGCACTATAGTGTATTGCTACGCGAACATGTGTGGATGGATGGCGAATGGGAGCTAGGCATGATGAAATACCTTCTACTCACGGGCTTTCCCCACATACAACAATTAACAAATTGTCAAAACTAAGTGATCGGCTTCGCATGCACAAATACGAATTGCGAGCTAGTTGCAAGCAGTCAATCGTTTGCGATTCCGTCATGTTAGACACAGGTGTTGCAGGAGCTAACAACCATCACCTTTAGCTGAGCAGTTATAGAGAGCTCCTGGCTGGCCGTTGATGGTGTAGGCGTCCGAAACATTGGGGCCTGCTCCGGTTCTAAGAGCTTGCTTCAGCACAGCTTCCACGTCTGAATTCCACCACTCTCCTAAAGTATACAGGGTGAAAGTACAGGTTGTTATGGTTCGATAGCCAATCTATTGACGTACTCGCAAGAGACTAATGAACCCATTATTTTAGTTGATTACCAAGAACGATAGGAATTTCTCTGGCAGGTCGAGGAAACGGGTAGTATTTTCGGTGGTGGTGGTGCTTCGGCAAGATGATGATAGCCCCGTGGACGGTAGCGCGCATCCAAGAGATGTGGGCGTGCCAAAACAGAGTGCCTCGTTGCCCCGTTACTGTGAAATTGTAAACGTAGCTGTGGTTGGGCTGAATCGGGCACTGCGTTATGTAGGCAGGTCCGTCAAACCACCCTGTTCGGAGCTGTCGAACACCGTGCCTATCACAGCAAAGCAACCAACCAACCAGCCGACAAATCGCTGTTAGAACTCACAATGCGGAGTTTGGCAATCCCTCATCATGAAGCTGATCGTCTAGACTGTGATCGAAGGCTCACCAGTGGATCGTGATGTTCTTGTCTGGAAGATGGTTGCTCACGTTCACGATGACACGATCTCCTTCTCGGGCGTACAGGATCGGTCCGGGGAACTGATCGTTCACAGTGACGATCGGCTTGGTATGGCAAAGGCGAGAGAAGGTGGTGTATTGGACCTGCAGTCATGAGCAAAACAATGTTTGGAGCTGAGAAAGCGGGATCAAACCAATATGAGCAGCGAAAGACAAGAGCTAATATAGATTGCTGGAGCAGCAGCAGCTGGCAAGCCAACGAATGGAGAAGTAATGGATACATGGAAAGTGTAATTGAGGTGCTGCAGATGAGGCAGCTCGCTGGGGAAGGCAGTGCGGGGTACGATTATGAGAAGGATAAACAGGGAGGGCAAGCACGAGGAGACCAGAAACATGGCTATTGACGTGAAGGTGGCCATTATCGACTAATAACCTTGACTTTACACTCTTTTGAGAGCTCTTACAACTTTCACAAGCTTGCTAATTAGCTTTTTATCTATACACCCCTTATACACCATGCCATGTACAAGATCAATATTGGGGACTCCCACCCACTCCAAATCTGGTGGAGCTTCACTATTGCTTTGCTAACTTGTAGTTTGCTTCACTCTACATCATCAATTAGGTTCAATGTCCCCCCCCCACCCCACCTCGTTTAATGTTCATGGCTAAATTAGTTATCCCCATTTCTAACTCCAAAAGATCTCATTCATGGGTCCTTTCTCCCTTCTTGAACTTGGAAGAATTCCACCAACCCCATGACTCCAAAATTGTATTTTCTGTGCTTTGGACAAAAAGAGAATGAATTATCTACACTCAGCTCCAATTTACTCCACACTTTTTTAGACACAAGTCATAGTTTTTTGTACTAATTATCAAAATGGCAAAATCACTTAGAATACAAAGCTACTTGTGGGAACACATGTCCTAAGGCAAAGAGATCAGCATGGGATAGCGTACATTGGCCATGACATACACTACTTGCCTTGCATATGCACTTAGATTTAAATAACCCTTGTGACATGTCAAGGTGCTAGCGTTGAGTAAGGACATGTGCAAGGGTTCTAGCTACAAGGAGTCCCAATTGGTTTATTATGTTGAGTTCTAATTATAACAAGGAAATCCATAGACCATGATGCCAATGATTTGTCTTTAGTTGCCTTCTCCACTTCTCATGTTTTCTTATGTGACGAATGCATGTCCATACGATCCCAACTCAAACTACTATGTCATAGTCTTACTCTAACTGTTAGAGAGTCTGTCTAATCCTCTTTTTTCAAGACTTTTCCTAGAATGGCACATGTCATCACAAGTGTTATAAAATCTACTCAAAGTCTTCATCGATATTTCCCTCACTTTCTTTGGGGTCAATGTTTGCTGGCTGTAGCCATTCTTGGTGAGGTTCAGGGCACTTTCTGTACATTGGTGTCTTGACTGACCCATAACTTATGCATTGCTCAACGGAATTTCTCTTGAAGTTGTAGTACACATTCCATACTTGAACATGAGACCCCAAAAATATTTTTTAGAGATTTGGAACGAGACTGTCAAGTGCTATCTTACATGTAAAGCATGGATCTTGAAGAGTATAGGATATAACAATTTATTAAAAAACATCCAAAAAATTTTTTGCACATACGTGCAACCAAGTAATCATTCAAAATTACACTACGTGAGCTATTGTTCACAGTTTGAAGACCATGGTGGTACTCTAATGACCCCCACAATCAATCTAGATAAAAATTGCTACTCTATCTCTAGATTACAAAAAAACATAGTCATTCGGATTCCTCCCACTTCTAAAGCCCTTTAATATGTTTTCCTTCATACCTATTGTTTCTTTGATTCAAAGATATGCCACCAACTTGTGACAATTGGTCTAGTCAATAGAGTCAAATAACCAACCTACACAAGAGATCCTCAACATGTAATTCATCAATGGTCTTGACCCATGGGTTAGCATCGGAGAGACGCTCATCATGCCCAGTTTCACCTACTCTGCCGCCTTCGTATCCAACTATTCGGGGTAGCCAACCTCATCCTTGCCATCACCCCATGGAA
Source organism: Dipteris shenzhenensis (assembly GCF_047967505.1). Classification (NCBI taxonomy): domain Eukaryota; kingdom Viridiplantae; phylum Streptophyta; class Polypodiopsida; order Gleicheniales; family Dipteridaceae; genus Dipteris; species Dipteris shenzhenensis. The sequence goes on from NC_141619.1 coordinate 23,221,431, forward strand.
TGTCCTTGTGGCAAAATTCATCCAAGTGGAACACATCATTCAAAATATCCCCCTTGACATATATGTGAGACAAAGCCCCCCTAAACACTTTCCAAAAACCTCATATGAAGAGGACTATGGTTGGAGATATGCACTAGAATACGACGAGGAAGATTCAAATGAAGAAGAAGATTGACCTAGTGGAAGTGCAAGAAAGGACCCAAGATAGCCAAAAGGACCTAGAGTGGCTATGGCTAGGAGCTCCTTGCACATAACCTTCATGGCACCTTCACCCCATACAACCAACATCATGGTATGCTTATTGCCAAAACTCGGTCCATTTACCTAAGGAATGTGGGTTGAAAGCACTTTGATGTAGCATCTGTAGTAATCTACAAAATAAGGACACACAACAAAAATGCCTATATCTACAATAGTTAATAAGCATGGAGATAAAAAATTGCACCTTGCAACAATCCCCCAATCCCAATCGCCCACTCCTCACTTGTTTTTGCTCCGACCAACCCAACCATCAAAAGTCTGACTATCCACTCTTTCTTCAATAGCAGCAACAAGAACATTAGCCACCAGTTCTATCAGTGCACTAGCTCTCCTTGCTAAACCCCAAGCACAAAAGATCATCAACCTCACTGGCTAATCAGTCCTAGCCCCTCCTCTCATTCTCCCCCCATTTGTCCTCTGTATGTTTTGCCCTAGAAGGTCATGTGATTATGATTGGCACTGGTTAGCAACAAAGGATGACTCCAGATAACTCTAACAAAGGCTCACAGGCCGTAGTGTTGCCGAAGATGGACCTATCGGAGTTGGGTGGACTGGACCGATAACACTTTGGCATGCTGGGCCGCATGAAAATCCACAAACCTATAGGGCAATAAGTCATATGCCTATAAGGGGATACATCATTTTATGGCAAGGTGCCAGAAAAACGAACCCTAATGACTCAAACGATGCTTACCCTTAGTCAAAAATGATTCAAACAATGCTGCCTTCATGTTGAAGATCATGGAGGGCAATAGCCTGGTAGCAACCAATTGAAAGGAGGCTAGGGGTATGTATGATCTCTATTTGGGCTCCTAACATGGAGCTAATGTCACAAGACTCCATGACACCCCATGTGAACCTTGTTATATCATTACTTGCAGCTATTGGAAATAGAAGTCGTGCTCAAAAAGTTCCTTGAAAAATGTCGAGTGCTAGTTCATCTTCAATACCCTCCATCAAAGGGAGGGATCGTTCATCAACCATCGCTTTGTTGCTCTCATACATAGGATGGCTAGGCAAAGGAGAAGTCAGGTTAAATGGGGAGGATGCTAATGGAGCTAGAAGTAGAGGCAATGATGCATGGGTGTGCATGGTCCTGTATAAGCCATGATGGAGTCGGACGCCACAAGCACTATGGTATTTGCACCTATGTGGCCAGCTAGGCAAGGCACAAAAATTATGAGGCAAGCTTCTTTGATGATGGGGTTTCAAAACATAAGTTGTTGCTAGGTAGTCACCAGATCATGCTCCAGGGCCTAATGTTCTCGATAGAGTTCCTAAGCATCCATTCATAAAGCCACAATCTCTGTGCTCACCTTGGTTTTTGCCTCGATCTAGTTTAAAATCTATTGTCACTCCAAGATTTTCCTCCAACTATGAGTAAGAGGCATTGGAGGAGACAGAGTTGGCACCAAGATGAGTGGTGGTGGGGTGGTCGGAGGTGTTTAGGCTAGGTTGGTATCGACTAAGGAAAAAACTCTCTGCAACTATAATCTCCTCTGCACAACTCAAAGTTGTTGCTGGAAGGATAGGATCCCTTATCATACTCCTTCTAATGCTTACTCGATGCTTTCCTCAACTATAATCTCCTCTGCACAACTCAAAGTTGTTGCTAGAAGGATATGATCCCTTATCATACTCGTTCTCTTGCTTACTCCATGCTTTGCTCTCTAGCTTGAAGTTAGGCTTGGATGCAATATCCTAATTGTGCTAGAGTGCCAATATCTGCTCCTTAAGGAGCACAGTCTATGAGGACTCCATTGATGTTTCCTAAGCCAAGCTAGCAAGGAGGGTGAGGGAATCTCATTGGAGTGGCTTGATTTGCATGGAAACTTTGCCCTTCTAGAGAACTCTAACCACAAGTTGATCATTATCATATTGCTTGCCAATGTGCCTTTTCACTATGCTTGATTGCGCTAAGTGCTAGGGCATGTGATCTTAAGTTCCATTGTGGTGGCACAATGGATGCACTCCCAGTGTCTCCATCCAATCCTAGTGAAGAATAGCCACTTGCTTGTAGCCGGGCATGAGGATTTATTGCATCTTATCAATGCATTGCTGCCACTCTACTAGGAAAGCTCTTGTGTTACAAGCTCAAAGAGATCTGACAATCCTATGGGATCCATTAGGACCGCTTCCTCCATGGGGTTCTAAAGAGTTTGGACCTATATGTCTAGCATAATTACTCAAGCATTGGTATTGACACGTTGTTGGCTAAGACTTTTAAACATTTGGATATGCTTAGCACTGACTTCTACTTGCACTTGGCAAATGGAGGAAACTTCATGTGTTAAGTTGTTTGAACTTGTGTTTGAGACAGTTTCACTAAGCTGCTACATCTTGTGTGGTGTCGGCTAGATTATGGCACAATTGGTTGAGATCCTGCTAGAGTTAATCATGTTGATTGGCTTCAAGAAAGACCAAAAGGTATTGGGCACCTTGTTTGGCAACTTGGTTACTGAGGGGCCTTCACGAGGTGAGCTTGCAAGGTGCCAATTATGAGATCCATTGCCCACTCCTCTCGCTACATCTCGATTGGCAAACACTTTAGTAGCTTGGCAAAAAGTTGTTGGTTTTAGTGTATAGGAAAGGTGTGAGTTGAAAGGAGTGGAAAAATGAGTGTAAGGATGAGTGGAAGTGATCTTGAGTTGTTTGGTGATGTTTCTTTATGCCTCTAGTTGTGAAATCATAGACTTTAGATGGTTACTAAGGCTAAAATCCCAAGGAAAACATTTTGAAATGATAATTGTGGGAGAGTTTCAAGGTCTTGGGAATGACAAGACAATCCCTTATTGAAAAACACTATATTTTGCTTGTAAAGTTGGTATTTTTTGTTGTTTAATATTTGCAATAGATATAATACGTACTGTAGCACCCCTTTAGGCCAATAAATATTCCAGAGAAATCATAAAACCACAGAGAAACTTAGAAATTTTATCAATGAAACTTGCAAGAAACTAGGTGCGAGATTAACACTAATTCTGTTATCCCTAATTCAGTGCACCCCATGGTTAAACCTAATTCAATGCACCTCAAGGTTAAACCTAATTCAATGCACTGATTCAGCACACACTAAATTAGTGCTATTTAGTGCACACTAAATTAGCAAATCAACATTTTTAATGTCTTAAATTGGAACTGAAGTTACACTTTATCCATCAATGGTTCATTGACTAACTCACTAAATTTCACTTTATCCATCAATGGTTCATTGAGTAACTCACTATTCACACCTGTAACCCTTGAAACTCTGGAAAGAACTCAACAATGTCAAGAAGGGGGTGAAAGTTCTATATTTAGAATTCAAGAAAATGTTTGCAGCTTAGTGCTCTAAGAAAAGATGGGAGTAGGGTAATTACATAAGAGAACATCAGAACCTATAAACATCAATTCAAACTCCAAAATCTACCAAGTGCACATCCCCCTGAATTAAGCCTAATTCAACACCACACTAAGTTAAGGATAACTCATCATGCTGAATTAATAATTCAATGCACCAAGTGTTAAAGCTAATTCAACACACGATGAATTAGCTAGTTGACTTTTAGTTGATAGAAGTTGACCTCAACTACCAGTGCTTGCCCTAGGTGTTCACATACATTGAGCCACCTACATGCACATGAGGTCCAAAAGGGTGCTTGCAACTAAGCCTAAACCTAAAGATAGTGCCTCCAAAAACATCATGTCCAGCCACTTGCCTAGCTTCTCATCAATGCAATCATGGAATTTAGTACTGAGGTCACATTCAGTACATGGACCATCCTAGACTGATATATCAATCTCAAAAGTCTCTGTGAGCTTTGATGGAGAAATGGGTGAAAACTCGAATCTTGGAGCCTCCATGTCTCCTACTAACTCTAGCTCGGTTAGACCTCAATCTCCCACTCCTTCTACCACAACATCTTGGATACAAGAGACTTTCTCCAATATGATGGGAAGGTTTGGGCTGTCAGATCCAATAGATATGGTCAACCATTTTCCTAGTAGAATATAATGCCAGTCAAACTGTAGGGCTCACCACAACAAATTGTGACAAAAGACATGCGGATCACACCAACTCCCATCTTATTGGCGAGTACTGTGACATCACATGTGCCATGGATGCTTCTATTGAGGGAGGACCCTCGTTGAGCGATAGATTTTAGCCTAGAATACCAGGGGACTATTGACCACAGGTACCTAGTGGGTTAGGGTCTACCAATCCTATGGTCCATCCAACAACCTTTTATAACTCTCCACCATGGCAACCCATGTATGGGGTAGTGCCTCTGCCAATAAATCCTCTTGTACCACAAATGGTGCTTACCAAAGCAATGAGGATCTTAGTGCAAGCACTAGGAATAGGGTCATGCCACAAAATTTCACTATAAGGGATACAAACCCTTGGAGGAATAAGTTTGTCAAGATATTTAAGCTTATCACAAAATTCCTAGGTGAAGGAGACCCCATTTCTCAAGTCTAGAGATTTGAGCAAATTTGTGAAACTTTTCGTGACATCGATGACCTAGACAAATTCAATCGCTTTAGATTAAGTCTAGATGGCAAGATAGGGAAGTGGCACAAGGCTCTGAATCCTAAAAACTAAATTAATTCAAATACACTACAAAAGTCATTTATAGTGGGGTTTTCCCCGCAGTGGAACCAAATGGAGCCCAATTAATCAACTATATGAGGTTAAGCAAAAGGAGAGTGAGTCTCTGTGTGAGATTCTATCACTAGTAACTCATGATGAGAGCCTCATGAGAGGATGGGTGATGCACAACTATGTCAGGCTTTCTCATAGGTCTATGGGACTCTAAGCTTCATGATCATCTCTTTGCAATGAATCACATGTCATTTGAGTTGTGCAGCAAGACTATTGTATGCATGGGTGACAATATGAAGGAGAAGGCTCAAGGAGAGAAGACCTTATCTACCTCATCAGAGGTATCTCAAGTCTTTAAGGACACCAACTTGGGTGGGGTGAAGCTAAGGAGACAACAAGTTGACCACCAATGTGCTAAATTAGCTAAGCAAATAATTGAAGGGGGGAGAGGATAAGGAAATACCTAGCAATGACTATCAAGGTGTGATAACACATCGTGTGGAATCTGAAGAGACAAGGAAGCTAGCTAGGAATGGAATGGAAATATGTAAAGCATAATGAAAGGCAGAATGGAAAGGAAAGAAAGAACAAGTGCAAGGCAATAACCAAAATACTCACAATGTATTGATAGCTTGATGTTGACTATTGTACTAGACAATAGACAAGTACAACACTATATAGTGTGACACTAGACTCTAGAAAGTCACAATGTCTATGGAATATCTCCCAATATGACACATGGCATGTCTAGGACTCACTAGACTATAAAACATGACCTAGAACACATATTTTTTACTCACTTTGGCTTGATATTCCAACACCCCCCCATGAAGGCAAGGTGAGAGACTACTAGAATGGAACCAATAAAAGAACATGCCAATGACGGTCATCAAAATTGTGCATGCTGATCTAGAACTAGACAAGGCTCCCACACAATCTGAGAGGCAAGTGAGCATAACATAGGAAGCTCATCTAGCATGGCTCAGAGGCTTATCATGCATGGATGCATGATCAAACACAGAGGTCTAGGAGACCAATGCACCAACATCCTGGAAATCTCAAGCCAGGCCTGATAAACAAATAGACCTATCGATGCCAATACATGGCTCCCACAGTACATCTCTCCTTGGCTTCATAACAGGACATGTTAGGAAGCCACACACCAAAATAGAAAAAAACAATACATCTTTTTAGGAGGACTATCCAAGTCATAGGACCTTTAGACTCAATTTAAAAAAACAAATACTCAATACATATAATTTAAGGGGGACTACCCAGGGCAGATGATGCCAAAATACATCAAGCTGTAGTAATAAATAAAAATATCTCTTTGTGAAAGAGATGTCCTCCATGTAGCCATTGCACATGTGTGCACATCCTTGTAAGTCAATGACGATGTCGATGAAGCACTAGGTAGGGATGCCCCAAGATATATGTCGGTGAAGTCCTTGGGGCGGCTACCTAGAGCACTCAGATGGTGACTCTCAAAATAGAAGATGGAGAGTCACGCAAAAGTCAATGTAGAGGCCTCAACTACCACGAGCAATCAAAAAGTCGATCAATGCAAAGAACGTCAGGTACCAATCAAAGAACCAAGGTCAGAGAAATCACTTTTTGATGGAGAGTGGTCTACATCAAGCTCGAGGTAATGCACCGGTGTTGAAGTAGAAGAGAGTGACCAAGGGTAAGGGCAGCTTCACATGAATACTGGATAGGAGCTCCTCAATTGTGACCAAGTTGTTGAAGAGGAGTGAAGGAAAGTGGCATGCTTTGGGGGCAAATATGCAGCAGAAAAAGTGTGAGCAGCAAGAGTAGCTACTCCGTGGGTAGTACGTGAAGTGTGTGGGTAGCACCAGAAACTAAAGCTGCGTGGGCAGTAGGAGGTGCATGGTTTGTTTTGTGTTTGTATGCTCTGTCTGAAAATTCGGGGGGGAAAAATTCATACTATAAAAAATCCATACGATTTTGTCCATACAATTAGGGAAAATCCATACAATTTTGTCCGTATAGTCGGGAAAATTCGTACAGTTTTGCTATCACAGAAAAAAAATTAATTCGTACTGTCAAAAATCCGTACGATTTTGTCCATATAGCCAAGAAAAATCTGTATAGTTTTGCACTTGCTGTGCTTTCCTCCTTGTAAAGCATTGCTGCTTCCAAGCCTTTTCCTTAACTTGAATGGCGGATTATTCCTATGAGAAAACCTTTCACAAAGACAAGTCGGTTTCCAACCAAAAACAAAAACAAGTGATGGATTCAGATGGTTCCCTTCATGACTCTGTTGAGGCTCATCTTGTTTATGAGGTTATGCATGAAGGGCTTGAAGACACCTGCAAAGGTTGGAAAGATTCACTTCCCACCACCGGCATTATGGTGGAAGTGGACGATATATTTGATCTAGTTAAGGAGTATGCAAAGCATGCCATTATAATTTTCTTCCCAGGATGGATGCCTGCTGGGTGGATCTTCTGTCAAAAAATTTCATTATGCAACGAGGGGATTTTTTGAGATCATCATTGGCTCATAAGGATCACCGTCAGGTTTTGCTGGAGCACTCTCCTCTCTTCTATGGCTAGTAGCTGGTCCATGTCCTGCCTTGGTCTCCCACCTGAGATTATCAAGCATTGATTCATCATCATTGCCCTGTTTGGGTAGAAGTTGTAGATTTTTCTCAATGCTTGTCTTCTCTTTTACCTAAAATTGTAGCTTCCCTCGATAAGGTGGTATGTCCACTGCAACCCAATGGAAATTTGAATCGCTTCTGCATTTTGTGGGATACATATCATCCCACTCTAGCTTCATATTCGGTTACTGTGAATAATGTTTCCATGGGGAGTGCCTTTTACAAGCTCAAGTGGGGGCTATTTGTAGGTGCTTGCTTTGAATGCAAGCAATTTGGGTACATGGCTTCACAATGCCCTTCTCGAGCTCCACGGATGCTAGTGCAAGCTAAAATGGTTCAGCCTTTGAACAAGAATGCAAATGCCTCTTCTGTGGTAAAAAACGAAGGCGTCAAACAATTTTTCTCTGTTCAAGACAAAGGCAAAGCTCCGACTGTCTCAAATGGTAATGCTTCTTTTCCTGAGTCTTTGTCCTCTCTACCTTAGGGGAAGGGGGAAAATTTTTTGACTGATGGATGGCAAACTCCTCGCAAAGTGATCTCCCCCAGGTGACCTTTGCCTTCTTGGACTTGGAGTGGTGCATCCTCTCTTGGGAAAACACTTGCTGAAAACTCTGGTGTTGGTTTGACCTGGGTTGCTGTGACTACAAATCGGACCTTGTTTCCTGAAGAAGAAGTTGCTGCACTTTTGTCCTCTCCTCAAGCTGATGCTTCATCCAAGGGCAAAGGCCCGGACATTGAGGTGGAAATGCAGACGTAGACAACCTGTTAGTTGCTGTACATACCTATCCCATAACTGTAAATATGCTTGATCATCTAAAGTGTGTTACTCTCAATGTACAGGGAATGTGTGATGGTTGCAAATGGAAACTGGTCTGGATGTATATTAGGAATTGCAGCCTGATATAGTTGCTTTGCAAGAGCATAATCAGCATATGTATGCTGGTCAAATAGGCCATTTTGCAAGTTATGATATCTTATATGCTGGAGAGCAGTCCTTCTCTGGTGTGGCTTTTTTGGTAAAGCATGACCTTCAACCTGTTGTGGCTCTCAATGATGACCATGGTAGATGTATTATTGTTCAATGCCTTGTTCAAGGGGAAATTTTTGAATTTGCATCGGTTTATGCCCCCCAATCTTCTCCTGATAGAGCTTTGATTTAGGCTGCCATGCATACTTATCCATGGCGACAACATGCCTTCATTTATGGTGACTTTAATAATGCCCCTCAATCAAGCGACAACACCTTAGGCTACACTCATATGTTGGCTTCTGAAACACAGGCATGTTCTAATTTTTTGCTTCAGTTGCGCCTGGTTGATCTCTGGAAAGAATTACAGCCCATGCTTCTGGGCTATACCTTTCAGCATAATGCTCAATCTTCTTATCGGGCATGCTTGGATAGATGGTATTAGATTGATCCACACCATTGTGGCCTTTACTTGTCAAATTTGGGTTGATCATGCTTTCACACATTCGGATCATGCTCCTCTTTGGTTGAGGCTTTCCTTACATGAATTTCCCACTGATAGATTGCCTTGCCGAAGGCTTTTGCTGATTAATAATAGTTATCTAGATCATGCTGACTTTAAAGCCTTGGTCTCTGATGCTATTCAACCTCTCTCTTTTCAAATACGCATTGGTTTGGATTATGCCTGGTAGGCTTTTGTTGCTCGGATGCAAGTAGTTATTCAAGATTATGGCAAATCCTATATGCAAGCCACAAGGGAGACTGTAGCACATGCCGAATTTACTTGTCAGAGTTTAACTGAGCTTGCTCATCTTTGCCCTTTGTCTTCAGAGGAAAGCATGCTCTTATGTCAGGCTCAATTCTCTCTTCAATCCAATGATCGCAGAAATCTTGCTAAATGGGAAACTCGATCCAGACAACGGGCATTTTTGGATAAAGGCTGTACTTCTAAGCAATTTTTTAAGAGTTTACACTACAAAAGACAGGCTACCAATATCTGTCAAATCTGGATGCTTGATGGTTCTTGGTCAACATCTCATTCAAAGCTTGCTGATTTATGTGTGCAGTACTTCTCCACTCATTTTGGGCATGTGGATACTCTTTCTCCTCGGGTCGTGTCTGCACATCAGCTTCTTTTACAGCATATTCATCCAATTTTGTCTGATGCTCAGGCTTTGGAACTTGAACATCCCTTCACTGAAAGGGAATTGTCTGATGCACTGAGATCCTGTGGCGGATGGAAATCTCCAGGATGGGATGGTCTCACTATTGAATTTTTTCTTGCATTCTGGGATCTTCTTAAATTCACCTTGCTGCAAATGGTAAATATAGCATAACAAAATCAGCAAATGCCTGTGTCATGGAAAAAGGGTCTTCTCAAGCTAATTCCAAAAAAGCAGCTATGTGATTCACTTGGTGATTGGAAGCCAATCATGCTCATGCTAGTCATTTAGAAAATCATTGCCAAAATGGTGGTTGATCAACAGATTAAAGGTTATTTGCATGATGGGTTGCATCCCTCCCAATATAGCTTTGTTCCACGTCGCCATGTCACATATAACATTGCTAATGCTTATATTGGGATTGAATATGCCAAATACACATAACAGGATGTTCTACTCTTGCAGGTAGATATTGTAAAAGCCTTTGACATAGTTCAATGGGATTTCATCTCGCAAACTATGCGAGCTTTGGGGTTTGGACCAAAAAAGCAGCAGGTTATTTACTGTGAAGAGAGTGGGAGAGAAGGAAGGAGTCTCACTTGCAGCTTTCTCACATGCACAATGGGGGAATATTGCACAAATGTGGAGGCTGAAAGTAGTTTTCCTCTTCTTAGTTGTGAAAGCCAAAAGAACTCTAAGTACAAAAGAATAGGTGAACCCTGTATGTGGGTCTCAAACGAAACTCAGCTAACTAAGGTGGCATACTAACTAAGCCACTAACTAGAGTACATAAAGATAGCTGTCATCCAGCTATTATTCATGGGTGGTGTACCAACCGCATCTATAGCTAACAAGTCACTAACATAAATGCACAACGGTCCCCTGGCATATCACGAGTGGAGCTCGATATCTCAACACTCCCCCTACTCAATTCCAATTCTTGCACACCAAGCAAGTCTCTGAACTTGTGTAGCTTCTCTGCACCTAATGCCTTCGTGAATATGTTAGCTACCTGATCCTCTGTGCTAACATAAACTAGGTCAATAAAACCTACTAGCACCTTCTCCCGCACATAGTGATAATGCACCTCAATGTGCTTTGTTCTAGCATGATAGACTAGGTTATTTGCCAAGTGTATACTTCTCATGTTTTTATAATAAATGAGAACTGGTCCATCTATAGACTGATGCATATCATAAAGTAGCTTATGCAACCAAGCTACCTCACATGCAACCATTGCTGCACCCCTGTACCCAGCCTCTGTGCTCGACAAGGCAATTGTGGGCTGTTTCTTGCTGCTCCAAGTGACTGCAGCACTCCCAAAAGAGAACATATATCCACTTGTAGATCGTCTATCAGAAATACTACCAGCCCAATCAACATCAATGTATTCATGCAACTATATCTAAACCCCAGTCTCATAAAATAGTCCATACTGCAATGTGGACTTCACATACCTCAGTATGCATCTAGCTGCATCCAAATGTGATTTCCTTGGAGCCTACATAAACTGACTTACCAACCCAGCAGCATAGCTGGCCTGGTAATAGTCATATAAATCAAACTTCCTACTATGCGTCTGTACATAGTAGGGTCTTCCAAAAGCTCACCTGCATCTGTGCTCAACTTCACATTCTGCTCTAAAGGAACTGAAATAGGCTTACAGCCTGTCATCCCATATTTGGACAACATGTCCAATCCATACTGCCTCTACAAGAGCCATATCCCACTTGTGAATCTAATCACCTCAATGCCCAAGAAGTAACGCAGTTCTCCCAAATCCTTCATCTCAAACTTCTACTTCAATAGCATTTTCACATGAAGGATATCTTCATCACTATCACCTGTGATGATCAAATCATCAACATAAATGACAAGCAGCATAATGCTTCTCTCTTTTTTTCTCACATAAAGTGAGAAATCTGCCTTGGAAATCTGAAAGCCAATAGTGACAAGATACTGTCCTATCTTGTCAGACCATGCTCTGGGTGCTTGCTTCAAGCCATACAAGGCTTTCTTCAACTTGCAAACAAACTCAGGATGAATAGCATGAACATAACCTGGTGGCTGCTCCATATAGACCTCTTCTTGCAAATCACCATGCAAGAAAGCATTCTTTACATCCATTTGATGTAAAGACCATCCCTTTGATGCAGCCATAGCAATGACTGCTCTTACGAATGCCATCCTTGCAACCAGACTGAATGTTTCTTCATAATCAATGCCATATGTATGTGCATACCCCTTGACAACTAATCTTGCCTTGTATTTGTTCTTGTATTTGTTCACAGAACCATCTGCATTGTGCTTCACCTGATAAACCCACTTGCAGCCAATTGCATTCTTGTCTTTACGCAAAGGCTCCAATTCCCATGTAGCATTTGCTTCCAAGGCATCCATGGCTTTAACCCATTTTTCTTTTCCCATGGCTTGCTCAAAAGAAGTGGGTTCTCGTTCATGTATCACTTTGAGCATATAGGCATAGTGAATGGCTGTAAATCCATCATATTTTAGCCTATCCATAGGATACCTAGCTCTGGTAGACCTGCGTAAAATAGGCTCACTACCAGGTGCTCTCAAAACATCCCTCGTCTTCCTTACTCTAGGTGTAACAATAGAAGGAATACCCAACTCATCATCAAGGCTCTGTTCTAAGCCACTGGATTCACCACCCACATAAGAGTGACCTACATTCACATCAACCAGATCTACTTTCTCTTTTCCTTTTCGTGATACTTGCATACCACTATCTGCATTGCTTTGAGGAGATCCTCCTGATCTCAATCTGCCTGTCCATGGCGAAGTATGTGAATACTGCTAGAGGACACTATAGGTCCACTAATATTTTGTGATTGCTGCTGTGAATTTTGTGCAGCATTACCATTTTGTGCATCTACATCATCAATCACATTAACTGGTTTATACCTGCTGCTCATCTCATCAAAAACATCTCTGCTCACTGTAAACTTATGAGTAGAAGGGTTATAGCACCTATACCCTTTTTGCTGCAAAGAATACTCTACAGCAATCTTTCTTTGATTGCTTACAGACCCGCTACATAGATCATGAGGTCTTTTTGCATATACTGAAATTTTCAATTGATGTAATTGTAGCACCTTATTTTGAGGTTGCTACTCATATAATATAATCAATCAAAGATTTCACCCAAAAAAGTGTGTGTGTGTGTGTGTGTGTGTGTGTGTGTGTGTGTGTGTGTGTGTGTGTGTGTGTGTGTGTGTGTGTGTGTGTGTGTGTGTGTGTGTGTGTGTGTGTGTGTGTGTGTGTGTGTGTGTGTGTGTGTGAGTGAGAGAGAGAGAGAGAGAGTCCCTCTGAGAGAGTGCATGAGCGAGAGAGAGAGAGAGAGAGAGAGAGAGAGAGAGAGAGAGAGAGAGAGAGAGAGAGAGAAGAGAGGGAGAGAATTGCTAAATTGCATGGGGAAACCCATTAGGTGATAATAACATTGCCACCTTTGCCACCCTCACGTGTAGACAAACGTCTCCGGACTTCCATCAACAACCAACCCCCCGGGCTTCCTCATCGCTTGCAAGCAATCGCCACCCATCAACAACGAGCCCTCCTGCTTAGTTCTGCGAGCCTTCCTAGTCAGTGCCCTTGCTACCAGCCTTGCTCTACTTTGATCCTTCCATTTGGGTAAACGTGAAAAGCACTAATCCATAAAACAGAATAAATCTTTGTAGCTATAAGCATAAGCTTGTTCAGACAGCTAGGCAACGCTTAGCTGATCCTTGAGGGTAGCCTTATTTGTTGTGACTTAGCAACCCTTTTTGTGAAATTGTTTCCAACAAAGGAGAATCACGCGTTTCCAATTCTTGGCCCCTTTTGAGTCCTGTTGCTTCTAAACATGGGTCCGATGAGCAAGTAAACTAGAGAAAGATTGAATTTCACATTGACCTATTTTTGAGCAAGGATATAGGCCCACGATTGGCTCTTCGAAAGACATTGTTACTTCAGTATACTACGAACACCTGGATTACCCTTTCACTTATAGATAATCAGTTGTTTGTCATTATTTAGGCAGCTGGCAGACACCAAGCTGATCTTCCTCCTGAGTATTGGTTCTAAAGTATACATACAGGGAGATGGAGTGACCTGGTTCTAATAATGTATTCCTTGATCCTCCTAAGACCCGAGTCATTTCATCTCCCCATGATCTCCTCTTGCCTCTTATATGTTTTGATTTATTGCACTTATTTTCTATATTATATTAGGGCACTAAAGTGACATTAGAACCCATGGTTCATTCCAGGCTAACAGCTACAATAACTAGAGTCACCTTTGTTGGAAATAGGTCTTAGCTCATACAACACTCAGAAACCTCTTGATAGATGATCACACATATACTATGAAACCTTGCTAGAACAGCACATGAGAGAGAGAGAGAGACAAAACTCAGACCATATTCTTCTAGGAAGTGTGGGATAAACAAGCTCCAGATGAGCACAAAGTAGGTAGCAAGGGTGTTGTCCAAAAGTGTTGAGTATCTTAGAGAACTTCTCCCTCAAAGAACACTGCCCGTGGGTAGAGGCTTCAGTCCAGTGGATGAGGGCATGGAGGAGTGAGGTGTTGTTTATATAGGCCCTATCTAGGGCTCATAAAACTGACCAGCAGGGGGTCGTCCCCCTGCTTGCATGGCCGACCTGTAGGGGGCCCCTTTTCTAGGCAATGGGGCGCTCTTTTCTAGACAGTGGATCGACCAATTTGGCCGACCAGCAGCTAACCAGGCCGACTTGGCCTGGCCTATAAATAGGCCCTCAAGAAGGGCTTTTAGGGCTGCACCTGGTAGGCCACAATCCTAGCCTGCATCCCTCTTCATCTCCTACCCCCTTGTCCTCTCACATCGGGGGCTCACAGGTGGGGACATGCTGCAGTGCACGCAGCCATGTACTCTGCCTCTGTTAATGAAAGGGCAACAGAAGGTTGTTTCTTGCTTAGCCATGAGATGGCCCCTGATGCAAGTATGAAACAGTACCCTATTGTAGATCTTCTAGTGTCACCATCACCGGCCCAATCATTGTCATAGAATCCACCTAGCTCAATGCCTTTAATGTATGAATGCCACAGGTGCATGTACTCGTCAAGTACCTCTGTACCCTCATGTCTGCATCCCAATGGGCCTTCTTCGGTTTGGCAGAGAACTGACAAAATAGCCCTACTGCAAAGGAGATATCTAGCCTAGTGTTGGTGAGATAAACTCCCCACCATCCGTCGATACCGTGATGCATCAACTGGTGGCTGAGATGCATCATGGATGCTCAGCTTCAGACCAACCTCCATGGGAGTGATTGCCATCTTGCAGTCTTGCATTTGAAACTGCTTTAGTAACTCCCTATAGTATTTCTCCTGAGAGATGAATATGCTGCTCTTCTCCTGCTTGACTTTGATCCCAAGAAAGTATTGTAGGAACCCCAGATCTGTCATCTCAAACTCCTCTATGAGAAGTCTCTTGACTTGTAAAATCTTCTTCGAGTGGTCTCCTGTAAGGATGAGATCATCCATGTATAGGATAAGTACTAGCCATAACCCCCTCTTAGTGAAGAGATAGAGTTTTGCATCAGATGGATTCCACTTAGCCCGATCTTCAAGAAGAACTCATCTATCCACTGGTACCATGCCCTCAGGGCCTATTTCAGCTCGTACAATGCCCTCTTTAACTTGCATACTTTGGATGTGTATCGTCATCATCCTTGCTATGGGGGCGAAGGTCTCATCAAAGTCAAGTCCCTTGGGATGTGCATAGCCTTTCACCACCAATCGAGCTTTGTATTTGTCCAAGCTCCCATTAGACTTGAACTTAAGCTTGTACACCCATTTGGTATCAATTACCTTCCACTTGGTCAGCTTGTTCACCAAATCCTAGGTGTCATTCTTCAAAATAACATCCATCTTTGCCTACATAGCATCCTGCCATTCTGGGATATCCCTTGCTTCCTCGAAGGATATGGGCTCCTCAAGCTGAGCCACCATAGCATAGTTTGCAGAGGGAGTCTTCAAGTTGCATTGAGACTGCCTTGCTCCGGAACTACTCTCAGGAATGTTAGTGACCCATGGGTCTACTAAAGTCTTCAAATACCATTGAGGTAGCTTCTTCTCTGATGGAGGTGCCTTTGTTGGAGATGCCTTTGGAGTTGGCACTAGGACGTCCTACTCCTCTCCTCCTCCTCCCCTCGGGTTCTTAATCGTCTTCACCTCTTTGATGGTGACCTTGGGTGGGGGTAATGTGGGAAGTTTCTAAACCTCTTATGCAATTTGGGGCTCTGACTTTCAAAGGTCGCGTCCTTACTAATAAGGATGCACTTCTTCACCGGGTTGTAAAGCCGATAAGCCTTGGATTCTTCACTACTATATCTCACAAAGATACATCTTCATATGGAGTCTTATCATCAACAACCTTGGTCTTGGTTCTATTGAGGATGTGAACTGTAGTGTTCACGGCTTCACCCCAGCATGCTTTCGAAAGATTTCTCCCATGCAACATGGTCAAACCCATCTTTGTAATGGTCCTATGCTTTCACTCAGCAACTCCATTTAGTTGAGATATGTGAGTTGGTCTCATGCTTCTTGCAAAATCCATTGAACTCGGTAGAAGTGAACTCCCCCCCTCTATCTGTGTAGAAGGCTCTGACTGCCTCCCTGCTCTCCTTTTCTACCTCGGCCTTCCATTCTTTGAATTTCTCATAAGTGTGAGACTTCTTGGCCAGGTAGTATATCCAAGTCATTCGACTGAAATCATCCATAAATAAAAGAGAATACCGCCAACCTGCGAATGAATTTGTTGACATCAGGTGGTAAATGTCGGAATGAACCAACTCGAGCGATTTCTTGGCCCATGATGAGGCCTCCTGTGGGAATTTGTCTTGCTCTCCAAGCAAGCCCTGCAATCGGTGGAAGTCCATCCACCATCTTGAAATTCTGAATGACCAAGCTTCTCATAGTAGATGCATTTCATCTTCTTTTTCTCTGTATCCTTGGTCTTGTTGTTCTTGGAATCCTTGGACTTGCTGTTGCCTGGCTTGTCCCTTGCCACGAGTGCTTTCTCATCCAATTGATTGAGTAGTTTCTCCCAAGCCTCTTCTTGCATTAGTAAAGGGCCAAGCTCTTCAAATGTGAGAGGCTTGGTCCTCTGTCCTGCAGTGACTATTGTCACAAAACTTCGAGGTAGCTTGTGAAGTGTCAGCAAAGCTAGATGACTTGAGTCTACCTTCTGACCAACTGCTATGAGCTGATTCCTCACCACCTTGACTTTCTTCGGATGGTCAGGTGGGCAAGGGCTGAGTTTTGGAGGAGTAGCCTAAAAGTGGTAATTTAAGGGGGCTTTAATTCGTATATTTATCTATTTATTTACTTATTTATATACCTTAAATAGACATCCCTACTTGAGTCTCATCTATTTATTAAGTTTTTTCTTACTTTTACTATCTTATACTCGGTGTCCAATGGCCCAAATTTAGAACAAGGTCTCATAAGTTATATGAAATATCTTTCTGGGAATTGTTTACAAAAGCATTACCCTCCATGATGTGTAATCAACTTGTGGAAACACTCCACATTAAGGATGTACTTGAGGTTTGTGCTTAACCTCTTGTTACTATGGAAGGACACCCAAGAAGATCCACAAAATATAAAGCTAGTGGAGGTCATTCTAGAGAAGGACATTTCCAAACAAGTGATTATACATCATCCCAAAGGTGCTTGACTTACCTAGTGAAGTATGGTATTGTGGACAAGTTGACTTGTAATAGGAAATCTTAGAGATGTTGAAGATGGCATGACATCAAGGTATGCCACAAATATGGCATGAGATCGGATGCCATTGGAGGATAGGAAGTCATGTTCACTTCGGTATCCATAAAGGCATCCTAATTTCAAAGGCCACAAAGTCCATGCTAAGGAGAGAGTCAGAGCATCTCAGAGCTGAGCTGCACTCAAAGGAGTATTCACACTGCGAGAAATCGGATAGAGCCCCCTATTCCCCCGTCAAGGTGAGCAAGCTCATTAAGTCATACATCTCCAGAAAAGAGCTGCTGCTCCTCCCTTATAGCCCTCCCTTCCTCGCAGCCTCCCTCATCCTCCCCTCCCTCTCCCCTCCTCCCTCTCACTCCCTCCCTCCCCATTAACTTCTCCCTCCCTTCCCTTGCCCTTCCCAGTTGCCCCCTCCCCTGCCCTTCCTCGCTGCCCACCCTGCCCCTTCTCGCCCTCTCCCCCGCCCCCCCACCCACCTTCCTCCCACCCCCCATCTCGCTTCTTACCCTACCCCCTTCCCTTCCCCCCTTCCAACCCCCCTCTTGTACCCTACCCCCACCCCCCATCTTGCCTCTACCCCGCCCCTAACCCACCCCCACCCTGCTGCCTCCTTCTTGCCTCTATCCCCCCCCCTCCTTCCCTTCCCCACCTCCGTCCCCGCCCTCCTCCTGCCCTACCTCCTCTTGCCCTGTATTTGCCGTCACTCGCCTTTCTCATGTGCACGCAAAGTGGATGGAGTTTCATCGCGTTCGACTCAGCCTTCCCATTCAGATTGACGATGGCTCAGGCCCTCAGTCAATCCTCACCCACTTCCACCAGCCACGTTTTTTAAAGACAAGTTGTAGTAGCTCAGGAAAGGCACCGAGTAGGAGAGTTCTACTTCACTCTTTGCGAGCTCTTTGCTTGCATCACGGGTCCCACGCCTCCAGGTTACAAGCCAGGGACTAGATGCTCGCCGCATTACCTAGAAAGCTCGCAGAGCATCTCACGGATGTTTGTTTGCTTGGTCAAGGTTTTTTCTAGGTTGTTTTTGACTCCCCAGATGCAACAGGTACAGTGCTTCAGGCTAGTCCTTTAGCATTGAGCTCCAAGAGGATCTTTTTGATGCCTTTCTCATTGGGTTTTGACCTTGTGGATAAGGATAGCTGGATGACTTCACTTTCCATCAGACTCCCTAGCCTTCCTCAAGTGTACCATTGACTCCTACACTCCATTGGAGCCACTTTTGGATTGGACACTGAGATTCCCCTCTCCCTAGGATGCCTTCTTCGGCAACAGAGGCAGTCAAGTTGGATGGGGTACCATGGGTTAGGATCATTGTCTCTGATCCTAACATCACGGATGACCACAAGAGAAATTTCTTGCTA
The DNA here is from genome assembly GCF_047967505.1 of Dipteris shenzhenensis. Classification (NCBI taxonomy): domain Eukaryota; kingdom Viridiplantae; phylum Streptophyta; class Polypodiopsida; order Gleicheniales; family Dipteridaceae; genus Dipteris; species Dipteris shenzhenensis. The sequence continues at coordinate 23,240,158 of NC_141619.1, forward strand.
CATGGTCACCCTCATGCATATGCCTGTAATGAACTTGCTAGACAAAGCAAGGAACTCCAAAAGACTCACTGCAGAGAAAATTTCAAAGGTTCTTTCCTTCAATTTTTATAAGGCCACAATATGTATTTTGAAGCATCCAAAAAAATATTTGGTTGAGACCGAAACACTGAATCATGATATTTTTGCAAAACATAAGATAACCTCGACATTGGAAATCCTAATGAAAGCGAGGTGTCTATGGATGACACTTAGTTCTGCACCAACACATTTGAAAAGAACTGCCACAAAAGCGGATGCAGACACATTAGTCATCTTTTGTACATGTTTAAGTGCAGTTGTACCAAGCGGAAGTCAAGAACGGGAAGAATCTCTCACAAGCTTCAAGGTAGCGAGAGATAGATATGCTGACTACAAAAGTATAATTTTTTGATATGATGAGGTGTTTGAGCAAGTTGTGGCAATTTTCCATGCATATGAGAATGGTGAGGTTACTTATGAAGGTCCTTTGTTACTATCACAAAAGTCAAAGGTTGAGAAAAAAGAGGTGACAGCAAGAATGTGGAGGCTTGTAAAGTATTTGCCGGATAGCTATGTAACAATGGCAATAGAGAAACTCCTCAAGAAAGAATGATTTTTTGGCAAGAAGGACAAAGATCATTGCATGGAGGAGTGCATCAACATATAGGTGAAACATGATGCAGTGGATAGTGCGATTAGATATTTGCTCACATAAAAAGATACCCTACTAGTCAATGCAATATTGACCCTAATGTTGTGAAGCATATAACCGCTTTATCCACAGCTAAGGAAAAGGCATGGGCACATAAGAATCAAGAAGATGGGGCCAAAGTAGTCACCTCCATCATAAAAGCCCAAATCCCACCACAGGTGATTGCATTGAGAAGCTTGTGAATGAGCATAAACTGAGAATGATAAGTGTAGTCAACCATGGCTTTCAATTCAATGTGAACATCACTTCAGAATCTGGAATGCTTGTATCGTACAGGGGCATCTCAAATGAGTACTTTTTACTTGATTAAACAAGTTGGGATAAGCCCCAAGTATTCTTTATTGATGAGGTTTCTTCCAATGATATTCGCCAATTCATCGATAGAATACTATACACCACCATTGGTAGAGCTAGAATTTGCAATATTGTCATTTTTGTTAATAAAGAAAATAAGGAAGAGATACATAACACTTTGGAGAAAGTTTATGCCTGTAATTTCAAGATCTACAATGGTGTGTATGCATACAAGACAAGCAAGAGATAATGTGGATTAAAAATCCAATGCCTCGAATCATTCCTCCTATGCATGCGGAGTCCATATCTTGCCCAATCCCTACAACATAATATAAGGGGGACTTCCAAGAGTTTGCATCTCATGCTAGAGGAGAAAGAAATCCATAGGTCCTCTCATCATCAAGTGCACTCCAAAATCTACAAATGTCCTTCAAAAAGTGGAAGTCTTTTGATTACTATGTTGGAAAACTTGCAACTGTGCCTAATTGAGAGGTCACCTTATTACGGATGGGATATATTTTCGAAGATCTTCTCAAGATAAGATATTCCACTAATATTATTGAAAGAAAGGCTTACATGGCACACTTCCACTTGCAAGCTGATCTAACTGTCGGCTATGAGAAAGAGGTGGAACATAAGAGGATTGGAGATGATGATATGGAAGATATTTTTGCTCCTAGGATAAAGACGAAGGTGATGCACAGATGATTGTAGATGACGACATGGATGATCTTCCTGGCTCACAAGATTACGCAAAGAAATCACAGACGCATATCCTGGTATGACCCTTTACTTTTCTTTTACAAGCATTACATTTAACTATAATCTATCAATCTTACAAGCTTTTGTATTTTTTACAGACGGCAAACGGGAAGGAAGAAGAAATGAGTTCATGTGGATCTGAAGTCAGGAAGGCCACAATATTTCTTTCAAGTTTAATCGATATGGTGATTGTTGGAAAAATTGAAAGTGAAATATTTAAGACAATAAAAGGATCACCAAAAGACTTTCCTAACATAGAGAGTCAACTACATCGCTTATATGGGAACTCAGAGCATATGATGATGGCACAGCTCATGCTGAAGAATTCTGAAGATTTTTCTAAGGTACAAGAAATAGGAAGCAACTTTGATATTCAGGTTGTGATTGGACAATGACCTCAATATCTATCATTTGGTGCAGAAGAGTTTTAAATCCTAAGATATTGAGGGAAAGAGGTTAATGATAAAGTTATAATGGCCACCCTCAGGTTTGATACAAACTTTATCTTGGCTTAGTATTTATATATTGATTAAAATATAATGAGCTAATGTTTGGTTATTTTTTGATGTAGTATAATGATATCTTGGTTTCCTACAAATTTTGGAAAGTGTATGTATATTGTAGATTCCCTGCTTTCTACATGGCTCAATAATAATAAAAAGTCAATAGAAGATATCTGCACCTGGCTGCAAACTCTCAATATGGACAATGTGTACGAGTTATCATTTTTCCATATAATGAGACATAAGTGACACCGCAACCTCATATTTACTTTTGCGAGATGTAAGATGATGTCAAATAATAAAGATTCTTAATTGGCCATGCAGAAAACATTAGATTTTGGTAGCTTTGGACCTACAAGCCAAGAAATGCTATTTTGCCAATTCAATGCCAAGATATCATGGCAATATGTTAGCATAAGTATAGTTTTAATGCATTGTAACTTTCATGGTATGTATCTTTTGCGATGCACTTATTCATTCCCTTGTATGTTATGATGGATAGGTCCACATCAAGGTTAATAAGTGCAATTGAACAAGTCACAAACGATGATGGTGACTTGGAAGAAGCAATGGACTTACAAAGAATCAAGGTTGTAGAGCAAAATGATTCATACAGCTATGGGTGGAGAGTGTGCTACAACTGCAAGTTGCTTCTCGATGAAATTTTTGATGTGAAGGGCTCACAATCCTTAATGTCTACATATTCCGATGCAAAACTATATACAGGTGTGGCTCATACCATTCGATTAATAATTACCGAATCTCTAATTAAAGTAATTGAGACACCCAAGTCTGCATCAAAGACTCTCGAGGAAGTAGAGACTCAATATACTCCCAATTCATCACAGCCTTTAAAGGACTCTACACCCGAAGCATCACAATCGAGTCCAGCCACTGCAAAAGTAGAGATTCAACATACCCCTGAGGAGCATAAACCCAAAGCATCAGAAGGGAGTCCACTCACGAAAGTAGAGACTCAATCTATGGCTAAAGCATCACACCATTTTGGGGATTCTACACCCAAAGCATCCCAGCAAAGTCCACGAGTGGAAGTAGAGACTCATTCTATGCCGCGGGCATCACAGCCTCTCGAGGAGTCTATGCCCAAGGAATCACCATCTATCCCACACTCAAAAGCAGAGATTCAATATATGCTAGGAGAATCACAACCTCCACTGGATTCTATGTGGGATAAATGGTGATTGTTGGAAAAATTGAAAGTGAAATATTTAAGACAATAAAAGGATCACCAAAAGACTTTCCTAACATAGAGAGTCAACTACATCGCTTATATGGGAACTCAGAGCATATGATGATGGCGCAGCTCATGCTGAAGAATTCTGAAGATTTTTCTAAGGTACAAGAAATAGGAAGCAACTTTGATGTTCAGGTTGTGATTGGACAATGACCTCAATATCTATCATTTGGTGAAGAAGAGTTTTAAATCCTAAGATATTGAGGGAAAGAGGTTAATGATAAAGTTATAATGGCCACCCTCAGGTTTGATACAAACTTTATCTTGGCTTAGTATTTATATATTGATTAAAATATAATGAGCTAATGTTTGGTTATTTTTTGATGTAGTATAATGATTTCTTGGTTTCCTACAAATTTTGGAAAGTGTATGTATATTGTAGAGTCCCTGCTTTCTACATGGTTCAATAATAATAAAAAGTCAATAGAAGATATCTGCACCTGGCTGCAAACTCTCAATATGGACAATGTACGAGTTATCATTTTTCCATATAATGAGACATAAGTGACACCGCAACCTCATATTTACTTTTGCGAGATGTAAGATGATGTCAAATAATAAAGATTCTTAATTGGCCATGCAAAAAACATTAGATTTTGGTAGCTTTGGACCTACAAGCCAAGAAATGCTATTTTGCCAATTCAATGCCAAGATATCATGGCAATATGTTAGCATAAGTATAGTTTTAATGCATTGTAACTTTCATGGTATGTATCTTTTACGATGCACTTATTCATTCCCTTGTATGTTATGATGGATAGGTCCACATCAAGGTTAATAAGTGCAATTGAACAAGTCACAAACGATGATGGTGACTTGCAAGAAGCAATGGACTTACAAAGAATCAAGGTTGTAGAGCAAAATGATTCATACAGCTATAGGTGGAGAGTGTGCTACAACTGCAAGTTGCTTCTCGATGAAATTTTTGATCTTGGTGGGCCAATAAAATGACTGATCACCAAAAAATAAAGCAGCCACCCTTGCTCTTTAGAGTTGATTCTTTGCCCCTCAAGTGGATAGCAACTGCCAAAGAGTTCCCATGCCTCTCATTGTGGCCCCTAGGCTTTTGGCACAACAACAACAACAAAGTCCAGTGAACCCCATCAGCAACCAACTGGACCAAGACTTGATTTAATTTTGTTGTACCATCTGGTCCTAACCTTGAAAGCTCATTGAATGACATAGCCCAACAAGTGAAGGTAGGGCAAGGAGTCCCTCGAGAGATGACCTACTCCACAAGGCCCAAACTAGATCAAGATGATCCAGGCAGTGGGCCACTACTCCTCATCAAGCTATCTCTCTCTCGATGAATACCAAGAGCTAAGAACCAAGGAGCTTGAGAAGACCAAACTTATGGATGTTTTGAGGCATCTCAGGTTCTATTTTCAGTAGCGGTCATTACCATGGGACTATGATTTCTTGAGCATACCTTATGTAGATCACTCTGGTTATAGTTTGAGTAGTGTGCGCTCATTCGTGTGTGCATTAGGTTGAAGTGGATGATTTATAGGCCATTTGGATGCATTGTGATCCTTATTGGATGCGCTGATAGGCCCAGATTGCCTTGTGGGATGCTATTTTTATGGACACTTTGCACATAGATGCTATTTTATGCTGAGGGACAGCTTTGACATATTGCAAGTGATGCACTGATAGTGTTATGCTCTCTTGGATGAGATATTATTGATGCATATGCCCATGGACAGTGTTTATGCTTGATTCATTTGGCACTTATTAGCATTTTGGATTGCCATTGCAGTTGGCATTTTCTTTTGGGCCAGATTTGCTCATATGGATGCATAGTATATGCACATGAGTCAAATGCTTTGAGACATGAGTTTTGGTGATATTGCACTCTATTGTGGCATACACATTTGGGTGCACCTGGTATTTGGTGTGATTCTCTCTTGTAGGCACTAGCATTTGGGATTTTTGCTTCATTTGTAGCATGGCATCCTCTTCCATGTCTAAAAAGGAGTTCTTTAGCATTAAAAAGTTTGATGGGACAAACTTTTCTTTGTGGAAAGAACAAATAAGGGATGTGCTTATTCAAAAGAAGTAGATTAAACCCTTGGCAAGGATTGAAGCTAAGCCTGCAAATATGTCTGAGGATGATTGGAATGAGTTGGATGCATTAGCAAAATCTACTATTAGACTTCATCTTGCAGAGTCAGTTTATTTCACAGTAGTAAATGAGCAGACTACGGAAGATTTGTGGAAGAAACTGTGTGCCACTTATGAAAAGGAAACTGCCTCTAATAAGGTTTACCTCATGAAGAGGTTGTTTGAGCTGCAGATGAAGGAAGGGGTATCCATTGCTTCTCACTTGAATGAATTCAATATTATTTTCAGCCAGCTTCAGGCTCAGAAGATGAATTTTGATGCGGAGACTAAGGCAATATTTCTCTTATGTTCATTGCCATCCTCATGGGATACCTTTCATACAGCTGTCAGTAACTCTGCACCTGGTGGAGTACTAAGGTTTGATGATGTTGTGGGTAGCTTGTTGGCCGAGGAGATTAGACGGAAGTCTATGGACGGCAACAAGCAGGATGTAGCCTTAAATGTGCAAAGGGGTAGATCAGGGGGAAGTCCCAAGAAAGAGGGAAGTCTTGTAGCAAATCCAGGGCATGGAACATTGAGTGTTACCACTATGGCAAGAAGGGCCATATGAAAAAGGATTGCTACAAGCTGAAAAGAGAGCAAAAAGATAAGAAAAAGAATGCAAATTGGGGTGCAAATAAGCAGGAAGAGAGTCCAAGGGAGGACAAAGGAAAAGTGAAGATCGAGGAGATCAATGCAGTCACACATGATAGTGACAATGACGTTCTCTTCATGTCTAGTTTATCTGCAGAGTTGCTTACCACTTCAGATGATGCATATTCCCAGGATTGGATTTTTGATTTTGGTGCTTCATTCCATGTTACTCCCCATAGGGAATGGTTCTCCACTTATAACAGTGGAAAGACAGGTTGTGTGCATCTTGGAAATGACTATGCATGTGACATAGTGGGAGTAGGTGACAAAGTTTTCTTTTGCAAATGGGTCTGCATTTATTTTGAAACATGTGAGACATGTGCCTAAGTTGACCAAGAGTCTTATTTTAGTGGGTCAGCTAGATGATACTGGTTTTCACACCACTTTTGGCTTTCAAAGTTGGAAAATTTAGAAGGGCTCTATGCTTTTGGCTAGGGTGCCAAGTGTGGGACTTTGTATCCCTTACATGTATCAGGGGTATTTGATCATGTTGTTGCAATAACCGAGCAGCCAAGCACTTCTTTGTGGCATTGCAGTTGGGGCACATGAGCCAGAATGGAATGAAACTCTTATGCCATTTGGGTTATGTACCGCATTTGAGTTTCTCTGATTTTGAATTTTGTGAGCCCTTTTTCTATGGGAAGCAGACCAAATCAGCCCATAAAAGAAGGGGAAAGAAAGAGTTTGAAAAGCTTGATTTAGTGCATTTAGATGTATGTGGTCCCATGCCTACACGGTCATTAGGCGGGGCTGAATACTATGTGACATTCATTGATGATGCAACTAGGAAAGTGTGGGCTTATGCTATAGCTCGGAAGAGTGATGTGTTCTAGGTATTTCAAAAATGGATGGCCTTGGTTGAGAATCAGTCAGGTAGAATGCTTAAATGCCTATGGACTAACAATGGTGGAGAGTATCTCTCTCATGACTTTCAGCATTTCTGTGATACACGTGGGATTAAGAGGGAGCTCACATCCCCTCGTACTCCAGAGCAAAATCCAATTGCAGAAAAGATGAACCGTGCCATTCAAGACAGGTTGCAATGCATGCTTTCCAATGCAAGTCTTTCTGGTGGTTTTTGGGCTAAGGCAATGAAGACTGCAGTACATGTGATCAATAGATCACCTAGTAAGAGTTTAGATGGTGGTATTCCTGAAGAGGCATGGAGTGGCAAGAAGCCCTCTTACTCTCATTTGCATATATTTGGGTGTGAGGCATATGCACATGTGCCAAAAGAGCTTTAAAAGAAGCTAGATCCTAAGTCTAGGAAATGCATCTTTCTGGGGTTATGGTGAAAGTGGAGAGATGGGCTATCATCTCTGGGATCCAGAAGCAAAGAAGATCATATGCAGCCATGATGTAGTCTTCAATGAGAAGAAGATTCATAAGGCATCCATGAGGGATGTGGAAATGAGGAGAATCACTTTCCAGGATGTGAATCCATCTGCATATGTTGATAGACAGCAAGCTGTCCATGCACCAAATGTGCAAGAAATGTACTCCCACGGGTATACAATCAAGGGTAGATGATGGATATCTATTGGTGGAAATGATGAGCCAAATGTGGCTGATATGCAGGTGGGACAGCAAGTTGAAATGCCCTTGAGAAGATCATCTAGAGTGTCTAGACCGCCTGATAGGTTTGTTCCAGGGGTAGACTATGTGATGCTTACTGATTGCAGGGAGCCTTCTTGCTACAGAGAGGCTATGATGCGCAAGGATCAATGCAAGTGGGAGTATGCTATGCAATCATAGATGAGTTCACTTATGAAGAATAAGACTTGGGACTTGGTTTCTTTGCCACATGGAAAGAAAGCATTGCCATGTAAATGGGTCTACAAAATGAAGGTCACAGGTGATGATGTGCCTAGGTACAAGGCCTGTTTGGTCGCTAAAGGGTTCAAGCAAGAGAAGGGTGTGGACTTTAATGAGATATTCTCTCCGGTTGCGAAGATGACCACACTTAGATGCATGCTTGGACTAGTGGCATCAGAGGATATGGAGCTTATGCAGATGGATGTCAAGACAACTTTCTTGCATGGGGATTTGCATGAGGAAATTTACATGGTGCAGCTGGAAGGCTTTGAAGAAAAGGGCAAAGAGCATTTAGTTTGCAAGTTGAAGAAGAGTCTCTATGGTCTTAAGCAAGCATCTAGAGAATGGTATCAAAAGTTTGATGCTTTCATTCGGTCCCAGGGTTTTAGAAGGAGTGAAATTGATCATTGCCTCTACACTAAAAGGGCTAAGGATAATAGCCTGATAATCTTGGCATTATATGTGGATGATATGCTATTGGCTAGCAAAAATACTTATGAGCTAGATGCATTAAAGGCCAAGTTGCATGAGGCCTTTGATATGAAGGATTTGGGACTTGCAGGTCATATTCTTGGTATGCGCATCACGCGTGATCAGAGTAGGAAACTCCTTTGGCTTTCACAAAAAGAGTATGTTACAAAAGTATTGCAGCATTTCAATATGGAGGGGGGGAAGGCAGTGAGTACTCCATTGCCTCCATATGTGAAACTGAGTCATACAGATAGTCCCAAATCAAATGAGGAAATGGCCATGATGGCCAAGGTTCCTTATGCATCAGCAATTGGGAGTCTTATGTATGTTATGATAGCTACTAGACCAGACATTGCATTTGCAGTGGGAGTTGTTAGCCGGTATATGGCTAATCCAAGAAAGAGGCATTGGGAGGCAGTTAAGTGCATCATGAGGTACATGAAGGGTACCAAGGAGATGTGCATCTGCTTTGGTAAAGGAGACATGCATGTATTTGGGTACACAGATTCAGACTATGCAGGGCATGTGGATAGTAGGAGGTCCACTTCTGGTTATGTGTTTACCTTTGCAGGTGGTACAGTGTCGTGGACGTCTCATGCACAGAAGTGCGTTGCTTTGTCTACCATAGACGCTGAGTATGTTGCAGCCACAAAGGGTTGCAAGGAGGCTATATGGCTTGATCAGCTAGTGGGAGATTTGGGGATTCATACAGGTGTATCGACATTGCATAGTGATTCAACTAGCACGGAATCCAGTCTTTCATGCAAAGACCAAACACATTGAGGTCAGGTACCATTTCATCAGGGAGGTACTTGAGGACAAGCGCATAGAGCTTGTCAAGGTCCATATAGATGATAACCCTGCAGATATGTTGAGAAGAGTCTACCTAGTCAGCGGTTTGAGTATTGTCATGTATTGATGGGCATTGGATAGTATGCTCATTGGTTGTTCTCCCTTAAAGGCACATTGTCCTTTAAGTGGGAGGTTGTGGGGGTTAAGGTTCACTGTGCCTTTACCCCGGTTATGTACAATACTCAAACACATATATAAATGAATGAAAAAGAAGATTAGGGTGTCCTGCACCCACCAAAACTTGTGTGGCTCTCTATTTCTCTCTCTCCCTCTTCCGTTCTTGCTTCTGTTGAGAGCACTCTCAGAATTCATACACATTATCAAGGAGCACAAAGAGTTTGAAAGTGTTGGCTTATCAAACATGGATGACATGGATATGGACTCAAATGGTCCGAAGATTACTTCAAAGACAAGAATGAAATCAACAAAGGACTATTTGGTATTTGACTTTGATAGTGATAAGATAAACGATGCAACATCCCATGAAAACACGGTGATAAATAAATTCAACTGGGAGAAGTGTACGATTTCCAAAAACTTGGATGTGCAAAAGAAACCAACAAAGGACTATTCGATATTTGATTTTGATTGTAATAAGATCAAGGATGCAACATCCCATGAAAATAAAGTGACAAATAAATTTGACAGGGAGAAGTATACAAATGTAGAGAAGAAATGGACATACATATGCATGAAAAGAAAGCGAGTCCAGGAAGATGTATAAAAGCAATGATGGAAATTTTGGTGGGCCATGCATAGCCACATGGTAGGTACTTGCTGCCACCTTCTCTACCCTAGTCCTTATGCATAACTACATCCTCTCAGGGTTCACCTCACAAGATTTTAGTGTACCACGTGCATTAAAAAGGAGGGTTATTTTAATTGAACTTTTTGGAAAAATTTAATAGGATTACAATAACAAGAGGGGTTTTTTAATTCAACTTTAGAAAAAAATCACTTAGTTCATAAGTAAAGAGCATTTCTTTTATTTGGTGGGAAACTTTAGTCAATGGATTTTTAAAATACCCCTTGAATGCACATGATACATAGGGTTTCTTAGTAGTGCACCCCCCGAGACTACATCACCACATGGTAGCCACATGTTCATCACCTCTCCTCCCACTTTGCCATGCAATTTAAAATCTCTTCATCTTTAAAAAACCTCATTTTTGGGAGCTTTCTCAAAGTGACAAGTGGAGAGAGAGAGAGAGAGAGAGAACCACACAAAGGGAGGGAGGGAAACTCACAAACACACATCTCTTATATAGATGAACCTATAACCTTTTCATCTAAAAGGTAGTTTCTCAAATTTGTAAAGTCTACAAAATTTTAGCCAATTTAGTTATATTTTATCTAACAAGGCTGCAAATTCTCAAGAAAAATCTTTCAAAATTTGAAACCCCAACTTTTGTGATTTGTTGAGAAAAATGTTTTCTGTGAACATTGGTCTTCAATATTTGCAATTGTGAGAAGTCTATGCATGTGTCTCTCAGTTTAGATATCTAAGTCCATGGTTAGCTTCATTTGGTTGATGACATTGGGTGTAACGTGAATTTGGTTGGTAGATTCACCTCTCACGCTTTCGAGGACAAAGACAATTGCATTTTCCTATGCATTAATTGTAATGAGTACAAAGGGTCCTTCAAGGTGCTTGTAGGTTGGATACTCTTCTCCAATGTACATTCATTCCTTTGTGTGGTTCTTATGATTCCACCGTGTGTGGGCTATTGTTGGCTCTTTTTTAAGGCTTCCATAGGAAGAGTAGGGTATTCTCACTATGCAAGGTTTTGAGGCTTTTTGTCACATACAAATATATTAGTGTCGTCGTTTGTAGTATAAGTGTAACTTAGGACCTCAGGTCGTATTCCAGTGAGAGATGTAGGCTTAAGTGTGGTAAGAAGACATAGTGCATGCATGTGTGAAAGGAACATGCATCATCATGATTGGGGTAATGAAGGCTTTGGCCTTCATTGGGGGTTGAAGTGTTTAGGAGGAGTTTAAGGGTTAGAGGGAGGTTCAAGGTTCAGAAGGAGGTTCCAAGGTTTAGAAGAGGTTTTAGGGTTCAAAAGGGGTTTAAGGGTTAGAAGGAGGGTCTAAGGTTCAGGGTAGAGTACATGGTGGAGAGCTCATCTCCCTCGTAGTAGAGTGGGAGAGGAAGAAGGTGTAAGAGCATGGGGGGAAAGGAGAGAGGGGAGAAGGGAGGAGGATACAGAGGAGTAGGGAGGAGGAGGAGGGAGGAGGAGAGGGAGGAGAATGGAGGAGGATAGGGAGGAGAAGGGAGAAGGAGGGAGGAGGAGAGGAGGAGAATGGAGGAGGAGTGAGGAGGAGAGGGGTTGCAAGGTTGGAGGAGAGGGGAGGAGGACTTGCAAGGTTAGGACATGCTTTTGGACATGGAGTGCAAGGAAGCATGGACACTTGGAGACAATTGCTCGGAATACCAAAGTGAAATTCAACACAATGCCCCAAAGAGTGTGGGATTCATTCCATTATAGGGTATTTATACAAGTTGGAGAGCTTCTCCCTCTGCATGCAGGAATTGTAAGACACTCTCTCTCTACATGTAGAACTTGCATATAGAAGTTGCATGTAGGAGTTGCAAGTTGCATGTAGGAAACTACATGTAGGAGTTGCATGTAGAACATGCATGTACAAGTTGCATGTATGACTTGCGTGTAGAAGATGCATGTAGGAGTTGCATGTATGACTTGTATGTAGAACATGCATGTAGAAACTACATATAGGAATTGTATGTAGAACTTGTATGTAGAACATCCAAGTTGGATTCCTAAGAGGGATTATTCCTAGCCTTATGCAAGCACAAGTGGAGCTTTGCTGCCACTCTACACATGCATTCTGTGCTACCTAAGTCCATGTTGGCACACAAACAACAGCTATATCTTTGTTGCGCATCCTCAGCATCTCTATCTATTGCACCCTAGCATCTTTGTATGTTGCATTTGTGGCTCCATCCACATGCTTTATTGTTAGCATAGGAGGATTCTTTTCCAAATTGGAAATGTGCCATATCCTCTCACTTTAAAGCTCGAAGTGATATCAAAATGATTGAGTGCCTTGTCACTAAAATTAATGAAATAAATTAGCCCAAGTCTTAACTATATATTATTTTACAATATTGGGCCATGTCCTTCGATATCCATATTATCTTACCATCTCCATTCCTTGTTATCCAACTTGTCATATGTACTCAAGTTGCTCCTTGTGTTACCAAAATCAATTGATGAGTCATCACACCAACTATTCCCAACACAATTGCAATAACACCAATCACACTAGTGACATTAGTATTAACATTAAATCACCCCATAATAGTAGCCATCTAGTTAGGCAAACATGGATACTTTGACTTCTTCATGTGACACCGCTACCCTCGCACTATGCGATGCATCATTGGCACCTATTGTGCATCACCTCAATCGGTACCGTATCCATGTGAGACCTCAATTAGTACCCTCACACTGTATCGAATTTCTATAATCATCCCTGACAAGAGAAAAATTTATGGAAAATACATTTTCATAACATGTACATTGATTTCATGTTAACTACCCTTGGTTGTACTTTAGCCCCTTGTCAACATAGATTTAACACTCTCAATATTCACAAGCTCTAGAAGCCTTAGAATTTGTCAAGCTACCTAAAAGTAAGCTAAAACCAAGCCACATTCATTGGAAATGGAGATTGCCAGATGGAAAAGATTGGAAGGATAACAGTGAAGGGAGATGGAGAAGCTAATTGTGCCGAATCGTGATGGTGTGTGTTGGTTCCTCATTTTGTCACGCACCCCTTTGCTCATCCAGGTGTGCACGAAAATTGAAGATTCCAGATTATGTTAAGGGTGTCTTCCTCATTAGGCTAATGCAAGATATTGTGAAGTGAAAGTGTTGTGGGTGATCACACAACACAAAATGAAATAAAACATTGGGGGGGGGGGGGGCGAGATGTGTAATGATTGGATCAAGCTTCTCTTCTATTACTTGGCCAAAATGGTAGTAAAATACAATTGGCTCATCATTGCACTCCACACACATGAGTTGTCTTGGGCGCAACTTCCTCATCTAGATAACCATTGAAAAATGCATTCTTGACATCGAGCTGATACACATTCCATTTGCTGAGTGTCGCTAGTGATATCAAGAACCGTATGGAATCCATCTTTGCTACTTGAGCATAAGTCTCATCATAGTCCTGACCATATTGCTGTGCAAATCCTTTTGCAACTAGTCTGGCTTTGTATCTCTGAATACTACCATCTAAATTGTACTTCACTTTGTATACCCATTTGTTTACTATCACCTTCTTTCTTGGTGGAAGGTTGCATAATTCCCAAGTATTATTTTTATACAAAGCATCCATTTCTTCATTAATAGCAGTTTGCCATTTTGGCTTGTCTACTGCGTCTTTGAAGTACACTGGCTCTTCTGTAGCCATGATGGTAGTCATAAGAGCATAGTTGGTGGTTTCCTCCTGAATTGTTTTGCCTTTCTAAGCATATGTCAATCTGGCTGGAGGTCTGCTTTCCCTAGTAGACCATCTGAGCTACTATGGCTCTGCTTGGGGTGTTTCTGGCAATTCTTGCTCTTCTTCATCAACATGTTCTGTAGATGATTATGAAGTCAATGTTTCTATCTCCTATGTAGGTGAGGTTTTCCATTCTCATTCCTCATCAAAGATTACATCTCTAGAGATAATGACTTTGCGGTTGATGGGATCATACAATTTGTATGCTTTGCTTTCTTCACTATAGCCAACCATGATGCATTTGCATGACTTCGCATCGAATTTCCTGCAATGATCATCATGTATGTGGGCATATGCTATGCAACCAAATATGCGGAGATGCCCAATGTGTGGCTTGCATCCAGTGAATGCTTCATAAGGAGTCATACCCTGTATCGGTTTGGTAGGAAGCTGATTACGCAAATAGTTTACAGTGGCTATTGCTTTTGCCCAATACTGATTTGGAAGATGCTTCTCAGTAAACATTGCTCTAGCACTATCTGCTAAAGTACCATTCTTCCTTTCAACTCTTGCATTCTGCTGAGGAGTATTTGTACATGTGAATTGTATTTGAATGCCATGATTTTTACAAAAGTTCATGAATGCTGAAGACATATATTCACCTCCTCTATCTGATCTCATGACCTTGATCTTTTTGCCGATCTGGTTTTCTACCATGGCTTTGAATTCTTGAAATCTGGAAAACACTTCAGATTTCTCTTTTAGAAAGTAGACCCAACAATATTTGCTATAGTCGTCGATGAAAGTCATGTAGTAAAGTGAACCATTGATGCTGTGGGTCTGGGCATAACCCCATACATCTATATGTATCAAATCAAGAATACCTCATGCATGAGAGGTACTTCTGCCAAAGTTAGTTCGCTTTTGTTTGCCGAAGCAGCATGTTTCCCAAACTTTTCCAAGAAACTATAGCTTTGGAATCCCAATTGCCATATTCTGATTCCTGAGATCTAACAAGTACTTGAAGTTGACATGACCATATCTCTTGTGCCATTTTGCAGATAGTGGCATTTGTTGCGGTTGAGCTAACATGGCATGCTTATCTGGTACTATAGCTAGCATTTTGTATAAGCATCCTTCCTTGATAGCTTTTGCTACTAGCTGACATCTTTTGGATTTGTCTCTGATAGTGCATTCATCACCGTCAAAGATGGCTTTGTAATTGTGTTCTGTCATTTGACCTACTGACATAAGGTTCTTGCTGAGCTTCGAAACATAGAGCACATCTTTCACCAATCCTTTTGTACCAGTGAAATTGTTCATAGAGATAACACCTGTCCCTTGAACCAGATTTGGTGTATTGTTTGCTGTGTAGATGACATTCTTCTGACCTTCTAATGGCTTCATTTCTGTGAACCATTCCTGATGATTTGTCATGTGAGATGATGCAACACTGTCAATGTACCAAGGATCCTGTTCCACTTGGTCGACTTGATAGTTGTAGTCCTCTTTGGGATTGAAATTAGTGTCTAGGTACACTGTATCAGTCTGATGCATTTCCTCGCTTGCAAGAAACATATTCCCATGTTCATTTACAAAATGACTGTGACTAGAATGTCCACCACGATGATTTCCTCTACCTCAAAAATTCCCTCGTGGATTGACCACCTTGGTCATACTGCTTCTTGTAGCAATCTCTTTCATAGTGTCCAAACTTGTGACAGTAGTTGCACTAAATGTTTGACATGTTGGTGGATGCATTCCCTCATCCTTGAAATCTTCCTTGGTTGGAATGATTTCCTCTTTGCTGATTCTGATGTTGTTGAGGATGATGCTGATGCTGACTTTGACTTTGCTGCTGATGATGACCACTTTTCTGATATGATCTACCTCTGCCTTTGCCTCTGCCTCTGCTTTTGTCTGAAGCTGTGAATGCCTAATCATTAGAATGACCTTTATGTGCTTGAATAGCTTGAGTCCTGAGTTCTTCACCAAGTAGAACTGATTGAAGTTCTTCCAGTATCGAAATTTGTTGTTGGATGGCAATACTCTGGACTAGATTCTCGTATCCCTCTCCTAGCCAATTTAGAATGACTTGAACCATTTCTGTGGGGTTCATAGTCTCTCCTGCTCCTGCAAGTTGATTGTTGTAGTCTTTTATGCAGAGTACATAAGCATGACCTATTTCGCTGTTGTTGCAAAAACTCTGGTTGGATCTGGTTTCTCAGTGTGAGAATCGTAGATGTGTTCTTGGACTCGTAGAGAGTTGTGAACATATCCCATGCTTCTTTCGATGTCTTGACTATGTTGAGCTATCCTAGCATGACATCTTGCACATTCTACTTGATCAGATGATAGGTGTACTTGTCTTTCTTATCCCATTCTACTTGAGCTCGGGCAATGGTAGGATTTGCTATTGGTGCAGAAACTGTTTGTGTAGCTATAGATGCCATTGTAGATTCCATTGCTGGTGTTGTGACAATAGGTGGAGTAGAGCTACTGGTGGCTAGATCGGCCAATGTCCAGGTGTAGACCATCGACAGACTCCCATTTGTCCTGAAGTACAAGAATGGTCTCCATTTGGTATTTTCATGTACCATAATTGGAGTTGTCTAACTTAGCAGATGCCTTAGATTGAGGCTGCTAGTCGACATGGTGCAAGAAATGTACTCAAAAGTGTCGTGAAAATCTCTGTATGAATCAACTGCAAATACACTGACTATGCCAGGTGAAATCTCTGAACCGTCGGTGAAGATCGAACTGCAATATGTTAGAATCCAAGAGCATGTGCCTAGCGTGCCCCCGCCAAGACCGCTAGCACCTCACGGAAGTGCACAACCTTCATGGCCACTACGGAGGCTCTGGCATGTGTGTATGGCAGGTCCCCACCCCTGCCATAAGGCACCCTTGCCTAGCCAGCCCTCCAACCTCCACAAAAGGCAAGCTTGGGGGAATTGAAGATAGGAGGGGTAACTTGGACTATTTATGTCCCTTCATCTTCCACACACCTTTGTATGTGGGATAATTCAACCCTTTCTCCTTCTTCTTATCCCCTTTGTCCATGAGAGATTTGCACCTCCAACACCCCCCTCCAATCGATCATGGAGAGAGGTGGCCGGGGATCAGACCCGGGCTCTGATACCATGTTAGAATCCAAGAGCATGTGCCTAGCGTGCCCCCCGCCAAGACCGCTAGCACCTCACGGAAGTGCACAACCTTCATGGCCACTATGGAGGCTCTGGCATGTGTGTATGGCAGGTCCCCACCCCTGCCATAAGGCACCCTTGCCTAGCCAGCCCTCCAACCTCCACAAAAGGCAAGCTTGGGGGAATTGAAGATAGGAGGGGTAACTTGGACTATTTATGTCCCTTCATCTTCCACACACCTTTGTATGTGGGATAATTCAACCCTTTCTCCTTCTTCTTATCCCCTTTGTCCATGAGAGATTTGCACCTCCAACACAATATATAAAATATGATATGTATTACAAGGCTTGTGGCAATGATGCTGGGAATAGCCAAGAGGCTTTACAATGCTGAAATGATGTGCATGATGCCGTGAGATAGCCGAATAGGCTTTACAATGGTGGCATGTGTGTGAAATCAAATGTTATCTACCCACTGAAATAATCTGCAATGCCTCTGTACTCTCTGAAGTCTACTCACTGAACTGATGAACATAAGGTTTCAGGTAATGTAATGATGTGAAACCGCATGTGAGCATATGGACAGTTAGGTACTAGTCAGGAATTTCGAGCATGGCTTAGATTGGCAACTTGGGGAAATTCAAAGCATCCCCTCTATGGCAATCTAGTCTACTCTGATCTAGATCTATACCAACCATTGATTGATGAAAGAACAACAAATAATTCCTTTTCTTTTGTTCTTTTTAAGTGATGGGTCAGATGCATCGATGTAGAGGTGAATGTACGTGAAAGAAGTGGTTTTGTTGGCGAGGCTCAAATGTGAGCGTAACTTGCACCAAAATGTGCAGATGATGTGATGAGCACGTAGAGCATGAGAAAATGAGCGACTTTCCTTTTTGGAGCGCCCTCAAATTCTTTTGAGATCAAGAGATACGACTTGATCTAGGTGGTGGGGCAAAAGGAGTGCAAATGTGCTCAATGATGATGTGTCACTATGGGTCACATGCAGTGATGATGTGGCACTGTGCCTAGCAAGAGGTGTGCCAGTGGAGCCCTATGCTGAGGTGGCAGGAGTGGTCACATGAAGTGACTATGGAGCACTGTATGTGCCTACAGGGGTCAGTGCTGACTGGACAACTGAGGTGGCACTACTGAGGATGTCATAATGGTAATGATGATGTGGCAGATGATGTGTCACTGATGACATGATAGTGATGATGTGGTAGATGATGTGTCCTTGATGATGTGGTAATGGTGATCTGGCACTGATGATGTGGTAGCTGAGTTAGCAAGGTGACATGGCAGATGATGTGGCCTACTTATGTGGCTGATGACATGGCACTATGGATAAGGTGATGATGTGGTAGGCTCAAGCGATGGAGCTTGGAGCTAAGCTTGGATGAGCGCTATCAAAGGAGACGAATCACTGGAGGGAGCCCTAGCTGTGTGTGTTGAGAGTTCACTGAGAGGCAGTTGTGAGGCACTGCTCGCTGTCGGTTATCCCGCTAGGTGCTGTAGAGGTACTTGGAGATAGAGCAAGTGTTGGAGCGGGCGAGCGCAGGCCACCATGAAGCTTGTGGCTTAGAGGCGTAGCTTCTCATTGAAGGAGGCAGTCATTGAAGGATATTGTTGCTTGGAGCGGCTGGACGTTGCCTTTGGGCGATGCAGCTATGCTTTGGAGAGGCTGTCGTAGGGCGTCGAGTGCCAAGAGCAAGTCCGTTGGTGGCCTTTGCATGAAGGCTTGGAGTCGTTGCAGGAGGGTTGAGTTGCAATTTGTTGGAGTAGCCACAGCTGTGAGGAAGCACTGTAGTAGGCCATGAGCCTTTGGAGTCACAATGCTTAATGGTAGTCAGTTACACCTTAGGAACTGCTATAGAGAATGGAGAGCTCAGTGTAGAAGGCTTGCTAGCTTGGTTTGCGCTATAGAAGGCTGGAGAGGCTGAGAGCTGAAGTATGGGCCTTTGTACCTTTGAAACTCTCTCTTTCTCAGTGGATGAAAAACACTTAGAATCTCTCTTTCTCAATATAGATGAATGTCTATTAACTCTCTTTGATCTCTCACAATATGAAGAACCACTCACTCTCATAGAAGAATGAATGGAAATCTCTCAAGAAGAAATGCAATGAACGGAATTCTTTCTATGGAAGTGAAGGGAAGGATCTCACAATCACTCAAGAGAACTCTCAATCTCACAATCTCTCTCACTCTCAAGAATCGCAATGCCTCAGTAGAAGGCAAGAGAGCTCTGATACCATGACAAAATATGAAGAGGGGAGAGGAGAAGAGGGGAGATGAGGAGAGAGGGCATAGCTAGAGAGCACACCACAAATGACTAACTGTACACTAGATTTAGTTGAAAAATAGAATATATACAAACCCATTTAGGGTTATAGGGGATCTAACCCTTTCATTTATAGCACTCTATAAGGTTAGTGCTATGCACATATGATCACGTGATGGTGCTATGCACAGATGATCACATGATGTTGAGGGTGAACTCTCAATAGAGGATGTGAAGTATATATCGAACATATCATTTTGAGGCAGTGGAGGACAATCAACTTGAAATGGTATCTTACCCCCAGCAAAAATAACTTCGCCAGGTTGAGTTTCCAGTGGGTCCTATTTAGCAGTCTCCACAGGGTCAGTCGCCAAGACACCCGGGTGGTGTCTTCACATCACCAGTGGTTCCCAGAGTAATATTTAAGTTCAATACCTACGTCGCTCCGATGCCTCTCCACCATTAGATCCCAAGGGAGAGGTCCCTACTACCATAACTACTGACGATTGACCATCCTAAGCTATGGGGGCAATGTGTGTATTTGTGCACCCTACTGACACTACTGTGATGATTGGTGGTCATGACTGTGGGGGAGGTAAGTGGTAATGTCATGCCATGGGTAAAACCTAAGGAGGGAAAAGGAGTGACTGGAAGAACATCATCATGAAATCAAATTCTGCCTTAGAGGGAATAAATGGAAATGCAACTCCCGCATGAGAAATGGATGACAAATCAATAGAGACTGAAGATGTTGGGGCTGAAGTAAGAGCCACTAAAGCTGATCTCAAGTGGGGAACCATAGGAGGGGAAGGTGGACGGTGATGAGAAGAGGAAATATTGGAAGGTGGAGGGAAAAGTCCAGGTGTTGCAGCCTGCCACTAGTGCAAGATGTAGGTGAGGTGGTGAGGTCCACAATTACATGTGTGTGTGCCTCTACGTGTGTGATTTTGTATAATGGCTCGAAATGTTGAATAAAACAGGGATGCAAAATCATACTGAGTGATAGTGAAGAGATCATTCAGAGCCAAACACATACCTTTCATGATGTAGTAATGCTCTGGTGCTAAATAGAAGTGAGTCATCACTACTTCTCTACTTCCACCTTCCAAAACCTTTTTGTAATCATAGCCCCTCTGATTGGGTTTGCACTATGAAAGGAATGAAAGGAGTTGTGGTGAATTGTCGAAAGGAGGCTAAATAGGGAGAGCAGGGAGCCCCATGTACTGTGAAACCAAAGTGGGTGTGAGAAGCTTCTTGGAGCCCCCATGAACTCAAAAGTGTCAGTGATGGAGTCATGATATTTGATGAAGTCTATACATAGTTCCACATCCAAAGGAGGGAAGATAACCTTGTCAAACTCAGTTAGGCAGAGGGATCTCTGGAGATGTTAACACCGAAGATAGTTTGAGGTTTGGATCCAGAAGAGGTTTAAACATAACTTGAATGTGGAAGAGAGGAGGAGTGGTTTTCAAAGGGCTTTGTATCTTTGTTGGCCTAGCTGACCCCTTTGAATGTGGTCTCTATGCAGAGGAGGTGTAATTTGAGCCTCCATGGTCGGAAGAAGAGGCACTAGAGCTCTAAGAGTGGGAAAGAACCTCCCGTTATCTTGATTATGGTGGCTCTCCATCCAAGATAATAGTGATCTCCGGGCTAGGATGGGGATGCTAGGTTACTGAAGGCATCACTGGTGAAGTCGGCACTGATGATGGAGTGGGCACTGCTGTTGAAGTGGGCCCTGCTGTGATGAAGTCGACCCTGCTAGATGAAGTCTGCACTGATGATGGAGTGGGCATTGCTAGCCCTGCTGATGAATTTGGCACTGCTGGATGAAGTAGGTACTATTGATGAAGTGCGCACTGCTAATGCCGTGGGCACTGATGAAGTCGTCTGTACTACAGAGGCTGTAGGCATGGATGAAGTCATCTGCACTGCAGAGGCTGCCTTAGACATCATGGTGGTATAGAAAAGGGTGAATAGATTATCTCTAGGTAACCGTGGCTTATGCTTACGCTTCTTCTCAAGCATGAAGAAGGGACAAGCTGTCAACAAGTATGAGCAGGAGGTGATAACTAGAGGGGAGTTGATGGTGAAGCAAAGAGACATGATGTGGCGAGGCAGGAGAGGGGGAGGAAGTAGAGAGACCTAATGAGACAAGGCAATGGTGAGGTAGAGGGGGAGCTAATGAACGAAGTAGAGAGACCTAATGGCGAGGCAGTGGTGAGGTAGAGGGGGAGCTGATGTGATGAAGTAGAGAGACCTAATGGAGAGGCATTGGTGAGGTAGAGGGGGAGCTGATGACGAAGTAGTGAGACATGATGGCAAGGTGGTGGTGAAGTAGAAGGGGAGCTGATGGCAAGGTGGTGGTGAAGGAGAGGGGGAGCTGATGGTGAAGCATAGAGGCTAGCAAAGTAAGGAGCAACAGTATTACACAGAGGAAGGGCACTCAGGAGAAGGAGAAAGAACATTACGTAGGAGGGTGGAGAGGAGGTCACAAGGTAGAGGCAAGTAAGTGCAACAAGAGAGCGGGAGAAGATGCACACAGAGGGCAAATTCACCCTCCCAGGCTACCTAACAAGTTGCAGTAGGCTACCCAAGGGAGTTGTGCAACTAGAAGAGGGCTGGCGGTAAGGAGTACTCGATCCAAGCAAGAGGGTGCTAGGAGGAGAAGATGTGATGCAAGGCAAGGGGCTACCAGGAGGAGAAGATGTGATCAGCAAGAGGGTGTAGAGGAGGACTTCCAAGTGCTTCAAGGGGTGGGTTGCTATCGTTGATGGAGGGAGGAGAGAATTCGTTGCCACAATACGATGCAAAGGGAGCTTCCAGGCAGTGGCTATGTATGATTTTGTAGGGAAGATTTACTGCATATGATTTTGTTGGAGGGGACAACCAAGAAGAGACAACCAAGGAAGAGGTAACCAACGATTTGTTGCGTATGATTTTGCTGGAGGGGACAGCCAGGAAGAGACAACCAAGGAGAGCCAAATTTAGCAAGGTAAGCCAAAAAAAGCATGAGCGGGCTGTAAGATGCGCCCCAAGAGATTGAATATGATAGTTGAGCTAATCCCATGGAACTAAGCTGAGTTTAGCGAATTGCTAAATATAGCACTAGTAGAAAGTGGGAGGTGAGAGGAAAAGTGCGGTAGAATTATCTGATCCCAAGGACCTATGCTGAATTTGGTTGCTAAATATAGCCCTGGTGATAAGTGGGAGGTGAGAGAAAAAGTTGCATGGGCAAGTGGTATTATTTGAGTGGATAAGGCAGCAAAATTTGAATTTGAATTATATACCACTTCAAAGATGGAAGGATGACTACTTAAGAAGGGCCCCATGGTGGAAAGGGTTGACAAAGGAGTGACAGAGGTGGACAAGGGTGACATAAGGGTGAACAAGGAATGAACAAGGGGTCACTTTGATGTGAACATGGGTGACAAGGGGTGACCAAAGGGTGACATAGGTGTGAACAAGGGTAACAGAAAGGTGAACAAGGGGTGAACATGGGTGAACATAGGGTGAACTAGGGTGAACATAGGGTGAACAAGGGGTGAACATGGGTGAACATAGAGGTGACACAAAGGTGAACAAGGGTGACAGAGTAGTGAACAGGGGTGACAGACATGTGAACATGAGGTGAACATAGAGGTGAAGATAGGGTGAAAATAGGGGTCGAAAAGGGGTGAAACAGAGGTGATAGAGAGGTGAATAGGGGAGTGAACATGGGAGGTGACATAGGAGTGAACATAGGTGAACTAGGGGTGACCTAGAGGTGAACATGGGTGAACTGGGGATGAACATAGGGGTGAGCATAGGGGTGGACAAGGGGTGTCACAGAGGTGACAGAGAGGTGAACAAGGGTGACAGAGAGGTGAATAGGGGTGACAAAGAGGTGAACATGGACGGGTGACATAGGAGTGAAAATAGGTGAGCTAGGGGTGAACAGGGGTGATCTAGAGGTGAACATGGGTGAACTGGGGATGAACATAGGGGTGAGAATAGGGGTGGACACGGGGTGTCACAGAGGTGCCAGAGAGGTATACAAGGGTGACAGAGAGGCAAATAGGGTGACCGAGAGGTGAACATGGGAGCATAACACAGGAGTGAACATAGGTGAACTAGGGGTGAACATGGGTGACCTAGGGATGAACACGGGTGACCTAGAGGTGAACATGGGTGAATTGGGGATGAACATAGGGGTTAGCATAGGGGTGGACAATGGATGACACAAAGGTGACAGAGAGGTGAACAGGGGTGATAGAGAGATGAACAAGAGTGACAAAGAGGTGAACATTGGATAATGACATAAAGATGACATAGGAGTGAACATAGGTGAACTAGGGGTGAATAGGGGTGTGACCTAGAGGTTACCTAGAGGTGAAGAGGGGTGACCTAGAGGTGAACATGGGTGAACAGGGGATGAACATAAGGGTGACTCATAGGGGTGGACAAGGGGTGACACAAAGGACACAAAGGTGAACAGGGGTGATAGAAAGGTGAACATGGGAGAATGACAGAGGAGTGAACAAGGTGAACTAGGGGTGACCTAGAGGACAAGAGGGGTGACCTAGATGTGAACATGGGTGAACTGGGGATGAACATATGGGTGAGTATACGGGTGGGCAAGGGGTGACACAAGGTGACAGAGAGGTGAATAGGGGTGAGAGAGAGGTGAACATGGGAGAATGACATAGGGGTGAACATAGGTGAACTAGGGGTGAGCAAGGGTGACCTAGAGGTGAAGAGGGGTGACCTAGAGGTGAACATGGGTGAACTGGGGATGAACATAGGGGTGTGCATAGGGGTGGACAAGGGGTGACACAAACGTGATTGAGAGGTGAACAGAGGTAATAGAGAGGTGAATAGGGGTGACAAAGAGGTGAACATGGTAGGGTGACATAGGAGTTAACCTAGGTGAACTAGGGGTGAACAAGGGTGACTAGGGGTGAACATGGTTGACCTAGAGGTGAACATGGGTGAACTGGGGATGAACATAGGGGGGAGCATAGGGGTGGACAAGGGGTAACACAAAGGTGACAGAGAGGTGAACAAAGGTGAGAGAGAGGTGAATAGGGGTGACAGAGAGGTGAACATGGGAGAATAACATAGGAGTGAACATAGGCGAACAGGGGTGACGAAGATGGGTGATCTAGAGGTGAACATGGGTGACCTAGAGGTGAAAATGGGTGAACAAGGGATGAACATAGGGGTGAGCATAGGGGTGGACAAGGGGTGACACAGAGGTGAACAAGAGTGATAGAGAGGTGAACATGGGAGAATGACATAGGAGTGAACGTAGGTGAACTAGGGGTGAACACAGGTGACCTAGAGGTGAAGAGGGGTGACCTAGAGGTGAACATGGGTAAACTGGGGATGAACATAGGGGTGTGCATACAGGTGGACAAGGGGTGACACAAAGCTGACAAAGAGGTGAATAGGGGTGACAAAGAGATGAACATGAGAGAATGACATAGGATTAGCTAAACATAGGTTAACTAGCAGTGAACACGGGTGACCTAGAGGTGAACACGGGTGACCTAGAGGTGAACATGGGTGAACTGGGGATGAACATAGGGGTGAGCATAGGGGTGGACAAGGGGTGACACAAAGGTGATAGAGAGGTGAACAGGGGTGACAGAGTGGTGAACAGGGGTGACAGAGAGGTGAACATGGGAGGGTGACATAGGAGTGAACATAGGTGAACTAGGGGTGAACAGGGGTGTCCTAGGGGTGAACAATGGTGACCTAGAGGTGAACATGGTTGAAGTGGGGATGAACATAGGACAAGGGGTGACAGAGAGGTGAACAGTGGTGATAGAGAGGTGAATAGGGGTAAAAGAGAGGTGAAAATGGGAGAATGACATAGGAGTGAACATAGGTGAACTAGGGGTAAATAGGGGTGACCTAGAGATGAAGAGGGGTGACCTAGAAGTGAACATGGGTGAATAGGGGATGAACATAGGGGTGAGCATAGGGGTGGACAAGAGGTGACACAAAGGTGATAGAGAGGTGAACATGGGTGACAAAGAGGTGAAGAAGGGTGACAGAGAGGTGAACATGAGAGAATGACATAGAAGTGAACATAGATGAACTAGGGGTGACAGAGAGGTGAACATGGGAGAAGGACATAGGATGGAACATAGGTGAACTAGGGGGAACATGGGTGACCTAGAGGTGAAGAGGGTGACCTAGAGGTGAACATGGGTGAACTAGGGATGAAGATAGGGGTGAGCATAGGGGTGGACGAGGGGTGACACAAAGGTGACAGAGAGGAGAACAAGGGTGACAAAGAGGTCAATAGGGGTGAGAGAGAGGTGAACATGGTAGAATGACATAGGAGTGAACATAGGTGAGAACTAGGGGTGAACAAGGGTGACCTAGAGGTGAAGAGGGTGACCTAGAGGTGAACATGGGTGAACTGGGGATGAACATAGGGGTGAGCATAGGGGTGGACAAGGGGTGACACAAAGGTGACAGAGAGGTGAACAGGGGTGACAAAGAGGTGAACAGGGGTGACAGAGAGCTGACAAGAGTGAAAAAGAGGTGAATAGGGCTGACAAAGAGGTGAACATGGGGTGAACGTAGAGGTGAGCATAGGGTGAACATGGGGTGAACATGGGGTACACAGAGGTGAATAGGGTGACACAGAGGTGAAGAGGGGTGACACAGAGGTGAAGGGGGGAGGGGTGACATAGGAGTGAACATAAGTGAACTAGCGGTGAATAGGGGTGAACTTGTGAAGATAGTGGGAGAGAGCGAAGGAGTCTCACTTGCGGCTTTCTCACATGCACAATGGGGGAATACACACAAAGGTGGAGGCTGAAAACAGTCTTCCTCTTCTTAGTTGCCAAAAGAACTCTAGTACAAAGAAAATAGAAGAACCCTATATGTGGGTCTCAAACCAAACTCAACTAACTAAGGTGGCATACTAACTGAGCCACAAACTAGAGTAGATAAGGATAGATGTCATCCAGCTATTATTTGTGGGCGGTGTACCAACCGCATCTCCAGCTAACAAGTCGGTGACATAAATACACAACGGTGACCCTGGCATATCACGAGTGGAGCTCGATATCTCAACACTCCCCCTCGAGCTCAATCCCAATTCCTGCACACCAAGCAGGTCTCTGAACTTGCGCAGCTTCTCTACGCCCAATGCTTTCGTGAATATGTCAGCTACCTGATCCTCTGTGCTGACATAAACTAGATCAATAAGACCTAGTAAAACCTTCTCCCGCACATAGTGATAATGCACCTCAATGTGCTTTGTTCTAGCATGAAAGACTGGGTTCTTTGCCAAGTGTATGCTGCTCATGTTGTCACAATAAATGACAACTGGCCCATCTGTAGACTGATGCATATCATAAAGTAGCTTATGCAACCATGCTACCTCACATGCAGCCATTGCTGCACCCCTGTACTCAGCCTCTGTGCTCGACAAGGCAACTGTAGGCTGTTTCTTGCTGCTCCAAGTGACTGCAGCACTCCCAAAAGAGAACACATATCCACTGGTAGATCGTCTATCAGAAATACTACCAGCCCAATCAGCATCAGTGTATCCATGCAACTGTATCTGAACCCCAGCCTCATAAAATAGTCCATACTGCAATGTGGACTTCACATACCTGAGTATGCATCTAGCCGCATCCAAATGCGGTTTCCTTAGAGCCTGCATAAACTGACTTACCAACCCAACAGCATAGCTCAAATCTGGCCTGGTAATAGTCATGTAAATCAAACTTCCTACTATGCGTCTGTACATAGTAGGGTCTTCTAGAAGCTCACTTGCATTTGCGCTCAGCTTCACATTCTGCTCCAAAGGAACTGAAATAGGCTTACAGCCTGTCATCCCATATTTGGACAGCATGTCCAATCCATACTGCCTCTGCAAGAGCTGTATCCCACTTGGTGATCTAATCACCTCAATGCCCAAGAAATAACGTAGCTCTCCTAAATCCTTCATCTCAAACTTCTGCTTCAATAGCATTTTCACATGAAGGATATCTTCATCACTATCACCTGTGATGATCAAATCATCAACATAAATGACAAGCAGCATAATCCCTTTCTCTGTTTTTCTCACATAGAGTGAGAAATCTGCCTTGGAAATCTGAAAGCCAATAGTGACAAGATACTGTCCTATCTGGTCAGACCATGCTCTAGGTGCTTGCTTCAAGCCATACAAGGCTTTCTTCAACCTGCAAACAAACTCAGAATGAATAGCATGAACATAACCTACTGGCTGCTCCATAAAGACCTCTTCTTGCAAATCACCATGCAAGAAGGCATTCTTTACATCCATCTGATGTAAAGACCATCCCTTTGATGCAGCCATAGCAATGACTGCTCTTACGGTTGCCATCCTTGCAACCGGGCTGAAAGTTTCTTCATAATCAATGCCATATGTCTGTGCATACCCCTTGACAACTAATCTTGCCTTGTATCTATTCACAGAACCATCTGCATTGTGCTTGATCTTATAAACCCACTTACAACCAAATGCATTCTTGCCTTTAGGCAAAGGCACCAATTCCCATGTAGCATTAGCATCCAAGGCATCCATTTCTTCATCCATGGCTTTCTCCCATTTTTCATTTCCCATGGCTTGCTCAAAAGAAGTGGGTTCTGGTTCCTGTATCACTTTGACCATCTAGGCATAGTGAATGGTTGTAAATCCATCATATTTCAGCCTATCCACAGGATACCTAACCCTGGTAGACCTGTGCAAAATAGGCTCACTTCCAGGTGCTCTCAAAACATCCCTGGTCTTCCTTACTCCAGGTGTAACAACAGAAGGAATACCCAACTCATCATCAATGCTCTGCTCTGAGCCACTGGATTCACCATCCACATAAGAGTGACCTGCATTCACATCAAACATGGGCTGATCTACCTTCTCTTTTCCTTTTCGTGATACCTGCGTACCACTATCTGCATTGCTTTGAGGAGATTCTCCTGATGTCAATCTGCAGATGCATCAATTTTATGAGCAAAAACCTATGAGCAGGTTTATCCGAGCGTGTTTTTCAAGAGATTTTTAAAAATGTTTTTCTTTAGGAAACATGGTTTTTACACTTTTATTTTCACTAGAACTAGATCCCTTTATCATAAAAATATACAGACTAGTCACTCATTCATTTTTACACAACATAATTTTCTTATTTAGAGACATCCCTTTGTACCCCTGTTATTACCTTAAAAAAGTGTTGATTCCTTTAAGAAACATTCCTCATAATCACTCTCAATGTAATAATACTATGCATATATAATTACTTATTAACACATTTATATCATATGGCAATATCTTTTTAGTGTTTTTATAGCATATTTATGGACATGTTTCTAAAGAAGTTTAAATTACTATAAATAAGTATTAACTTGGGCTTATATATCACTCTCATAAAATACATGTAATATTTAATACTATATATGAAAGATTTTCCAAAATATAACTCCATAGATGTGCTCAAATGGGGTGTTCCGATCAATTTGAGTGGTTGAATGACTATATTTGGACATTGGATATGAAAGTTATGTCACTTTTAAAAGTGCTGTCCAAGGTAGTTTCGCCAGCGAAACTACCTTGGGAGACTTGCTTCAAAGGGGTTTCGCTGGCGAAACTACCTGGATGGCTTGCTTCAATGAGTTTTCTTTGAAGAAACTCTTTCATGAAGATAGGTTGAGAGAGGGTTTTCAATGTCACCCCCTATTAAGTAAAAGTTGTAAGAAGGATCATAACTCGATCATAAGGGAATTTTCATAGAGAAGTCTACTCTACATGTGGGTTTCTTCAAAAGCCATCTCGTTATGCTCTCACCATTCCTGCAGATTCACCTAAAGATTTTTGTATAAAATAGGCATTGCTATAATACTTTGCATATTTCTAAGTGAAACTATGTTTTCTTCTGATCGATTTTTGCCATATTTATGCATAGTTGGAAGCTTTTTTTTTCCTTCGCTCGGATGCTCGGAAGATTTCGCTCAGAAAATGCTCGTCCCCTCAATCTGCCTGTCCATGGCGAAGTATGTGAACCACTACTAGACGACACTGCAGGTCCACTGATATTTTGTGATTGCTGCTGTGAATTCTGTGCAGCATTATCATTTTGTGCATCTACATCAATCATCACATTTACTGGTTTATACCAGCTGCTCATCTCATCAAACACAACATCTCTGCTCACTGTAAACTTACGAGTAGAAGGGTTATAGCATCTATACCCTTTCTGCTGCAGAGAATAACCAATAAAGATGCACTTCTCAGCTTTTGGATCCAACTTGGACCTCAACTCATCTGGTACATGGACATAGGCAATGCAACCAAAAATTTTCAAATGAGAAATATCTGGTTTCTTACCAGTATACATCTCTTCTAGCGTCATGCCATGTATTGCTGTAGTGGGAGTCCTGTTCATTATATAGACTGCTGTAGCAACTGCTTTAGCCCAATAATAATCTGGTAGATCTTTTTCATTTAGCATAGCTCGAGATACCTCTCCAATATGCCTGTTTTTTCTTTCTGCAATTCCATTTTGCTGTGGGGTATGACTGCATGAATATTGCTGCTTTATACCATGCTCCTGCAAGAATCTTGCATTGAAGTGCCCAAACACTTCACTTTTCTTTTTCATAAAATACACCCACAGTTTTCTGCTGAAGTCATCAATAAATGTGACAAAATAGTGACAGCCTCCAATAGATGCAGCTTTTGTAGTCCACACATCAGAGTGGATTAATTCCAATGGCTTTTTACTCTCTTGAACATGCCTAGGAAAAGGTTTCCTTGCCTGTTTCCCAAATTGACAGGCTTCACAAACCTTGTGCATTTCTGCAACCTTGAATTTAGGCAATCCTGCAACAATATTTTGCGCTTGCATTGATTTTAGTCGCTGTATATTAACATGACCAATGTGTTTGTGCCAGATATCAATATCTGCAACTACACCGGTCCCATGTGCAAACATTGCTGCACTCAATTCAGGCATGTCTGCATCCAACGTAAACATCCTGCCCTTCTTCTTTCCTTTTGCTATCAAGCGACCGTTATTTTTCATATCCTCAACAAAGCATCCATGAGGATTAAATCTAACCTACAAGCCCTGCTCAACCATTTGACCAACAGAAACCAGGTTCTTGGTGATGTTCGGGACATGAAATACATCAGACAAGTATTTCTTTTTCCCATCCTGCATAGACAAAGGAATTTTGCCAATCTGCACAATAGGATGTGCAGTATCATCACCAGTCTCCACAAATCCTGGTTTTTTCATTTTTCTTGCATCCTGCATCCATTCAGCGTGACCTGTCATGTGGTTTGACACACCCGAGTCAACATACCACACATCATTGCTTTCTTCTGCACTTGTTACAAAATTTGTCATATGCTGCACCATAAACAAATGCTCATTTCTGTCATCACCCTGTCTACTAGAGGATGCATAATTGCCTTGCTGCAATTTTCCACTCATAATGTCATTCTGCTTTTTGTAGCAGTCTTTAGCCATATGACCCATTTTGCCACAATAGTAGCATTCAACATTGCTGTTTGCATTTTGGCTTCTCTGCCATCCACCACGGCCTCTTTGGCTCCCCCTGCCTCTAGAGTTACCACGTCCTCCTGCATAGGACTGGTTTTCTTACGTTTGCTGCATATTCTGATTTCTACCATGGCCTGCAGATCGGCCTCCTCTACCTCTGCCTCTACCTCTGCCTCTGCACCATAAACAAATGCTCATTTCTGTCATCACCCTGTCTACTAGAGGATGCATAATTGCCTTGCTGCAATTTTCCACTCATAATGTCATTCTGCTTTTTGTAGCAGTCTTTAGCCATATGACCCATTTTGCCACAATAGTAGCATTCAACATTGTTGTTTGCATTTTGGCTTCTCTGCCATCCACCACGGCCTCTTTGGCTCCCCCTGCCTCTAGAGTTACCACGTCCTCCTGCATAGGACTGGTTTTCTTACGTTTGCTGCATATTCTGATTTCTACCACGGCCTGCAGATCGGCCTCCTCTACCTCTGCCTCTACCTCTGCCAGCATTTGAGTAGAAGACAGTTTCTTTTGAAGTTCCTGCTGAAGAAGATGCACCCCCATTTCTCTGCTCTTCAGAAATTAGAAGAGCAATCAACTCCTCAAAATCTGGAAATTTTTCACAGACGGCAATGGATGTCCGGAATTGTGCATAATCCTTTCTTAGACCATTCAAGGTCACAGAAACCAAATCATCATCATCCACTGGCGACCCAATGGAAGCAAGTGCATCCGCAATTTTCTTCACCTTCATGTGGTAGTCATTGATGCTCATGTTTTCTGTGTAGCTCCTGCTTGAGCTGCATTTTCCTGGCCTACGTATTTGTGCTGTACATTTTAGCCAAAGTATCCCATGCCACCTTTGGCATACTTGCATCCTGAATATGCACAATCATTGAATCTGAAATACTGATAGACAGCCAGTACATAACTTTTGTGGCTCTCTCATGCCTGCATTTCCTGTTGATTGGGAACATTAGGAAGAACTGGTTCTTCTTCATTTCCTGTACTGAACTCCCAGTAGCCTTTTCCCATCAAGAAATTCGTCATTCTAAACTTCCATGCCTGGAAGTTGTTCTTGTCAAGCTTTTCAGTGACAATCTGTGAAAGGGAATCAGATGCCATTACAGAACACTGCAAAATATTCTGTCACTGCAAAAAACACAGCTTTTGCCTCACACGGGCAGATCTGCAAAACTGACGAAAGTGGTATTTTACCACACAGTCACTTCCTAGTGACGATTTTGCATCAACAGGCAACAAGCATGAATCTGCAACTCCCAAAATCTATGCACATAGGCATACGATGCAATTTCTGCGGCAACTTTTCACCAACTAGCTGAGTAGTGGTCGCACAGCAAAAACAGGGCCTTTTTCTGAGTGCCTGCGGAGAACTTCCGCCTCCAAAACGGGCCCCGAAATGACCTCGAATCAAAAAAATAATGTCACCGAGGGCTTTGCCCATGCCCGCAGCATATAATGCCCTCTCGCCACACCGCGAAGGGCGTCTCAATCTGAGACAGTGCACTCTTGCACTTCCGGCTGTGCTACCTGCAGAGATTTGCTCCCAAACTCGAAAAAGGAAAGCAACACTTGTCCTCTTACCAGGACACTGCGAACTTGGTTTGCTTTCTTGAGCTCCTTACCACGAACAAGGCTCTGATACCATGTGAAGATAGTGGGAGAGAGGGAAGGAGTCTCACTTGCAGCTTTCTCACATGCACAATGGGGGAATACACACAAAGGTGGAGGCTGAAAACAGTTTTCCTCTTCTTAGTTGTGAAAGCCAAAAGAACTAAGAACTCTAGTACAAAGAAAATAGAAGAACCCTATATGTGGGTCTCAAACCAAACTCAACTAACTAAGGTGGCATACTAACTGAGCCACAAACTAGAGTAGATAAGGATAGCTATCATCCAGCTATATTATTCGTGGGCGGTGTACCAACCGCATCTCCAGCTAACAAGTCGGTGACATAAATACACAACGGTCACCCTGGCATATCACGAGTGGAGCTCGATATCTCAACAACTAGGGGTGAACAGGGGTGACACAGAGGGGAATAGGGGAGGGGTGACATAGGAGTGAACATAGGTGAACTAGGGGAGAATAGGGGTGAACTAGGGGGGAATAGGGATGAACATGGGTGACACAGAGGTAAACATGGGAGAACTAGAGATGAAGATGGGTGAAGTGGGGATGAACATAGGGGTGAACCTGAGGTGAACACATGAGGTGAACAGAGGAGTGAACATGGCTAAACACATGAGGTGAACATGGGTGAACATGGGGTGAACAAGGGGTGAACATGGGTGACAGAGGTGTAAAGAGGGAGTAAGGAGAGAGGTGTTCCAGAGGTGGTGCTATAGTTTCTTTCTACTCCATTGAGTTGTCTGCTCCCAAAGTACACAGGTAGGTCGAGTTTGTGCTCTTCATCTGATTGGGCCAATATCGTGCCAATCACTAGCCCACTTGCATCTACATGCATGTGGAAAACGACATCCCATTGAGGTTGTCGCAAGATGGGTGCCTTTACTAGACGGTCCTTGAGGTTGTCAAACGCCAGTTGTTGAGGTGCCAACCAATTGAAGGACTGCTCTTGGCAAAGGAGTTCCGTCAACACCAGTGCTATGTCAGCATAGAACCTGATGAATCTTCTATAATAACCCACATGTCCCAAAAAGGACTTGGCTTCTCTGGGTGTGCAAGGAATAGGCAAGGTCAATATCACTTCCACCTTTGCTAGGTCCGTGGTCATTCCATCAACTGAGATAATGTGGCCAAGGAGAACCCCTCGCAAGGCAAGGAAGAAGCATTTGTCAGGACTAAAGCACAAAAGAAAATTTTTGATGTTCTCCTGGAAGAGTTTGGTGACAAGACCTTGAAATGTTGCCGGTGCATTGCACATACCAAAAGGCATCATCCAGTAAGCATATACTCTTGAAAAAAATTAGACAATGTAGCAAGGAGATAATCATGCTCCCAGACCCAAACTAGCTACCTTGAGATGTCATAGTTGGTCCTCTATCCCAATGTTAAGATACCTCCAATCCCTAGCATGGTCAACCTAAGGTATGCTTTCGGATGTGGAGTTGTTCGGTTCTTCTGCTCCCACTACTGGGTGTGCAAGAGTATCATCCAGAGAAAAATCCCCCACTACTTCTATCCAAGATCTTGAAAACGATGGTTGGGTGTCTTCTAGAAATGGTTGAGATGTAGAGGTAGCACTTGGGCCCATTCTCTTTTTGCCTTTTTGTGGTTGCTTGAGCATTTCTCTGTATGGTAGTCCATCCACCTCGTATGTAGTTTTAGAAACCTCCTGTGTCATTGGGGGGTCAGCTTCTGATAGGTATAAGTCGAGTAGAGCAACGTCCATGACATCTTCTCCTCCCTGTATGCTATGGGCTTGCCTTGTAGGTTTGAAGTTCCAAACTCCAGTGTGAATGTGGATGGTTCCTTCAAGTTGTCCAATCTCTTGACCCCTCCTAGGTTGGTCAGGATGCACACTGGATTCAATAACCCTTCCAAGGGTCATTTCCAGCACCACCCACCTTTGGGTGACATCAATAAGTAGGTGGTCATCCTCTTCTTCTGCAGATCCATGAGTGTCTTCTCTAGTACCATCATTGAGCTCAGCCAATACATCATCTATGTGGTCATCCTCTTCTTCCATAGATTCATGAGTGTCTTCTTCAGTACCATCACTGCACCCGCCCCTCCACCCTCCCCTCCCCTCCACCTCCCTCCCCTCCCCTTTGTGCAAAACCCCCCTGGCGCCGCCGCCGCCGCGCTGAATCCCCCCCCTAATGAATTTTTTTAATTTATATTTTAAAAAATTTTAACCCTAACCTAACCACTAATCTAACCCTA
This sequence comes from Dipteris shenzhenensis, assembly GCF_047967505.1. NCBI lineage: Eukaryota > Viridiplantae > Streptophyta > Polypodiopsida > Gleicheniales > Dipteridaceae > Dipteris > Dipteris shenzhenensis. The sequence continues at coordinate 23,274,898 of NC_141619.1, forward strand.
GGTTAGTTTAACTTTGGTTAGGTTAGGTTAGGTTAGGTTAGGTTAGTTTAACCTAGGTTAGGTTAGACTAACTTAGTTAGGTTAGTTTAACCTGGGTTAGTCTAACTAAAATTCAGTTAGTAACTAACTGTAGTTAGTAAGAGTAGTTAGATTAACCTCCCAGTTATAGTAACTGGGAGGATATAGGCTAGTTTATCTAACTAGAACTAACTTGGTTCAAACCCCTCAGTTGGACTCAAAGTCCATTCACACCACCCTTAAGACCAACCCCCCCCCAAAAAGCCAATTTTACCCCTACTTTAACCCCTCGTAACTCATCCGTTTGGGACCCAAATTGGACCCTGTTTGAACCCAGATTTCACACACAAAAACAACATGCTATGGGGTATTTTTCCAACCCATCGCACACCATTTTGGCATCACTAGCACTCGCTCATTCATGCCCCCTTGTGGGCCTCGTTTTGCACAAATTCGCTCGTATCTTCACGCCGTGACCTCCGATTAACGATCCGTCTGCACCAGCACAGTTCCCTACACACATAGGACAATCTTAGGCACATTACTAACACTACGGTACCTACACAAACTAGCACCACTACAACCCTCCCAACAAAACTACATCCACACCCACACTTGTGGCGGCAGAGACACCCTTTGCAAATCTCGCCCAATCTGCATGCAGCTACATTCCGGCCAACACCTCCGACTCCAACGCTTGCCAAATCCACATACAACTCCACTGCAACCACCACCTCCGACAGTCCTCTACCCCAAATCCCCCTTGAAATTCAATCACTCCCTCTGACTCCTCCACGCCACAACATGGCTGGACGCCGTCGCGACAATGATGGGGATATTGACCTTGATGCAAAGGCTGACAATTTCTTTAATCAAAAAAATAATAACACTCAAGGTAGGCACCCCTTGGGAAAACTGGAACTTCCCAAATATAATGGTATGGTAGGGGAGATCCAGCCAGATTCCTCCAACATTTTGATGCTGCATGCCACACAGGTGGAGATCAATCCCATGAAACCAAGGTGGCTTGGTTTCCCATGGCCTTAACTGATGAAGCATCTAAATGGTACCTAGACCTTCTAGTGGAAGAGTGTGCCACATGGGACCTACTTCAAATAGAATTTAAATGACGCTTTCAAATGGAGAGGCTAAAAGATGATCCCGCTCTCCAATTAAGCAAGATCAAACAAGGCCATCGTGAAGATGTACGCATGCCCCAATGCAAAGTACCTCACAGTCTGGTTCATTGTGCTGGACTAAGAAAGAAAATCCGTAAGAATATGAAAAAGATAAGCAGCTATGAAATGTTCAGTGCTGCTCATGCACCAGCCACATTCACATCAAGGATGGCATGATCAACTTAGACACTAGCAGTGATGACGGTAGATCTAGTGTGCGAGATAATCGCTCGAAAAAGGGCAAATCAAAGTCCACTGCCAAAACATCAAATGAAGATCGCCTAGAGGCCATGACCATGAAGCTGAAAGAAGACATGATGCAAGCCATGGAACAAAAACTTCACTTGTCTCAGCTGCTAGACATATCCATAGCGAGAAAATGTCTGGTGTCCACATTCCATGGCCAATCATACAGCAAATGAGTGCTCGGTCCTAAGAGCTAGGATCACTACACAAGCAAATCCACTGCCAAGGTTGTGGTGCCCGCGAAAGCCATGGGAAAGAGCCAACATCTGGCACCACTACCAGGGAGACTAGCATCTCAAGTAACAAGTAAACATATGCAGGTATGTGTAAAAAACAAACTACTTTGAACTTTCACGAACATAATACTCAAGGCCAAGGAGAGTAAATTTTTTTTCATTTCTAGCCAAACATATCAACCCCAAGCATCAACCTTGGGTTACTACCTTAAGAAATTTTCTTTATTTCTTAAAAAGAAGCCACTTGATAAACGATCAGGCCAGGTAGTGGAAACAAATGCGTAGAGCTTGCAATTTCAACCATTTCACCTTTTTGCAGCAAAGCAAACCGAGCTATCCATTAATAGTTACAGCTCGGGAAGAGTTTAGGGTTTAACCCTAAACCTAAACCCATTTCCTATAAAAACCCACTCCACCCCCTCATTCTTGATCTTTCACATCTTGTCTCCATCCTCTTCCTCATTTCGAGCCCTACACAAGACACTCCTCCCTCTCCATCGACCACCACCCTACTCCCATCCTCACATGGTAAGTGACTTTGAGCCCATCTCGCAGTGATAACCTAGCCATCCACCCACAGTCCACTGGTCCTCAATAATCCCGTTACATCAAGAAAGACTTGGAGAGCATTCAGGTGACCATCTCTTCCTCCCTTTGAATTTTCGTCAAAGTTTTTCATTTTTCGTCAAAGTTTTCCATTCGTCAAGTTTTTTCTTTTTTCTTTTTTCTTTTTTCTTCTCCCCCTCCTCCACTCTCCCCCTCCCTCCCTCCATTTCCCCTCCCCCCACCCCCTCCATCCCTCCATTTCCCCCTCCCCACCCCCCCTCCATCTCCACCACCCCATTTCCCCCTCCCTCCCTCCATTTCCCCTCCCCCCACCCCCCTCCATCTCCACCACCCCTTTTCCCCCTCCCTCCCTCCATTTCCCCTCCCCCCACCCCCCTCCATCTCCACCACCCCTTTCTCCCCTCCCTCTCTCCATTTCCCCCTCCCTCCTTCCATTTCCCCTCCCCCCACCCCCCTTCATCTCCACCACCCCTTTCCCTCCACCCCTCCCCCTTCACCACAACCCCCCTTCCCTCCACCCCTCCCATTTCCACCACCTCTTTCTTCCCTCCCCCCACCCCCCTCCCTCTCCACCACCCCCTCCCCCCTGCCCCCCTCCATCTCCACCACCACCACCCCTTCCCCCTCCCCCCCTCCATCTCCACCACCACCCCCTCCACCATTCCCTCACCCCCTTCACCACCCCCTTTCCTGCCCCCCCCCTTCTCTCTCTCTCTCTCTCTCTCTCTCTCTCTCTCTCTCTTTCACCCCCCCCCCCCTCTCTCTCTCTCTCTCTCTCTCTCTCTCTCTCTCTCTCTCTCTCTCTCTTTCCCCCCCCTCTCTCTCTCTCCCTCTCTCTCTTTCCCTCCCCCTCCCTCTTCTCTCTCTCTCTCTCTCTCTCTCTCTCTCTCTCTCTAACCCTCTCTCTCTCTCTCTCTCTCTCTCTCTCTCTCTTCCCCCTCTCTCTCTCTTCTACACCGACCATCAAGCATCGCTTTATCTTGTGAAGCGTCCGTGTACAACAGGAAGAATAACCAGATGGCTCCTCTTGCTTCAAGAATTCAACTTCAAAATAGTGGTCCGCAAAGGTGCCCAACACTACATTGCCGATCACATGTCTCATGTCAAGTCGGGAGAAGAAGCCACTAGAGTAGAAGATGACTTAACAAATGCCACACTATTTCAAATAGATGCTGTTCTAGAGTGGTGTGGAGATATCATTGGGTACTTGATGGCAGGAAGACCACCCCTTGAAATGAAAGTAGTAGATGCCAGAAAATTGATTCTAAGGCTGCACCCTGTCAACTCATTGCAGGACAACTGTACAAGATGGCAAGGACCAGATATTAAGAAGATGTGTAATGCCTCATGAGATCATGCCAATCCTGAGTGAAGTCCATGAAGGCATTGCAGGAGGACACTTCCAAGGGGAAGCCACAACAAGAAAAGTTCTCCTCACAGGCTACTGGTGGCCAAAACTATGGGCAGATGCCTATCAATATGTAAAAGGTTGTGATGTATGCCAACGGACTACTAAACCACAACACAAAGACTTCAATCCCCTAACAACAGTTGTTGACAAAAACCATTTGAAAAATGGGGGATTGACTATGTGGGTCCCATACATCCAGCAGCAAAAGGAACATAGGCACGCTACATCATTGTGGCCACTGATTACTTCACAAAATGGGCTGAAGCTAAAGCAGTCAGAGAGGTAGATGCCAGAAGCACAACAAGATTCTTATACGAAAATGTGATCACCCGATTCCGATGCCCCATTGAAATTGTGTCGGATAGAGGCACACATTTTGTCAATGAGGTAATCCAAGAACTCTTGTCGGGCTTCATGGTAATCCATAGAAAAAGCACACCCTACTACCCCCAAGGGAATGGACAGGTCGAGTCCACCAACAAAATAATACCATTATCCTCACCAAGGTAGTAGAACCACAATGTTCTGATTGGGCAGAGAAACTCAATGCAACCTTATGGGCATATAGAACCACACTCAAGGTCAATACAGGGAACACACCTTTTCAATCAGTGTACGGCCTTGAAGCTGTGGTCCCACTAGAATTTGTAATACCAAGTCTATGCATAGTAGTACAGGAATGCATGGGAGACCATGAATCCTTGAAAGAAAGACTCTATCAATTGGAGAAGCATACAGAAACAAGACTAGTTGCCTACCATGCCATGACAACAGAAAAACGTAGAAGAAAGGCATGGTTTGACAAAAATCTTAAAGCTAAAGACATCAAGGAAGGCAACTTAGTCCTATTATACAATGCCAAAGTACACAAGGGGAAACTAAAATATCTAGGTCAAGGACCCTACCGAGTATGAAAGATGAATCCCATCGGAGCTATGCTGCTAGAAACATTGGATGGAGTCAATTCAACACAATAATAAATGGGAGCCGGTGAAAGTGCTACTACATCAACACGCAGGCCATCCCCAACAAAAATGAAGATTTGGGAAACCAAGTCTTCCTTAGTTAGGATCAAATTGTATCATGAGCACTCACTTGCATATGTACGTCTTCGCACATATAGGTAGCATTAATCGATTTTAACCTAGGGCTCAGAACTGATGCCTGAGTTCTAGCTACCCTATGAAAATCCCAGCATAAAAAAATCAGATAGTTAGTCCCTACCTAGCTACTAGGTCATGTGCACTCACACGCTTTCGCTTAAACACATAGATGATTCCATGAATGATTGTACCACACACTTTCATTCCACACTCTCAAAGCATGTATAAAAATAAGATCTCTCACACATAGAAAGGCCATACCGACATGCCAACCAAACTAATGATCAATGGTACACCACATGCACATGGATGCAGGTTCAAAAAAGATGCCGCCACTAAAGAGGATGTGCAGAAAGAGCCCACCGCCTCAACTACGAGACCCCCTCCAGAGTTTGCAGCCATCTACATCCTCTCAACCACGGCGACCATAGGCATTCGTGGTCCTGAACAATAGCGTAGAAGAGTATTCAGTGCATGATCAAGAAGAACAAATGCCACCCCAGTCACCATTGGCCTACACAACCATTGACGGGGCCCAATCACTGGAACTTGTTTGGCCACACACATCGATGTATGCTCTTTCCCAGGAAGCAGCATCTTACTTAGAGCAAAGGGGTCTAGGCAGTTTGCATGAGAGCCTAAAATCCTTGGAGGACAGTCCTACAATGACCACATACATCAAGGACTTTCTCCATTCTTACCACTCCAGCAATGCAAAGGTTGGCAAGTACGATATAATCACTGTACATCAAAGCCCACTAAGAAACTAGATGGTTCATCAAGCCAAAAATGTAAAATTCCACACTTATTGGCTATAATCATTAAAAAAGAACTACAAGAAAGAGAAATGACTTTGCCCCACCAGTCACCAAAACCAATTAAGGAGTTGGACATACCCTTCTCACTAGTATGGGAGCTGTCACCAACTTCTCCTAATATCACATTGATAAGTGCTGATGTCTTAGAAGAAATACCTATTTTGGAGGTCGGATTGAGGAATTGCCCCATGAGATGCTACAGCTCGGAGGACAACTGAAACCAATATATCTCCAACAACAATAGCTACCAGAGCCACAGGCAAGGTCAGCACCAGAACCTGAGGAAAGATCGGCACCAGAGCCTGAAGCTACATCATCACTAGAACCACCCATCGATGCCATGCCAGTCGATGAGCCAGTCGATGAGCCACAAGGGGATCTAGTGCCAGATCAATAGTATGACTATTGTACACAAGGGACTGAAATACCATTGGAACAACCTCCCCCAAGTACTACAGAATCATCGGGATGGCTACATGGGCACCACTTGTATTAGCAATATCGCTAGACCTCATCACCGTCTGTCATTCTCCAACATCAAGCTAGCCAAATGATCCAAATGTCAGAACTATTCACTAGCTTGGCCAAGGAAGAATATGTAAGAGAATTGGACAGATAGACTGCAATAGAAATCAAAGACCAATTCCAGGCAATCACCATAGAGGTCAAGGCACTTTGGGTGTAGATAGATGAGAAGGAGGTAGAAGAAGTGTGCATGAACCAAGCTCTCCAAGCTCAAGAGAAGCCAGTGAGAGATGTGACCTCCAACCTCCACCAAAGTCAAACACAGCCGACAGCAGCAGTACAAGCAACGGCAATCCTATAGACCTACTATAACTCCTTGACATCCGCACATGTTCAACAGACGGAGGTAGTGGCACAAGCTCGACTCACTCTAATTCACAAAGAAGAAGAGCTTCAGGATTGCAAAGACAAGCTTGAAGACATGAAACCATCTTTGGCAGTATGTGCCTTCAGCATTGATGAGCTTACAAGGGAATGCAAAACCTTAAAGGACCAACTTGCTACCGCTCAAGAGGCCAGCTCTTCACAAGCACAAGTCTTGGACCAATAGTCCAATACCACTGAAGACATTCCTCAAAAGCAAAGGTCACCTTGCAAATGGGAGAGCTTAAGGAGGCATATACAACCATCTACCATCAATACAAAGAAAAAATGAATGACATGCACTCCCAAAAGATAATCATCTCCAAGCTTGAACTCCGATAGCTAGTGCACAACAATGAGGCATTGGAAGATGACACCAATGAAGCCCCACTACAATGCACAATGATGGTGTACCAAGAGCTTGTGGCTGCTTTACAAGTGGAAGATCACCTCAATGCACGCGTGCTTATCCAATGGAAGCAACTCCAAATCAAGATCATATCTGCTCATCCAACAATCAAATGGGAACGTTCCATCAGGACTAAAACCCTGCGCATAATTTGCCAAGACTTGTCCAAAGATGAGAAAAATATCTTATGCCTGTCTATGCATGCCGGGTTTATAGCACTCAGGACGGATGCTTTCATTGCATATGTATGCCTCATGGGTAGTCCTCCCCTCAAGGTTATTACAGGTTTGTTGCCATTGCTACAAAGGCCATCATTATTATTTGCAAGGCACGACATAACCGACATTCCACCCATGCAGCTGATGATCCCATCGCACCAGCAAAAAAAAGTGTCGGAAGATGACAGAGCCTCTCACATCGAACTTCCAATATCTAACCACTCTTTCTGCCAACCTCATAATCTCACTTGCCCTTGCTGTTACCACCCTCTTAACCTTCCTCGAGCTCCATCCTAACATCTATTCCCTCCATCATCTCTTTGCTCATGCCTCTCACCATTTCCAACTAACCCAATAGTCACAAACTTACAAGCCCCTCACACCTAGCTTCTTCCCCTCCCTTGCTAATCCTACCCTTGAGGATTACCAAGCTGCTCAAACCATTTACCAAGTTCTTCCCCCCCTCCCCTTTACTCCCCCTTCTACAACTAACACTCTTCCATATTTCTCCCCCATGTCCCCAGATTCTCTCCCTGCCCCGTCATCACCTCCAACACTTGTGCTTCCATCAGTAGAAAATGACATAGTATTTGATTTCAAATATCAGGATCCGGATAATCCAATTTGTACTCCCATGCCAAGTTCCAATGATGGGTATGATTTTGATGAGATACCACTTCCCAGTAACCCCATTAAGGAATTTTGGAGCAAATATCTTGATATGAAAACTCGAGGTGGATGTGAACCCTGGACAACTTTCCTACCAACCTTCGTCAGCATCAAATTAGTGAAGGTTGGATTAGCAAGTTGGATCCACAACTTGATTGGCACGGTCCCAAGTTCTTTGATGTAATCTTCTTGAAGGAGTACCTACGTGCACCTCCATGTCTCAGAAACCCATCCCAAGTTCTATGCAGTTCCACGGCGTAAAAAATGGGAAGCCAACATACACGATTTGGATGAAGATCGAACCATTAATTGGCCAATGATCGAACCATACTCTGGTGTAGAATGGAATATCCAAGGTAGAATGGTCCGAGCACTTCAGCAGCATGAGCAAATAATGCGTGGCAGCATTGATCGCTTCCTTCGCCTAAGTGCTATATTCTGTAAAACATTGGAATTCATTCGGGAGGTCCCATGTTACCTCGATTCCCATTTGCCTCCACTTAGTTTCAATCCCAATGAACGGGTCGATGCTCAGATTACAAGTCGACTCTATCAAAGAGTGATCTTCTTAGAAGCACACCACATATCTCTGTTCGAGCAAATGGTGGATACAAGCTACCTGGAAACTGAGCAAAAATTGTATGGTGCCAAGGCTTTACAGCAAGATCGACTGGCACGACACAAGTTCCATAGCCACTGGACTAAAGGCGTGGCAATCCAAGTACGTGCTCGCAATAAGCCATAACCCGAGAACGGGTAATAAAATGGATTCAGGAGTATGTTGTCTCTGTGCCAACATGGACTTAGATAGAACAAAATGTGTGTGTAGAGTAGCGGCAAAGCTCTGCTTGTACAACTCCTACATGCGAGTTCTACATGTGAGTTCTACATGCAACTCCTACATGTGAGTTCTACATGCACCTCCTACATGCAACTCCTACATGTGAGTTTTACATGCGAGTTCTACATGCAATTCCTACATGCAACTTCTACATGTAGAGAGAGAATGTCTTACAATTCCTACATGCAGAGAGAGAAGCTCTCCAACTTGTATAAATACCCCATAATGGAATGAAGCCCACACTCTTTGGGGCATTGTGTTGAGTTCTACTTTGGTATTCCAAGCAATTGTCTCAAGTGTCCTTGCTTCCTTGCACTCCACATCCAAAAGCATGTCCTAACCTTGCAACTCCTCCTCCCTCTCCTCCAACCTTGTAACCCATCCTCTCCCTCTCCTTCTCCCTCCTCCTCCTCCCTTCTCCTCCTCCCTCTTCCTCCTCCTCCTCTGTCCTCCTCCTCCCTCCTCCTCCTCCTCCTCCACCTCCCTTCTCGTCCTACCTCCTCCTCCTCCTCCTCCTCCTCCCTCCTCTCTCTTCTTTCCCCCATGCTCTTACACCTTCGTCCTCTCCCACTCCTATGCTCCCCCTAAACACTTAGTTCCTCAACCCTTAATCTCCATGATCTCTACAAGGGAGATGAGTTCTCCACCATGTACTCTACTCTAAACCTTGGAACCTCTTCTAAACTCTAGAACCTCTCTCTAAACCTTGGAACCTCTTCTAAACTCTGAAACTTCTCTCTAAACCTTGGAACTACCTTCTAAACCTTGGAACTCCTTCTAACCCTGGAACTCCTTCTAAACCTTGGAACCTCCTTCTAACCTTGGAACCTCTTCTAAACCCTGGAACCTCCTTCTAAACTCTGGACTCTCCTTCTAACCCTTAAACTCCTAAACTCTGCAACCCCCAATGAAGGCAAAAGCCTTCATTACCTCAAGCATGATGATACACGTTCCTTTTACACATGCATGAACTATGTTTGCTTACCACACTTAAGCCTACATCTCTCACCGGAACACGACTTGAGGTCCTAAGCTACACGTATACTACAAACAACAACCCCGATATATCTATAGGTGACAAAAAGCCTCGGAATCTTGCATATTGAGAATACCCTACTCTTCCCGCGGAAGCCGTTGGAAAGAGCCAACATTCATGTGCACACACACTTGGACACATGCATGCACATGTGCACGTGCGTGCCACACACACACACACAAGCTTACTTACACTTCGACTTGTAGTTTTGATTTGCAATGGAAAATACAAAAAATTTAAGTTAATCTTGGGTCCCGAGTGAACCTTGGGTTCCCAGTGTACTTAAGTTCCAAGTTAACCTTGGGTTCCGAATTTACTTATACTACTGATTAATAAAAAATTACAATAAATTGTTAACTTGTTATAGATTTTTGAAGTCCTGGATTTTATGACCAAAGATGACATTAGATTTTGGACTCTGAATATCTTGTATGTAAAATTTTAGGCTATAAATGATTCAATGTTTTGATAAAATTTTCTCAAATTTGGGAGTATAGAATATTTGAAACTACATTTTTCAAGATCTTGATACTAGATATATTGTTGATCTGATCTCTTCTGAAAATTAGATCCTAATAAGATCGTTAGCTAGGTTGGGCTTCTTTGCCAAATCTTCATCCATATATTAAGGTTTTGGATCATTCCAAGTCTCGGTAAACCCATTCCATTCCAAAGCATTTTCATTTTGGATATAAGATCTATGGATTCCAAATGAGCATTTATTTATTTCAAGTTCCAGAATGCACATATACTACGTATATCAGGTTCCTAATCCAGGGCTTCAATTGAGAAGAAGTGCCGAATACTAGATGTGTGAGTTGATTTATTAAGTATTTCAGATTTACTTGTAATATACATATAAGAGGTACATCCTTAGTTTTGGGGTGTCCAAGGAGTCCTTCTCCAAGTTATTTTGGATTTATTGAATTTGGATACTAGATCTAGATCCTTAGTTCAGATTCTGGGTCCAAATAATCCTTTTTTGGGTCAAAGGAATCATTTTGGGCTTTTAGCCCCAGATGCACTCAATTCAGACTCTCAAATTTTGGTTCAAGATCTACAGATCATGCATGTTAGCCATTGATTTCAAATTATTAGATCTAGATCCATGGTTATATGGGAATAGATCGAATAATTATTAGAAAGATAGTTGGTTTTGGACCTACGCAAATGGGGTTCCCAATTTCATACTTGCAACAATTAGGCCTACTTAAAGTAAGATTTAATTAGCAAAGTTTAATAGCATCGTCATTGACATAGGATGAGGTGGCACAAGATAGGCCAATGAATTATATAGACAGCTATCAAGCCACCGTATCCATTGAATGTTGGACGCATTCATGTGAATTAGAGACTGAGTGAGGAGGATATGAATGAGGGAGCAACCTTGAAAAAGTAAGAGAAACAATATAAGAGGTCGCTAATCTCATAAATGATGTGATTAGCATGAATTATTATGGAGATGTCATTGATTTGTTTTTGTTTGAAGCTCTTTGCAACACTAGGGTAGATAATGTAAGAGATCTTTACGAAATGACAAATATTAGAGTAGACTAGGGTAGGTTATGTTAGAGATCTTCAAGAAATGATGAATATTAGAGTAGACTAACAAAATATGAGGATATGATTTGACAAATATACTTAGCGACATCTTAGGTACCTTGATCAGAGGTCTATGAAAAGGGGTTTGGTGTCTTTTAATAATATTCCATACCTATGGTCTTAAAGTTTAGTTGTCTGACAAGTCCCTTCAAAAATTCTAGCATACTTGGTCCAAACTCCACTTTAAAGAAATATGGGGGGATCCCCCCCCCCACACACACACACGCATGCACGTAGAGGTGCATTTGTATGCATGCACACACATACACATGCATACACACATACACGCACACATAGATGCATGAATGTGCAAGCGCACGTGCATGCATGTGCATGTGCATTTGCACACATGCACACACGTGTGCACATGCATGCATAGGAACAAACAGGTGTGTGCATGCACGCGTGCACACATAGACACACACTTTTGCATGCGTAGGTGCACACACACATGCACACACACAAATGTATATGTATGCACATGCACATACTTGCACATGTGCATGCAAACACGCATGCACAAATCGCACATGCATGCATGCATGCATACATGAGCATGTATATGCATGCACATATACAAAGTTATAGAACTAGCCATTTATGGTCATGTATGAATGCTTCAAAATGGAAATGTATATAGCTACATGAAAGGCTCTAAATGGCCAAGATACTTTATAGTTTAGCACTATACAAACAAAAGTTGCACGTTTGTTTGTCCCTCATTATTCTTAGAAATTCTCTAGCAAATCAAGCTTCTCCTTATATTATCCTTCATGATGCATGCTTTAGACAATACTTTAACGATTGGGTATTTTTTATGGAAAGGGCCCTATGAAATTCCTTTCTCACATGGCCCATAGGACTATTTGGTGTAGTGGGCATCTAGTAGGACTAAGATATTGTTTTCAAGTATCTTCAATACTGTTTAAAGATATAAAGATAGTATGGATCTCTTCAGTACGAGATGCATTAACGTAATACTTTATCGATTTCTTTTTACAAGTCCAGATAAATGTGCCTTTGTAGCATTTAAACTATTGAGATTAGAGAAAATGGTTGATGCCCCAATACTTGCAAGCTTGTAAAGTCTAGGGTTGCATAGACATTTGAAAAGCCTAGAGTGAGGACATATTTTTTTTGAGTGATTTTTGTGTGTAACCCATTAGGCTTTGCCATTTTAACATTAATTCTCCCAAATAATCTAAATTAAGCTTGTGAGAGGCATACTAAAACATGTGATTAGAATGTCACATCTTGAGGGAATGACACATACAAGAGATATATGAGACACTTTCTTTGGAAGGGATTGTTGCAATTTTACTTTTTGTGTTAATTGCCCCATGCATCAACACTTTTCTTGTATGATAAGTTTGTTGGATAGTCTTAGCCATGAGTGTTCATGTGACATCACACTGCCACATAAGGAATGTTTTTATGCAAAGTTAAGGCTAATAAAATGAAAGTGGATCATGGAAGCTTCAGTATGGCTTGCAAGCTATGTATGCACATGTGCATTGAGAGACCACATATAAATAAAACATAGTCCACGTAGTGTGTCCATTTGGATTTAGTCCTTTATGGAGTTATGCATGTGAAATGGGGAAAACTAATACATTTCCTTGACTACAACGTGAGTAGGAGAAAGTTTTGTGAGAGTCTAGTTTTATTAAAGAAGACATACCCTTGAGTGAGTCCACATGTGCCATCTTAGATGGTGTTAATCACATTGAGTGCACATTATGATCATATTCATCTATATGTAATTAGTATAAAACATGATACGTTTTGCTTCATACACATGCACAACGTACTCCCTATAAAAAGTACTTCATACATTTTGCTTCTTACACACGCAAAACATGCTCCCTATAAATAAGTACTTATCTGGAGAAGAAATAATGCATGTTGACGGGGAGCATAAGTGAATGTAACTTTGCATTTGTAAAATATTTGCTAAGCAACCAAAGAAACAAGCATTGGTTTTATGCTATGACTAAGTGCAACATCAACACCACATTAGCCACATGATACATTTCATGGTCTAACTATAATATCAAAATTATCCCTTGAGCCATAGGAAAAATCAAACATACTTGCAACCTTTCTATACAAATGAGCCATAGACAATCGCAAACATGCTTGCAAGTCTCTCTCTAAATGCTTGCAAACAAAACCTATTAATGCTATATAGTGTGAAAGTAATCCTACTCTAGGCTTACCATATGCTATAAGATGTACCTCATGTTATGTGGTGTTGAATTTATGAGAACAAATGCATGAACAAATAATTATGGCCTTAAAATTCACAATAGAGTAGTTTGCAATGGTGGTTAATCTTAACGATTCCTTTCCTTCCTTTTAATTGATTTATGACTACACGAGTGCATATTCTTTTGAATGTGTAATCGCAAAAGCTACTCTAAGCACATTTGGCATAAATCGAAGGGGTTAAAAAATAAAATCAAATCAAAGGGATCAGCTAACTCGATGACAATAAGATGACACATGCAATTATGGTGCGAGAATGTGTGGGTGACAGATATCTTCTTCAAAAACACATTTACAAATTAGTTGATCTATGATTGTACACACATATAAACATACCCTTGATGTTATGGTAGATAAGCCTATTGAGCTTTGTTTTTGTGTGACCTCACCAGTACCTTTGTTTTGCATAACAATAAATACAAGCCTAAAACCATGCAAATTACATATTTCTCTCAACTACAAGTTGTGTCCTTTTGATCTTAGCATTAATTTTTCCAATATAAATTAAATAAAGGAGCAATCTAGCATAGTTGCATCTACATCCGTGAAGTGGTGATGCATTCCACCATGCATACTTCAACTACATAGCATAAATGAGCTTTTATTTTATGATATTGTTAGCATGAGCTTCTATAAGCCCTTTGTTTGAGGAGCATTGTCTTGAAATTGCAAACTGTGTAAGGACTTGCCATGAGTATGCAACACTTGGTGATCTATGCTCGGTGTTGTGACGTGTTCAAGCCCACATTTGTTTGTGAGCCATGTGAAACTACCCATTTGTAAGTAGTTGTGGGTTGGGCCCCACCAGAAGCGTGGAGGTTGCATGTGCATGTGAGTATATAGTTAGTCTTTTGTGCGAGATCACACCCTGACTTGTGATGCTTAGCTCTCTTAGAGAAATTACATGACAAATGATTTTAGAGTAGGGCTTAAACCACTTCTTGTGTGTGATCATACCCTAAGTTGTGACGCTTAGTGTTCTTAGAGACTTTTCACAATTACATGACAAATTTTGCTTTGGGTATCATCATGCACACGAAATTTCTAGGTAGATTACAATTTGATCCTATATAGTTGTTTTTTGCGAACATCGGTGTGTTTTAGGGAAACATGTGGCATTATCCCACTGGCTTGTGCTCCTATCAGAAGACATGACATTGCATGGAAGAGCTTAGGATTCTGGGGAGACACGGAAACCGCAATCTGAGGAGAATCGACAAGAAAGGAGTAAACCCAAAACATTCAACAGGTCTGAAATGTTTTTTTTTGGGGGGGGGGGAGGTACACAGGATATATATTTAAGTCTGCGAAACGTAGCATACTCAAAAAGCAATAAGTGAGGGAATCAAAAAAAGGGAGAGCGGATAAAATGAATTAACTAGGGGCAATTAAAAAAACTAAGGGGCGTACAAGCGTGGCACAAGAAAAAGCCTGGCCGGTTGCAGGGTAGTAAAAAAGGTCGGCAGGGCGGGTGACGTGGCGGTGACGGATGTCGTTTTACGGGTCAAAGGGACGTAGCGAGCGACGGGAGATAGCCGGTTTGGTACGTCCCTGATGGGTCAGATAGCGCCGCTAATTTTGGCGGCCAAACGTAGACTCTGGGAAAGCGACGACGTAGGCTGTAGCTGTCCCTTTTCTTTTAGGGAAAGGTCCGTACTCCGCCAAATTAACAATGGACCCCTGTCATTCCCTGGGGCAATTTAACTTTGACTAGCTATCACGCTTGACATTGGACAATCAATTAAATGTATGCTGGTTTCTTTCTAGACGTTTGCTTGCTGTGACCGCTTTCAAGATCATTGTAGTTGTGATGGTTGCCTTGCCTTTGAAGACATGTTTGAAGCATGTTTGCCGTCCCATCATGCGTCTCACATGGTCATGTTCGGGCTTCGCCACCACAAATTTTGAAGTTGCCTCGACTTCTTTGTGCTAAAATGGTTTCTTGGTACCCTTGTATGGCCTTAATGTTCTGGAAAGGTGATCGCCCAAGTTATACCAGTCTGAGGAAGGGGGCCCTACTTATCAACCAAGCACCTTAGTACGTGCCTATGCTCCCAGTGTGTCACTTTGCCATCCTTACAATTGTGGATATCTCAAAGCTAAGTTGGAGGGAAAGAGAGGCATGTTCATGACTTACTCCTTGTGCTACTAAGAACTCATGGCTACAGTTTTCTCATATGGGACAAATTTCAAAATGCCATCTTATCATAGATTGGCATTGTAAACGTAAGGAAATGTGCTTAAAGAATTGCGGTTTCGTTCAAGCTCCTTTACATGCATTGGGAAGATTGGAGGAACTTATCATACCTTTGCCATAACCTTTGAGAGCAACAATTGTATCCCTTTAAAAGAGTTAGGAACAAAGGCACCTACTATTCACACAAGATTTGTGGCAATGGAAGAATTTGAGGAGGGGATCGTCACTTGGAAATAATTTAATCACACGAGGGGGAGTTAGATTATGCCCTGATTTTGATTGAGAAAGACAAAGAAGAGGCCCTTTCACTCAATTTGAGGAAGGGATGTGCTATTCCAATATAAGGTGAGAATGCGGTGAGAATGCAACTTCGAGGTGGTGGTAGGCTTAATTTCATCACAATAATGAGGGTTGATTCAATGATATTTATGCTGAGGATCTGTGACCTTGATGGGGACAGAGATCCTAACACTATCAAGCTGACTAGTCGAGTGGGATGGACAGAGAAGACATCAAACTCTCCTTGCTTCGCGCAGTGCGACGGAAGGGAGAGAGAGGGCCACCACTGAAGAAGCAATTGTTAAAGTAGGGATTGATTAGGAACCTCACCCCTAATAAAATAGAAGGGAGCTAAATTAAAATATTGCAAGGGGGAAGGGATTCGGTTAGGAGGCTAAATCACAATTAGGAAGGTAATGAAGGTTAAAAAAGCGAGTTCTAGAAAGGGGAGGGGGGGGGGGGAGCGGCCAAAATAGGCAAGGGTGAAAGTTAGGGGGGCCAAAATAGGCAAGGGTGAAAGTTAGTGGGACCGCCAAATGTGTGGGGAAGGGTGAAAGTTAGGGGGGCCAAAATAGGCAAGGGTGAAAGTTAGTGGGACCGCCAAATGTGTGGGGTAGGGTGGCGCGTCGTCTTCTCAAGCTTTTTCTGGAGCTTCTGGCTATGGCGATGGCAATCCATCTCAGAGCATGTCTGGCTATGGCGATGGCCGCACAACAACGCCGTCTCCCCTGACGTCTTTCGGACGACCTCGAAATCCTCCCGGTACCGTCACAGAAAGCACGCTGCACACCATATTGGATTCCGCATCAAGCAGCACTACGCGTCGCGCGCTTTACTATACAGAGAAGATGATCAGGGATCATCGCGCATTTCCAAAAGAGCCTGCTCGTTCGGCCACGTTGGAGAGGAAAAAGCTTTGGAGGAGCATCGTGTGGTCCTTCGATCCATGGAGAAACTTGAAAGGAGATCAATCGGAGATGAATCGGCAATGAATCGATGGGGAGGATGATGAGCGGATGGAATCAGCTACGACCGGGGAAGGGAGATTGATCCTGGTTTGTGCATCAGCAGAGGGACCCTTGCCACCAAAGGTCGGTTGTGCTGCTGCTCCTGTTGCTGCTATTGCTGCTGTTGTGTTGTCAGATTTGCACATTACCCGGCGAGTGGACGAATCACGGAACCAGACCAGAGAGGGAGAAGGAGACGAAGAAGATCCGTCACAGCTCCAACAAGATCAGGTGTGTTGCCTTGACAAACCTCGCTTTCATCACCGTCCTCGCTTTTTATTAGCTTCTTCCGTTCCTCCATAGCCATCTCCTCCGAAGAATCCTTGCAACATTCTGCTAGAAACGCTCCCCTTTCTCCTGATTTGCATAGCATTTTCCCAGAATCGCCATAGCCGCATCCTTCGCACAACATCCTTGCCGCAAACTCGCCCATTTCTGAAACATTATTGCCACAAACGCTTCCTTTTCGCTGGATTTCATGCATTTTTCCCATTAACGCTTCCGTTCTCACTGGATTGCATGCCATTTTGCCACAAACTCTGGATTGCAAGCAAGCAAACACCGTGCAGCGTTTGCATCGACATCTCCACCTCTGGTGCTTGCCTTTACCCCCTCCCTTGCATCCTTCTCTCTCCCCTTTCCCTTATCCTTTCCTTTTGCTCGCTCGCTCCGTCACATTTCGCCGTCCCCTGCCTCGTTTTAGTTAGTTGCAGCTGTCGCATTTTGTCGTTTTCAGTAGGTGCCATCTCATTTCCACCGAACTTATATCGAGCTCCATTTCTATAGCTTCAATCGTTGGCATTCGTCCTTCACGTTCCATTTAACTATCATTTGAACGCGTTTGATTACCTAAGCGCCGCCTTGTATATCCCCGCAAAGATCCTGATTCCGGTTGTTGCATTCCTACCGCCGCTCCTGTTGCAGAGGAACGGACACGACTCCCGTTGATAGTTCTTTGCGTGACTTTGCGATGAGGGGAAGAGTATCGCAGGTATGGCCGGTTATTGCGCTGTGCGCCTTTTATGTCGTGTGGGCGACACAGTATCGGCAGGTGCACGGACTCGGGGTGAATTGGGGAACTCAGGCCTCGCATCCCCTGCCTCCTGCAACGGTCGTGCAGATGCTAAAGGCCAACAACATACAACGCGTCAAGCTCTTTGATGCAAACAGCAGCGTTGTGAATGCGCTCGCAAACTCGGGTATAAAGGTGACGGTGGCTATTCCCAACGATTTGCTGCTCAGCATGACAGATCCAGCTCAAGCACAAACGTGGGTGCAAAACAATGTCGTGCGCTACCTTTATTCAGGCGGAACGAGCATTGAGTACGTGCGAGGAACCTCATTCTTGTTCTTCTTCTAAAATTCTCGTATCAGTCGAGGTTGCGTTAGTTTACTGTTCTATCTTATGAGTTGCTTCAAGCTATGTTTCATCCTTATAGTCTTAATTTCTGTGAAGCAATTCATTCATTTTACTTCAATTCGTTGCAAGGCATTTCCGTCTTACCATCCTGTTACCAGCGACGCTCGCAGTCAGCGCACGTCTCTCGCGTATAGTGTTGTCTTCTATGGCACAATTGTCTCTTCTCCAATCCTATGCTTTGCTATGGCTGCAGATACGTAGCTGTCGGGAACGAACCGTTTTTGGAAACTTACAACGGAACGTACACAAATACAACATATCCTGCGCTAGTCAATATTCAGAAAGCTCTAAACCAAGCAAACTTGGGAGAACAGGTTAAGGCCACCGTGCCTTTGAATCTTGACATTCTCTCAATTTCTTCCGTACCTTCTGGTACCCGATTCAGGTCTGGCATAGCAGACATCATGACTCAGATTGTTGAATGGCTAAATAGTAGCAACGCCCCCTTCATGGTCAACATATATCCCTTCATAAGCCTGTACAATGACAAGAATTTCCCAGTTGATTATGCGTTTTTTGATGGTACTACTTCTCCGTTACAAGACGGACAATACACCTACGAAAATGTATTTGATGCTAGCTACGATTCTCTGGTAGCTGCTTTAACTGCTGCAGGGTATGGTAGCATGAATATAATACTGGGAGAGATAGGGTGGCCCACAGATGGCGATGTCAGCGCTAACCCCAACTATGCAAAGAAGTTTAATCAAGGCTTTCTTAATCATATTTTAAGTAACGTGGGTACTCCCCGTCGCCCCAATATAGCCATTCCCTTTTATCTGTTCAGCCTAATCGACGAGGACGCAAAAAGCATAGCGCCTGGGAATTTTGAGCGACATTGGGGAATCTTCCAGTATGATGGAACACCGAAGTATGCTCTTTCTCTTACTGGCGCAAATGGACAAAATCTTGTTCAAGCCTCGGGTGTGGTTTACATGACGGAACAGTGGTGCGTCTTGAACCCAAACGCTGGTGACATGTCCAGTCTACCCAATAGTATTACTTACGCCTGTACATATTCTGACTGCACATCTCTTGGTTTTGGCTGCTCTTGCAATCCTTATCTGGATACAAATGGAAACGCTTCTTATGCATTCAACCAGTATTTTCAAAGACAGAGTCAAGGGCTAGGCACATGTGATTTCGATGGTCTTGCGCAGATAACAACTACAAATCCATCAAAAAACACTTGTGATTTCATAGTGCAAATTGCTTATGCATCTGCTGCTCCTTATAACACTTGGAAGTGGCCATCAGCTTTATTGTTGGTTGTCGTGGCCTTCAGTCACTTCTTTCTGTACTTGGAATAAATGCAAAGGTTGTAGATTTTTTGATGTAGCCTCAAAAAGGTGATGCCTCCTCTTTTTGGATTAGGTTCTCCAAGTGGGTAATTTGTTACAGTGACTCCTGCGCTGAAAAGGAAAGACTCCAGGTCCTGAAACAGGTCAGCAAGCGCAAATTAGATATTTCCGAGCACCTGTTTGAATCCACGAAATTCTAATCAGAAGATTTTGAAAAGGTCATCCGAACCGACTCCCGATGCACCTATGGTGTCAACCCTCCTGGATTGTACCGTTCCCCCTTTGAGTTTCAGGTATGTGCCGTTGAGAAAGACGGTTCGAGCTCTCTTTCAAGAGGGTCAATATTACTCAGTTCCAGAGTTATTTTACTTGATCCTCATATGTGGGTTTATGCTGTAGCTTTCAATACACATTGTCTTTGAACATTAGAATTAATACTGCAGTCTAGTCTTTGTTTTGCCATTGCTGCTATTCGCTGAAGGAAAGAGTGAAGTATTCAATAACTCAAATTTTATCTCGGATTTAATTTGGTCTAAGTGTACTTTTCTAACCTATCTTTTCGGCTTTGATAACATGTAATCCATCCTTATTCTTAAGAAGGAATTGAACTTCATTGCTTAGCACAAAACATCCTTTTGTAGGACCCGGTCTGCAGCTCCCACATTTCTTACTTGAGGATTTTGTGTGTGTGTGTGTGAGAGAGAGAGAGAGAGAGAGAGAGAGAGAGATTAGCATCTTTGAAAAGCCAAAGGGACATATGAGATCAAATCAGAAAGATATCCTGTTCTTGCGACCTTAAACTGTGTCTCTAACTAAGTTGGAGGCCTCTTGAGTCTGCGTCTACGTTTGATTATATACAAAGAGGGCATCTGACTCATGTCTAGGAATCGCTGGGAAAACAAAAAAATGGTATCGGCTTCTGATCTCATAGTATCTGAAGCACATCATGAGTACATGCTCTTGAGTCTCCACATCTTACATATGGCATGGAATACATCATCTCATAATCTTATTGTGATTTTGTGGCATGATCTCCAAAGCTGGCCCATGGCTATCCGTATTGCATGGACTATGCACAAAAAGAACCTTCTTTTAGAAACTCTGACATACAAATTAAGCAATCCGTGACACGCTGAAGTGAAGGGTGCTGGCCATCCTGCAGCCCACTTCTCAGGGTCTCAGCTCACTGCCTTGAGTACCTCGGGTGCGGGCGCCAATAGCCGGCAGGTATACAACCATCAATCCATGAAAATGTAGGACGCTCCTGCAGGCCAAGCCTTGCAGAAGTGCTCATGCAATGACATGCCTTTCGGACTGGGAAACAGCAGAAGGTTTAGGTGGCTATAGCAGAGCAGGTCTGCAGACTGCAGAGAGCAGTCAGGTGAGTGCAGGGGCAGGTCAGGCCAATAGGTGCCTGCCACATGGCAGCAAGTTGGCTGTCTGCAGGAGCAAAGACTGGGTTGGCCCAGTCTGGGATCTGCTGGTTGGGTATACCCTCGAAAGTTTGGTCATTTCAGAGGGCAAACAGCCCAATATAAAGGGCCCATTGGGGGCCTTGCAAAGGTATTCTGGAGCCTCACAATTGGCTGCACGCTGGAGCAGCAGGGAGGTCAGGGATCTGGGTCTACAGTACCTCATACAGTAGCTGCAGACAGGAGCAGCAAGGAGGTTAACGATCAGTACAAGAGTAGTACCTCACCATAGGCTGCAGTACAGAGCAGCAAGGAGATCTGTTAGAGAAATATCTGAGAAGTCCCATGGAAGCTCTACAGGAGCACACAGACTGGCAGTTGGAGGTGCCAGGAGGAAGAAGGCAGTTCTGAGGGGTCCACATCTATTTAGTGCCCTATCTGCTAGATGGTGCACACTAAGCACACCTTTTGTACAAGGTTTGTTTCATCTTTGGAGCAATACTTATTTACTGTTTCTATGGTTCATTATCTGTGTTCGTATCTATCTCTATCTACATGGGTGTGCACAAAGGAAAAGAGTAAGATCTCAATTAAGCATTGTGTGTTTCTTGGGCTAGTTTTCTATACCAAGCTTTTGTTGCAGGGTTTTTGGCTGCACAAGCAACTTCCACGTCTTTTTTCTAACTAGATATCAGTAGACCTGAGGAAGAACCACAATTTCAAGGAGCTTGGAGGTGAGAACCTTTGGAAGGAGACCTCAGTTCATGTTTGTGGAAATCATATTCTATGACTCAATTTAAGTTTGTCGAAATCGTATCCTACGTCTAAAAGATAGGTATCTTTTGTGAGAAGGAGGGTGATCAAGAGTCAGACAGACGTACCTTCGTGAAGGATTTCTTGTGGTTGTGTCAGTTGCATCTGGCTTGAGTTTGTTCTATGAACCTCAACTCAATGACAATACATGCGTTGATTCCAAATTTTGGAGAAGCGCGCAAGCTGGATGGGGATAACTTTCCTATCTGGAATGTGAAGCTGTGGTGCCACTTAGTGGCAAGGAAGTTATGGAAGATAACAAAGGGAGGAGATGTGATTCCACACATTGAGTTGCAACATGCTTTGAAGGGGAAGCATCGGACATCCTAAGGACCTCTATGATACGTCAAGGATCTTGGACCTCAACGGTACGGGACTACCTTATGAAACTGAGGATCTTGAGAAATCAACCAAGTGCAGTTGGTCTTAAGGTGGACACGATTCAGTTGCCCATGCTCATGCTCACATGTTGTCGAGGAACTTTAGGACCTTTATAACCAACATTACTTTGGAAAGGTCAAAGCTGCTCACCTTTGAGGGCTGGCCATGTTGATGGCAAGCAACAACAAGAAAAATGATAAATCCGAGGATATGAGGACTCTTCTAGTGGAGGAAGTGAACAAAAGAAGAAATGCTTCTATTGTGACCAATAAAGACATTATGCAAGGGACCAGAGAAAGAAGAAGGTTGATCAGAAGAAGAGGAAGGAGTCCAACCAGCAGAAAAGTAGGAACAAAAATAGGAGAGCTCTCTTGTTAAGATCGGTTTAGGTGGAGTTGTTCTTATGTTTTCATCAGCGAGAGATGGTCTGATAAACTAGAGGGACAAGAGGCCTTTGTGAAGGTGGAGGAAATTTTTTTTTGAGAACAAGGCTGACTCTTGTATAAGGGAGGTGTATTGGGAGAGACTTAGAGGTTTAAAGAGAAAGGAGTACAGGGGCAACGAAGATGGGACTAGGTTACACAGGGGAGGTACCTAGTTTGTTTTCAAAGCAAACAACCAAATGGGTGGATCCAGCGGTAATAGTCCTTATGTTTGACATCATTGAGAGAGGTTCTAATCATGTAGATGGACAAGAGGCCTTTGGAGAGGCTTCTAGGATCAAAGTCAGAAGAGTACAGGGGCACTGAAGATGGTATTTTGGGGTTACATATGGATACTGTGGGTGACTTTGGGAGGTACCTAGTTTGTTTTCAAAGCAAACAACCAAAAGGGTGGATCTAGCGGGGTGTATATCCTTTGTGTATCTGTATCTGCATCTGCATCAACGAGTAGGTGTTGGCCCACAGTGGGTTAGTGAGAGGGGTTGTTGGGATTAGTATGGTCACCTCCTCACCTGTGAGCCCCCAAATGAGGAGATGGTGGAGGTGTACCAGCAGCAAAGTTTCAGTTTGAGAGACATCATGTGGGTAGGACTGAAGACTGCCACGTGGACAGATCAGAGTGTAAAGGAAGTCTTCCATGTAAGCAGCAATCTTGAGCCTGTAGAGGGCAGTGCAGCAGTACAGCTTCTGCATATGGGCAGGACAGCAAGTACAGGACATTTATAGGCCCTGGCAGTGTTCTGCAGAAGCAGCAGTGGCTGCAGGAGTAGGCAACAGCAGAATATTCAGTTGGCTGGAGCAGAACAGGTCAGCAAATTGCAGAAAGAAGTAGGGTAGTGCAGGGGCAGGTTGGGCCAGTAGGTGCCTGCCATGCGCAGCAAGTGGCTGTCTGCAGGTGCACGACTGGGTTTGCGCAGTTTGTGGATCTGCTGGTCAGGTATACCCTGGAAAGGGTCGGTTGTTTGAGAGGCAGACAACCCATTATAAAGGGCCCATTGGGGACCTTGCAAAGGTAATTTGGAGCCTCATAATTGGCTGCACATTGGAGCAGGAGGCGGCCAGCGATCAGGGTTTACAGTACCTCAAACAGTGGCTGCAGATGGGAGCAGCAAGGTCAAGGATCAGTACAACAACAGTATCTCACCATAGGCTGCATTGCAGAGCAATGAGGAGGTCTGTCAGATCGACATCTGAGAAGCGCACTAAAGCTCCATTGGAGCACACAGGCTGACAATTTTAGAGGGGGCAGGAGGAGGGAGGAGACAGTTCTGAGGGGTCGGCATCTTGGCAGTACCCTATCTCCTAGATGGTGGCACAGTGAGCACTCCTTTTGTATGAGGTAATGCTCAGCCCTCCTTCTGCCTGAGGGAGGATCAATGGTTTCCAGGAAACTTGTGCTCAAGTACCATTCGACACAATGTACCAGGCCGTGGCCAAAAGAACTTTATTCACCTTCACTCTGCCTACAAGGGAGAGAGCTTGGCGGAGCTCCAATATGAGCTTCTTGGACACTGTCCAAGACTAGGGCTATCCACTGATCTGTTGAAACGTGCAGACACTGCCGGCTGGCCTGTATGAGGCAGGCAAAAAGGTGCTGCTATATCCTCAACAAGCTTCACATCAAAGATGACCCCTTCCAAGTGAGGGGGGCATGTGAGAAGATCTACCTGTGAGACTATTGCCATTGCCTCCTGTGCGGGGAATGTTCCTTAGAAGTCCATGTTGTAGTAGGAGATTTGAAGGCTCTTTGCAAGTGAGACCTGTAATGATGAGCTTAGCCAAGAGGGATTTGCTTGGCATGTTTGGTTTTATAATGCTCAGCCCTCCTTCTGCCTGAGGGAGGATCAATGGTTTCCAGGAAACTTGTGCTCAAGTAGTCCGTGTACCTTCCAAGCCTACCCAGTGGAAATTTTGAACCAATCTCTTGAGTTGCCCCATACACCCCTATGGAAACACCATTCGACACAATGTACCAGGCCGTGGCCAAAAGAACCTTATTCACCTTCACTCTGCCTACAAGGGAGAGAGCTTGGCGGAGCTCCAATATGAGCTTCTTGGACACTGTCCAAGACTAGGGCTATCTACTGATCTGTTGAAACGTGCAGACACCCCAGTATCATGCCATGTGGCCATGGGTATCCATCTGAAGCCAAGATCAACCCCCTGCGTGAACGCTTCCTCTGAAATTGTGAGGAAGCCTATTGATTTATTCCAGTTGATCTTCGCGCCAAAGGCCCTGCAACAGGTGTTGCACTCTCTCCAGGCTATCAGTTGTGCCCCCCACATACTGATCCGTGTCGTCTGCAAACTTTGAATCCAAGAGCTCTTGGTTATGACGGATTGGCCTGTGCATTCCCACGAGGATGGCCTTATGAGATCTCAGGCTGCAATCCAAGGCCTCCGCAACTTAAAAGAAAAAGAAATGAGGAAAGCGCAGCCATGCCTCACTAAAGGGGAGAAGAGAGAGGGGCCACTGAACTCTTAGTGTGACTCTCATATAGAGCCACAATTGCAAAAGTTGCAATTTCGAGGGCTTGGATTTGTGAGATGAGGTTGTAAAATTGAGTTTAAAAGTTAGAGAGCAGTCATAGCCTCCTCGATAAGAGCTTAAAGAGTGGAATGTGACCATCCGGCATTCACCTGCCTGTTTTGCACTCGTACCCAGCATCTACTGCTCATCAGGACATGGTTCCTTATGTGTTGCAGCATGTAACCCATTGAGCTGGGCAGAATGGCAGACAATTACATAGTGGAACCGGTCTTTGTCTGAGCCGACTCCAGAAAGGCCCAGGGATACTCTTATTTGATGCTCTCCTGTGCCAGGCCCCTGCATTTGATGTGGAACTGGGTAGGCCCTTGCATTTGATGTGGAACTGGGTAAAGCTAGCTTTTAATGTGGAAAAAGGGATCTTTCCCTTCCCTGCTAGTAGACCCTTTCTATGATTTCAGGATAGTGAGAACCACTGTCAAATCCCTGCAACAAGGTGAACTTTAGTGTGCCCTTATCATGCACTTTTGACAGGATCCCCATCAAAGAGCAGGTCACCACATTGACTATACCAATCAAGTTCTTGCATGCAGGTGATGCGTGACATTGCCCTTATCCAAGCATGGCAAACTGCATAACTGAATGCTGGCTTACTGGTTATTAGTGAAAAGAGATGGGAATCTCTATGATGACTTGCTCAAGGATCAGCCAAGAAGGCTAATCCTTGGCTCTAGCAAAGCATCATCCTTTTCATAGAAGTGAGCGACCTGCCATTGAGCAGGGAGATTGCCTTGGGATTCCTGCAGACCCTACTACATATGCATGATAATATGATTTGTGGCATGCCTTTAGGGCCCTCCAGGTCTACATATTAGAAAGGGTGGATCATCCAACCTAAAGGGCAGGGCTGGCTGGAGGCAGGGAGATGGGGATCTCCTCTTTTTTTTTTGGCGCCAATTTGTTGCAGCAGATAGCTGTGATGGATATTGAAAAGGGGGGACCCTTACCACTCACTGCTGGAAGAACGTAGGCTTTCTACAGATACACTGATTTACCACTCTGATTTTCCACCAATACATCTTGTTATCCATGGATTAGGTCAAAGAAACCTAAGGCTAAGTCTGGCAGGTGACTTTGAACCAGCAGTAGTTGGGACAGGAGGTTGATTCGTGGAGTTTTATCTGTTTAGAGAGGACGCATACCACTACAAATTTTAAGCAATATAAGAGAGGGTCCTGAAGACCTGTACGAAAGGACCAGAGTCCTATCACTATCACCCAATAGTATAACAGATTTTGATTGCTCGTTTCTTGATTAGGAGTGCTATGTGAGGTTCTTATGCATTGCTTAACAAGGCTTGGAAATGGCCAACAGTTTTATTACCGCTATTGTGGTTGTGAGTCACTTGTTTCCATATGCACACTTTGTGAACTCTTTCTTTCGGTTTATGGTTCCTGAATGGTGGTTAAACAAGTTAAAAAGAAGTGATCATTTCTTATTCTATGTGGCTTTTGGTGCTGTGGATCCTTGCGCATTGTGCACGATTGCTTTGGAGTGAGTTCTCAAGTTGGGCTATCACAAGGTCTTTCATCTTTATTGGTGCATGGTGCATCACTGTTCAAGATGTACCTTCATCTTTCATTTCCGATGCATTTTAGGGACACACAATTGTACACATTGGGGCTACAGCGGAAGCACAATTCCCAGCTAAATACTAAACAAAACCATTCACAAAGAACCATGGACACTAAAAGCAACATCCACATACATATCACTCTAGAGATTAGGGTTTAAAGAGAAAAGGAAAGGAATATTTAGTAACATCTCTGGAACGGCGAAATAGCTCATATGAGACCA
Organism: Dipteris shenzhenensis; assembly: GCF_047967505.1. NCBI lineage: Eukaryota > Viridiplantae > Streptophyta > Polypodiopsida > Gleicheniales > Dipteridaceae > Dipteris > Dipteris shenzhenensis. Next base: position 23,302,004 of record NC_141619.1, read on the forward strand.
TGAAACCTGATCTCATCATGAGAGTACACCACCTATGGAGGGAACTAGAGGTGTCTATCCTATCTCTAAGAAACACGGCCTATGGGAGAGCTAGAGGTGTCTGATGAAACTAGGTCTTGCATGAAAGAAACTCTTTGTGCCGAAGAGTTCGTATCCTATCCTGTCGGGTATCCTATATCATGTCTTGAGCATGAGTGGCCTGACCTTTGCGTGGCCTGACTATGTGCAAAAGGTATTGTTCGTTGAAGAATTCTGGAGTTGCGGTTTCTTTGAGACTTTTCTAGATTCATTGTTGACGTTCTTGGCTTTGTGTACCGGGTAGCTTGGTGCTTGTTGGGCCTACGGCTAATCTCTCTCGATCTCGAAACCTCCCATACAGTTCTCTTGTGAAGAAGTGTTTTTTTGCAAGAATAAGATTGTGAGCTCATGTTTTTTGGTTGTTCGGGTGACTCGGGTGGCCTCGTGAACAAAGCGTGTGGCACATATCGCATCTATGGGAGAAAAGGCAGCAGTATCTACCTTCGGCATCGCACAGCTACAAAGCATGCAGAGCCTTATCTCTCTGGATTGGGATTGGGCGAACTGCCTCGGTTGGAATCTATGAGATGAGGTCTTCAGTTGGCCCATCTAAATGAAGCCAGCATTCCTATAGTGATGGCCATCTGCCACAGCCAAAGAGGGTGGAGGGAAATGGGGCACCCTTGTTTTACTCTAATGTCCTCTGACAGCCTCGGTGTGGTGCACTCTCTACTCGCAACTCTCTTGTATAACATTGTCTGCATTGCCCAAGGCTAGGGTCGTGCAATGAGGTGAGCTTGTGCTTCCAAAAGTCCACGAAATAGTAATGGGCTTTGATTTTTTAGAGGGGCCCTCTCCACAGGGCTTAAGTTATGATTTAGTGCAGGTCAATCTCGTCTAAAACCTACATGTTTGGTTGCTCGCATGCCTTGCGCTCTCAATACGCTCATTGATGTGGGTCTCCATAGTTGACCCATAAAGCACGTGTCTGTTCCTCTAAGAAAAAACTCTCGAGTATGAGGGTTAACCAAGTGCATGGTGTCTTTAACAGCATCCCACCTCTATAATTCTGGTCCTAACTCCTTGCCAAGACACGTGCTACCCTTGTGGTCGCCTCTTCATCCTCCCATCTTCCCCCTTCCATCTTATAGGTGTCACTCCCCCATTCCCTCCTTATTTGGGGGCCTACAAATGGGGATTTCACCCTTCTTCTCTAATGTCAGCTCTTAATGAGTTGCATGAGCCACAACCGACTCCTTGTTTCAAGGCACTATATCTGCTCCTTAGGAAGAGCATTGAGGAATAAATCAAAGGCTAGTCCAAGACACGTAGCTCAAACATGTGTTCTTTGATGGTATGGTCCATGTCATCTAGAAATTGCCTGTGTCATCCACATTCCACTTGAGGCGTACTTGGTAACTTGCCCATGATGATGTGGCCCTTCGAATGGTAGGGACCATCTAACAAATCTCACTATGAAATTTTCTTCTAGCATGTTATGGACTCTTCATTGAGGATCAATCCCAACTTATATTTAGCCTATTTGGTGAGAGGATCAACCATAGATGTAATGTTTGTGCACTTGGTGATTTGTCAAGGCCACAAGCAATAAAGTAGTAGTTAGCATAGTCTTCCATCTTAGATAGTTGTGGGGTATGTGCATGTGTTATATTAGACATAGTAGGTTGGTTGCACACACACATATGTCATGTCACTCCATAAGAAAGATTCCTTCAACATCCCCTATCGCTTGTGGCTTATGAACCCCAATCATAGCCACAGTTGGCCATCTCACTAGAAAGACATTGTGGATAAAAATGTCACTAATGAAGATGGAAAATTGGCAAATGAAAATAAGCATTCTAAGAGCAATAAAAGTGATCCTCAAAACATTCAAATGAATGTGTTACACCTCATACATCCTCCCTACTGATGAGACCGACACCCATGTTATGTTGTTTGAGAATGCTTGGCAAGCCAATGTACAGGTGGCATAGAGGATTGGAGTGTTAAAGATGGCCACGGGGCCACTCTACTGAGATGACACTGACACCCATGTTATGTTGTTTGAGAATGCTTGGCATGCCAATGTACAGGTGGCTCAAAGGATTGAAGTGTTGAAGATGGCCACGTTTTAAGATGGCCAGATTCCAAAAGGCATCGCTATGGGCAACCTAATACGTCATTTCCCCTTTTATAGACTTACTGCCCTCAACGCCATGTTCTTGGCTCAATGCGAGTAGAAGACTGCAGTACATGTCCTCACCAAGCTCAATTGGATGGATCAGAAGGACTTGTTGCTCGACGACTATGTGACAAAGTCCCAAATGCTCCTCAAATGGCTTCCTAAAGTGAATCAGCAATGCAAGAATTATTGAACTCCTATTTTGTTCATGGTCTTAATTGTAAACTAAAACAAGCTGTGGCTTCTTCATATAATGGCACCCTCGCATTCGAGACTATCGTTGATGGTGCACACCGCATGGAGCAAATTTTGGTTCACAAGAGCCATCATCCTAGCAAGCCTCGGTCTAACTGGTATGGAATCCTCAGACGAGTCCTCTACTAATTTGGACAAAGAAGCTGAAAAGCATCGTGAGTGACTTGCTTTGAGTTGAAAGGTTGATACGGTGACTCTAGTGGAGTTGATTGCCTCCTCAAACATGGCATGGGTGCTACTTTGCATCTTCAACTCGATGTTTGGTGCAACAATTGTAGCAACAACGGCGGATATGGACTTGAAGAGTGTGGTCTCAACCACTTATTGTGCGCTACATGCCAAATTGCCTGGCACAAGACCGATGCACATCGGTATAATGCTCGACGAGCACCCCAACCTGTAACAACCACCATCTAGGTCCTCTATATAACCCCAATTCTAACCATGGCCCTTTCCACAGCCCAGCCATTGATGGTCGTCCCTACCGCCCTCGACTATGGACCTCCAGCAGTGGTCCCTCTGGGTAGACTTATTTGTTACTACTTCGATCAAACCTTCAAAACCTCCTGGGCTCCTTTGTCGATGTCTTTTCTTGGAGCTATACTGATCATTCTCAAGGATGATGCAACACCAATTCGGTAGCAATGGTACTAGATGGGCCTGAAATATGCTTGGAATGTAAAAGAAGAGAATTACAAACTGCTACACATGGGATTCATCTACCTAAGTGAACGGGCTACATGGATCTCTCGGATAGTCATTGTGCCCAAGAAGAAGAAGAAGAAGAAGAAGAAGTTACAAGTCCGCGTAGACTATCATTGGCTCAATGCTACGAGTGTGGCCAAACCTTGCCTATTGCCTTTCTGGATTCAATGCTAGATGTTGTAGTAGCCAGCCATGAGATGTATTCTTTCCTCAAAAGGACGATTAGGAGAAATCATTGTTTATTATCGAATGGGGGGTGTTCGCATCTAGTGTCATGCATGCAAAGGCCCCGATCGTCCGACCCCCAGATTGGAAATTGCCATTTAACACCATATTAGGGAATGTGGGAATTTTCAAATTCCCAATACGGTTAAGATTTGGCCACATAGTCAAATTTGAACCCATTACTTGAACGTGGAATCCATCCTAAACACCATATTAGGAAATCCTCCCAAGTCCCACTTTCAAATTAGGGTAAGTTTTGGACACATGGTCAAATTTTAACCCTTTACTTGAAAGTGGGACTTGGGAGATTCCCAAATTCTCCAATATAGTGTTATTTTAGGTGTTTGTTTATGTCTCCGACATAGCTATTGGCACGGCTTTGATGCAGAAAAAGACTAAAGGGTAGTATCGGCCCCTCTGCTATGCTAACACAGAGAGGATTTACTGAGAAAGAAGCACTCAACATGCTACATTGTCGACATTACCTCTTGAAAAATCGGTTCACATTCCATGTGGATCATTCACCACTCATGTACCTTAACAACAAGCCAAACATAATAGGTAAGTTAGCTCACTGAATGTTGTTGTTGCAAGAGTTTGACTTTTCTATTGTGCATACTCCAAGTAGCTTGCATGCAATTGTCGACTAACTGTCCTAGTGGGAGAGTAGGGAAAGAATATATTTGTGGATGAATTTCCAAATGGATCTATTCATAGTTATGCTTGTGGTCGCTGAGCCTTCGTGCCAACATGGTACGACTACATGTTTCAGTTCGTTGAAATTGGCATCCTCAGTTGACACTTTTCTTGATATAGACGCAAGTGACTCACCCTCTAGAGTCAAGGTTTTTGAATTATTTCTGGATCACTTTATCACCTTGACCTTGATAAGGTGCTCCGCATCGCTGATGATACTAGTTGTCAGATGATCCTCCAGATCGGCCTATGGTGGCCCACAGTTCTCGATGTTTCCTTTGCATTTTCCACGTAGGCGATGCATGCCAATGGTTGGGTTAGCCAACCATTCAAGATCAAATGCCACACAACCTTGTCCTCCCCCTTTGAACCATTCTAGAAGTAGGTTTTAGGCTTCATCAGCCCGTTCAAGCCGGCTACCTATCTATCTGTGAATTGGTACATTTTATTTGCCATCGACTACTACATGAAATGCATTGAGGCAAGAGCAATGCAAGATAACTCAATGGCCTTTGTGGCTAAGTTCCTTTATGAGCAGATCAAGCTGTTTGGCTAATCGGTGGAAATAGTCCACAACCAAGGTGGCCACTTTGTTAACGGAATCATGTTCAAGCTTTTCAAAAGGCAGATGATCATACACAAGCCATCCACCATTTACTATGCTCAAGAAAATGGTCAAATAGAGCCAACAAACAAGCTCCTATAGAAGATTATGAAAAAGGTGGTCAACGAGAACTGAATCAACTATGACTAGAAGTTGTATTTTAGCCTGTGGACTTTTTGGATTGCATACAAGGTCACCCTCGGCCTCACCTTCAAAATGGTCTATGATATCAATGCAGTGGTCACCGTAGAGTTCTTGGTTCCATGCCTCCTTATTGCAGTGTTCGAATGGCTAAGCTTGTAGGAGTCTCTTGCACATTGGATGGACCAATCGGTGAAGACCGACTGGTTCATGGCTTCCTATGTCTCCGATGTGGTGCAACACAGCCAAAAGAAGTGGGTGGATGGGCATGCCAAACTGCGGATCTTCAAAGAAAAAGATGCAGCATTACTTTTCCGATCTTAGCAAGGCCTCCAACCCATCAAGTTGAAGCTTTAGTGGGCTGAAGTGTATTGGATTCTTAATCATTTCTATGATGACACGTTTTTATTGTGCACATTATAAGACAAGACATTCAAGAACACCTTTTAATGGCTATCAGTTTAGGCCCTATTTTGGCCCCATGTCGCCCTTTCGTTTTCTCAAAGAGAAGCTAGAAGTGATAGCTCTCACCTCCACACATGTGAAAGTAATTTGCTTGGATGTTGGCTCATCATGGCTGGGTTGCCACACTTTTCCTAGATTGCGTTAACTGCAGTTTATGTGAAGTGGGTTTTCAAAAATAGCAATGGCATGGTTCTTGCTTCCATTCCTCTCACACCCTCTATTTTCTTGCGAGCGCCTCTTTGTCACCCTCACTTGCTTCTTGCTTGCTTTCTCTCTTGCTCTTGTTGCTCGTATACTCACTACCGCCTACTCCCATAGCCTAACTCCTCTGTGTTCTCTCTGCTTTTGTGATCGCTTACCTCTTGTTGCTTGCTTCTCTCCCTAGCACCCTCGCCTAGCAGAAGCGATGGTGATCTACAACACCCTAACAAGCTTCAACGCTGAGCTTGCCAACATCAAAGCATGGTTGCAACTTGTGTACTTGTATGAAGTGGCGACACTACCATGGAGCACGATGCATGTCCATCTAGTGAGTGGAGAGTATCTACTCTAAGAGCAATGGCTGGATTCCTAACTTCACTTGCCTATGGGCGAGTACAAGAAATCTATATGCATAGTCTTCGGAGGTGACTCACGTGTCGTGGCAATCTTGGAAGAATGCTGATGAAGTCCCCTACTCCAAGCTACTTCTTGTGACAGAAATGCAAGCATGAATGGTCCACAAGTGTCACTCAAGTGGCTCGTAGTTGTTGCAATCATGAATCCACTAAGAAGAGAAGGGAGAGGAAGGGGGGGATGAGAAGGGAGGGGGGAGAGGAGGAGGGAGAAGGGGAAAGGGGATACGTGGCATTAGCAAAAAGAAAGAGCATGAAGGGAACAAGATACAACTTAGGAAGAATGAGAGAGCTTCTATTCCACAAAAATTGCATATAACAATTGAAGACCAAAGTCAAACGTTTGGCCTTTTATACATGCCACCTTTTGAAGGGAGGGCTAACTTTATGCTTTTTGCTTCCTACATTGGCTAATCTATTCTAGTTTTATGATCCTCTTTGGCTTGTGTGACTCCAAGGCAAACTCTAGCAAAATCCTAAGGTCTGGAATTACATAGAAAGGTACAAAATGTGGCATTGTCAACCATGCGGCTAACATGCTCCCCTTCCTAAAGATTACACAACTTGCATGATGATCTAGCAATCGAGGAGACGTTGTGACATTCGACAAAAAGGGTGGTACAACTTCGAGAAACGGGTGTTGTTCATGTCCTCGAACATCCAAATATGATGGGCATGAAGATTATTGGTTAACGTTATTAGGAAGTGAAAGTTACTGCCTTCTGGACTAGAGTTTATCATTTTTTGATAGAAGAAGAAGATAACACTACACAAAGCATGAAGTGGGTTGAGGTGGAAACTCTCTCACTATTAAGATGGTGCAATCAGGGACTTCACCCATGTGATCAAGCTAGATGGATTGACCTTATATGCAACCTAAAGGGAACCCTTTTCAATGTAGTATCGTTATATGCCCCAACTAGTATATAGAGCAGAAAACAAACCTAGGAGTCTCTTTCATTGTTGGGAGGGGCCACTGTACTACTAGGGGACTTCAACATGGCTGAATCCTCAGAGGATGGATGGTTAAGGGATTTGTAATAAGAGGAACTGAGTTTCATACTTGGGAAAGATTAAAAGGCTCTCTATAGTTGGTTGACATCATATCCATTGCAGACTTCACTTGGTACAATAGACAACTAGGGAAAAATAGTAGGGAGGCTAGATTGGATAAGTGCTACCTATCTCAAGAATTGCTAGACTAGACAATAAATGTAAACTCTGAATCCTTTGATACCTTGCCACTCTCTGATAAAAAACTTGTCCTTTTTCTTTGTGATTTTGGCAAGGGCAAGAGTCCATTCCTAGTTCAAGGCAGACCCATATCAAAAGAATTTGGACTCAAGCTTTTCCTTCAATAGGCCTATTGCTAGTTCTTGGATGGAAACAGTTCATAAGACACACGACTCTCTCAAGTTGGCAAGAAAAATAGAGCAGTAGAGTGAGGGCTCAAAGGATGGATAGGATTAAACAAGAAATTGAAAGTATTGAACCAAGAGAAAGACAATGGGATCAAGGAGCCCATACAAAATTGCTTCAAGCTAAGGCAAATCTCAAAAAGCAGGAACAAGTGAAGTTCCCAGTACTACTTTAGAGATTGGTGGGCTAGGACTATTGATAGGTCTACCCTAGAGAGTTTCAGACTAATAAAGAGAAAGAGGATCTCTGAAGAGATCCCCGTCCTCAAAAAAGATGACTAGACAATCATAGCCTCTCATGAAGATAATATAGAGCTGATTCAACATCATTTTCAAGCTCTTGTATCCACAAGTAGGGAATTTAATCCTCAAGTCCTTCATGCAAGGGAGACGTGCAGACAAGCTAGACAGAGAATTGTCCAAATCTTTGAAAACCTTCACCTTAATCAACCTCTTGCTTTAAAGGAGTTAAAAGTAGCTATGGACATCATGGCTGAAGGTAAAATTCCTAGGAAGGATGGGCTTCCTATAGAGTTCTACAATTCTTTTTGGGGGGACATTGGACCTCACCTTCTTGAGCTTTGGGAGGAGAATCTTCAAGTTCACTCTCTAACTTCTCATGTCAATGGAAGAGTTATTAAGAAGATCCCCAAAGGAGGGGACAGACATGCATTTAAAGTTGGAGACCTTTGACTATGCTTAATTGTAGCTATAAAATCTTTGCTAACACTTTGTCCTTGAGGATTCAAAAGAGAATGGATACTAGAACAAAAAGGGTTCATTAAAGGGAGACACCTTCTCGAAGCCATTGAGATCCTATGGGAAGGATGTGAATATGCCAAGGACACTAACCAAGACAACTACTTCTTGAAAGTAGACTTTGATAAGGGGATTTCATTATTCATACTCTACAAGATGTGGGGTTGGGATAGGGCTTTGTCTCTTTTGTTAAACTTGTTCTGAGCAATGCCTCAACCAAAGTTTGGGTGAATGGATTGATGTCAAAACCATTTCCCCTTAAAAGGTGAATAAGGAAAGGCTTCCCTCTAGCTCCCCTCCTATTTGCTATTGCAGTTGACTCTTTAGGGTGGATCTTAGGAGAACAGGTTGAAGAGAGTGCCATGAAAGGGATAGAGCATCCCTCTGGGAAACATCCGATCACTCAACACCAACTTGACACCTAGGAAAAGTCCCCAAGATGTTGTAGGTGTGCTAGAGCATCTTTTTGATGTCTTTTGCATTGGCTTAGGCCTAAAACATGCTAATCCATTCTTTCTAGAAAACAACAAGGTATACTAGCTCATCTTGGTTGTCACAACATTCCTAAGGTTACTATTTTTAGATTGCTAGGGATCTCCATGGGTTTTGAGGTCTCCATGAAGGACAGATAGGATTGGTTCCTAGATAGGTTTAGAGAGAAATTAGAGAAGTGGAGAGGGTATCAAGCTAACTTGTCAGAGAGGAGACTAGTCCTCAATCACTGTATCTACCTTGTAGATAGGTTCAAAGATTGGTTCCTAGATAGGTTCAGAGAGAAATTAGAGAAGGGGAGAACGTATGGCCTCAATCATTGTATCTACCCTGTAGAGACATCTTCTATCTCTCTTGCTAGTGCCTTTCATCAGATAGGTACTCCGATAGGTTTACTAAGGGTTATGGCTCCTTTCTTTGGGGAGGAAATAACAACAGAAAGATCTCCAAGGTCATATGGGATTTCTATATTAGACCCAAAGAGGAAGGTGGGCTAGGGCTTGTTTATGTTCAAGCCTCTGCCTACAAGCTAGCTGCAACTTGGATTATCAAAGCTATCATAAATCTTGAGAAGGATTGGGCTCAACTTCTCCTTAGAAAATTTTTCACTCCCAAGTGGAAGGACTACCCCGTACTATCTGCTCTTTGTAACCCTGAACCATGTTCAATTAAAGGGAGTCCTCTTTGGAAATCCATTTGGAAATCATGTTCAAGACATCAAGGTTGGCATTGTCTTCTCTAGTAAAGGGAATTTTATGACCCAGGATCCTATATGTGTTTTTGTAATCTTCAAGACACCCCCCCCTTAGTGACTGTGATTTTTTCATAACCAGTCTCCTGTTTAGGAAAGGGCTACAAAGTTGGGACCAAATTTGGCTAAAGGGAGACCTTAGATGGAAGACATGGCTAGAAATCAAAAGAGAATTTAGATTGTCTAATCTAGGTGAACTCAACACATCTCTTTGCTATTGCAACCCCGAAGCAAGACATAGAAGAATTCTACGAGGTCTTAAATAATAGATGGAATACCTTTGAGAGTCAATAATGGAAAAGAGGTTTAAAGTCATCTGGGTCAAGAGGATTCCTGCAAAGTTGTATGTTCTTCTCTAGCTCATTATCCACAAAGCTATTTGGACAAAAAGTAGAGGCTAGAGCATAGGCAAAGGTGATGGTCAGTGTAAAAGATGCCTAGGTCATAGGGAGGACATCTTTCATCTTTTTGTAGTTGGTTCTATAGCAATAATGGTATGGAATCTGGCATGGATTTGGTTAGGAGAGCTTATCAATTGGAAAACCATCTTGCTAGGGGATGCTCGAAAAACAAAGCAGGAGGTTTGTTTACTAATTAGAGAACAAGCCCTTTGGCAAACTTGGATCTCCAAGAATAACTTGTAGTTTAACAGTATTCTCATTAACATGCAGGTAGCCTTTTGCAACTAGCTCAACAAGTTCAATACAAATGACATCTTGCCACAAGAAATGAAAACTTTGTTTAACCAATAGGACTAACTTGATCTTTTCTAGAGCAGGCCTAGGAGCAGCTTGATTTGGAGAGGATGAATTTTAATGAATCCTACTCCCAAGTGTTCAAGGAATAATGTGAACATTTAAAGACGTTCAATGACTGCATTCATTTCCAATCTGCAAGTCAAAGCAGCATGCCCCTTTCTTAGTTTAATGTCAAGCGTGAAGTGCAGTAGAACTATTGTTTTCTCTTATGTCTGTGATGTAGCAAATCTGTGGTGGTTTCTCATGTAATGCTCAATGGAGCTTTTTTGTTTTTTTAGATGCTACAAACCTCACTGAATATTTGACACGATGATAATGTTTAAATTTGATGATATAATGCAAATATAACTTTTTCTACCCAAACACATATAGCAAAAAATGGTGTTTAATGCTTGATCGACAATGCAAAGCCTATCTGATGGGCACAATACTTTACACGTGCCTCAACCTAGGTGGTATTTACTTGAATGCAAAGTGACATGCCCATCCTATAAGTTCTTGTTCGCATAGCACACCTGGGAGCACGTTTTTTTACGGTTGTGCATAACACTAGGGGGAAAACAGTGCATAATGCATGATTGACGATGCAAAGCATATTCAATGGGCAAAATACTTTGCACGGACCTTGACCTACATGTTATTGAGTTACATGCAATGTGGCACACCAATCTGATAAGTACTTGTTGGAATAACACACTTAGGAGCGTGTTTTTTGATGCTTGTGCGCGACACTAAGGCAAAAACGAAGTTTAATGATTGGTCGACCATGCAAATCATATCTGATGGGCACATTAATTTTCACAGGCCTCTATCTAGGTGGTATTGACTTGCATGCAACGTGACACGCCCATCCCATAAGTACTTGTTAGGATAACACATCTGGGAGCGCGTTTTTAACGGTGGTATATTACACTAGGAGAAAAACGGTATATAATGTGTGATTGAGCATGCAAATAATATCCTAGGGACACAATACTTTGCATGCATCTCAATGTAGATGGTATTGACTTGCGTACAAAGTGGCGCACCCATCCAATAAGCACTTGTTTGGATAACACACTTAGGAGCGTGTTTTTTGATGGATGTGCATCACACTGAGGCAAAAACGGTGTTTAATGCGAGAATCGACCGTGCAAAGAAATTGAGTTGCATGCAATGTGGTGTGCCAATCCGATAAGTACTTGTTGGAATAATACACCTAAGACAATGTTTTTTTATGCTTGTGCATGACACTAAGGTAAAAATGGAGTTTAATGCTTGGTCAACCATGCAAATCATATCCGATGGGCACAATACTTTGCACAAACCTCTATTTAGGTGGTATTGACCTGCATGAAAAGTGACACGCCCATCCCATAAGTACTTATTTGGATAATGCACCTGGGAGCGCATTTTTTACAGTGGAGCATAACACTAGGAGGAAAATGATGTGTATAATGCGTGATCGAGCATGCAAACCATATCCGATGGACACAATAATTTGCATGCATATCCAACTAGATGGTATTGACCTGTGTGCAAAGTAGCGTGCCCATCCAATAAGTACTTGTTCAGATAACACACCTAGGAACATGTTTTTTAATAGATATGCATCACACTGAGGTAAAAATGGTGTTTAATACGAGAATTGACCATGAAAAGCATATCAAATGGGCACAATAATTTGCACGTGGTATTTACTTGCATGCAAAGTGGCGCACCCATCCCATAAGTAGTTGTTTAGATAACACACCTGGGAGCACGTTTTTTAACGGTTGTGCATAATACTAGGAGAAAACTAGTATATAATGCGTGATCGACCATGCAAAGCATATATGATGGGCACAATACTTTGAAAGCACCTAAACCTAGGTGGTATTGAGTTGCATTCAATGTGACGCACCAATCCAATAAGTACTTATTGGAATAACACACCTAGGATAGTGTTTTTTGACGCTTGTGCATGACACTAAAGCCAAGAGCAGAGTTTAATGCTTGGTCGACCATGAAAATCATATACGATGGGCTCAATACTTTACACAAGCCTCTATCCAGGTGGTATAGACATTCATGCAAAGTGGCATGCCCATCCCATAAGGTACTTGTTTGGATAATACACCTGGGAGTGCTTTTATTGATGGTTGTGAATAACACTAGGAGAAAAACGTGTATAATGAGTAATCGAGCATGTAAATCATATTTGATGGATAAAATAATTTGCATGCATCTCAAAATAGATGGTATTGACTTGCCTGCAAAGTGGCTCGATATGTACTTGTTCAGATAACACACCTAAGAGTGTGTTTTTTGATGAATGTGCATCACAGTGAGGCAAAAACGGAGTTTAATGCTTGATTGACAATGAAAAGCCTATCCGATGGGCACAATACTTTGCATGCACCTCAACCTAGGTGGTATTTACTTGCATGCAAAGTGGTGTGCCCATCTCATATAAGTACTTGTTAGCATAACACACTTGGGAGCTCGTTTTTTACAGTTGTGCATAACATGAGGGGAAGAACGGTGCATAATGCATGGTTGACCATGAAAAGCATATCCGATGGGCACAATAATTTGTACAAGCCTTATCCATATGTTTACTTGCATGCAAAGTGATGCACCCATCCCATAAGTATGTTTTTAGATAACACACCTGGGAGTGCGTTTTTTTACGGGTGTACATAACACTTGGGGGAAAATGATGTATAATGCATGATCGACCATGCATAGAATATCCGATGGGCATAATACTTTGCACGCACCTCAACCTAGGTGGTATTGAGTTGCATGCAATGTGGCGTGCCCATCTGATAAGTACTTGTTCGGATAGTTAACACACTTAGGAGCGTGTTTATTTACACACACTGAGATAAACACAGTGTTTAATGCTTGATCGACAATGAAACGCCTATCCAATGGACATAATACTTTGCACACACCTCAACCTAGGTGGTATTTACTTGCATGCAAAGTGGAGCACCCATCTCATAACACACTTGGGAGCGTGTTTTTTTACGGTTGTGCATAACACTAGGGGGGAAATGGTGCATAATGTGTGATCGACCATGCAAAGCATATCCGATGGGCACAATACTTTGCACGCACCTCAACCTAGGTGGTATTGAGTTGCATGTAATGTGGCATGCCAATCTAATAAGTACTTCTTGGAATAACACACCCGGGACAATGTTTTTTTTATGCTTGTGCATGACACTAAGGCAAAAACGAAGTTTCATGCTTGGTCGAACATACAAATCATATCCAATGGGCACAATACTTTGGTCGGGCCTCAACCCAAGTGGTATTGACCTACATGCAAAGAGGCACGCCCATCCCATAAGTACTTGTTAGGATAACACACGTGGGAGCATGTTTTTTGATGGTGGTGCATAACGAGGATTACCAAAAAGCGAGCGGAGAAAAGCGAGTGGCCCTAAATAAGCGAGCAAGATTAAATAAGTTTCAAGCAAGCGAGCCCCTCATCCAATATCTTATTCCTCTCAATATAATTAGAACAATTGATGTGATCATAAGCAAATCAAACGTATTCCAACAATGAAGGCATGCCTGAAACTCACAATTAACTTCTCTTTCATCCTTATACTATCACATTTGAGTCATTGTGGAGAGGTAGAGACACAACAATACATAAAATTTACGATAAAAAGGGCAAACACTACTCAATTTGAGCATCCACACATCAAGATAATGCAGATCCCAAGGTAGAATATATGATTGAAACTATGTAAACATGATCATGTGCTACATATACATATCATGTCTTTTATGCTTGCAAAAGATCATCCATACATTCGATCCAAAAACATGGAAGCAAAACCAACTATGTCTCTCTCTCTCTCTCATAGACCCGCAACATCTTTCGAGGACGTTAATAGATCATTTATTTCTTTCCCTCCCTTTCTGTCTCTCAATGCTCTCTCTCTCTCTCTCTCTCTCGCTCTCTCTCGCTCTCTCTTGCTCTCTATCTCTTTCCCTCCCTTTGTGTCACTATTTGCTCTCTCTCTCTCTCTCTCTAACACTCGATGATCATCTTGTTGCCTTGTTGCCCTTAGCTATCAATGTCATCGACATTGATTTTACATATACACTTTTTGTATTTTGTTAGCAGCTCCACCCTTTGGATCAGTTATATCTGGGTTTGTTTTCAATCTCATAGTCTCTCGAAGACCTTAATTAACTTTCTTATTTTTCTCTTTCTCAACTTAGAGGTGTAAATGAATAAATGAAATCTTAACTCTCTCTCTCTCTCTCTCTCTCTCTCTCTCTCCCATTCTCTACCTCTCTCTCTCTCTCTCTCTCTATCCCACTCTCCATCTCCCTCTTTCTGTCCCCGTCTCCATCTCCATCTTTCCCTCCCCCTCCCTTTGTCTCTTTCCCTTCCTTTTTGTACCTGACTGCTCTCTCTCTCTCTCTCATAGTATATATCTCTCTCTATTCATACATCTAACAATGTCTCATGGACAGGTGCATTATTTGTGTCCCGGATTGCTCTCTCTCTCTCTCTCTTCATACATCTAACTTTGTCTCATGGCTAGGTGCATTATTTGTGTTGGTTATTGCACTGTCAAATTCTCTCTCTCTCTCTCTCTCTCTCTCTCACTCACTCACTCTCTCTTGCACACTTTAATTGCTATCTATCTCTGTCACACACACTCTCTCTCTTTCACAATACAAATATACAATTAACCACACAGATTTAAAATTACAAATATTTATGGCTTCAATCATAGACCATAGAGAGCCATCAATCTAGAGGCCCAAACTTAATAAATAAAATCTTAACAATAAATGAAACAACACTTTGTGTTATTTATGATTTCTATTCATACATGTAACAATGCCTCATTGCCAAGTGCATTGTTGAAAAACTAAGGATCCAAGAAACTGGATATTATGAAATACCTGCCATCATGTCTCAACTATCTCGAGTATGGGGGGGGCAACAATTCTTACAAAGGATACTTGTCTCATCCCTATATCTAACTTTGTGATTATCAAGTCTAAAATAATAGTCTTGGGGAGGGCTTGTTGTTGCCAACTGCAATTCTTCCCTGATAAATCACATGGTCCAGTACTCTTCCAATTCCAACATTAGATCAGGATGTCCTTGTGTTGATAAATTGATACCTTGACAATAGGATTGTGAGTCCCATCACGCAGATCATCATCCATTGCTTCCCATTGGAGGTTCTTCCATCTAAACCTTCTATATGTGAAAGTCATGCAGAGATTTTGCCTTCCAATGAAATACCTGCAAAATTTGGGATCTGTTAATACATACTATCTTGATAATTTTTTATACAAACAACACTATTGCAGATGAAGCAAGAACATTGCATGGCTTCTCAAAAAAAGATTCCGTTCAAAATCCTAGGATTATTGGCCACTTTTTACAATTATTTTATTTTCTCATTGGTCCATCTCCAAAAACAATCAATTCTACAAAAGGGCACAAATTTATGCAACACAACTTTTTAAGATAAGTTAGATACATAGTTAAGGAAGTAAAATACCATTCTTCCTCCTTCATCCACAGAGGATTTGAGCCATGTGGTCTCCGCTAATTTATACAAATCCTCAAGCACAAGGTCAAGGCAATGGCAAGAGCATGGCGATGCCCAAATGGTTGGATATTTTTTATTTGTGATTCTTCCCACTCTCCTACAGTTCTTTGTGTTGTTAGTGATTATCTGAACAACACTATAATGCTCAACATGGAGAATTACTCCCTCCAATTGTTCAGCAATGTATTCACCTAGGCATGGCCACTTGTATCAATGGATTGACGAAAGGCCTCTCCCTTAAATGTCATGACCATGATATTAATCAGAGTCCTCTTGGTGACATTTTTCCATCCATCACCGACAATGGTGCAGCCTGCTCTCTTAATACCATCATATACTACTTGATGCATCTCATGTTTCATCCTCTCATACTATGCATCCAAGTAGTTGTTGCGGATAGCATCATGGGTCAACATTTGCTTGGGTGTAGTCAATCGTGGAACTATTTTTGAGGCAACTTTGAGGCCACAACGCGATGCACTCCTAGTGAATATTTGAATTTTGTGCAAACCCATGCTCTTGTAGGAAATTTTCCTGATTCATGATGCCACACTGTTGTAATAATGAGACACAATATATCTATTCTGAACACTGTAGAGCTTGACACACAGTAGTTCTTTACTACATTATGCATCTTTGTAGTGCTTCTTGCAGCACAAGCTCTGCTGGCATGAGCTGCTTGATGACTTATCATTGTGCAACCTTTTACCACAGCTTTGCCACATGTCATCATTGGGCACCACACCCATACAGATCATTAAAATTCAAGGTTGGATTGGAGAGACCACCACACTAGTTCTTGGCATAATAATGAGATGCGATCTATCATTATGAACACCACCGCATTGTAGGGTCATCTAATACAATATTGGAAATTGATGTGAGTATGAGTGTATGCATCCATCGGTGATGTATGTGAGTGTATGCATCCATCCGTGATGTATATTGTTGTGCTAATCCATGGTGCTTTATGGCTTGAGTTGTTTGTAGTGCAATTAATCACAACAATGTTGTAATTTTTTAAAGAAAATTGCCATAAAAATTTCATGCTGCAAAACACACAAAAAAATGGCATTTGTAGCATTAACCCAAGCATTTCCTACAAACAATCTCCATCCCTCCCTTTCCTGCTTACTCCTTTTGGCCACCTCTACCCTCTTGTTGCCCTTCAAGACTGCCTCTTGCCTCCTCGCCTCCTTGCTTCCTCACCTCCTCACCTCCTTGCTTATTTGCCTTCTCACCTCCTTGCATCCTGCTTGTTGCTGGCGACCGTCCCTCCCCTCATTGGCCAGCTCCTCTACTCCTCGCGTTGTCCTTCCCCTCATTTTGGTGTCTCCAATGAAAAGCTTGGGGGTCTTGTTTTTGGAGGGGGGATGCATGAGAATGGAAGCACATTAATGCGCTTCTATTTTCGTGCTTCTGCCACCCAAAAACAAGACTTGCAAGGCCCTTGCTTAAGCTTGAATGAGCCTCTTGATTTTGGGGGTGTAATGGTCAAAAATGGTAGTGCGTTAAGCCATTTTTGACCATTACAGCCCCAAAATCAAGAGGCTCATTCAAACCTATGCAAGGGATTTGTAGGCATTGCAAGTCTAGTAAATGAAATCAATCAGATTAGGAATTGGAAAACTCGATTTTATAGTCAACCTTTAATTTTTAGTAGATGATCTTTCCATATTTATCTGCCATTCTATTTCAATTAATGGGCATTTTTTATGACATGATTTTTTGATTTAGCACCTAGGCCAAGAGGAGAAGGTGAAGACCCATTCTCTCTCTCTCTCTCTCTCTCTCTCCCCCCCTAATGGTCCACAAAGAACACAAATTAGTTTGCCAACAAGTAGTGGTGAAACTTCTTAGCTGTGTAAACCATTGTGGGACCTTCCCTCTCCCTAGTCATATAGTTCATCTCTACATCTTTAAGTTGGAAACTAGAAAAGTACACAAGGTAATACAAGCTATACTCATTTGGCTATGCCAACATGCATCCTACCTCAGATTTTGAGGCATCTATATGTACATTGAATATCAAGTTCCAATTTAGTGCCTGCAATATAGGAGCTGAAGCCAATGTGAGTTTAAGTATTTCAGATGAGTCTTGGATTCCTCCATGTAGATAAATACAATGAGGAGCTTATACCAGGGGCAAGCAATCTTGGGGTAGTTGTATATGAATCTTCTAGAGTAGCTTGTATGCCCACCGATAAAATGTTGCACACCCTTTACATTGGTGGGGGGTGGTTAATGCTCCAATATGAGCTTGATCTTGTTATAGTCCATGGAAATATCATTTTTGGACACAGTATGTCCTAAGATCACCCAATGTTTCACCCATAGTTGGCACTTGAGAGGGTTAAGGGAAATCTGATATAATCGACACCTTGTGAAGACTAGTCTTAGGTAGCAAAGGTGATCATACCACGTTGAGTGAACACATAGGAAGTCAAGAAAAACTTGTAAGAAGTCCCTGAAATTTTCTTTGAAGGTTGTGTTCATCAACCTCTAGAATGTTGCTGGGGCATTGGTGAGCCCAAAAGGCATCACTCAAAGTGTGAATATTCCCCATTTGGTGGCAAACACCATTTTTTATTGGTCTTTAATTGCAATGAGCACTTGGTTGTAGTTAGAGAATTTCGATCAAGGAAACTATAGGATTCCTTGCCAGCTACTCTTTCAATACATGCTTAGTAACTAGGAGTGGATCATGATCTGTGCGAGTGGTAGCATTAACCTTTTTAAGGTCTCCACACACTCAAATCTTGCCATTCTTTTTAATTATGGTGACTATTAGAGACACCCACTTCATATCTTCAATTCATATATGAATCCCACGTCGGTGAGCTTCTGAATCTCTTCCTTAATGTCCATAGTGTATTTAGGATTCATTGGGCAAGGTCTTTGTTAGATGGGCCTTACGTTATCCAACATTAGGATAAAATGTTTTATCACTTTTGATGGTACCCCTTTCATGTTAGGTATTTCCATGCGAAACAATCCTCAAAATATTGGAAAGTGAAATTACGGACTCTTATTGTTCTGGTGTAAGATCATCTGTGATGTAGATGGGTTTAGGGTCTTCATTATCTACTGTTAGGGTTACCTATTTAACCTTACCTATCCATCAAATCCTTGCAAATTTTCTTCTTTTTCACTCCTTTTGGCTTGCTCTAGGGGTATCTTATGGTCTTGGACTCTATATGACTTAAAATGTCTTAAGAGATGGTGTAGGTCTCCTTTATCATCCCCGTTGCCATGTAAGTCCCTTTGAACAAGTTGCTTATATTTGTAGTGGGAGTCTTCTTGCATTTAGCATTGGAAGTCTTAGCCTTTTGTGGGTATATTTCTTCTATCTTAAGAGATTCTATCGGAACCTTTAATCGGTTTGGTCTGTCTTGCACCTTTATTTGAGGAGAACTCATAGTGCGCAGTGGTAGTGCCAATGTACCTGAGCCAATGAAGCCCAGAATTTGCCTTCACTTCCCTTGTATTCCCTTAGCACATTGGTCATATTCAAGGAACTATTGCCTTGAGCACCCTGGGATTAAAAGTTTCTATTTGTGATGAGTTTTTGATCCCCTCTTTTTGGGCAATCTATGGTTGGATGGAGATGCATCCAATTACATGAGAACTTGGGCTCCGAAAATGGAGCATACTAATAGTTGTCCTGGTCCTCGCACATGTCCCTTTCATTACATGCCCGAGACACATCTATTGAGATGGTCCACTAAGTGGTATCCGAATCTGCTACAAATAGGTTTCCTCACATAGGGTGGTATTTTCACATATGAAGGTCGACCCTCATGACACGCTTGTCCCTATGCAAATATATTCTACTCAACCTCCAATCATGGAACAATCCAACAATACGCATGAAAGTCTTACCCCATATGGTGTTGCAACCATCCGGTTGGTTGTGGAAGTCCATTAGACAAATCACACTCAGTAGGTCAGACCAAAGGTCTTCATCTTAATGTCCCTTAAGACTCCTATTTGTTGAGGTGGAGCTCCATCAGTGAGTTTGACTATGAGGTTTGTGCTGTCCACCATCTTAGGTCATCCCAACTTGGCCTAGTACTACTTAGTGACTATGCTTACACCCACTTCTCCATCCAAGATTGTAGTACTATTTGTATCTTGGTAGGAGATGGGAAGTACTGCATTGGTGTCATCACTCTCGAATTACGAGCCGAATTTGTGATCAATAGCTTAAGGAGGCTTTGGTCCTCAATGGGAGGTTCCACTACCTCTAGGTCCACATTTTCTTGGGTCAGCATTTTCCCATTCATCCAATTGGAGAGATCTCTACAAAGATTGGGGCTCCTCGATAAAAGTGTTGCAATGTGCCTTTTGACCTCAGTGGACAAGAATGTAGCGAGTCCAGCTACATCCCGAGGCTGTGCGATTGGTTCATCACTCGCCAATTAACTACGGCTCTTCAAACCTGTAGAAAGACACACTATCTATCTTCTTCTTTTGCTAGGTGTTATGTAGGATCCTCCTCGAATATCTTATGCCTTAGGAGAGCGTCCTGATGATGAAGTTTGCATACCTCCTTGTCTACTCTTTCAAGTACATTGGAGGCTTTGAAGCCTAGCTTGATAATTAGGGTGGATGGTGTCCCCATACCTTTACTTGCCTAGAGCCATCGCTCAAATATTTCTTGGCACTTGCACACCAACTATTGTGCCTTGGCAAGATGTTGTTTCTCAAAACGGGACTTGGATATTCTCCATGCCCTTTAGGGGTTGTGACTTTCCTATGAGTCAATGCTCGCCATGTCTCATCCCTCCACTTTGGAGGTTGATTAAATAGGTTACCTCTCAAGGGAGTATGGCTAGAGGAGGAGGATGTGGACAATGTGGCAGTGTCCTCATTGGACCTATTTTGGATAATCACCTTATTGAAAGTATTTCCCACTTTGATTGCAACCTTGCTAGGTGCCTCTCTATGCTAAAATATACTAGCCTTACCTATTTTGGACTGCTTACAAAGTTCCTTGCTAAAGGCTCTATCATGGTCCCTAGTTATCATATTCAAGGATACCAAAGATATGTGGCATCCTTCTACACTCAGCAAGTTAATGCTGGCCTTAAAGTTCGTAATAGTTCCAAGAGGCCTTTGCATTTGGCAATCCTTGTACAGATGATCCACTCCATAGCTAGAGCATAATGGTGCACCTAAATTGGATGAAGTTGCTACTGGTATGGTTTGGTCATCCTTGTAAGGGTAGTCTTTCAAGAAGTGAGGTCCTTGGCACTTTTAGCATGAAACTCATTGATCAGCTCCCCTCCTATTTGCTATTGCAATTGACTCTTTAGGGTGGATCTTAGGAGAACAGGTTGAAGAGAGTGCCATGAAAGGGATAGAGATTCCCTCTGGGAAACATCCAGTCACTCAACAATCTTCTGATGACACCAACTTGACACCTAGGAAAACTCCCCAGGATGTTGCAAGTGTGCTAGAGCATCTTTTTGATATCTTTTGCATTGGCTTAGGCCTAAAACATGCTAATCCATTTTTTCTAGAAAACAACAAGGTATACTAGCTCAGCTTGGTTGTCACAACATTCCTAAGGTTACTATTTTTTAATTACTAGGGATCTCCATGGGTTTTGAGGTCTCCATAAAGGACAGATGGAATTGGTGCCTAGATAGGTTCAAAGAGAAATTAGAGAAGGGAAAGGTATTCATACCCCTAGGATTTTAAGAGTTAGGGGCCATGTGGTGTATTGATCATCCTACATATTGTAATGAATTATGTAGCTAGACTGATTCATAATGTTCTTGTCTTGAGAATAGTCACTCCCACTGAGAGTGTGATCTAATTCTTCCCAATTACTAGGTAGTTCCTCCACTATAGTGGAGGTGGTTGAGGTCCCAGGATAGGTGGTGGTAATGGGAGGTTCTTATCCTTGAAATTTTGATTGGTAGGATTGGTTCCTTGTATAGCTAATTAGACTTGATTGGATGGATTTGGTGGTGTGAGCAATCTAAGAGGTGGCCTCTATTGGTACATTGACTGGGGCATGACTTTATGATAATGACACTATCATGTATCATGATTTCTTGATCATGCACAATGAGCATATAGAGTGTATGCTTCACTCTAAGGTGATGGCACTCGTTGCTGGGATGATTCCAAGTGCAGATTCTATTGGAATATGAAGCCAAAGTGAGTCAAAAATGTGTATTCTAGGTGGTGTTTTATACTCTAGTAAGTCCTAGATGTGCCACATGTCATATTGGGAGATATCTCATAGGCGTCACTTTCTAGAGTCTAGTGTCACACTATATAGTGTTGTACTTGTCTATTGTCTAGTACAACAGTCAACATCAAGCTATCAATACATTGTGAGTATTTTGGTTATTGCCTTGCACTTGTACTTTCTTTCCTTTCCATTCTGCCTTTCATTATGCTTTCCATATTTCCATTCTGTTCCTAGCTAGCTTCCTTGTCTCTTCATTTGGTATCAAAGCTAGCTTTCCTCAAGGAATGAGGAGGCCTTAAAGCCCATGTTAGACCTATGGAGAGGCTAGCTCCTTCCACTCTAGTTCCACTCTCTTCTCCTCTCCTTACTTGAAGCACTCCCTCTTCTTCATTTGTCTCTCCACCATGAGCTCCTCTTCTCCTACCCAAGCCTCATCATCGACTGCTCTTGAGCCTCAGCTCCTTGCGTACAACATCTCGTATCAGCTCGGACTCATGCCTCTCCATTGGGAAGCAAATAGGCCATATAGTTAGTTGTACAGCCATACGGACTGTTCCACCGTACAAACAGGCCTATTGTCTATATGCTTTTGCAGTACTACCCATACAATTAGCCTCGAAATGTGTGCCATTTTTTGCAAATAGTCCATTTGAGATATTTTTCCCACTCTCCTACTCATGCATCTCCTGCTCATGCTGCCCATGCTGATGATCACGCACCTCCTACTGCCCACGCAGCTTTAGTTTCTGGTGCTACCCACGCACTTCACTTATTGCCCATGCAGTAGCTACTCTTGCTGCTCACACTTTTTCTGCTGCATATTTGCCCCAAAAGCGCACCACTTTCCTTCACTCCTATTCAACAACTTGGTCACGATTGAGGAGCTCCTATCTAGTATTCATGTGAAGCTGCCCATACCCTTGGTCACTCTCTTCTACTTCGACATCGGTGCATTACCTCGAGCTTGATGTAGACCACTCTCCATCAAAAAGTGATTTCTCTGACCTTGCTTCTCTGATTGGTGCCTGACGTTCTTTGCATTGATCGACTTTTCGATTGCTCGTGGTACTTGAGGCTTCTACATTGACTTTTGTGTGACTCTCCATCTTCTATTTTGAAAGTCACCATCTGAGTGCTCCAGGTAGCTGCCCCAAGGACTTCACCGACATATATCGTGGGGCATCCTTGCCCAGTGCTTCATCAACATCGTCATGACTTAGATGGATGTGCACACATGTACAGTGGCTACATGGAGGACATCTCTTTCACAAAGAGATATTTTTATTTATTACTACAGCTTGATGTATTTTGGCATCCTCTTCCCTAGGTAGTCCCCCTTAAATTATATGTATTGAGTATTTGTTTTTTTTAATTGAGTCTAAAGGTCCTATGACTTGGATAGTCCTCCTAAAAAGATGTATTGTTTTTTCTATTTTGGTGTGTGGCTTCCTAACATGTCCTGTTATGAAGCCAAGGGGAGATGTACTATGGGAGCCATGTATTGGCATCGATAGATCTATTTGTTTATCAGGCCTAGCATGAGAGTTCCAGGATGTTGGTGCATTGGTCTCCTAGACCTCTGAGTTGATCATGCATCCATGCATGATAAGCTTCTGAGCCATGCTAGATGAGCTTTCTATGTTATGCTCACTTGCCTCTCAGATTGTGTGGGAGCCTTGTCTAGTTCTAAATCGACATGCACAATTTTGATGACCGTCATTGGCATGTTCCGTTATTGGTGCCATTCTAGTAGTCTCTCACCTTGCCTTCATGGGGGGGTGTTGGAATATGAAGCCAAAGTGAGTCAAAAATGTGTGTTCTAGGTGGTCTAGGTGGTGTTTTATAGTCTAGTGAGTCCTAGACGTGCCATGTGTCATATTGGGAGATATCCCATAGACATTGTGACTTTCTAGAGTCTAGTGTCACACTATATAGTGTTGTACTTGTCTATTGTCTAGTACAATAGTCAACATCAAGCTATCAATACATTGTGAGTATTTTGGTTATTGCCTTGCACTTGTACTTTCTTTCCTTTCCATTCTGCCTTTCATTATGCTTTCCATATTTCCATTCCATTCCTAGCTAGCTTCCTTGTCTCTTCAGATTCCACATGACATGTCATCACACCTTGATAGTCATTGCTAGGTATTTCCTTATCCTCTCCCCCCTTCAATTATTGGCTTAGCTAATTTAGCAGATTGGTGGTCAACTTGTTGTCTCCATAGCTTCACCCCACCCAAGTTGGTGTCCTTAAAGACTTGAGATACCTCTGATGAGGTAGATAAGGTCTTCTCTCCTTGAGCCTTCTCCTTCATATTGTCACCCATGCATACAATAGTCTTGCTGCACAACTCAAATGACATGTGATTCGTTGCAAAGAGATGATCATGAAGCTTAGAGTCCCATAGACCTATGAGAAAGCCTAACATAGTTGTGCATCACCCATCCTCTCATGAGGCTCTCATCATGAGTTACTAGTGATAGAATCTCACACAGAGACTCACTCTCCTTTTTCTTAACCGGGCTCCATTTGGTTCCACTGTGGGGAAAACCCCACTATAAATGACTTTTGTAGTGTATTTGAATTAATTTCCTCTTTAGGATTCAGAGCCTTGTGCCACTTTCCTGTCTTGCCATCTAGACTTAATCTAACGCGATTGAATTTGTCTAGGTCATCGATGTCACGGAAAGTTTCACAAATTTGCTCAAATCTTTTGACTTGAGAAATGGGGTCTCCTTCACCTAGGAATTTTGTGATAAGCTTAGAGATCATGACAAACTTATTCCTCCAAGGGTTTGTATCCCTTATAGTGAAATTTTGTGGCATGACCCTGTTCCTAGTGCTTGCACTAAGATCCTCGTAGTTTTGGTAAGCACCATTTGTGGTACAAGAGGATTTATTGGCAGAGGAGGCACTACCCCATACATGGGTTGCCGTGGTGGAGGGTTATAAAAGGTTGTTGGATGGACATAGGATTGGTAGACCCTAACCCACTAGGTACCAAAACTGGGATATGAGTTTGGCTAAGCCTCATAGGTTGAATTGGTGGTGCCCTAGGAATATGCATACTTATGTTGCGAATAAGTCTAATATGGAGCAGCTATCAAATAAGTAGTGCTTTCTAAGCTGCTCCCCCAAGTTGGATATGAACAGGGTCTAAAAGCCAATGTTCTAGGCAATGTATCCTCTCGAGATCCTCCCTTGGCTCACTCTCCTCATTCATTTGGGCTACAAGGTCTTGTGGTCAATAGTCCCCTGGTATTCTAGGCTAAAATCTATCACTCAACAAGGGTCCCTTCCTTAATAGAAGCATCCATGGCACATGTGATGTCACAGTACTCGCCAATAAGATGGGAGTTGGTGCGATCCGCATGTCTTTTGTCACAATTTGTTGTGAGCCCTACAGTTTGACTGGCATTATATTCCACTAGGCAAATGGTTGACCATATCTATTGGGTCTGACAGCCCAAACCTTCCCATCATATTGGAGAAAGTCTCTTGTATCCAAGATGTTGTGGTAGAAGGAGTGAGAGATTAAGGTCTAACCGAGCTAGAGTTAGTAGGAGACATGGAGGCTCCAAGATTTGAGTTTTCACCCGTTTCTCCATCAAAGCTCACAGAGACTTTTGAGATTGATTCCATGTACTGAATGTGACCTTAGTACTAAATTCCCTAATTGCATTGATGAGAAGCTAGGCAAGTGGTTGGACATGATGTTTTTGGAGGCACTATCTTCAGGTTCACGCTTAGTTGCAAGCACCCTTTCGGACCTCAGGTGCATGTAGGTGGCTCAATGTATGTGAACACCTGGGGCAAGCACTGGTAGTTGAGGTCAACTTCTATCAACTAAAAGTCAACTAGCTAATTCATCGTGTGCTGAATTAGCTTTAACACTTGGTGCATTGAATTATTAATTCAGCATGCTAAATTATCCTTAACTCAGTGTGGTGTTGAATTAGGCTTAATTCAGGGGGATGTACACTTGGTAGATTTTGGAGTTTGAATTGATGTTTATAGGTTCTGATGTTCTCTTAGGTAATTACCCTACTCCCATCTTTTCTTAGAGCACTAAGCTACAAACATTTTCTTGAATTCTAAATATAGAACTTTCACCCCCTTCTTGACATTGTTGAGTTCTTTCCAGAGTTTCAAGGGTTACAGGTGTGAATAGTGAGTTACTCAATGAACCATTGATGGATAAAGTGAAATTTAGTGAGTTACTCAATGAACCATTGATGGATAAAGTGTAATTCCAGTTCCAATTTAAGACATTATCTATGTTGATTTGCTAATTTAGTGTGCACTAAATTAGCACTAATTTAGTGTGTGCTGAATCAGTGCACTGAATTAGGTTTAACCTTGAGGTGCATTGAATTAGGTTTAACCATGGGGTGCACTGAATTAGGGATAATAGAATTAGTGTTAATCTCGCACCTAGTTTCTTGCAAGTTTCATTGATAAAATTTCTAAGTTTCTCTGTGGTTTTATGATTTCTCTGGAATATTTATTGGCCTAAAGGGGTGCTACAGTACCTATTATATCTATTGCAAATATGAAACAACCAAAAATACCAACTTTACAAGCAAAATATAGTGTTTTTCAAAAAGGGATTGTCTTGTCATTCCCAAGACCTTGAAACTCTCCCAGAATTATCATTTCAAAATGTTTTCCTTGAGATTTGAGCCTTAGTAACCATCTAAAGTCTATGATTTCACAACTAGAGGCATAAAGAAACATCACCAAACAACTCAAGATCACTTCCACTCATCCTCACACTCATTTTTCCACTCCTATTGAAGAAAGAGCGGATAGTCAGACTTTTGATGGTTGGGTTGGTCGAAGCAAAAACAAGTGAGGAGTGGGCGATTGGGATTGGGGGATTGTTGCAAGGTGCAATTTTTTGTGTCCATGCTTATTGACTATTGTAGATATAGGAATTTTCATTGTGTGTCCTTATTTTGCAGATTAGTGCAGATGCTACATCAGAGTGCTTTCAACCGACATTCCTTAGGTAAATGGACCGAGTTTTGGCAATAAGCATACCATGATGCTGGTTGTATGGGGTGAAGGTGCCATGAAGGTTATGTGCAAGGAGCTCCTAGCCATAGCCACTCTAGGTCCTTTTGGCTATCTTGGGTCCTTTCTTGCACTTCCACTAGGTCAATCTTCTTCTTCATTAGAATCTTCCTCGTCGTATTCTAGTGCGTATCTCCAACCATAGTTCTCTTCATATGAGGTTTTTGGAAAGTGTTTGGGGGGCTTTGTCTCACATATATGTCAAGGGGGATATTTTGAATGATGTGTTCCACTTGGATGAATTTTGCCACAAGGACATTCCATGGGGTGATGGCAAGGATGAGGTTGGCTACCTCGAATAGTTGAATACGAAGGCAGCAGAGTAGGTGAAACTGGGCATGATGAGCATCTCTCCGATGCTAACCCATGGGTCAAGACCATTGATGAATTACATGTTGAGGATCTCTTGTGTAGGTTGGTTATTTGACTCTATTCACTAGACCAATTGTCACAAGTTGGTGGCATATCTTTGAATCAAAGAAACAATAGGTATGAAGGAAAACATATTAAAGGGCTTTAGAAGTGGGAGGAATCCGAACGACTATGTTTTTTTGGAGTCTAGAGATGGAGTAGCAATTTTTATCTAGATTGATTGTGGGGGTCATTAGAGTGCCACCATGGTCTTCAAATTGTGAACAATAGCTCACGTAGTGTAATTTTGAATGATTACTTGGTTGCATGTATGTGCAAAAAAAATTTTGGATGTTTTTTAATAAATTGTTATATCCTATACTCTTTAAGATTCATGCTTCACATGTAAGATAGCACTTGACAGTCTCGTTCCAAATCTCTAAAAAATATTTTTGGGGTCTCATGTTCAAGTATGGAATGTGTACTACAACTTCAAGAGAAATTCCGTTGAGCAATGCATAAGTTATGGGTTAGTCAAGACACCAACGTACAGAAAGTGCCCTGAACCTCACCAAGAATGGCTACACCCAGCAAACATTGACCCCAAAGAAAGTGAGGGAAATATCGATGAAGACTTTGAGTAGATTTTATAACACTTGTGATGACATGTGCCATTCTAAGAAAAGTCTTAAAAAAAGAGGATCAGACAGACTCTCTAACAGTTAGAGTAAGACTATGACATAGTAGTTTGAGTTGGGATCGTATGGGCATGTATTCGTCACATAAGAAAACATGAGAAGTGGAGAAGGCAACTAAAGACAAATCATTGGCATCATGGTCCATGGATTTCCTTGTTATAATTAGAACTCAACATAATAAACCAATTGGGACTCCTTGTAGCTAGAACCCTTGCACATGTCCTTACTCAACGCTAGCACCTTGACATGTCACAAGGGTTATTGAAATCTAAGTGCATATGCAAGGCAAGTAGTGTATGTCATGGCCAATGTACGCTATCCCATGCTGATCTCTTTGCCTTAGGACATGTGTTCCCACAAGTAGCTTTGTATTCTAAGTGATTTTGCCATTTTGATAATTAGTACAAAAAACTATGACTTGTGTCTAAAAAAGTGTGGAGTAAATTGGAGCTGAGTGTAGATAATTCATTCTCTTTTTGTCCAAAGCACAGAAAATACAATTTTGGAGTCATGGGGTTGGTGGAGTTCTATGTCCAAACCCCAAAGCTCGCATAGTTTGCGAGATGAAATCCCATTGAACTATGTCAAAGGCTTTTACAATATCTACCTGCAAGAGTAGAACATCCTGCTATGTGTATTTTGCATATTCAATCCCAATATAAGCATTAGCAATGTTATCTGTGATATGGCGATGTGGAACAAAGCTATATTGGGAGGGATGCAACCCATCATGCAAATAACCTTTAATCTGTTGATCAACCACCATTTTGGCAATGATTTTGTAAATGACTGGCATGAGCGTGATTGGCCTCCAATCACCAAGTGAATCACATAGTTGCTTTTTTGGAATCAGCTTGAGAAGCTATATTTACCATTTGCAGCAAGGTGAATTTAAGAAGATCCCAGAATGCAAGAAAAAATTCAATAGTGAGACCATCTTATCCTAGAGATTTCCATCCGCCACAGGATCTCAGTGCATCAGACAATTCCCTTTCAGTGAAGGGATGTTCAAGTTCCAAAGCCTGAGCATCAGACAAAATTGGATGAATATGCTGAAAAAGAAGCTGACGTGCAGACACGACCCGAGGAGAAAGAGTATCCACATGCCCAAAATGAGTGGAGAAGTGCTGCACACATAAATCAGCAAGCTTTGAACAAGTTGTTGACCAAGAACCATCAAGCATCCAGATCCGACAGATATTGGCAGCCTGTCTTGTGTAGTGTAAACTCTTAAAAAATTGCTTGGAAGTACAGCCTTTATCCAAAAATGCCCGTTGTCTGGATGAGTTTCCCATTTAGCAAGCTTTTTGCAATCATTGGATTGAAGAGAGAATTGAGCCCGACATAAGAGCATGCTTTCCTCTGAAGACAAACAGCAAAGATGAGCAAGCTCAGTTAAACTCTGACAAGTAAATTTGGCATGTGCTACAATCTCCCTTGTGGCTTGCATATAGGATTTGCCATAATCTTGAATAATTGCTTGCATCCGAGCAACAAAATCCTGCCAGGCATAATCCAAACCAATGCGTATTTGACGAGAGAGAGGTTGAATAGCATCAGAGACCAAGGCTTTAAAGTCAGCATGCTCTAGATAACTATTATTAATCAGCAAAAGCCTTCGACAAGGCAATCTATTAGTGGGAAATTCATGTAAGGAAAGCCTCAACCAAAGAGGAGCATGATCCGAATGTGTGAAAGCATGATCAACCCAAATTTGACAAGTAAAGGCCACAATGGTGTGGATCAATCTGATACCATCTGTCCAAGCGTGCCTAATAAGAAGATTGAGCATTATGTTGAAAGGTATAGCCCAGAAGCATGGGCTGTAATTCCTTCCAGAGATCAATCAGGCGCAACTGAAGCAAAAAATTAGACCATGCCTGTGTTTCAGAAGCCGACATATGAGTGTGGCCTGAGGTGTTGTCACCTGATTGAGGGCCATTATTAAAGTCACCACAAATGAAGGCATGTTGTCGCCATGGATAAGTATGCATGGCAGCCCAAATCAAAGCTCTATAAGGAGAAGATTGGGGGGCATAAACCAATGCAAATTCAAAAATTTCCCCTTGAACAAGGCATTGAACAATAATCCATCTACCATGGCGATCATTGAGAGCCACAACAGGTTGAAGGTCGTGCTTTACCAAAAAAGCCACACCAGAAAAGGACTGCTCTCCAGCATAGAAGGTATCATAACCCGCAAAATGGCCTATTTGACTAGCATACATATGCTGATTATGCTCTTGCAAAGCAACTATATCAGGCTGCAATTGCCTGATATACATCCAGACCAGTTTCCATTTGCAACCATCACACATTCCCTGCACATTGAGAGTAACACACTTTAGATGATCAAGCATATTTACAGTTATGGGACAGGTATGTACAGCAACTAACGGGTTGTCTATGTCTGCATTTCCACCTCAATGTCTGGGCCTTTGCCCTTGGATGAAGCATCAGCTTGAGGAGAGGACAAAAGTGTAGCAACTTCTTCTTCAGGAAATAAGGTCCGATTTGCAGTCACAGCAACCTAGGTTAAGCCAACACCAGAGTTTTCAGCAAGTGTTTTCCCAAGAGAGGATGCACCACTCCAAGTCCAAGAAGGCAAAGGTCGCCTGGGGGAGATCACTTTGCGAGGAGTTTGCCATGCATTAGTCAAAAAATTTTCCCACTTCCCCTGAGGTGGAGAGGACAAAGACTCAGGAAAAGAAGCATTACCATTTGAGACAGTCGGGGCTTTGCCTTTGTCTTGAACAGAGAAAAACTGTTTGACGCCTTTGTTTTTACCACAGAAGAGGCATTTGCATTCTTATTCAAAGGCTGAACCAAGTTTAGCTTGCACTGGCCTCCATGGAGCTCGAGAAGGGCATTGTGAAGCCATGTACCCAAATTGCTTGCATTCAAAGCAAGCACCTGCAAATAGCCCCCACTTGAGCTTGCAAAAGGCACTCCCCATGGAAACATTATTCACAGTAACTCAATATGAAGCTGGAGTGGGATGATATGTATCCCACAAAATGTAGAAGCGATTCAAATTTCCATTGGGTTGCAGTGGACATACCACCTTACCGAGGGAAGCTACAATTTTAAATAAAAGAGAAGACAAGCATTGAGAAAAATCCACAACTTCTACCCAAACAGGGCAACGTCGATGATGAATCAATGCTTGATAATCTCTGGTGGGAGACCAAGGTAGGACATGGACCAGCTACTGGACATAGAAGAGAGAAGAGTGCTCTAGCAAAACCTGACAGTGCTCCTTATCAGTCAATGATGATCTCAAAAAAGCCCCTCGTTGCATAATGAACTTTTTTTACATAAGATCCACCTAGTAGGCATCCATCCTGGGAAGAAAATTATAATGGCATGCTTTGCATACTCCTTAACTGGATCAAATATATCGTCCACTTCCACCATAATGCCAGTGGTGGGAAGTGAATCTTTCCAAACTTTGCAAGTGTCTTCAAGCCCTTCATGCATAACCTCATAAACAAGCTGAGCCTCAACAAAGTCATGAAGGGAACCATCTGAATCCATCACCTGTTTTTGTTTCTGGTTGGAAACTGACTTGTCTTTGTGAAAGGTTTTCTCATAGGAATAATCCGCCATTCGAGTTAAGGAAAAGGCTTGGAAGTAGCAACGCTTTACAAGGAGGAAAGCACGGCAAGTACAAAACTATACAAATTTTTCTTGGCTATATGGACAAAATCGTACGGATTTTTGACAGTATGAATTAATTTTTTTTCTATGATAGCAAAATTGTACGGATTTTCTCAACTATACGGACAAAATTGTATGGATTTTCCCTAATTGTACGGACAAACTCGTATGGATATTTGATAGTACGAATTTTTTTTCCCCGAATTTTCAGATAGAGCATACAAACATAAAACGGGGCATGCACCTCCTACTGCCCACGTAGCTTTAGTTTCTGGTGCTACCCACACACTTCACTTACTACCCACACAGTAGCTACCACAACAAGACAAAGCACCCATAGACGCACACACAAACGCGTTTACTGAACTAAATAAAAAACTTACGGGCGCGTCTATTTGCGCATCTGGAGACCTGCATCTAACAGCGCGTCTATATAGGACACACACGCGCGTATAGACGCGCATTTAAACACTTAGATAGACGCTCTTATAAACGTGTTTATAGATGCAAATATAGACGCTTGTTGAACAGACAGACGCATATATAGATGCGTTTATAGACACACTGATAAACGCGCTTTATAATATTTTTTTTAAATTTATAGAATGCTGTGTATGTTGTGTATGCTATATAGTTACAAGAATCCCATTTCTACATTGTGTAATTCAATTCGTACAGCCAATGCAATCGCATTTTAATTACAATTCCAAATAAAACATTACAACTCCAAAACGCAATAAAATTAAAAGCTCAAAAAGTGCTTGTATGTACATATAGCACGAAGCTAAGCCATGTCATGTGGCTTCAAGTACAAAAAATAAGGAAGCTAAGCCACGTCATGTGGCTTCAAGTACAAAAAATAAGAGGAGTGTATATACAAGAGGCACAAAGCCAAGCCAGTGGCTTTAAGTACAAAAAAGAGTAGCTAGCACTACTTCTACGACTAATCCTCGTTGCCTTCCATGCTCCCTTCTACGCTCCCTT
This sequence comes from Dipteris shenzhenensis, assembly GCF_047967505.1. Classification (NCBI taxonomy): domain Eukaryota; kingdom Viridiplantae; phylum Streptophyta; class Polypodiopsida; order Gleicheniales; family Dipteridaceae; genus Dipteris; species Dipteris shenzhenensis. The sequence continues at coordinate 23,334,632 of NC_141619.1, forward strand.
CTGCACCTCCTTCCTTGTCTTCCTCGTCGTCTTGTGCACGGGCCTGTAAACAAGGGAGAACATATATCAATGTATGAAAAATCAAATCTTTACTTATTATATTGGCATTATTTAATTACTTTCAAATACCTCGGGGGCCGCTCCAGTAGCCCGGATATACTGCTCCTCAGTAATCAACCCGTCATCATAGAAGTGCCTCCATGTATCTCCTCTGCGATGGTGGCAGTGGGAGGCTGTCTCCACAGGAGTAGGGTATCTGCCCACGATCTCAAGCTGCAAGACGACACAATTTGTAGAGGGATTAGTACAAAGAAACAACCTCCTAATAAACTACATAAGCAATATAATTTGAGATCGATACTTACAAATTGGGCCTCCCATGAATCAACACCCCCTACTCCAAAATACACACTTCCATATTCCTTCGTGCCTCCACGTGCTGCAGACTGGGGTCCTCCCTCGCTGACTTCATTGCTTTCTTCCACTCACGCTTGTGAGCGGTGTGGGGCGGGCCCCTTGGTGGTTGACCTCCCTCGAGCCTGGCAATCTCCGCTAGTGCCTGCCTCTTAAGTGAAGATCTTTTATTGCCAAGTATCGTAACAATCTTTGACTTGGCCCATTTATCTGTCAACTGGCGATTGGGGGGGTTAGGATACCTAGAGCGAATAGCAGTGAGGGTCTCATCAACCAACCTCTTTGGCTGGTCTTTGAAGTGGATAAAGCAATCTCTGTAATTGTTAGCAATTACAGGCACTGTAATTGTTAGCAATTACAGAGCGCATGAAGGCCATGATGTCCTTCCCCCGTGCATCCATCAAGATGCCTCCTGTCTGAGTGATGTCATAGAATATCGTACCATCACCCGGAGGCACGTCTAAATCATCTGAATCATCATCGTCCCCACTACCACCCCTCCCAAAGCACTGTGCCATGCATCCCCCACCGCTCTCCTGCTACTACGCCTGCTACCTGTCGTGTCGAGCTCGTACGCTAGCCACTCATAGCTGGAGACTGCACGGGACTACGCTGACCACTCATAGTTGGAGAACTGAGTCTGGAGTACGTCGACGGCTCTGCGAGACAGAAGGACCTCCTGATGGCATAGGGGAAGGGGCATAAGACGACATGGCAGAAGGGGCATAAGACGGCATGGGGGAAGGGGCATAAGACAGCATGGGAGATGGGCCTGCGATGTGTAGCCGGCTAGGCTGTGCTGACTCCGCTGGGGTGATCTCAGCTGGTGTGGGGTGGTTTGGAGTCTATAGTGCCGACTCCTGGGGGGTGTTTAGAGTACCCGTCATATACCCGTATAACTCCGCAGGACTAGGAGGGTGCCCTAAAAGGTTATATAAGTCCTTCCAAATAGAATCTCGAGGATTAGGTGAGCTAGAAGCGCTTCCTGGCCACATGTTGAATTGGAAAAAAGGAAAAAAATCTATTACTGATGAGCTGAGAAGAAAGGGGAAGGGAAGAGAGGATTACTGTTGGAGTGCATCTATAGACGCGTCTGATTAGCGCGTCTATTTTCGCGCATAACAGCGCGTCTATAGACGCGGCTGTTTGTGTCTGCAAACAGGCTAGACGCACATCTAGACGTGCCTATAGATGCGGTTTTAGATGCACTCTGAGACGCGCCTATAGACGCGCTCCGCCGATAGACGGACTTTTCTAAAAAGTAAAAAAGGACATTGCGCCCGACACACAAACGTGACACTGATACCCAGATCATGCATTTTTTGGATACGAGAAAGTACAAATCCAAAGAGAGCAAACTTCCAAAAAAGATCAACTACAAAAAGACTTACCTTGGATAGAGGTATGGAAGGTTCTTCTCCTTTTTCAAAGTTGCTTCTCCTCCTTGTTCGCCCTCCTCTCTTTTAAGCTTGGAAGTAAGTGTGGGTGCCTTCCTCTTAAGTGTAAGCTTGGAAGTAGAGTGGGAGCCTTCCTCTTAAGCATCGAAACTGTGGATCTGCTAATAAGGAAGCAAGCAAGCCACGAAGTATAAGTAAACAATAGGTATGAAGGAAAACATATTAAAGGGCTTTAGAATGGGAGGAATCCAAACGACTATGTTTTTTTGGAGTCTAGAGATGGAGTAGCAATTTTTATCTAGATTGATTGTGGGGGTCATTAGAGTGCCACCATGGTCTTGAAACTGTGAACAATAGCTCACGTAGTGTAATTTTGAATGATTACTTGGTTGCATGTATGCGCAAAAAAAAAATTGGATGTTTTTTAATAAATTGTTATATCCTATACTCTTCAAGATCCATGCTTCACATGTAAGATAGCACTTGACAGTCTCGTTCCGAATCTCTAAAAAATATTTTTGGGGTCTCATGTTCAAGTATGGAATGTGTACTACAACTTCAAGAGAAACTCCGTTGAGCAATGCATAAGTTATGGGTCAGTCAAGACACCAATGTACAGAAAGTGCCCTGAACCTCACCAAGAATGGCTACACCCAGCAAACATTGACCCCAAAGAAAGTGAGGGAAATATCGATGAAGACTTTGAGTAGATTTTATAACACTTGTGATGACACGTGCCATTCTAGGAAAAGTCTTGAAAAAAGAGGATCAGACAGACTCTCTAACAGTTAGAGTAAGACTATAACATAGTAGTTTGAGTTGGGATCGTATGGGCATGCATTCGTCACATAAGAAAACATGAGAAGTGGAGAAGGCAACTAAAGACAAATCATTGGCATCATGGTCTATGGATTTCCTTGTTATAATTAGAACTCAACATAATAAACCAATTGGGACTCCTTGTAGCTAGAACCCTTGCACATGTCCTTACTCAACGCTAGCACCTTGACATGTCACAAGGGTTATTTAAATCTAAGTGCATATGCAAGGCAAGTAGTGTATGTCATGGCCAATGTACGCTATCCCATGTTGATCTCTTTGCCTTAGGACATGTGTTCCCACAAGTAGCTTTGTATTCTAAGTGATTTTGTAGTCATGGGGTTGGTGGAATTCATCCAAGTTCAAGAAGGGAGAAAGGACCCATGAATGAGATTTTTTGGAGTTAGAAATGGGGATAACTAATTTAGCCATGAACATTAAACGAGGTGGGGTCGGGGGGGGGGGACATTGAACCTAATTGATGATGTAGAGTGAAGCAAACTACAAGTTAGCAAAGCAATAGTGAAGCTCCACCAGACTTGGAGTGGGTGGGAATCCCCAATATTGATCTTGTACATGGCATGGTGTATAAGGGGTGTATAGATAAAAAGCTAATTAGCAAGCTTGTGAAAGTTGTAAGAGCTCTCAAAAGAGTGTAAAGTCAAGGTTATTAGTCGATAATGGCCACCTTCACGTCAATAGCCATGTTTCTGGTCCCCTCGTGCTTGCCCTCCCTGTTTATCCTTCTCATAATCGTACCCCGCACTGCCTTCCCCAGCGAGCTGCCTCATCTGCAGCACCTCAATTACACTTTCCATGTATCCATTACTTCTCCATTCGTTGGCTTGCCAGCTGCTGCTGCTCCAGCAATCTATATTAGCTCTTGTCTTTCGCTGCTCATATTGGTTTGATCCCGCTTTCTCAGCTCCAAACATTGTTTTGCTCATGACTGCAGGTCCAATACACCACCTTCTCTCGCCTTTGCCATACCAAGCCGATCGTCACTGTGAACGATCAGTTCCCCGGACCGATCCTGTACGCCCGAGAAGGAGATCGTGTCATCGTGAACGTGAGCAACCATCTTCCAGACAAGAACATCACGATCCACTGGTGAGTCTTCGATCACAGTCTAGACGATCAGCTTCATGATGAGGGATTGCCAAACTCCGCATTGTGAGTTCTAACAGCGATTTGTCGGCTGGTTGGTTGGTTGCTTTGCTGTGATAGGCACGGTGTTCGACAGCTCCGAACAGGGTGGTTTGACGGACCTGCCTACATAACGCAGTGCCCGATTCAGCCCAACCACAGCTACGTTTACAATTTCACAGTAACGGGGCAACGAGGCACTCTGTTTTGGCACGCCCACATCTCTTGGATGCGCGCTACCGTCCACGGGGCTATCATCATCTTGCCGAAGCACCACCACCACCGAAAATACTACCCGTTTCCTCGACCTGCCAGAGAAATTCCTATCGTTCTTGGTAATCAACTAAAATAATGGGTTCATTAGTCTCTTGCGAGTACGTCAATAGATTGGCTATCGTACCATAACAACCTGTACTTTCACCCTGTATACTTTAGGAGAGTGGTGGAATTCAGACGTGGAAGCTGTGCTGAAGCAAGCTCTTAGAACCGGAGCAGGCCCCAATGTTTCGGACGCCTACACCATCAACGGCCAGCCAGGAGCTCTCTATAACTGCTCAGCTAAAGGTGATGGTTGTTAGCTCCTGCAACACCTGTGTCTAACATGACGGAATCGCAAACGATTGACTGCTTGCAACTAGCTCGCAATTCGTATTTGTGCATGCGAAGCCGATCACTTAGTTTTGACAATTTGTTAATTGTTGTATGTGGGGAAAGCCCGTGAGTAGAAGGTATTTCATCATGCCTAGCTCCCATTCGCCATCCCTCCACACATGTTCGCGTAGCAATACACTATAGTGCTTTCAGCACCTGTGAATCGAACGATGTATCCACATCCTTACTTGTTTATATATTGGTCTCCTCCTTCAGATATGTTTACGCTTTCAGTCGTGAGAAACGAGACCTACCTGCTTCGAATCGTCAATGCCGGACTCAACGACGAGCTCTTCTTCAGCATCGCAAACCATACACTCACGGTTGTGGAGATCGACGCATGTTACACCAAGCCTTTCAGGACTGATACCATTCTCATCGCACCTGGACAGACCACCAACGTCCTCCTTAATGCCGACCAGCGGGCAGGAAGCTACATAATCGCAGCCAGGGCCTATGATTCAGCTGGTCCGACCGTCCCCTTTGATAACACCACCGCTACGGGGATTCTGGACTACTCCGATGGAGCCAAGTCTGGAGCTGCAACACCCATCATGCCGCATCTTCCTCCCTTCAACGATACAAACCTGGCCAACAACTTCAGCAAGAGCCTCAAGAGCCTCAACTCCAAGGACTATCCATCCAAAGTGCCTCGCAAGGTCAATAGGCACTTGTTTTTCACAGTTGGATTAGCGAGAAAACAGTGTTCCCCTGGCCAGCTGTGTCAAGGACCTTCCGGAGGCAACTTCTCAGCCGCTGTCAGCAATATTTCCTTCGTTCTCCCCAGGATCGCTCTGCTACAAGCGTATTACTTCAACAAGGCTTCTAGAGTTTTCACTACCGATTTCCCTGATAATCCACTCGTACCCTTCAACTACACGGGGCCCCAACCCAAGAATCTGGCACCCCACACGGGCACCAAGCTCAGCCGAATTTCTTTTAATTCTAGCGTACAACTCATTCTTCAGGGCACAAGCATCCTTACGACAGAGAGCCACCCGATCCATCTTCATGGCTATAACTTCTTTGTGGTAGGGCAAGGCGTAGGCAATTACAACCAAACGGTGGACCCTAAAAGCTTTAACTTGGTAGACCCTCCCGAGCGAAACACTGTGGGTGTCCCCAAAGGGGGATGGGTGGCACTCCGCTTCCAAGCTGACAATCCAGGTAGATTACTTTGCTTCTTGCTTACAATATAATAAGTGAGCTGCGCACGCTGCACCTAATTCTTTTGAACGGGTATAATCGTGTTGTGCTGAGCTTTCGCTGCAGGAGTCTGGTTCTTGCACTGCCATCTGGAAATTCACACGACCTGGGGCCTGGATACGGCTTTTCTTGTCGAGAACGGAGTTGGACCGCGTCAATCCCTTCGACCCCCTCCTGCTGATCTACCCTCTTGTTGATGAGCAGGTTATACACATGAATCCACTACTGATTAGACCACTCCCCCGGCTTGCAAATCATCTACTCTCTCGTTGAATGAGTGGGTAAATTTTGCATTTGGTACATCAGCTTACTGATCTAACCAGTCTTGATGGATCATGTGCGGTGTAGGGTGTATCTGGTGGAGATCCATTTTTGTTCAGGACCCATCGAGTCTTTGATAGAGTCACTCGAATTTTGGATTGTGATATTCTTGGTACATTATCATGATTGAATAACAATAGAGCATTACACCTTCCCTACATTTCAATATGTTTTCGTGAACCTTATTTGTACTTCAAATCTCATATTTGTGGGGGCCAAGGGGTCCTTTTGGTGACCTCAACCGATTTAAACATTTCCATTCTCCACACAATAATAGCATTTGTCATGTAATGAACCAAAAGTCTTTAAAAAGAAAACAAAGTCTCATGGACATGGAATACTATACAATGAGTTAAGTTACATCAACTTACATCAACTTGTAGCAAGATTTCCTCTATTGTTCTAAAGCTAACTTCTTTACTATGAGTTAGAAATGCTAATGCAGCATCCTTATTGCTACGGTAGATTCTTAGAGCCAGTCAATAATGATAAGAGAATCTCTTAGAGTGACAAAATCTCAAGAAGATGCTAGACTATGTATAACATAAAACTCATTCCCTTCCTACTCATATGATAAAACTTTCAATCATAGTCAGAACAAGATGGGCCTCAAGCCAAATACTTTGTGCTTTCCCCTCAACTTATGAATCAAAAGAATCCCCTAGTTGTAGGCTTTATAACCCATGCTATATTGGGAAGCTTGTTGCGTGTGGGGTCCCATGTGTGCAACAAGTGCCCAAAGTCCAAAAGAGTTATCTTGTAAAACTAAATTAGAGACTTGAGGAACTCTACAAATCACCATACGACCATACAAAAGAGCATTGAGATGTCCACTCGAGAGTATATACAATCTCTCCCTCTAGATGGGTAGCTCATGCTTCCCCATATAGAGTATCAATAATATTTCATCAAGTACCTTAAGCCATAAATATCTTCCCCTCTATATGAGTGACTCATTTATCCCTATAACAAGTGCTTATTTCATTAATTTTGGACTCATATGTCTACTCTTGGACTAATCCCAAAAATCCTTTCCAAATGAAAAGTTTACTTTATGAAAATATCATTTGAGAATCAAAAATTTACTTTTTGGCACTATCATTTCCACATAATAAATTTCACAATCTGTCTCTATAATGGTACAGTACTAATGCAAAAACTTCGATTAAATCCTACTTTTGTACGTCTTGTTTTTAACAATCCTATTCACGTTTTAAAAAAATCATGAGTTATTAATTTAAATCCATGAAAAATCACTTTCAAAATACATACTTATTAATATAATTTAATCCAAAAGAATGCACTTAGAAATTGATGTAGAAAACAATAACACTCTTGAAGTCCCAAAAAAATTAAAGGTTAAAAAAGACAAGAGGCATGGAAGACTTTTTAAATGTGGTCCAAAAATAGTAATAGCTATGCTTGCAATTTTACATTGTAATATGTTTACAGGAAATATTGCTCTCCATGAGTCTTTGTACAAAGGAGTCTAACACACAGCCTTTTCAATAACTCAATTTTGCCTTTACAAATGTGTTAAGTACAAATAGGCAACTAGTTTGTTTAAATGTCCGATTCATTGTCACTTGTTGCTTGGATGCCATCCTCATCCAATCTCATTTGAAGACCCATCATCTGGAGTCTTTATTGATGCTTGAATGGTATTGTCATGGGCATTCTTCATTTGCACTATCTCCTTCTACTTCCTCCTTAGCGAGCATCTTCAAAAACTCTGTAATGTGCGAAATAATGGGTAGCGGTATTCTTATTTTTTCTTCTACGTCATATCCCATGTGCTTCCTTGTTTTCTTTGTCCTTGATTTCCAGGATACTATGACCATCTTTGTGGAAAGCTCTAAAATTGCTTCATGGTTTGGAACCCATTCCTTTTTCAAACAACCAATATATTGTGTATTGTTATCATGGTTTCCTTCCTACCCCTTGTCTCATACCATAGTGCTATAAATGTTGCAACTTTTCCCTTGTCATCCATGCTAACATCAGCCACTTTTGCAACCCAAAACTTAACATTCTCATGCTCATCGTTCGATGGTCGAACTACAACAAAACAGTGGATGTCTATGTCTACTTCTAGCATAAAGTCTCTCTTCCTTGGACCATAATATGGACGTAGGAGTAGCGAATCAAACTCATTTTCAAAGGCATCAAACGATGGTCGCAAGTCATTACCAACATTTGGCCTTAGCATCATCTACTCACATTTTCTCAAGGTCCTTTATCAATTGATAGGTCTTCTTAATTACAATAATAGTGTGTTCCTTCCAAGAGGGCTTCCAATCAGGAAATCTACGGAGCATTTCCTCTTTATATGTAATAAAAGAGTTTAAGCCTTCTATTTCACCTTTAGATTTCTCACTGAATTCTTTTATAGGAGCCCATACTGGATGCATTTCTTTGCTCGGGATTGAAGTTAAGAGACAGTAATGTTCTACGGGTTCCCATGTTGTATCATGAGTATAGTGTCGCCACTGCATCACTGGTTTTTCATCCTTTAAGAAAAAGCAAAAGTACTGTGGAGCGCTATGACCAATTAGGGCATCACCACCTTTTCATATGAAAGGTAGAATAAAGCTCTTGCAATCATACATCCTTTCAACCATGGAGCATATTGTACCTTCCTTGTGGCCACCAACTTGCCTCCCACATTTTATTATCAAGTCATCCATTGTCTCCATGTCCTTGTGTTTTAGCTCTCTTGAGACTGTGCTAAAAACCTGATCAATATCCTCATGTGTGTGTCCAACTAACAAAAACCCAACTTCAATCTCATTGAAGATTCAATGAGCGATTAGCATTGAGCAAAATGCAAAAAAGAGTACATTATTATTCTCTCCTGTGCAATTGTTTGCCTATATTCTCAAATTTGCTGCTAGGTGGCATTTTTCTGCATGTACACTATGAATTGCCTTCATAATTGACGTTACAAGTCGATTGCTATCATGTAGATGCAACGAATCAATCCATATGTCTACAGAAAACTTAAATCCATGCACTAACACTCCACATAGATGTGTCTTCAAAAAATATTTTTCTTGTAGCTTAGGTGCAGTATTAATGAATCGAGGTAATGTTGTTGTGTTCTGATCCATACCATCTACAATAACGCACATGTACTCATTTGGATGAGAAATAGCTTGCTCCTTCCAAAATGCATATTTTAGTCGAATGCCAAACCAGTCCATGATGAAATTCTCTCTTTGTTCTTAAGACATTGCACTCTCAAGTGCTCACTTTAGATCATCACAATCAGTACAATTTGACATTTTTTGCCTTTTTGGGATTTTAACATGTACAAAATTGTGAAAAGATGTCGGAGCATGCCCTCTTTGCCTCTGTGTTTCTCCAATAGACTTAAACACTTCTTTTTTTATCAAACCTATTGGAAGATGCATTTCAGATAGGTGGGGTTGAGGTAAAGCAATTTCATGAATGTAGTCTTTTAAAATTGCTATTGCTGAGACCATTGAGGCTCTTGTTTTGGGCCTTCTTGTGTTTCCATGAATGTTAAACTTTACTCCATACTTTGCTTTGTTTGCCAAATCCCAGTATGTGCCATGTGATAATCCTATGGTAATGCGATATGCATTATTGCAAATACTTTTTCCATTTATACGAGGCTTTATCTGTTGTTCGAAATTTGGCTTTTTCGTGTCATTTACCAGAAAGCAAGAGAGCCTCGTAAGTAGGTACTCATTTCTTTTTCTCCCTCTTCTTTGCCACACCTGTTCTCTACATCCCTTGATGCCAATATGTTAATAGAATGTATACAACTTCGCTTGCAACATGTAGATCGCATTGCTTTTAGTAGTTAATCTTCATTCATTAATCTATTCTCTTTGGTTGCTTTTATACATCTTCCTGGACTCGCTTTCTTTTCATGTATATGTATGTCCATGTCTTCTGTACATTTGTATACTTCTCCCTGTCAAATTTATTTGTCACTTTATTTTCATGGGATGTTGCATCCTTGATCTTATTACAATCAAAATCAAATATCGAATAGTCCTTTGTTGGTTTCTTTTGCACATCCAAGTTTTTGGAAATCGTACACTTCTCCCAGTTGAATTTATTTATCACCGTGTTTTCATGGGATGTTGCATCGTTTATCTTATCACTATCAAAGTCAAATACCAAATAGTCCTTTGTTGATTTCATCTGTCTTTGAAGTAATCTTCGAACCATTTGAGTCCATATCCATGTCGTCCATGTTTGATAAGCCAACACTTTCAAACTCTTTGTGCTCCTTGATAATGTGTATGAATTCTGAGAGTGCTCTCAACGGAAGCAAGAACGGAAGAGGGAGAGAGAGAAACAGAGAGCCACACAAGTTTTGGTGGGTGCAGGACACCCTAATCTTCTTTTTCATTCATTTATATATGTGTTTGAGTATTGTACATAATCAGGGTAAAGGCACAGTGACCTTTAACCCCCACAACCTCCCACTTAAAGGACAATGTGCTTTTAAGGGAGAACAACTGGTGAGCATACTATCCAATGCCCATCAATACATGACAATACTCAAACCGCTAACTAGGTAGACTCTTCATCAGCATATCTACAGGGTTATCATCTGTATGGATCTTGACAAGCTCTATGCGCTTGTCCTCAAGTACCTCCCTGATGAAATGGTACCTGACCTCAATGTGTTTGGTCTTTGCATGAAAGATTGGATTCCGTGCTAGCTGAATAGCACTCATGGAATCATTATGCAATGTCGGTACACCTGTATGAATCCCCAAATCTCCCACTAGCAGATCAAGCCATATAGCCTCCTTGCAACCCTTTGTGGCTGCAACATACTCAGCGTCTATGGTAGACAAAGCAACGCACTTCTGTGTGTGAGACATCCACGACATTGTACCACCTGCAAAGGTAAACACATAACCAGAAGTGGACCTCCTATTATCCACATGCCCTGCATAGTTTGAATCTGTGTACCCAAGTACACGCATGTCTCCTTTACCAAAGCAGATGCACATCTCCTTGGTACCCTTCATGTACCTCATGATGCACTTAACTGCCTCCCAATGCCTCTTTCCTGGATTAGCCATATACAGGCTAACAACTCCCACTGCAAATCCAATGTTTGGTCTAGTAGCTATCATAGCATACATAAGACTCCCAACTGCTGATGCATAAGGAACCTTGGCCATCATGGCCCTTTCCTCATATGATTTGGGACTATCTGTATGACTCAGTTTCACATATGGAGGTAATGGAGTACTCACTGCCTTCCCCCCCTCCATATTGAAATACTGCAATACTTTTGTAACATACTCTTTTTGTGCAAGCCAAAGGAGTTTCCTACTCCAATCACGCGTGATGCGCATACCAAGAATATGACCTGCAAATCCCAAATCCTTCATATCAAAGGCCTCATGCAACTTGGCCTTTAATGCGTCTAGCTCATAAGTATTTTTGCTAGCCAATAGCATATCATCCACATATAGTGCCAAGATTATCAGGCTATTATCCTAATTAGCCCTTTTAGTGTAGAGGCAATGATCAATTTCACTCCTTCTAAAACCCTGGGACTGAATGAAAGCATCAAAATTTTGATACCATTCTCTAGGCGCTTGCTTAAGACCTTAGAGACTCTTCTTCAGCTTGCAAACTAAATGCTCTTTGCCCTTTTCTTCAAAGCCTTCCAGCTGCACCATGTAAATTTCCTCATGCAAATCCCCATGCAAGAAAGCTGTCTTGACATCCATCTGCATAAGCTCCATATCCTCTGATGCCACTAGTCCAAGCATGCATCTAAGTGTGGTCATCTTCACAACCGGAGAGAATATCTCATCAAAGTCCACACCCTTCTCTTGCTTGAACCCTTTGGCGACCAAACGGGCCTCATACCTAGGCACATCATCACCTATGACCTTCATTTTGTAGACCCATTTACATGGCAATGCTTTCTTTCCATGTGGCAAAGAAACCAAGTCCCAAGTCTTATTCTTCATAAGTGAACTCATCTTTGATTGCATAGCGTACTCCCACTTGCATTGATCCTCGTGCATCATAGCCTCTCTGTAGCAAGAAGGCTCCCTGCAATCAATAAGCATCACATGGTCTACCCCTGGAACAAACCTATCAGGTGGTCTAGACACTCTAGATGATCTTCTCAAGGGCATTTCAGCTTGCTGTCCCACTTGCATATCAGCCACATTTGGCTCATCATTTCCACCAATAGATATCCATCATCTACCCTTGATTGTATACCTGTGGGAGTACATTTCTTGCACATTTGGTGCATGGACAGCTTGCTGTCTATCAACATATGCAGGTGGATTCACATCCTGGAAAGTGATTCTCCTCATTTCCACATCCCTCATGGGTGCCTTATGAATCTTCTTCTCATTGAAGACTACATCATGGCTGCGTATGATCTTCTTTGCTTCTGGATCCTAGAGACGATAGCCCATCTCTCCACTTTCACCATAACCCCAGAAAGATGCATTTCCTAGACTTAGGATCTAGCTTCTTTTGAAGCTCTTTTGGCACATGTGCATATGCCTCACACCTAAATATACGCAAATGAGAGTAAGAGGGCTTCTTGCCACTCCATGCCTCTTCAGGAATACCACCATCCAAACTCTTACTAGGTGATCTATTGATCACATGCACTGCCGTCTTCATTGCCTCAGTCCAAAAACCACTAGAAAGACTTGCATTGGAAAGCATGCATTGCAACCTTTCTTGAATAGTATGGTTCATCTTTTCTGCAACTGGATTTTGCTCTAGAGTACGAGGGGATGTGAGCTCCCTCTTAATCCCACGTGTATCACAGAAATGCTGAAAGTCATTAGAGAGATACTCTCCACCATTGTCAGTCTGTAGGCATTTAAGCGTTCTACCTGGCTGATTCTCAACCAAGGCCAGCCATTTTTGAAATACCTAGAACACATCACTCTTCCGAGCTATAGCATAAGCCCACACTTTCCTAGTTACATCATCAATGAATGTCACATAGTATTCAGCCCCGCCTAATGACCGTGTAGGTATGGGACCACATATGTCTAAATGCACTAAATCAAGATTTTCAAACTCTTTCTTTCCCCTTCTTTTATGGGCTGATTTAGTCTGCTTCCCATAGAAACAGTGCTCACAAAATCCAAAATCAGAGAAACTCAAATGCGGTACATAACCCAAATGGCATAAGAGTTTCATTCCATTCTGGCTCATGTGCCCCAACCTGCAATGCCACAAAGAAGTGCTTGGCTGCTCGGTTATTGCAACAACATGATCAAATACCCCTGATACATGTAAGGGATACAAAGTCCCACACTTGGCACCCTAGCCAAAAGCATAGAGCCCTTCTGAATTTTTCAACTCTGAAAGCCAAAAGTGGTGTGAAAACCAGTATCATCTAGCTGATCCACTGAAATAAGACTCTTGGTCAACTTAGGCACATGTCTCACATGTTTCAAAATAAATGCAGACCCATTTGCAAAAGAAAACTTTGTCACCTACTCCCACTATGTCACATGCATAGTCATTTCCAAGATGCACACAACCTGTCTTTCCACTGTAATAAGTGGAGAACCATTCCCTATGGGGAGTAACATGGAATGAAGCACCAGAATCCAAAACCCAATCCTAGGAATATGCATCATCTGAAGTGGTAAGCAACTCTGCAGATAAACTAGACATGAAGAGAACGTCATTGTCACTATCATGTGTGACTGCATTGATCTCCTCGATCTTCACTTTTCCTTTGTCCTCCCTTGGACTCTCTTCCTTTTTATTTGCACCCCAATTTGCATTCTTTTTCTTATCCTTTTGCTCTCTTTTCAGCTTGTAGCAATCCTTTTTCATATGGCCCTTCTTGCCATAGTGGTAACACTCAATGTTCCATGCCCTGGATTTGCTACAAGACTTTCCTCTTTCTTGGGACTTCCCCCTAAATTGTGATCTGCCCCTTTGCACATTTAAGGCTACATCCTGCTTGTTTCCGTCCATAGACTTCCGTCTAATCTCCTCGGCCAACAAGCTACCCACAACATCATCAAACCTCAGTACTCCACCAGGTGCAGGGTTATTGACAGCTGTACGAAAGGTATCCCATGAGGATGGCAATGAAATAAGAGAAGTATTGCCTTAGTCTCCGCATCAAAATTCATCTTCTGAGCAATTCATTCAAGTGAGAAGCAATGGATACCCCTTCCTTCATCTGCAGCTCAAACAACCTCTTCATGAGGTAAACTTTATTAGAGGCAGTTTCCTTTTCATAAGTTGCACACAGTTTCTTCCACAAATCTTCCGTAGTCTGCTCATTTACTACTGTGAAATAAACTGACTCTGCAAGATGAAGTCTAATAGTAGATTTTGCTAATGCATCCAACTCATTCCAATCATCCTCAGACATATTTGCAGCCTTAGCTTCAATCCCTGCCAAGGGTTTAATCTGCTTTTTTTGAATAAGCACATCCCTTATTTGTTCTTTCCACAAAGAAAAGTTTATCCCATCAAACTTTTTAATGCAAAAAACTCCTTTTTAGACATGGAAGAGGATGCCATGATGCAAATGAAGCAAAAATCCCAAATGCTAGTGCCTACAAGAGAGAATCACACCAAATACCTCCCAAATACCAAGTGCACCCAAATGTGTATGCCACAATAGAGTGAAATATCACCAAAACTCATGTCTCAAAGCATCTGACTCATGTGCATATACTATGCATCCATATGAGCAAATTTGGCCCAAAAGAAAATGCCAACTGCAATGGCAATCCAAAATGCCAATAAGTGCCAAACGGCTCAAGCATAAACACTGTCCATGGGCATATGCATCAATAATATCTCATCGAAGAGAGCATAACACTATCAATGCATCACCTGCAATGTGTCAAAGCTGTCCCTCAGCATAAAATAGCATCTATGTGCAAAGTGTCCATAAAAATAGCATCCCACAAGGTAATTTGGGCCTATCAACACATCCAATAAGGATCGCAATGCATCCAAATGGCCTATAAATCATCCACTGCAACCCAATGCACACCACTAATGAGCGCACACTACTCAAACTGCAACCAGAGTGATCTGCATAAGGTATGCTCAAGAAATCATAGTCCCATAGTAATGACCGCTACTCAAAATAGAACCTGAGATGCCTCAAAACATGGGTGCCATTGCATAATCAGACTCAACAAGAAAATCTGCAAATATCTCTCTTCTGCTGGATTTCCAAAATCCCAACCGATGAGTGAGAAATGGGAGTCAACACTTATCCACTGCCATGTGGCATAAATCTAAGGTTTCAAAACCTTTGAATGAAAAATGCATAACACAGAGACGAAATCAAATACATAGAGATCTATAACTCTGAAAATCCTCCACCGAATCGCATAAGAACTTACAGGTAGGGGTTTTTGGGCGTCCGAAATGCAATGGGACTGATGGTTTTAGAAACCGTGGTCTCAATCACTGGGTCCAACACATGGATTGAAAAACGTTTTTGGAAATAGAGCTATTTGTAAACTCCATCGGAGTGCAAATGATGAGCAACATAGAAGTTTTAGGACATTTGAGTCCACCGGAACTGACAGATCTGCAAATGGTTGCTCCAAACTTGAGTTCCAACA
The DNA here is from genome assembly GCF_047967505.1 of Dipteris shenzhenensis. NCBI lineage: Eukaryota > Viridiplantae > Streptophyta > Polypodiopsida > Gleicheniales > Dipteridaceae > Dipteris > Dipteris shenzhenensis. The sequence goes on from NC_141619.1 coordinate 23,350,185, forward strand.
CCCAAGCAGAAAAACGCAGAAACTGACACAGTGAGTCAAAAATCCAATGAAATGATCCCAAATTCAAGAATGAAGGTGTTTCCAAGCTCTTAAAGTGAAGTGGATACCAAAAGCAAGCAATAGTTGCCTCTACAAGTCAATACGCAGTCTCTGTCATCGAATGGAACAGGGAAAAGCTCAAAAAACGACTTTTTCTTTGAAACCACTTAACAGGCTCTCAAAACCACTTCGCAAAGCCAAAGTGAATTTTCCAAATGTTCCTCTAAGGTCTGTGCACACTCGAATGTAAGTAAAGTCTCCCACAAAGCTTCCCACAGAGCTTCTCCTTCCTCCCACAAAGCTGTTGAGCTTCCAAGCATTCACACATGCTTAGTTAGATCACCCGGGCTCTGATACCAGTTGAGAGTGCTCTCAATGTGCTCTCAACAAAAGTAAGAACAGAAGAGGGAGAGAGAGAAACAGAGAGCCACACAAGTTTTGGTGGGTGCAGGACATCCTAATCTTCTTTTTCATTCATTTATATATGTGTTTGAGTATTGTACATAATCGGGGTAAAGGCACAATGACCTTTAACCCCCAAAAATTCATCCCCTCCAGATGAGACATCACTTCTGAAACCTTTTGCTTTATTGGTACCAATGAACTCATCCACTCCCGACAAGATATCATTTCTATAGTTAAGTGCATTGAAATCATCCAAGTTTGAGGAGACAACACAAATGATATCTTTATCTTCCTCGACGTGCATGTATTCATCGACTCTAGATAAGACATCGCTTCTGAAGTCTTTTGCCTTCACAATACCATTGAACTCACAGATGATATCTTTATCTTTCTTGACGTGCGTGAATTCATCGACTCCAAATAAGACATCGCTTCTGAAGTCTTTTGCCTTCATAGTACCACTGAACTCATCCACTCCTGATAAGATGTCACTTGTATAGAGGATTGCATTGAAATCATCTAATTCTAAAGAGACAACACTTTTGATGCCTTTGCCTTTCTCAATATGCAAGAATTCATCCACTCCAAAGCAGGCATTGCTTCTGAATTCTTTATCTAATCTAAACAATTGAGAAAGAATGTAGATTTAAGGAAAGGGGGGACATAGTGCGCTTTTAGTGGTATTCTTATAAGCTTTAATGGGGGTGTTTTATTATGCTATATGGACCGTATATAGGGGGTTTTCTTGAAGTTCTTCCATGTAGGTGACATCCCCCTTGTACAAAGAGTTAATCCCCCAGGGTAGGAGGTAGCGACTTTTAAGAAGTTGAAGTGATGAATATTGTGTAAAACATTGGGGTTGCTTGCTTGCAACTCCCAAAAGAAGCTCCATTTCTAGCGATCCGGCAAAGGCATACATGTGGGATGTACCCTATGGTTGTAGATTGTATTGTAGTACATTTGCCAAAATTGAGGTTGCTTCAAAAACTAGATTCTCCAGGTTGCTTGTAATTTAGCATCTACATCTGTAACTTAAACATGTGTGGGATCCAGAGTGTGATAGCCACCTCGATCCTCTTTTGGGTTCAAGGAATGCCACGGGTGATAGCTCTTTCCTATGAATGCTCTAAGAGATCAAATCTCCATAATGTTGATGGCCTTTAGGTCAAAACTTTGTAACTTCCCTTTCTTTTGACTCAAGTCCGACTCAAGTCCATGATATACTTGAAAGGGAAGAGCTTGTTGAGGACTTCGTGCCATTGGGGGTTAGATGTATGAATTTCTTCTATGGTTTGACCATCCCCTTGTGTTGGAAAATTATCAAGCTCCTCTGTTGGAAGTTGTATTGGAAGGGGATCGTCTGAGAAGAGAGTAGGCCACAATATGGTTTGGACATGGTTGAGAGTACATTAAGCAGGTCAGTGAATCTATAGAGGATCTTGCAAGGTCATCATCAGATCCTACATGGCGGCACATGGAGGTGGTGATGTGCAGTGTTGGAAGGAGGGGGAGTGTTAGACAAAGGGGTAGAATGGACAGAGTAGATGGGAAATTCTAAATAGGTCTTTAGTGGAGAAGCTATCATCAGATCCTACATGGCTGCACATGGAGGTGGTGATGTGCAGTGTTGGAAGGACGGGGAGTGTTAAACAAAGGGGTAGAATGGACAGACTAGATGGGATATTCTAAATAGATCTTTAGTGGAGAAGCTAGAGGGCAGTTGATGTTGCAAAAGTGATGTGGAGGGGGGGTGACTGGATAAAAAATGTTGGTGGTCATGTTAGAGTCCACATCGCTTAAATTATTTGGATAGGCCACATGCTCAGTTTTGAATTGACTGAAACCTACTTCGAGCATGTTTTGTGTGGCCTCCAAAACTTTAATATACAAGAGGAGGATGGTACTAGGTCAAAGGAGGTAGTTCCTCATCCACTTAGCTTCTATTCAATTGCATTCCTACAACACCCGAGGCCTTTGGCCATGGAATGTGGAATGCAGGGCCATGATGCTAGGTTATTTAGTTTTGTGAGATCCAATATATCATCTCCAGTGTGGGGAAGATTGAGGACTCTTGAATGAAGCAACACTAGTGTTAAAAATTAAGGAGTATTGGGTGGAATAAGAGGAACAGGATGTCCGCATCATTTTCAAATCGGAGGTCCTCGCTAAAGAATGCCATGGCTAAAATTGGTTGGGAGGGTTTGCAATGGCAGCAAAGTGTTTGGAAGGTGTCATCTATAGTGCGAGGTTTGAGTGCATGGGTGCTTAAGTCCTATAAATGCCTGCAGGACCTATCATATTTTGCGTCTCACTGAATCTCCATTTTAGGCTCCTCCTGACGCAAGTAGTGAGCCTCCTTGAGCTAATTTTGAAGTTGGAGGGCACACTCATGTTAGGCTAGCAATTGAGCATGTAGGGCTTCAATTTGATTCTACTGAGTGATGATTCCTGTAGGCTTTGAATCTTTTATCAGTTTTGATGCAGTGTCATTATAGTCCATCTACATGAGCTTCTTTCATAGCCAGATTTGCCTCCAATAGAGTAAGTTGTTCTTTGAGTGCAACCATGGTGGTATGATCGGTTTGCACCCTCTCCGGCTCATCGCCAACAACCTAGAGAGTCACCAATTCGTTCATTTTATAGTTCCTACACCAGTTGGCATTGTTTGAGCATGGTGAGGGTGAGGTTGGTGGAGGTGGCTACCTGAGTCTCCTTAGTCCTAGTGCCTTTTGTAGATTTTGAGGGCAATTTGTGTACTGTGCACCAGGAACTCCATAAATCTATCCTCCATAAGTTTGGTCTTCTCAAGCTCCTTGGTTCTTAGCTCTTGGTATTCATTGGGAGAGAGATAGCTTGATGAGGAGTAGTGGCCCACTGCCTCGATCATCTTGATCTAGTTTGGGCCTTGTGGAGTAGGTCGTCTCTTGAGGGACTCCTTGCCCTACCTCCACTTGTTGGGCTATGTCATTCAATGAGATTTCAAGGTTAGGACCAGATGGTACAACAAAATTAAATAACAACAGTTGGTCATTGATGGGGTCCACTGGACTTTGTTGTTGTTGTTGTGCCAAAAGCCTAGGGGCCACAATTAGAGGCATGGGAACTCTTTGGCACTTGCTATCCACTTGAGGGGCAAAGAATCAACTCTAAAGAGCAAGGGTGGCTGCTTTATTTTTTGGTGCTCAGTCATTTTATTGGCTCACCAAGATGATGCTTCGACTCTTTCTTACTTCTATCAAGATTCATCTTGACATTCGATGTTCGTGGGTTGGTTTCTTGTAGGTGCTATAAGAGCGGTAGGGGGAAGCCTTGCAATCCAATTTGCTACCTTGAAGCTACCTAGAGGCAATTACTCTTGTATTGTGTGCAAAATTAGGAGTATGATCATCATCTTATTTCCAATTTTCTAACCCAACTTGGCACATTGCTACCTCATCTCCATGTAAAAGTAGCCCACCTAGTTGGCTTTGAGCATACTGGGGTTAGATAGCCAAAGGATGAGATTTGGTAGTATGATGTTGTGGTGGTTAGAAATCTCCACCTTTGTTAGGAAGCTTAGGACCTTGGCTATTTTGACAAGGGTGGGTTCTTTGATCAATGATGTCGTCAAAGGGCACCCCTCCTTGTGCTTCATGCTATTGAAGTGAAGGATCTTGCTCATTGCTTCTTCCAAGGCACGTTGTTTAACAAAGGGCTCAATTATGAGACGGAGATGAATGACATGATGGATGGTGTCAATATTGACTTGGAAGTGCATGGTTTTTCTCATATCATTGATAGATAGGTAGCATTCATGTTGTTATCGTAGTGGTTAATGAATTGGGCCACTAGTTTTAGGTCCAGGAAGCAAGGGACCCAATCGGCCATTGATTTGATTCCTAGAGCCTTGAGATGCCTTGAGATGCGGTACAACTTCTAGGTCCTAGAACCTTGAGATGTGGTACAACTTCTGGGTCCCGTAAGGCCTAGTAGCATGGTGCACTATGGTAGAAGAGCCAAAAAGCTTGATTTGTCTTGCATTTAAAGAGTGAATGCACCATCATGCCCCCCAAACCTTTGACCCAGTGCTGGCCCAAAAGCAAGGTGGTTGTTGTGCTGACTAAATGCTCTGTGTAGAGTTGAGCCATGGTTGGTGCTATCCTTATTTTGTTGGCAAGGCGTGTGGTGGATTATTGGCCCGATTCTTATAGCTATTATTTTAGCTTAGGGTCTTGTGGCATCTCTTCTTCTATCCTATGGAGAGAGAGAGAGAAAGAGAGAGAGATTTTGACAATCTTTGACAATAGACTAAATTTAGAATTGGATTTGCAGAGAATACTTAGATGACTAAAAGAATTCATCCTAGACATGACATAGTGGGGTTGGACATATGAATTACTCTTGCATGCTTGAAGAGGCTCCGCGCACTAAAATGCAGATGCTAACTTAGGGACAGTTGGATTGGATTTAACCATAATCACCTAGTGTATGATGACTCCTTGTAGACTACTTATATGCATGACCTTTGATATTTGGACCATTGAGGAGACTACCAGTACCCTACCAAACTTATGCCTATGCTTGAGACCCACCTAGACATAGGCAGTGATGAGTGCAAGTGAGTGCCAAATGAATAGCAGAACTTCAAAAGTTTTGGAGTGTTGCATACCTTGTGGCAACCTAAGACGTTGAGGAGTGAGTCTATCCAATTGCCAGCAATTGTGGAGAAGTGCTTGGTACAAACTTCTTGAAGTTGTCGATGGTGACTTTTGTTGGAGTTGCATGCTCTTCAAGTCCACCAGTAGAAAGGTCACGTCAATATGCACTAGTTTTTCTACCCTTGTAGGTCCTTGTGGTGCTACCCCTTCTCTTGGGATAGGTCCTGTTCTTACTAAAACTGAAGGCTACTCATGAGTGGGAAGTGGGGGTGTTGTCAATCTATTGCCACTTGGCTAAAGTTATTGGTGTAATATTATGAATATTATGATTTAAGTTGAAAAAGTGGAGCAGGTTGATGGTGAAGGTGGGGTTATTTTGGCAATATCTTATTCTGATGTTGCCTCCATTTTGGGTGTAGGTTCTTGTGGGGCTATTGTAGGTGCCCTTGGGATGGGTCCATTGGTTTCCCTCCATACTTGGGTTGCCATTCCTATTGCTATGGTCATATTAGCATATGCTTAGTGAGATAGGTTAAGCTAGGATTTATGGCATAATGTATGGGTTGGACTTTGGTAGCCACATCAACGAATGCCTTCATAATATCCTTGGGCTCATAACAGGGCCTTTGGGAACCTGCATGACTGATGTCATTATTTAGCTCGTGCCTAATGCATATGTTGTGTGTCCTTGTGATGAGTCTGTTTTGAAGCTTGTTGTTGTAGGTTCAATTGTTGGTGCACTTCTTCTAGTACCTATCGATCTATCTAATGTCGCAATTTGGCACAACCCTTGTGGAGTAATTTCCACAACCCAATAAGGAGCCATACCATGATATTTCAATTTGTGTTTAGTATTCCTTACACTATATAATAACTCAAGGTGACCTTCTCCAAGGTCCTTGTTCTTTAGGTTGCTATCAAACCAGTGTTTTCCATGTAACTTTTTAAATTTCATGCCATATGCGGCCCTTAATCTAGTTTCATTGAGCTCTCCAAGCTCTATAAGCCTTTTTGGTATGCCTTCCTTGGATAATCTTTCATATCTGAGTCACATTTTGGGCTATGCATTTGTATGGTACTTGGGTTATATCACTCGATTGTAGGTGTAGTAAGTCTACATTTCGACACTTGGTCATAATACGTGACTTTTAATGTCATTATAAGGGTTCCTTCCTCGTCTTGAAACTAGCTCAATATTTGGTCGTACATTTTGGCAGATGAATGTGTTGTTCATGACCTTTCATGACCTTTAGATGGGTAATAGGATCTAATGCTTGGTCATTTGTTCGGCTTTTGGTGTTGTTTTCTTAGGTATATACTGTGCAAAATAACTAGTCTTCGACACTTGGTCATGTCATCATAGCTTAATCATAGAATTATTGTTTAAGATTTGACACGTGGTCATTTATTTGGGTTTATTGAAATCTATAAAATAAAGTGGTGGAACACAAGAATGATATAGTTACTAGATTCCCATCATGAGATATTTATTATATATAACAAGTTAGACTTTGAATAAAGTGAAACCGATTAAATAAATTTATAAAGGTGAGTTGTCGATTGAGTGAAGTAAAAGATGCAAGACCGTAATGTCAGATACATATGAGATGATAGATTGTGAATACATTTAAAGCTATGAAATAAAGTGATTGAAGACAAGAATAATATAATTATCACATTCCTATCATGAGATATGTATTATATCATCAAACATTTAATATGTATCCATAATAAATGTCCCTTATGTATACATGAGTAAAATTTAATGCCCCTTATGTATTCACATATTTAATAAAATCAACCAAAATAACATTGTGAGCCAAGGGAAACAAGTCACACATTTAATATGCATTCATGATAAATGCCCATTATGTATTCACACATTTAATAAAATCAACCAAAGTAACATTATGAGCAACAAAATCACAAATACAAAGTTTTGTGACTTTGCACTTTTACATGCATCACTAGCCAATAAAGTTTTTTCTACTTCAAAAAAAACTCATGTACATGCTAAACCCCATCATAAAGCTTCACAATGAAGTGGATTCTGATGGTTGCTATGGACTCCATTGTAATGCTTTGGATGTAGACTCTAACTCTCGAGGCTTTGATGCTTTAGGCGTATATGGACTCTTCCTTTGGGCATAGAATTTATCTACTTCCAAGCGTGGACTCGGTTGTGATGGTTTAGGCATAGAATCCAGTGGAGGTTGTGATTCTCCCAGCATATATTGAATCTCTGCTTTTGAGTGTGGGATAGATGGTGATTCCTTGGGCATAGACTCCTTGGGAGGCTGTGATGCCTGTGGCGTAGAATGAGTCTCTACTTCCACTCGTGGACTTTGCTGGGATGCTTTGGGTGTAGAATCCCCAAAATGGTGTGATGCTTTAGCCATAGATTGAGTCTCTACTTTCGTGAGTGGACTCCAATCTGATGCTTTGGGTTTATGCTCCTCAGGGGTATGTTAAATCTCTACTTTTGCAGCGGTTGGACTCGATTGTGATGCTTCGGGAGTAGAGTCCTTTAAAGGCTATGATGAATTGGGAGTATATTGAGTCTCTACTTCCTTGAGAGTCTCTGATGCAGACTTGGGTGTCTCAATTACTTTAATTAGAGATTCGGTAATTATTAATCGAACGGTAGGAGCCACACCTGTATATAGTTTTGCATCGGAATATGTAGACATTGAGGATTGTGAGCCCTTCACATCAAAAATTTCATCAAGAAGCAACTTGCAGTTGTAGCACACTCTCCACCCACAGCTGTATGAATCATTTTGCTCTACAACCTTGATTCTTTGTAAGTCCATTGCTTCTTGCAAGTCACCATCATAGTTTGTGACTTGTTCAATTGCACTTATTAACCTTGATGTGGACCTATCCATCATAACATACAAGGGAATGAATAAGTGCATCGCAAAATATACATATCATGAAAGTTACAATGCATTAAAAGTATACTTATGCTAACATATTGCCATGATATCTTGGCATTGAATTGGCAAAATAGCATTTCTTGGCTTGTAGGTCCAAAGCTACCAAAATCCAATGTTTTTTGCATGGCCAATTAAGAATCTTTATTATTTGACATCATCTTACATCTTGCAAAAGTAAATATGAGGTTGCGGTGTCACTTATCTCTCATTATATGGGAAAATGATAACTCGTACGTTGTCCATATTGAGAGTTTGTAGCCAGGTGCAGATATCTTCTATTGACTTTTTATTATTATTGAGCCATGTAGAAAGCAGGGAATCTACAATATACATACACTTTCCAAAATTTGTAGGAAACCAAGATATCATTATACTGCATCAAAAAATAACCAAACATTATCTCATTATATTTTAATCAATATATAAATACTAAGCCAAGATAAAGTTTGTATCAAACCTGAGGGTGACCATTATAACTCTATCATTAACCTCTTTCCCTCAATACCTTAGGATTTGAAACTCTTCTGCACCAAATGATAGATATTGAGGTCGTTGTCCAATCACAACCTGAACATCAAAGTTGCTTCCTATTTCTTGTACCTTAGAAAAATCTTCAGAATTCTTCAGCATGAGCTGCGCCATCATCATATGCTTTGAGTTCCCATACAAGCGATGTAGTTGACTCTCTATGTTAGGAAAGTCCTTTGGTGATCCTTTTATTGTCTTAGATATTTCACTTTCAATTTTTCCAACAATCACCATATCGATTAAACTTGAAAGAAATATTGTGGCCTTCCTGACTTCAGATCCACGTGAACTCATTTCTTCTTCCTTCCCCTCTGCCGTCTGTAAAAAATACAAAAGCTTGTAAGATTGATATATTATAGTTAAATGTAATGCTTGTAAAAGAAAAGTAAAGGGTCATACCAAGATATGTGTCTGTGATTTCTTTGCATAATCTTGTGAGCCAGGAAGATCATCCATGTCATCGTCTACAATCGTCTGTGCATCACCGTCGTCTTTATCCTAGGAGCCAAAATATCTTCCATATCATCATCTCCAATCCTCTTATGTTCAACCTCTTTCTCATAGCCAACAGTTAGATCAGCTTGCAAGTGGAAGTGTGCCATGTAAGCCTTTCTTTCAATCATATTAGTGGAATATCTTATCTTGAGAAGATCTTCGAAAATATATCCCATCCATAATAAGGTGACCTCTCAATTAGGCAGTTGCAAGTTTTCCAACATAGTAATCAAAAGACTTCCACTTTTTGAAGGACATTTGTAGATTTTGGAGTGCACTTGATGATGAGAGGACCTATGGATTTCTTTCTCCTCTAGCATGAGATGCAAACTCTTGGAAGTCCCCCTTATGTTATGTTGTAGGGATTGGGCAAGATATGGACTCCGCATGCATAGGAGGAATGATTCGAGGCATTGGATTTTTAATCCACATTATCTCTTGCTTGTCTTGGATGCATACACACCATTGTAGATCTTGAAATCATAGGCATAAACTTTCTCCAAAGTGTTATGTATCTCTTCCTTATTTTCTTTATTAACAAAAATGACAATATTGCAAATTCTAGCTCTACCAATGGTGATGTATAATATTCTATCGATGAATTGGCGAATATCATTGGAAGAAACCTCATCAATAAAGAATACTTGGGGTTTATCCCAACTTGTTTCATCAAGTAAAAAGTGCTCATTTGAGATGCCCCTGTACGCTACAAGCTTTCCAGATTCTGAAGTGATGTTCACATTGAATTTAAAGCCATGGTTGACTACACTTGTCATTCTCAGTTTATGCTCATTCACAAGCTTCTCAACATATGCAATCACCTGTGGTGGGATTTGGGATTTTATGATGGAGGTGACTACTTCGGCCCCATATTCTTGATTCTTATGTGCCCATGCCTTTTCCTTAGCTGTGGATAAAGCGGTTATATGCTTCACAATATTAGGGTCAATATTGCATTGACTAGTAGGGGTATCTTTTTATGTGAGCAAATATCTAATCGCACTATCCACTGCATCATGTTTCACCTATATGTTGATGCATTCCTCCATGCAATGATCTTTGTCCTTCTTGCCAAAAAATCATTCTTTCTTGAGGAGTTTCTCTATTGCCATTGTTACATAGTTATCCGGCAAATACTTTACAAGCCTCCACATTCTTGCTATCACCTCTTTTTTCTCAACCTTTGACTTTTGTGATAGTAACAAAGGACCTTCATAAGTAACCTCACCATTCTCATATGCATGGAAAATTGCCACAACTTGCTCAAACACCTCATCATATTAAAAAACTATACATTTGTAGTAAGCATATCTATCTCTCGCTACCTTGAAGCTTGTGAGAGATTCTTCCTGTTCTTGACTTCCCCTTGGTACAACTACACTTAAACATGTACAAAAGATGACTAATGTGTCTGCATCTGCTTTTGTGGCAGTTCTCTTCAAATGTGTTAGTGCAGAACTAAGTGTTGTCCATAGACACCTTGCTTTCATTAGGTTTTCCAATGTCGAGGTTATCTTATGTTTTGCAAAAATATCATGATTCAGTCTTTCGGACTCAACCAAATATTTTTTTGGATGCTTCAAAATGCATATTGTGGCCTTATAAAAATTGAAGGAAAGAACCTTTGAAATTTTCTCTGCAGTGAGTCTTCTATAGTTCCTTGCTTTGTCTAGCAAGTTCATTACAGGCATATGCATAATGGTGACCATGTAGCAAGAAATTTCTCTTTGCCTCTTTCAAAATTTTCTCAAAATTTGCCTCTTCACCCTGTTCATGCGGAATTTGTCGAAGGCTTTATGTAAATTATTTGCTGAAAGTCTCCTCAAAATGGGTAGGTCCTTCAAACATAACTCCATTGTCATGGCTACCTATATTTGGATAGAACATGATTGGATGTAAGACTACATTAGAGACCATAGGTTTCTTGCCATCCACCAAATCCTTGAATATTTGCATCGCATAAGATATATCGAGATTTATATTATTACTGAATAGAAAGCCAAAAGAAAAGAGTGATCTTTCTATTCTTGAGGGATTTCAAAACCCTACCTGATCTAGTAGCAGAGAACCCTCTCCTAGATAAAATTCCTCCTCTCAAGTGGAGGAAAATCAGCTGGAGAAAGCACTCCCACACCTGCAATAGGGGAAGCTCTATCCACAGTAATCTCAATGACTTGCTCCCCAAAAGTAGAGGGTACAAACTCCTCCTCTATCTCAAACTCTTCCATATTAGCCAAAACTACAAAGGAATTTAGAGTGGGAGCAATAACCCCCTTGCCTCTGTCAAGAGATGTGGAAGAGAAAGCAGAGGAGGAAAAATACTGTTGGTGAAACCAAGCACAAACTCTAGCATTTTCAGCAAGGCACGAGATTCGGCAATGATTTGATCAATCTCCTTCCCGCTAACAGCTGGGGGGAGAGGAGCAACCTCATTAGCACAAGAAACAAGGATAGGAATATCTCCTACCTATAGCCGAGTGTCTATGGCACCAACAGTAGTCTCATGAAGGGTAACTGGATCACCAACTTTGACTAGCACCCAGCAAGGGACGACTGGAGCAGGACATGCTAACGGTCCTATACGTGCTAAAGAAGGAGGACCAGACTGAGAGGCCGAAGATCCTGGGCTTCAAGTAGAAGGTCCAGCAGCACCAGAAGCAGGATGTGCAGAGGTCATGAGGCAGGTCCATGGGGCGCTACACCTGTGGACCTTTTAGGTCTTTTCTTCTTCTTTGGGCAAATCTCTGGCGAAGTGCCCAGGGATCCTGCAAATCTTGCACTGATCCTGTCTCCTTGTAATCTCAACTCTCTGTTTGAAGAAAGAGCCATCCAAATGCTGAAGCATGATGTGGTCATCCGTGATGTTAGGATCAGAGACAATGATCCTAACTTGTGGTACCCCATCCAACTTGACTGCCTCTGTTGCCAAAGAAGGCATCCCAGGGAGAGGGGAATCTCAGTGACCAATACAAAAGCGGCTCCAATGGAGTGTAGGAGTCAATGGTACACCCGAGGAAGGCTAGGGAGTCTGATGGAAAGTGAAGTCATCCAGCTATCCTCATCCACAAGGTCAAAACCCAATGAAAAAGGCATCAAAAAGATCCTCCTGGAGCTCAATGCTAAAGGACTAGCCTGAAGCACTATACCTGTTGCATCCGGGGAGTCAAAAACAACCTGGAAAAAACCTCAACCAAGCAAACAAACATCCGTGAGGTGCTCTGCGAGGTTTCTAGGTAATGCGGCGAGCATCTAGTCCCTGGCCTATAACCTGGAGGCGTGGGACTTGTGATGCGAGCAAAGAGTGAAGTAGAACTCTCCTGCTTGGTGTCTTTCCTGAGCTACTACAACTCGTCTTTAAAAAACGCGGCTGGTGGAAGTGGGTGAGGATTGACTGAGGGCCTGAGCCATCGTCAATCTGAATGGGAAGGCTGACTCGGATGCGATGAAACTCTGTCCGCTCTGCGTGCACATGAGAAACGCGGGTGACAGCGAATACAGGGCAAGAGGAGGCAGGGCGGGAGGAGGGTGGGGATGGAGGCAGGGAAGGGAAGGAGGGGGGGGGATAGAGGCAAGAAGGAGGTGGCAGGGGTGGGGGTGGGTTAGGGGCGGGGTAGAGGCAGGATGGGGGGTGGGGGTAGGGTACAAGAGGGGGGTTGGAAGGGGGGCGGGGAAGGGGCAGGGTAAGAAGTGGGATGGGGGGTGGGAGGAAGGTGGGTGGGGGGGTGGGGGAGAGGGCAAGAAGGGGCAGGGTGGGCAGCGGGGAAGGGCAGGGGAGGGGGCAGCAGGGAAGGGCAGGGGAAGGGAGGGAGAAGTTAACGGGGAGGGAGGGAGGGATGGAGGGAGAGGGAGGAGGGGAGAGGGAGGGGAGGATGAGGGAGGGCTGCGAGGAAGGGAGGGCTACAAGGGAGGAGCGGGGAGGAGCAGCAGCTCTTTTCTGGAGATGTACGACTTAATGAGCTTGCTCACCTTGACGGGAGGAATAGGCAAAATTGGAGGTCCTTTCTGAGGATCTGTTTTGTGGCTGCATAAGAACGATTTTGTCATCTTTAAAACATGCTCTAGCGTGCTCTATCTGATTTCTTGCAGTGTGATTACTCCTTTGAGTGCAGCTCAACGTTGGCTTTGAGATGCTCTGACTCTCTCCTCAGCATAGACTTCGTGGCCTATGAAATTAGGATGCCTTCATGGATACCGAAGTGAACATGACTTCCTATCCTCCAATGGCATCCGATCTCATGCCATATTTGTGGCATACCTTGATGTCATGCCATCTTCAACATCTCTAAGATTTCCTATTACAAGTCAAAATGTCCACAATACCATACTCCACTAGATAAGTCAAGCACCTTTGGGATGATGTATAATCACTTGTTTGGAAATGTCCTTCTCTAGAATGACCTCCACTAGCTTTATATTTTGTGGATCTTCTTGGGTGTCCTTCCATAGTAACAAGAGGT